>NC_140581.1:955121087-956321087 GCF_964204655.1 Triturus cristatus
TGTTTATCCATTCGTTCAATCATTCTATCTATGCAATGTGACAGGGAATCCAGTGTAAAGATAGACTGTTCTGCAAACTTTTTTCCATGGCTTCAAGCATGCCGCGGATACCTCCTTCTGCCATCTCTTGCGAAGTGTCCTCCACATTGTCTCCCCCTTCAGTCCCTCACCCTAGATTTGCGCTGTTCAAAGGTGAGTTTGGACTGCGATTTGTCCACTCTACTCACTAAGACTGGGCTGCTAATAACAACAGCAAATTTGCACCCTCCGTCGAGTATGCAGAACACGCTTGCACAAGCAGTAAGCGCTATGGGCTCTCTTCTGTGCCTGATAGCCCCAACAGTTAATACGCCATCCGAAAAGCATTTAGGTAGGACCACGTGGCGGATTTGCACCGCAGCTGAGCGCACAACCCTCGCCGCGCACCAGCTGCGTCAGCAAGCAAATTAAGCTAGCCCATCCGCAATCGCAGTGTAATCAGGCCACTCTTTAAAGCGATATCCCTGTGGGTTTTGATGAGGGCTTAGCAGCCGCGTTTCCTCAAACTAGGCTTCTGGACCAGGACCCCTCGGCCCGAAAAGTAGCAGATTCCCCCACTCCAGGTTACTGTATGGGCTTGCATGGTGAGCCAACTTCCCTCACAGCACACCTAAATGCCACACCGATTAGGAGTTGTATCCTCTGCACAGGTCAATCCAATAATCCAGGCCGCCAAACTGAACCCTGCAGCTAGGTGTGCTCGACGGTGGTAGTGGGTACACTATCCTCTCTGGTGATTAGGAGAGAGCATCACTGCAAAACCATACCACGGGACTGGCTGTGACTTGGCAATGCAGTGCGCGAATCCCTGTTTCTTCGCCACCGGGGCTCCCAAAATGGCCGCATCCGGCTGCGCAGCGTCTCCTCCGGTCACCTTAGCACTGCTATACGGCCTTTGGCTTGGGGGAGCCGTGCAAGCAGTCAGGCACTACCGCACACCCGCGCGACCTGGCAGACGACCAACGCCAGTTTCAGCACCCCACCGCTAGCACCGGGACTGCAACCCCGCTGAGCGCGATGTGCAGTATTGCATGGCAGAGGCTCCGTCAGCAGTCCCTCTGTACCTCCAATAGTCAGCGCCTCTCCGTAGCCCGCAGCGCACTGCCACGCCACACGAGTCAAGGGATAGCCGCTTGGCCGACACCGGGACCACTACCGTCTTGGGTGCATATCCACGCCAGGCACTTGTAAGGGTGTCGCAGCCGCTCGCTCCCAGCCTGCCGTCTTCCCACTGCTTCAGTCCGGGGATCGCGGCCTAGGGCAAGGACACTGTGCTCATCTCCAGCTTCGGCGCCAGTCAGTGGTCGGGAAGGGTCCAAAGCAGCTCTCTACGCTCTCATCTCACTCCTGGACAGGTGGCGCAACGAATCAGGACAAATAGTCAGCACATCTGCCCGATAAATGAAGAATAATTAGATGGCTCCACTGAGCTATCGGGCTTAGCAGCCATCTTAGGCTCAGGCAAGCTCCGCCCCCCCCCATTTTCCTCTTTTTTTGTGTGTAGCAGAATGCAGCACACATGGAAAGAGGAAAAACCACGGAGGAATTAACTTATTTTTCCTTGTTACTCCTCACCATGGGAGGCGTATGGATTTGATGCTTCTCCAGGTTTACTTCAATTTGTGAATCTGGGACAGCATCAAATTCCAAAAGTGTTCCGTGGGAAAACCCACTGCAACGCCCATGGAATTACTTCGAGGTGCAGAGTAAGGCAACACAGCGATTTGCACTGCATCGCCTTACTCACGATTTATGAGTACACTCAATGCCACACAGGGTGGCTTTGCATAGCTTCATAAATCTTTATGAGAGCCCTCTATTACACATGTAGCACTTTACCTAGTGTAAAAGTGATGCAGGGCACTCATAAATAAAAAGCCCCTCTGTATCCTTACAAGATCGAATTGATTCTGACATTTTTATTTCGCACATCCCGGTCGATCTGCTGATCTCTTCTGAGGCAGACTTGAACACCAACAGAGGTAAGAACTAATAGGGTCTAGCAACATGTATTTTCATTGGGCTGGCCAGCATATTTGGATGACACTAAAATGCACACTCTTCTTTTAAAACATCCTGGCATGGATGCGATAAAAATTCGGAACAAGAAATGCACCAACGTGGAATTGAAGTAACAGTGTGCTAATGGTGACTCTGAGACATAGGTCGATATATTCTTTCTATATTTACACCACAGGGTCGACCATTTGGAGCCTTTTTGAAAGAAGTATATGGTAACTGTTTAGAGCTTGCATTTCAATTCATGAGACTAGGCAAGTTCCCATGTAAACCGCTTTATGTTTTGAAGACTTTTGTACACTAGACTTGGATTACATTTTATACATTTTATTACACATGTGGTATATTTATTACACTTTAGGTCTACGTTTGCATTGCAAATGTCACACAAATCAATGCTAAATCTTTTTCTACTAATTTACTTTCCAGTGATAACCTTTTTAACACTGGAAAATTACTCATAAGTAGAGGAAGGCAGCCCATAGAGCTGCTTTTCTTTACTTAGTGCCAAGGGGGCGTACTATGGGTGGTGCCTGGGCATTCCCATGCAACCACCCAAGGTTTCTGACACTGAGCCCTATTTACTTGGAAAAGTAGATAGGATTTAGTCTGAGAAAATAGTGCCCATTTCAAATAGGTGCTATAAATGAGAAATGCTTTCATTTCTCTTTTCTTTTCTGACTTTGTATGTGTGCTGCACTGTACAGCACACATACAAGCTAGCAAAAGGTTTAAAGTTAGTCTAAGCATGGTATATTGCACTGGAGTGGTTCCCTTCCTGTACAAACCCTATGCTAGACTCACTGAGACACCCTTTCACTATGGTGCAAAGGTGTGTCCATGTTGCACTGCAGCATATTTTTGTACCAGCACTATTGAGAGTGGAAGAAAGTGCCATATTTCTGTAAATATGGCCTTCTCCTGCTCTCTCCTCATGCAGCACAGCATTTGCAGCTGCTGCACTGCGCTCTGTAAGAATCTAATAGGTCTGGCCCATGGTGTCTCCAGATATTGTCCTGAAGAAGACCCCGACCAAGGATCAAGTGCCATGTGGACTTTATGGGACCGAAAAGTCAATAATAGCAATTGTCTGTACCATATGTGCTGGGTGGTGCAATATCAATGAACATATGTGTTGACCAGTTCCAACTGGAGCATAGTCATAGGTGGACAGACCCAAAACAAAAAATGGATTATTCTCAAAATTGTATATATCTACGCACATGCACTTCTGTCATTTACAAGCACTTTGCACAGAGCACCTTGTTTTGTTGTATAGCCTCCGTAGTGAATCAACTAGTGTGAGAGAGAATACCATTTTAAATCACTTTACCCTGCTGAATGTTTGTGTGCGTTATACATTCCTCCTTATTCCTATGTGATTTCAAAGGAGTTTTGTATTATTCAGACTCCTTATTAAGGTTCACAAATTCTCTTTTTTTTACAGAAATGCCCCTGTTTTTACATAAAAGAGTTTGGACTGGGCAGCTTTTATAAACATCTTGAAGGCAGACAGAAGGTATTCGTAATTACAGTTAAGCCATGCTTCAATGGCCTCTAGACATGTTTTATATGTCAGATCTGAGATAAGATTTTTAAATAGTTTTTTGTTCACACCTTATTTCTGGGGAGATACACAGAAATTGAAGACTTTTGGTGGTTCTAAAATTGCACAGCATGCTTCTATCAAAGCCTACCTTATTTTTCCAGATTTGACCAGACTTACTGACTCAAGTAAATTAAATCATATTCTCAGGTAGTCGATTTAAATTCAATTACTAATTAAGAAATCAAAATAGCTTAGAGTACCTGGTTTGAATATGAACAACCTACTAATCTCAGCACATTCCTGCAGCTCAGACTATAGGAGCCATGCATGAGAGATATCAATTTCAACTCTATTTCAACTCTATTTTAAAAATGATATTACAAACCTATGTACTACATGGACTCCACTCCCAGATCCTTGAGGTCATTGTTCAGGGCTAAGGACTAAGTTTTATGTTTATACTTTATCTCTTTTGACAAAACAACAAAAACACAATCAGTAGATCTGAAGTCATGAAGTTATAAAGTTTAATGTTCAAAATATCGGCAAAAACATTAAGCACCAATAGTGGTCATCTGATTGTACTTGACTGGGACAAGGGTAAAGTTTAAGAGTGACCATGATGGAGCATGGGTCGAATACAAGAACCACATTCGTCCCAGAGGAAACCTTTATTTAGTCTTTAGAATAGAAGTCACAAATCCTCAGTGGGCAAGGACACAAGCAGTGGTTTGAGAGGGCTCTACATCATCTGAAAATTGGTCAATGAAGTCTCGGTGAAGCAGGTGCCTTTTGGCAGGCAAGCTCCAAATTGATTTTATACAGATAGAAGGCCCCTTGCCAGCCAGATATCTTTCACATCTTCACCCATGAAGATGTCTACTTTTGGACTTAGTCAATTTTCTGGACCTTTTATTCTTCCAGTGGGGTAAGGCTGCATGGGGTTGAATATCTTTTTCATGAGGTCCCACTGAATTGAATTTGCTGCTGCGGAGAAGAACATAGTGGGAGCAACTTAAATCATTGGCCCAGTGGTAATGCACATTCAGTGGATCAGCTTTGCAGGATGGTCCTGGTCCCCATTCAGTTCTCAGAGCAGAAGGAGGTTAGCAAAAGGTGTCTACGGTTTCAGGAAACTTTAGGAAGAGAAACTTTTGACAGCAGCCAAGGGTCCAGGACTTTGGAGAGAGCACTTGGGTGTCAAGCATCCCTCCAGCAGAAGCCAACAGCAGGATCCAGTGCAGGTCCAGTTGGAACTGGTCAGCTGGAAATGCAGGATAAAGCTCCTTGAAACGTGTTGTGTCGCTATAGCCCAAGCAGGAGGTCAGACTTAGAAACCTTGGAGTCCATTTCCTGGCCTGGTCCTAAGTACAAGAGGATCTATTGTCACAAATAGAGCCCTCTTCTTTTCTTTCCCAGGTCCAGAAATGATCTGAGGAGGATACTGAGAATGTCACATGTATCCTCAATGTCAGCTTGTGAGTGAGGGAACTCCTGGCTACTCTCTTATCAGTGTAGTAAAAGTTCCCAGGGGTAACCCTACCCCATTTTGCAACATTTCCTATGTGTTTTACTGTGCCCAAAAACAAGATGGCAGAAATGTTCTTCCCCTCTACAGAACTCCTGTGCCCACCATAGAGGTTTGGCCAGGGAAATGAGCAAACCCTCCTCTATAGTCACTCTAATCCAATTCTAGGGGAAGCTTCTCTTCTACTGGGACTGGTGCCTGAGGGGCTAGGAGGAAGAAGGAAGGGGTCAGGCAGGATGTTTGCTACATCTGCTTGTGACAGGGTAGGGCTCTTTCAAGTTAATTCAGTTTGTCAGCACAGCCCAGATGGTCAACTTGTCATGGAAACAGAACACTGCACCATACTCACACCATTTGTCTCAGGTCCTGGGTGACAGTTGGAATATCATGCAAATGGGCTTCTAGAGGCTTTACACAGACAGCAGATAACTTACTAAAAGCCCCTGTTCTAAAATCAGTATTACACAAAAAGTCCAAAAAGGAACTATGTAACTGTTTCCTCATTGGAACAAGCAAGTTATTTTAATTTTAATGTTGTATCCTAATGATTTTCCAAGGAGAAACTAACACTGCCTCAGTGAAAACAGCACATAAAGCCTTTTCACTGTAAGGACATGTTTAACATTAAAGCTTTATATGTCTTACTTTTGAATACCATTCTTCATGCCTTACGAGTAAGAAGGCCTACTTGAGGGTTCTTTAAAAGTAATTGAAAGGAGATTTTTAGGCCTGCCAAAGTGGCGATTTTGTCAGGACACATTTGCAGTTTATTTCTGCACAACCAGGCTACTGAATCTGGCCCACAGTCAGGTTTGCATTGTCACTGCAGTGGGTGACACAATGAGTGCTTGCAACCCAATGGTGGTCTTTAGCTTACAGGCCCTTTGTAAACTATGGGTATCATATAGTAGAGAATTATAAGTAAGTTAAAGATGCTAACTAGGGGTTTAACAATTTCATTATGTTGAAAGGGGGAGCACGCGCACTTTACTGCTGGTTAGCAGGGGTAAAGTGGCAGGAGTTCTACAGCTAGCAAAACAGTTAAAACAAAAAGTGTGGGGGTACAACACGTAAAGGATGTGTCAAGGGAACTCAAATTATGAAACAACAGAAGCAGCAGAAGCAACGTGCACAATGCAAGCCCACCAATGCCCAACTGTACAGAACCCTGTGACCATTCTAACAACCTACTAGGAGAAGGCACTGAGGGGAAAGATAATGAGGAAAGTAGGGGAAGAGATTATGTACCGGGTTGTTACTTCTAGTCTGCTCCTAGTGTTTGAACTCTGAGATGTCTGGTCTGGCGTGTCAGGCCACAGGGGTTTGTTTATACTCCAAGGACCCTGTGGCATGAAAAGTACCATATGGAAATATACACCCACTGTTACATAGGAACAGGAGTTTACAAGTATCTTTGTTTCATTGGGTGGTTTTATGACTGGTGTTATGTAATGATACATGGTGAAATACCTCACAAAAGTCCTGAAATTCAAAACTAGTTCAAGAGTCTTGGTTTTGTCACCTGATTCCAGTCTCTTGACAGATGGAGAATATAGTAAATGCGAGACTCTTTGTCTTTAGAATCAAGTTCTACTGTTGTTAGAATTTCTAAGCATTACCTCACTCTCATTCTTGCTATTCATAACACTCGTTCACATTATTTCGCAATGCCACTATTCATACTTTTGTGTACCGCATTGTTTGGCTCACACTTTGTGCGCTACTTTTGCGATGCCACTCTTCATACAAGCACCCTTTGTGTCCAGTATTGTGTGACTCACACTTTGTGCCCTGCTTAAGGATAATGGTGATCTTTCTCTTGTAGTCTTTGGGTGGTTGATGTACTTAGGAGAATATGCAACACCTTAACTGGTCCTAACGGGGGTGAACCTCTTTTTACTGAGCCTTGTTAACAAGCGCACATGTGGTAACAAATATTGTGTGCTTAGCTGTATTTTCTTTTGTTTTTCCTTTCAGGTAACTGCTGGGCTGTGGCTAGGCTGAGTCAGAAGTTGACGACTGGGAGAAGAGCTGGAAGAGGAAGATGTGCCAGAATCTCTGACCCTGAAAATACCGGTAAGATCATGGATGCTTCTGTCTTGCTGAACGCCATATTGTCGCGTCCATGGTGTGGTATTGGGTGTGGCTTTTTAAAGGCACTGAACCAAATGGCAGCCCTGATTACCGATCTCGCTTGACTTGTGGGTAAAACCTGGAATGTTCTTGAATATTTCCGCCAGCTAAACTCTCATGTGAAGTAGGCCTATATTGAGTTGGTATGTTCTGGTATGTGTTTCCTTACATGGTTGTTGGAATGTTTTCGCCATCTAAACTCTCATGTGGAATAGGCCTGTATTGAAGTTATTGTGTGCTGCTATATGTCTCCTTACTTGCAATTTTCTATTCCTCCACCTCCATGCCCACACTGTCCAGAAAACACCCACAATAGCAGTGGGAGAAACATGGGGCTTGACAAGATGGTCATTTCCCACAGCCAGAAAGTGAGACTAATTTTGATTTTAGACTAGAAAAGTGATGCCTATGGCCACCTATATTTTGTAGCTAGCTCCCTAGATATTTATAACTGGTTGTCCTGGCGAAACATTCACCTTTGAATGCCAACTCCCCAATTTATTGATTTTTACCAAATGTAACTGTATGTGTTTATTAAATATTTACATTCAAATCACTGAAGGCAAAATATGACTCTAGATTGTTTAATAAGTATTGTAGGCCAACACCTGTCTACATTAAAGTATTTGTACTTTCTGTTCACCTAATTTTGGTGGACATAATCTTTCTTGTCTAAGGGCTTTCCTCAGATCTTCATTAAAAAAAAAACATTAGAAGGGCTAACATGCACCCCTACTTCTGCTTGCATGCTGCGTTTATTTTTGCTGTGACCTGCCTAACTTACTCCAGATCAGATTTCTGTTCACACCAGCTAAAGTGGTCTAAAGTGGTGAATTGGCTATTCAGTTCCTGGGTGACAGTTGGAATCTCATGCAAATGGGCTTCTAGAGGCTTTACACACAGCAGATAACTTACTAAAAGCCACTGTTCCCAAATCGTTATTACAGAAAAAGTCCAAAAAGGAACTCTGTAACTGTTTCCTCAGCGGAACAAGCAAGCAATTTTAATTTTAATGTTGTATCCTAATGATTTCCCATGGAAAAACTAACACTGCCTCAGTGTAAACAGCACATACAGCCTTTTCACTGTAAGGACATGTCTGGAAGTCCACGAAGCAGGCGTATAATGAGGAGTTGCCGGGAAAGGTATGATTATCAACCAGCATTACTATGGCTTGCCTCTAATATGCCTGCTAGAAAGCAGTGTTATCTCCTCTTACTCTACTCAACACTGCAATAGACTCCATCTAGACCTTTCTAATCAACATAATTGTCTGAGATTTTGGAAAATTTTAAAACTCTGGCTCTGTTCATATTAACATTTTGGTGGGCAAAATAGTGCAATTCTTTCATTATGTGGGGGTCATCATTCCTGCAAGTATTTTCGGTTTTACACCTATTACATGATGGAAGGTGCGTGCACAAAAATCAGGCTTTTTGAAGTTTTACATCATGATTTCCACATTTTGACCAAAGGCTATCGGGTAAAACATAACTCTTGCTCTCTCTTGCGAGCCGTCTTTGCTGTCAGTCAAATGGCACACATGTTTGAGGTACACACTTGCATATTAAAAGGTTTTTCAAGACATGTAGGTTCATCCAGTTTCTCTAAGTCTCACAATGAACTTTGAGCGTACAGCACTTGCAGCTGATGCTCCTGCAGGACATTTTATGCTTGAAGCATGTCTCTTGAGAAAACGTTCTGCAGTCAGAGTAAGAGCAAATAAAAAAAACTAAGGGGCAGATTTACAAGACACTGATGCATCAGATGCATCAGTTTCCCTGCACCTCCATGAAAAACCCTTGCGCCACCATAGATGCGCCGTATTTACAATACTGCGCACTATGGCTCAAGGATTGACAGATGCATCAGAAATTCTGGCGCATCTGTTGGCGGGAAAGTCACGCATTGCTGGAGTCGTGTCGCAAGCGCAACGCACCTCCAGCAATGCAAGCTGCGGCCTATTCACTATACACTGCGTCACTCCTTACTCCAAGCAGGCATAAGGTTTTGACGCAGTGGCGTCCTAAAAGTCACGCAGTCAAATCTTGTAGATTTCACTGCGTCACTTTTACGAGGCTTTCCTGCATGGGAACGCCTACCCTGCATACATTATACCTGATAATACCTGATATAATGTCACACAGGGCTTTACAATGTGACGCATCTCCCTAGATGCATTACGTTGTAAATTTGCTGCATTTTTTATGCCACTGTTGCAACACAAAAGTGATACAACGGCAGCACAAAAGTGCTGCAAGGGGCTTGTAAATCTGGCCCTAATTGCACAAAAAACGGGTAACCCAAATGTCAAGGTTTACGTTGATTTACACTTACATAATGAATCATTAAACAGAGACCAGACAGTGCCTTTTGTCGTTTCTACTCAGGACTCTGCTGTAATGCTCTGGATCATGGCTTAAGCCTATTGAGGATTATATTTCCAGTCAAGTCATTGCAATATTTGAAGAAAACGAACTGGTAAGGAATTTTCCTAGAGAAAAATTAGAGTTGGTATATTCATCGGTAGCATGGTCTGGTGCACATCCTGGAGGGGGTTGGGGCTTCTATTACAATAATGATTGTATCTACAGTCTGTTTAACCCAGCCTCCAGTCTCTCGAACGAACTGAAACATACATGGCTACTTCTAAAGTGAAAGTCGTTTTCTGGCTTTTACTTAATAAGCATTTAGGTTAAGATAATGTAGGACCCTTTATGGTATGGAATTTCCCTGCATTCGTGGCTGCTTAAATAAAACATTCAATTATTAGAATGGTTGCTAAATAGAGGAACAATACTCGATTTAATGGGTATATTATGGATCAAAGAAGTGCAGACATGGATATTTCCATTAAGAAGAAGCAGCATATCGGTAATGCTTTTCTTAGGAAATGGTTGTTAACCCCCACTACTCTGCACACATATACCCATTACTGCACAGAAAACTGAGTACATCTTACTGGTTCCACCTCCTTCCCTCAATGGCAGAAAGGCAAGTGCGCCACGTTTTGGAGGTATTGCATTCCCTGAGCGCAATTTAGGAGACACTGCATTGATGTAAAAATATAAGGAAAATGTCCAAAGAACAGCAAAGGTCATAAGAAGGGAAGAGGAGAAAGATGAGAGATGCCAGTGATAAAAGGATGTCACGGAAGGCCGTGCAAAACAGATGAGATTTAGGGCAGGTCGTTACCGAGGCAGAAGAGGTTGATGCTGGTTCACATACATTAGGAAGGTGCTTCAGACAAGAATGAAATCCATAAATCTATCACATTGACATTTCTGACCGCTGACAGAAATCATGACGGTCCTGCATGCTGCCTCTTTGATAAATGTTTGAGTGGAAAAAACACAGGAATAAATGTTGGAACAATTTCCCTCATAAACACATAGGTCTTTAAAAGCTTGAAAAGCAGAAACAACTTGAAATTATATATCGACCATAGACTTCAAAGAAATGTGTTTCCAATAAAAGCCTCGCAGACTTCACTCTCATATTTTGTGAGCTCGCTATTCAACCAAACGTGTCAGAAGATGATTTTTTTTTTATTACTTGTTTTCACTATTATTTGTCACTTTGAAATGCTTGGGATATTACCTAGGATTCCAAATTTAGTTCGCTTCTATAGCAGCAGGCATGTTCTACATTTACTATTCAAAGCACAGCCGTACACTCACCATGGAGGCGCCGTCCACAAATCAAGTTAATATATACGGCGTGCAGAAAAGGGTTTATGTTAGAAAAGCAAACAGTCAAGAACCTGTAAAAAGCATTTTTAACAAGAAGTTGAACTTTAAACCTGAGTTTGGGTGGTTAATTAAAACGGGCAAATTGCAAAGAGTGTGACCTGTATGCAATACGCCTGAAAAATACTCTTTGTTGTGTCAAATGCTTATGTTCACATCTTAAAGGTGTTAGAAAAAGTACATGGCTAACTTCTCATAAGTACAATACCGCATACTTTTACTGAATCAGCATAACGCATAAACGGCTGGATTTAGGCCAGTATTTTTCAAGGTTTTGTGCGCCCCTCCGAGGACATAGGCAACACAAAAGTTTCTAGGGGTGGGTGAAACTAGTGGAGTTGTACTCTGCAGAATACCATGGAGGTAAATAAAAACTCAGCATGATTCTGGAGAGTTACACCCTCCCCTTTGATACACTACTCGCCTTGATAGGCATAGAGAGATGCACAGACCCCTTTCCACCTAATACGTACAGTGGCATTTGGGGTCTCCTTGTGATGAAACATCCCCTGGGCCATGAGAGCGTCAAACCCCTGCTTCGCCTATTTAGCAGGGCATGACTGTCTTGGCACACCGTTTGGAGATTTGCAAATGCAATGCCATGCGTGGATTACAGTGATAAAGTACCAGTAGCGTGGCTCAGTTGGCGCAAGGGGGCAGACGATGGATAAGCAGCTCCCTCCCTGGCTTTAAATAACAAGCATTTGCAATGCAATAGGTCCTGCATTAATGAGAGTTAGAGGTATTGGCATTGTAGATGACAATGTATTTTACCCATGTGTTTTCTTTTGGAATGGAGTGGATGTATGTAATGTGGTTGAATTTGAATTGTTAGTTTTGGAGTTGTACGTTGTGGAATTGTGTGGTGTGGAGTGGATTTGTGTAGTGGAATTTTGTGGGATGGTGTGCAGTGGAATTGTGTGGATAGTGATTATGTGGTATTGAGTGTACTGAAATTATATGGAATGTGATTGTGTGTGATGAGTATAAATATGTGGATTGGTATTTTGTGTTGTGGAGTGGTATGTAGTGGAGTTTAATCATGTGGTGTGCTGTTGAATGTTGTGGCATGATGTGGAATTATGCGATGTGGATTGGATGTATGTGGTGTGTTGTGTAATTGTGTTGTTGAGTTGACATATGCTGTTTGTTGTCAAATTATGTAGAGTGGAATGGAAATGTGTGGAGTTGAATTGTGTGCAATGGAACTGTGTGGCGCTGAGTGAAATTATGCTTTTTGGAATTATGCGGCCTGGTGTGGAGTGTATTTATGTGGATTGTTGTTATGTGGCATAGAGTGCCTTAATGAGCGGTGTAAGTATCTGGTATAGATTAGAGTGTAATTATGTGGAGTTGAATCATGTAGCGTTGAGTGGTTTTATGTGGAGTGTAATTATGTTGGGTGGTGTTGAATTGCAGGGTGGTGAATTATTTGGTGAGGACTTGTGTGGTGTTGTACGTCACACTAAACCTCCAGGTATGCCACAAGGTACCCAGGCGAGTGGAGTAATCCTGTTTATTTTGCATCTTCTTCAGACTATTCAGATACGATTCACATTAATGAAGATTACTGAATTTTTCCAAGATTACACAATGTTTTCAAGTGAGAGAGTCGAGATTAAAACCTAAGCCTACTAGTTCCACAGTCTACAATTGAAGCTCCAGATCTTGTCTAAGAAATCGAATATATATATGGCTGATGATGTGTACCTTTGAGTGCATACTTTAAACTGTAAAAATACTCATTTAAAATACAAAAACGATTATCAGCTGTCTTTACACTCAGGGGTATTGCTTTAAACTGATGTGAACATTCGGGATAAATTGAATACAGTTAACCAAAAGTTAACAAATGACCATCGAGCACACTGGTATGATCATAAATGCTGCAGTGTCAACTTTCATATGGACGTGTTCAGGAAGAGAAGTGATAAGGTACCACTCGCTACACAACAGCTAAGAAAAGCTGACTGAGCATTATTAGACAGAAGGAACATGGTGTATTGTGTGTTATGATGGATAAGAGATAAAAGGGATATCGGCGACAAGTGCAGAAAGTTCTTGAATTATTGAGTTTTGTCGTCCTGGGGATGAAGGGTTACTCGGTAGTAATGGCTGCTGCCGTTTAGTCTGAAGTTTGAATGGAAGCCAGAATCTGTCACCCATATTTAGGTCTCGCCTAGGCAGGACGCATGCGCTGCCCTAGGAGATGAACTTTAAAAATTGGTCAGCTTTTTTCAAGCACTCGTGCTTGTGCTGGCATCCACCTTGCGGGAGCAAGCACCGACACGCGTGCTAATTGAAAACACATTGCTCGCTCTCGTGGATGCCAGCTCAAGCACGAGTGCTTGAGTAGTGACGCTTTACTGGGAAACAATCACACTTTATAAAGTGCGTGGTCAAAAAGGTCGGAAATCTCTCACTCGCTCTCATCATGGAAAAAAATATTTCTAGAAACGAATAGCTTTCCCGTCATTGCTGACACTTTACTGGGAAACAATCACACTTTATAAAGCGCGTGGTCAAAAAGGTTGGGAATCTCTTACTCGCTCTCGTCATTGCTGAAGCTTTATTGACAAACGTTCACATTTTATAAAGCGCGTGTGCAGTAAAGTGTCTCCTTCGCACACAAGCGCACTGGGAGACGTCACACGCTTTTTTTCCCTGCCCCGCCCCTTCTGCGCTCCAGGCCTCAGTTTCGTCCAGGGCTCCCTTGTTGGACCTGTAAACTGGTGCTGTCTATGCCTCCTGGACTGCCGGTACCTCCGTGACCAGCCAGCAAGATGTCATCCTCCACAGCTACCTCGGACGAGCAAGTGAAAATCCACTGCAAGAAGCTTGTGTGGGCGCAGTATAGTGTAGTGGGATGGGTCAAGGTGTGAATAGCAGTTGAATAGATTAAGGGATAAAGAGAGCTGACCTAAATTCCCTTTCGGTATGTATATATATATATGTACGTATGTTTAGTTCTTTACTTTATGTTTTAATTACACAGGGCTGGATGTCGCCAGGAGATTTGTTTTAATCAGCCTCCTCGTCCATTTTTTGTTGTGTTGTTCACATTTTCAGGGCAGTGATTCAATTCACTGCAGCCATTAGCTCCTTCCACTGTGTGTGACTGCACAAGACACATGCACATTGTTCACTTCCATCTGTTTTGGCACAAGCTGCTTCATTCCCTGGTCGTAGAACGTTTCTGGTGAAACACAAGTGCAGCGCTTTTTTAGCCGCCTCATTTAATTATTTCTAAAGATTACTCCTAGTGAGCCAGAACAGTTAGCACATACCCACAGCTGTCACCACTACATGTAAATTAACCATAGCACGTTACTTGTTCCACAAAACATTTATTGATGAAACATGCATCTTCCCATACTGGCCTGCTACCATGATCTTTGCCCCATCACCTGACCTACTAAAGTAAGGTTTAGATCCTTGTGCCAACATAGCTTAAACACATTGGCAAAGCCAATAAGTCTGGCAAAAAACTTATAAGGTCCCAAAGGCGAGACCTATCGACTATGCCAATGCTTGTTGCCATAGCTATGCAACATATATGAAAGGGTCAAATATGTCACTTGCACACATTCATCAGAATGTCGCTTTTACCTTTGTCATTGTGAAATAAGCCAAAATAGGAAAAAATGAATATGAATATGACAACAAAACATAATTGCAACGTCTTCATTCAACCAATAAGTGAACCTTTAAGCTCATGCGAACTTAAGAGAAAATATTTGAAAGTGGGGGACGGTAAGAATAACCAGGATTTTACCAATATGTTAAACCTGAGGCACAAGACCACTTAGAATGAAAAGGTCTGAACCCAAAGTCCTCAAGCTAACAGACTTGCAAGGTGTCCTCCAATTCAGTAGCGGCCGGTGGAGAGAGTGCTGCGGGTTGGTGAGGCGGGGCAGGTGAGGAGCAGGGGGGGGATAATAAACTACGGAATACGGCCCAATGGAGGTAAGTAAACATATTTTTTTTAAAACTAATTTCATTGCGTGCGCTGCATTGCCAAATGCAATGGAGCGCCTGCAACAAAATTCATTTTATTTATTTATTTGTGTATTTACCGCCGTTGGGCTGTATTCCGTAGTTTACTATCCCTCACCCTGCTCCTTCCCCGCCCCCGCCCCGCAACACTCCCTCCACGGGCCGCTACTGCTCCAATTTCAACTGAAGCCATCAGGAAATTTTAAATCTGGGAAATGTTCGGAAATGTATATTTTTTGAATGTTTACATCTCTTCTGTTATACCACACTGCTGATTTAAGGATTTTATATTAAGTACATACACCTACACAGTTTCACCGAAACATTAGCATTGAAAGATATAAAAAGAGATTGGCAACAAAATAAAGTAGGGTATATGTTGGAGCACTCAATACAACAGCAGGTTTGGTTTAACATGCACAATATGTGTGTCACTATTTTGAAATGAGCAACTACTGCTGAGCTCTCCTACTAACAAGACTTTTAAAGTTTAATTCCTATGCCAATAAAAAGAGTTTATTGCGCAACAGTGTTTTTTCTACTTTTCTCTTAGTGTACCACGGTTCAAATAGTAAATGCAGAGGGTGCCCAAGTCTTACTAAGGTCAAGGATAAAAGCGAGCTTTTGATATTACACAGCCCCGATGCCAACAGTTGACCAGTTTAAACAGGACTGCAGGATAGAAAGGATGAGTATGCGAAGGATGGGGAAAGCTGATAGCCGGGTAAAAACAGAGCTATAAACACTGCTCTCCTGAAGTGCAACCCTAGACAAAGGATTAGCATTAGGTTCTATGGGGCATATTATCAAGCCCGGCGTTAAAATTATCGCCGCTTTAGCGGCAGAAAACTGCTGCTAAAGCGGCGATAATGAGCTTGATAATATGCCGCAGAGACTTCCAATAGAAGCTCATGTTGACACCAGAACATGGGCTTCTATGGGAATTCTCTGCGGCATATTATGTTATGTTACATCCACTTGTAACGCGCACAGCTACTCATGAGTGTCCCGGCGCGGTGCCACAAAGGTGAGAGAGAGAAAGTTTAAAGCAAACAGATGAGTCTTCAATCTCCGTTTGAACAGAACAGGGTCCTGAATGGAGCGTAAGTCAAGGGGAAGAGCATTCCAGGCCAGACTGGCCTTCACAACAAAGGAGCTTCCCCCAAGCCTCTGAAGCTTAAAGCGTGGGACCCGGGCAAGGCGGAGGGACATAGAGCGGGAGAGCACGTGAAGGGACATAAAAAGAAAACCGTTTCTGAAGATAGAGAGAGCCGTGCGCGTGGAGAGCCCGATGAGCCAAGACCAGAGATTTAAATTTAATTCTATGCGCCACCGGGAGCCAGTGAAGGGAGCGCAGATGATGATGCACGCTGGTCCTTGCTGAAATGCCCAATAGCAGTCTAGCCGCCGTGTTCTGTATAACCTGAAGTTTTGTCAGCAGATAGGCCGGAAAGGGCATTAGCATAGTCCAAGCGGGACAGAATCAGGGCACAGGTAACTGTCTCTTTCACCGCCTGTGGGAGAAGCGGAAAGAAAGACCTAAGAGTTTTAAAAAGGCCAAAACAGCAGCCGGTCAGTTTCTTGATGTGCGTCGAAAAGGAAAGGGACTCGTCAAACCATATCATAGAGAGCGGCAGAGGAGAGTTCGATGGCCACAATACATTTCGAAAGTTGGGAGGGAATCTTCCAAATAGCAGAATCTCGGATTTCTGTTCATTACATTTCAGCTGTGCGACGGCTAACCAAGTAAAGACGGCAGCAAGGCAATGTTGCGCCGCTTGGACCGAATCCAATGCCTTATCCCAGGTGAAAAGTAGCTGGGTGTCTTCCGCATAGGCCATCACCTTAGCCCCTAGATCCTCTGCCAAATAAATCAAAGGAGTGACATAGATATTAAAGAGGAGCGGGCTAAGAACGGAGCCCTGTGGGACCCCAGTCGTGACCAACTGAGAAGGGGAGGAGCACGGGGGGAGCCAAATCTGCTCAGCACGATCCTCTAAAAAGGACCTTATGCAGCTCCAAACAGCACCCGTAACACCAATTTCTGCTATACGAGCCAGCAGAAGATTGTGCGGGACTGTGTCAAACGCCGCGGAGAGATCCAACAGCACTAGAGCCGCTCTCCCACCAGCGTCAAGGCAGCCTCTGACACCTCCACTAAAACCGTCTCCGTGCTGTGGGAGGCTCGGAACCCTGATTGCGCTGGGTGCAGGAGAGCCTCTCTCTCCACATACTCAGTAAGTTGTTTATTCACCGCTTTCTCACAGACCTTGGCAATGGCCGGGAGGAGGGAAATAGGATGGTAATTCCCTGGATTAAGGTGGTCCAGGGGGGCTTTTTGAGGAGCGGCAGAATCTTCGCCTGTTTCCAGGCCCGGGGAATGGGTTATCAAGCCCATTATCGCCGCTTTAGCGGCAGTTTTCTGCCGCTAAAGCGGCGATAATCTTAACGCCGTTTCTTGATAATATGCCCCTTAATACCTTGGGAGAACTATATTACAGGCTTCAACCGCACAAGGAACACGAGCAAACAACTCACCTTGATGGGTACACTGTTTCACAAATGAGAAAACTAGTGCATATTGGCAAATAAATCCCTTGAATTGCAGTATTCAAAAAGACTAAATAGATTCCGTACATGTTCATCCATGTCAACAGGATACCAAGATGAATGCAGCTTCTCTACTCCTTAAAAAGTCTTCTATCCGCAGAAGATTACTTAACCAAGTTTGAATGTACCTCTTGTGAATATAGAGAAGTCTGGCATTCCATTACTGCACAATAAAAATGCTAGATGCACAACTCTCTTCCACTATTTAAAACCCTTGTGACTAACAGGTCGGTCTGACACATGATAAACAACACTTCCTCTTTCGGGGATTAAAAAAAAACAAGTAAAAGAAAATATTAATAAAAAGTGTGTGAGCGTTTAAAAAAACAGCCCTAAACGAATCAAGAGCAGTGTTTTCCAGAAAGTTGCGCCTCCTGTCTACAACGACCGGTGATGACGACGAGATTGATTTAACTCTTTATGCACCCAAGGTCTAAAAAATGAATATAATTGCAAGAGGAGTACCTCACCAGCAGTAGTGGTCTGAATGGTACAACAGAAGTTTTGAGCACACACAATTCCAAGCATTTAAAATAAGGGAGCACAAAGCGAGCAAGTAAACGAAAATAATAATAAAATATATGTTCGAGTTTAAAATACATATTTGCCACAGCAATGATTTGGAAGCAGTGTTTTCCAACAAGTTGCATCTCCTGTCCCCAATTGCTGGTAATGACCACAAACAGATGTGGGATTCCATGGAAGCAGACAATGAGGCACAGAGCCTCACTGCTTACCAGCCTTCATGTAAACCTTTGGCTACAGACTGCAGTAGTATAATGTAGGAGGAGAAACAAAGCTTTTTAATAATGTTTCAGGAAGCATGTCTGCACGCTTCAGAAACCTTATTGTTTATTTTTCTAAAGCACACACTTGTTTCCTGGTGCGTTTAAAAAATGAAACAGATCAACAAAACGAAAATAGCGGCGCACAAAAGTGAGCAAGTAAAAAAAAAATGATAAAAAAAAGTGTGTGCAAGTTTAAAATACATACTGCAACGATTCTGGAGCAGTGTTTTCCAACACGTTGCACCTCCTGCTCCCAACGGCTGGTAATGACCACAAAGGGATATCGGATTCTGTGGCAGCAGAAAATAAGGTGCAGATCTTCACTGCTTGCCAGCTGTCATGTGAAATTAAGGTCGCAAACTGCAGTAGTATAATGTAGAAGTAGAAGCAGAGCTTTTAAAAAATGTATTGGGATGCTTGCATGCCCACATCGGAAACCTTTTGGTTTATTTTTATAAAACACCCTCACGCTTCCTGACGAGTTTTAAAAACAAACCAGAGCCACTAAAAGAAGTCAAAGGAGCACAAAGCAGAGCAACTGAAAGAAAATGATAATAAAAAGAGTGTGAACATTTAAAATACGAACCACAACATTCTAGAAAGTGCAGAGCTTGAAGAGCAGCAACTAAAAGACAGCGAGAGCAGAAGAACAAAATACGACTTCAAAAGCCCAATCCCCCTTAAAAGGAAGCTCAAAACCAAACAAATATCCTACTAAAGCAGGCCCAATGATGGTCAGCATAAAAAATTACAAAAAGACAGAAAAAATACCACCAACGGAGCGGGAGGCATGGCATGGGAGTCAGCACTAACACAACTGTGGCATTAAGAGTTTGTGAGAGGAAGGAATGCTATATTTAAATGTATGCAGCTATGGCACCGAACCGAAAACAAGCAAACAGTAACAGAGCAGGAGACCAAGAAAAAAATAGTCTCCCAAATAACAGATAAAGGACCATAGTGTAATGAGACAGTACTTAGTCCCTGCTCCGTGGGAGGAACAGAAGAGAAAAAGGAGTTACAAAGAGGCAGGATTGACCTCCAGAAAACAAGAAATTTTAAAAGACACTGATATGGGCAAATGAGAAGCAAAGGCAAACAATGGGTGGAGTTGGAACACCACAAGCATCTACAAAGGGTCGCCAAGTGACAGTGCAAGTGCTGTCTAGGCTTGCCCTGAAAATACAGAGAGAAAGAATGGAAAGAAAAAGAATCTCAGTTCAGCTGCCCAACCCTAATCTACATGAGAAAGGAAGTGCTTTTTACCTTGCCGGCACCTGCGGCGCATGCCTTTGTCTCTGATCAGATTACTGCGTCAAGCTGCTCCCGAGTCAGAGCGCCTTACATGAGCACAAGTTACACTACACTATTACCCCTTAAAGAAAATAAATATGACCAACACGTCACTGACAACACATTTCAAATTGAATTGTGACAGATTGTGCAGCTTACAGACAAGCACACAAATCAATATGTGTGAAGCACAAACATGCTCCAAGCATACCAACACAGCAAAACATTTCTTATTGTGGTGTATTTATACATTTTGACAACTTACTAGCTGAAACATCATGCAATTAGCATGAAAAAGGTGTTGGACTGCCTTACATGACCACAACGTACATTACACATGTAAGCCAATTTAAATAAATATGACACCTTTCAAATTAAATTGTGAGAGGTTGCACAGTTTACCGCCAAGCACACAAACCAGTCCTACAGTACTCAAGCCCTTTAAGGGAAAAATTAAATCTGACGTACTGCACATGCTTCACAAATATTACACTAATCCTTAAGATGCCATTGTTGCAAGTATTCACTTATACAACTAGCCCCATGCCAAGTCTTTGTACTGGGCACACAAATGCTCAATGCTCATCGCTTTAACACTTAATACAGGTGTTAATTCATAGACACAGAAAATAATCGTACCGTGGATTTCAGGACTGTAGACAAAGAAATTGGTTTTGGGAAATTAAGTGACATGCCCAGAATCACAGGATGTGTTTAACCAACACTGAGACTCAATTATTAATTCTAGTAGACTTGTTCACTTAAATTTGGGCATTTCTCCATGGGCAAAATAGACAGCCAAAGTAGAGAGTGAGGTGGTGTTGGGGGCCTGAAAGTCAAAGGGAGGTGTCTGAATTGAATAAAGCCACTAGTACCATTTGCCACTCGTCCTTGATGTGGGGGGTAGGGGTTCATGGCAGTGGGGGCACCCTGGCAGTATGCACAGAGAGGAGGTTGGGGCACAGATAATTGAAGAAAAAAGAACAGTAAGTTCTTTGAGTATTATTAGCTGAAGCAAGGGTCTGCTTTTGCTAATAGTCGGTGATGCTGTGACGCACCGTGCAGAGCAGAGCAGCACACACCTGAAGAAGAGTTGCTGAGGAGCGGCACAAGGTACAGGAGCAATGTCAGCCACAGACCACACAGAGCAGCAAGGACAGCACCACAATGAGGAAGGATGACAACATGTGTGCACACTCTCAGTGAACACAATGACTGAGGTAGAAAAAATACTGAGTGGGAAAAGTCCCGATTTTATGCCCATGAAGCCATCAACTTAGATCAGATTCTGCTTGATGTAATGTCCAATGAAGATTTGTACCTTTGTACTTAGACCCTTTTCTGGAAGTTTGAGTCCTTCAACAGCAAGCCTGCAGGCTGTATGATGGTCAGCGTTGGGCCCACAGAATTGAATTTGCTGCTGCAGTGAAGAATGTAGTGGAAGCTGCAGAAAAGTCAGGCCCACCCATGATGCACCCTTGACAGATCAGCTTGGCAGGTTAGTCTCAGTCTCCTCTGCATTCTCCAGACTAAAATCATTGAAAAGGTGTCTAAGTCCCAGGTTTTAGGGTTCGGCAAAAGGTGTACACTCTGACACCAACCAAGCATTCCAGGATCTCAGGACCCGCACTTGGGAGGCAGGGCACACTACACATAAGACACCAAATGTCACAATCAGGGTGGATACAGCACAGAAGGGCATAGGAGAAGGAGGATATGATGTATGGAGCTGATGGGCATGGTGCCTCGAGCATTCAAGCAGCATGTCTTTCTGTCATTTTTCAGCCTCATACGATGTGAACATCATGATTTGTGAAGAGATGCTTTTCAGAATCCAATGTTTGCTTATCAATGGCTGGAGGGAGGAGCTGATGAAACACAGGTGCCCTGCACAAAGCTAATTCAATGCTGTTATCTCGATGATTGTCCTATGCATAACAACATGGAGGACCACAATCTCAACATCGGGGTGATAATCTTGTCCCAATGAACTTTTAATTCTTTTCGTTTTGTAGCTGGCAGTATTTCTGGTTTTTGCGCATTGTTCTAGATTGTGTTATGTAAACACATTTTTAACTGTGGTAAGTGGTAGGAGAATTTACATGCTTCAAGGCTATTTTCACTATAGAAGTGTAAAGAAGGAAGATTAACTTGGAGGCAGTTTATGACATGAGGAGAAGCATTGCAAAATGGATATGATGTACATTTCTGAGGCTAAAGGACAGAAAGCAGCATAGTATCACAATTTAGGTAGCCTAGAATGGACACAGAGCACTCTCACTCACACCTTGAGGATGGTTGTTTTTTTTTTTTGTCATATTGCACCGGAACAGTTTTCATTTGCCAATCACACTGAATACTAATTTGTTTTTTCAAATGTGCTAAATGCTGAAGTCTTTGGCATTTCAATGAGCTGTAATATAGGTACTCACATTACATAATGTATTGCAGTTTAGTTTACAGAAATAGGAAAGGTGAAAGTGTGAAGGGTGTGAAGGGTGTAGGGAAGCCTGAATTGATTTTGGTGAGCCTCACACACACAACCTGTTGGTGAGACTAAAATAGAAGCACTGATGACTTATATCCGTGAGCTACTTGCCCCTAAAGCACTCAATTATATAACTGCCCTCATCTTCTAATCACTGTCTTTGAGCCTTATGCTAGGACCTGATAGACAAAATAATACCAGTACTATTTGAAGAGAGCATCACGTCAACATAGCGATCACTATTTTACCTGCTAACACTCACTCAGGAAAATATTGTAATGACCACTCAGTCAGGGACAGTTCTGCCTATTTCACTCATTTCTGAAACCATCACAAAAATAAAGAAACTGATGTAATGATTGGTGGATGGAACAGTGTGCAGTCCATCAGGGTGGTGGAGGACACCACTGTAAGAAATTGGGTCTTTAGTTGGCAGATGTAGCCACCCTGCCTGAGTAGAAGCCACAATCCTCAGGGTAATTCAGATACACACCATAAATGTATCCTGTGCTCATGCTCTAGTAGCTCGACATAGAGCAGTCAAGCTTAACTTAAGAAGCAATGTGTAAAGTACTTCTGCAATACTTATAAAAGTAAAACAGTGAAAACACCACACAAAAATATACCACTCCTGGATAGAAAGACTTAAATTATTAACAAAACAAGTCCAGACCAACAAAAAGCCAATAAGTAGAACATATCCAGTGCCTAAAAGCATAAAGTGCCAATCCAGGCTATCTGGTCATGCTTAAATCCAAAGATTCAGGCCGACTGCAATGGAGTATGGATCAGATACAGGGACCATCCCTTTGCTGCTGAAAAAGTACCTTGCTTGGAGGATGTAGCGACATTGAGAGTGAGATGCGAGGTGGAGGGAGGCGAAGCGTCGGTTCTGATCCTTAGTATTCATAGGTTATGCGTCTTTGAGTTGCACACTCAAAGATGCATCATAGGCAATGCTTCATCAAGCTGTGCTGCCCCTAATGCAATTTCTTCATCCTCGGTGGCAGCGGTGATGCATCGGCATCAAGGGGAGATGCGTTGGTTACAACCGGCCCAACAATGATGATGCGTGGATTTTGAATAAAACAGCACAGAAAACCAACTCCCAAAGGACCAGATCTGGATTAGCCAGGGTAAAACTCACAGTTGGCAGAATCCAGGTGCTGTAGCAGGATTGTTGGAAGTCTTTGATGCACACCAATTTTGATAAAGTTTTGAATCACAGGCAAAAAAAAGTTTATTATTACAAATCCGAGTGCATTACCCCTGCTGATCTACACAATTACAATTTCTCCTTCACCAAAAAGCAGCATCTTTGCACCACAGAATTTTGTTTGAGGACATTGCGTACCTCACGGACAACAAGGTGGAAACCAAGGTATAAAGTGCAGCAGAACCACAAGACATATATGGCCTCATCCGGGAGGTTAGGTCATTTGATATGGCACAAGGACCAGTTACACAGCAGTTACGCCAATTAGAATACTTGATGCGTCATGAAATCAATCAGAGGTTACATGCCACAACCCTCATTCAATATCACAAGGCAAGCAGGATACCGAGAGGTTTGAGATTACTATTGAAACCCATGATAAGAAATTCATGGATAAATGGTATTCTATCCTTAATAAATGTTAACTAGACCTTATATTATTAATAGTCGAAGAATTATCCTCAGTTCTGACAGGTTTGGAACAAGAAATTAGGGAGTTACAAGATACCATCAAAACATGCATGAAGACAGAGAGTTGGGTCACAACACTTGAGGAAATCAATATCAAATTAGATACCCATGCCAAAGAAATTCATGAACGAGAGGTTCACAAATTTAGGAGAGACACAATAGATTATAAATTAGATGAAGTGTACTCCTGGGCAGAGGTATACGCACAGAAACGTTTGTTTCACAAAACCAGAACCACTTTGTCAGACGAGAGTATAGCATCGGTTATTGACACACTCATGACCAGAGCACCAGTTCCATCAACCAGTGGTACAATTAACACAGAAGCATCCATAGCAACAGTCTCTAAGCCTTCTTTTTTAGAAACTAGCCCAGCGGCCAACAACCCGCCAGTAGAACAGCAAGTGACACAATCCGAAACAACAACAAAAAAACCCGCAGAGGTCGTGGAGGTAGTCAAATCCACAAACACAGGTCGCAGACAGAAGAAACACTAGTAGTCAATATCTCATCAGCTCTACTTACAGAGGCTCAAACCACGCTTTTGAATAAAGGGATCCCTTTTGTGCCTACCTATCACACCAATTCTCTGAATATGGAAGTTGATCTATATAAATTTATGAGGAAGCTCAGATTACGTTATTTTTTTGCAAATAGAGACAGTTCTGCAACACTAGATGTTAAGGAGTTTAAACCTAAAAGCACGTTTGTGGCTCCAATGACCCATAAGGTTTTGGATTCATTTGAGGCTTTAGTCAAGAGAGACTTGTCTAAACTACCAATTCCATTAAGGAAGAAACAATAATCTCACAGCAACAGACAGGAAGGCATTGAAGGATTTACGTAACAACTGCTCTATTGTATTTTTTCCGGCTGACAACAAGGGAGGTGCCCTTGTAGTCGTGGATCGCAACTTCTATGAAGCTAAGGTAGAACGCATGTTACTGGATGAGACCACATGTTTACCAATGAACACTGACCCAACTCATGAGTTTCAGGAGGTTTTGTCACAAATCCTATCACATGCCAGGGACATGGGTTGGATTTCTAACAAAACTTTTGAATTTCTTTATTCACTATTCACTCGTAGACCAGAAATTTATATGTGACCCAAGATACACAAAAACCACAGGGACCCCCCGTTTCGGCCCATTGTATCTCGCTGCGGCTCAATACATGAGCCAATTGGACAGTATTTGGACACTTTTCTACAGACCATTGTTCAAACAGGTCCAACTTATGTACAAGATACCACGCATTTTCTGACATTACTTGGTAATATCACATTGCCAACAGGAGTTGAAATTTGGCTATGTACAATAGATGTGGAAGCTTTATATACATCTATACCACACACAGAGGGAATTGAGGCTGTTGAGTGGGCTTTACTCCAGTCAGAACAGTTGCAAGCAGACAAAGTTTTTCTGTTGGAGCTCTTGCAATTTATTCTCTTTCACAGTTATTTTAAATGGCAGGATAGGCACTATTTACAAACTACCGGAACCTCTATGGGTTTTTCCGGGGCACCTAGCTATACCAACATTTACATGATGAAGTTTGAACAGGAACACGTTTTGAATGACCCAGATTGGACAGCTCACTTGATTTTATATCGTCGGTATATAGACAATATATTCATTATATGGCAAGGAACGTCACATGAACTGGAACATAAATTACACCAATTGAACAATAAGAACCTGAGGATACAGTTCACATACGCAATGGACAAACAAACCATCTCTTATTTAGATGTACAGGTCACAATGTTGGGAACTGAGATTAGTACTAAGGTATTCACTAAATCGACTGACCACAACAATACTCTACTGTACACGAGTTTCCACCCTTTGTCTCTTAAGAAGCATCTTCCTTTTTCTCCATTTTTATGCATTAAACGCATCATCTCAGACAATACAGAATATCAAATCACCTTGCAACGATTCAAAAAGAATTTTGTAGAAAGGGGTTACCCGGAGGAGGTAGTGGAGGCAGCAGCTAATCGGGTAGAGGACATTCCAAGAACTGATTTATTGACCAAAAAGAAAAAAGTCAATGATAAACGTGAAGTGTTTATATCCACCTTTTCAACTCAGGCAACAGCCATCAAGTAAGTAATTCTCAATCGTTGGGAGTTATTACAGACGGAACCTGACTTTAGTAATCTTTTTCAGGATCCTCCGATTTTTGCTTATAGGAGATCTAATAATATTAGGGAATTACTAAAGAGGAAAGAAACAGTTAAATTGGGAGAACAGAAAGGCATGCAGAAGTGTTATAACTGTTCACATTGCAATAATGTTTTAACAGGCACAACCATCTCACATCCCTGGTCGGGTAAACCCATAAAATTGTCATTTACGGCCAATTGCAATTCCCAAAATGTAATTTACGCAGTACGATGCCCATGTGGCCTATTTTATGTAGGCAAAACAGAGAGATCACTACGAGTACGTGTAACTCAACACAAGAGTCGTATCAGAACCAGGGTAATGACATCCCCACTAGCAAGTCATTGGGTTGATTCTAACCACACAATAGCCCAGTTAAGATTCACTGTGTTAGAGATAGTTAGGCATCGTAATGACAGAGACATGTCAAAATTTATCACACAGAGAGAGACATTTTGGATAAGATTTTTGGATATCCTCAATCCTAAGGGCCTCAATGATAAGCTGGAACTCTCATGTTTCCTGTAAATGAATGTGATTCTCGTGATAGATTAACATGTGATTGATTATTAAGATCTGGTTAGGCTAGCACTGACTGTTTGCTCAGTGGATAGCATATGTATTCAGTGTTTTGATACACTGTAGCATCTTTTGATACAATGTAGCATGTTATAAACTATATGTACCTCACAATATCATTTTTTTCGTTATGAGTATTCTCTAACCTCAGGTGTTGTTAAATTGATGTTTGTTTTCAATCATGTTGTTGAATTATTATTATTTTCCAGTAATTGGTTGAAATAACAGAAGGAGTACCTCACCTTGCATGTCTATATGCCAACAACAGCTGTTATTTGATTTGTGCAACAATGAGTGACTAGAATGGGCACAGTCTTACGTTTCAAACATAGGTATACAAAGCACAGTAATGCAGAGATAGCAATGTAAAAAGACACAAGCAATTTACACTGGATTGTTCGTAATATGCTTATGCTGAGTATGTATATGGATCACTTCACCAGTGTATTTGTAACACAAATGTGATAACTAGAGTATTTCTCCACACAATCTATCGTGTTCATTCATACAATCTATTATCACGTTCCCTACTAACATGGCGGACCATTTCCTATAGAGCCTTTATCCACTTTCTTCTATAGTCCTACCTCTGGTTTTACCACTATTACGAGGGACGTAGGTGACCGTAAACCTCTCTTAAATTAATGGCGTGGAGTCCTAGTTTATTGTCCCGGAGTTCCAGACCAGTTAAACAGAAAATTAATCACTGAATTGAGGGTGAGTCACCGTTTTACAGGGGTCATGGGATTACTAGTAGATGAGACACTAGCGTTACTTGTTGTCGTCATTTTTCAGCCAGACATACGCTATATACAAACGGGCTGGATTAATTCACACCGCCATACGACAGGATCTTATCGTAGTCCAGACACATATATTTGGTAAGTCCTAAAACCTGGATAACTATACATGGTAGCTTCCTTTATAGGAAGAATAGGGATCGATGTAGATTTGTTCTGATGTTGCAGCATTTGTTTTTAATCGCGGAGAAGAGGTTTACTGTTCAGAGTTGAAGTCTGTTCAAACCGCGCCTTAATATTCGACATTTTAGTGGTAAGTGTCGGTAATTTCTCGTGGTCAGTTCACATGTTCACGTCGGTTATACTCGAAGCACGTCTTCTTGTCATGCAGGTTCTTCAAACGTCTCAGGGACTTCGAGTTTTAATAGAAGCAGTACGCGTACAAGGGTGCGAACTGGCATTCAGTTTGAAGTTCGATTCTCGCATAATAGTGGAGGTACTGTCGTCTGATTTTGATCATTAGAATTACTTACCAGCACGGGTGGTTCACAGCAACTTAGTATAATTTTCACTGACACATTGGCATGTACGGTGGTTGGGGTTGCTATACCACTTAGTAGATTGCTTCATGCTACACAGAATGATTATGAAGGCTATCACTTTTGTGAGCAACAATGGTCCCAAAATCTTTAATAATCCTACAGACTGTGATCATCCTGGATGTTTTAGCCATAATTATGACCTCTGATTGATTGTAAATCAATAGAATGACCTTATGATATATATATTTGTTTGTAGATGAACCCTGACGAAGGGTGAATGTTCACCCGAAATGCATTGGGAACGATGAATCTCCTCGTTTGAAAATACAATTTGATTTATGCAACATAAAGAAAGTTTGTTGAAGCAGACGCTGCTGAATAAAGCACATTGAAGACAAGCATTTGGAAGCAATCTTCATACTCATTATTTTTGTTGATAATTGAAAAAGTTACTGTGTACATTGAATTAGCAGTGCCAAGTTTATTTATCGTTGACGTTAAAATTTTAATTTAGATTTGGATAAATACACTCATTTAGAGTTAATCCGGGTAGTGTGCTTTCTGTTTAAGACCTCAGTCTTGAATTTTAATTTCAACTTTCTAAATGGGGCATTTTCAGACTTGCAACTCAAAATCCAACTCCACCATAAAATGTGATTTTAAATTGTGAGTCCATAGACACCAAACTTGAAAAGTCTATATTTTCCTAATTGGAAATTAGATAATGTTACCATATTGTAAGAAGAGATTGCATGCATTTTAGCACTTAGCATGTCCTTTAAAGAAAATAAAGTAATTTGCTATCAGAGTTAACTCCCCTGCCCACAGATCTCAACTTGTATATCCATTTGACTTCTAATTGTCATAGACATAATATTCTTTCACCTCCCCTTTGGTTTGGTAATACTAGATCTATTCCAAGGAATTTAAAATTAGCTCTACTTACATTCTTAAGACAAATGTGTGTGAAAAGTGTGTAGGTGACATCTACATTCAGGTGTGCCCTGCAATGTTGGACCGATAGGACCAAAGTTGGTGTGTAGTACTACTACCGACATGGATTTTTATTACAAACACAAATGATCAACTACATTCCAAAGCATTTATGACAATTAATGAAGTGCTTGATGTCATGTTTCACTGTGGTGTTAAAAATAAACTCTCTTGTTCTGTTTATCCCCAGCTGGCATATAGTACAATCACCACATACATTATGGATGAAATCCATGACCTCACAGAATTCCATAGTGGAAGTACATGACTTATTCACCCCCTTCAACAAAAGAATATATCCACTAAAGTCTCCAAGCCCTGGTTCAATGACAACATGAACTCATAAAGACTAACCCTGGGCGTAGTTCGTGAAGTAGCACTTCGCGAAGCTACGCAAAGTGCAGTTCGCACTACGCGAGCTACGCGTAGCACTTCGCGAACTGCGTAGTACCTTGTTCGCACTGTGCCAGATGTCGTTTTCAATGATTGCACAGTGCGGACAAGCAACCGGCAATGTGCAATCATTGAAAATGGCATCTTGCACAGTGCGAGCTGTAGTTTTATGCTGCTCGAGTAGATTTTTACTCGAGCGGCAGCTTTCTCAACGCAAACTGGTAGTTTCTCATCGCAAGCGGTCGCGAGCATGCGCGACCACTCGCAATGAGAAACATGACCTCCTCGCGTTGGGAATCTCGCCGGGAGGTTTATTTTCCATGCTCGCGATCGCCAACTTGATGTTGCTGATCGCGAACAAGGAAAAAGTCTCGCCGGGATGTCATTTTGCTTGCTCGTGGTCGCCAACTTGACGTTGAGGACCACGAGCAAGCAAAATATGACCGCAGCACTACGCAACACTACGCTATGCGTGTTCGCACTGTGCTACATGCAGTTTGCGTAGTGCGAAGTAGCGCGAACTTCGCAAACTACGCGAGCGTAGCGTAGTGCTTTGCCCAGGCTTAATAAAGACACATTCTAAGATCAGCTGAACGAGTTTGGAGATCCTCTCCCTCCTTGGAACTCCTAAAAAGCTTATAATCAGTGAGGAACACATACAACAGAAGGATAAGAAACATGAAAGCTAACTTTTTCTAAACTCAACTTGACCAAGCTAAAAATTGACCCAAAAAACGATCTGAAATCATCAAGCAACAATCACACAATGTATCAAATCCGATTGACATGGGAGTTATCCCTCACCCAAACTGTGAAGAATTGGCTTCCTTCTTCCTGGAGAAAACTACAAATATCAAGACTGAACTTCAATCAGCGAAGGAACTACTCCCGGCTGCCCCATTCACTTTTCCGCATTCCACCCAGCTTGGTGAATGGAGTGATCCACTGAGACAGGTCCCCAAAAACAACGCCTCCTGGTACACTTTCGCATTATTGATAGTGATATCTTCAACATCCTTTCATCCATAAGTCTATCTAATCACTTCAATGACCCTCTACCTCCACCTATCTTCAAAAAGATTAAAGCCATTATCCTTCCCTTATGGTCCAAGCTTGTAAAAACCTTGCTAAGTCAAGGCACCATCCCTAACTATCTAAAGTAGGTCAGATAATCCCCACTGTAAAAAAACCAACGCTGATTGCTCAGATCCTAACAACTACCAACCTATCTACAACATCCCCACTCTGGTGAAACTCCTGGAAAAATGTTTACAGATCCAACTCTGTACCTACATAGACAATTTCCAACTTCTCGACCAACACCAGTCAGCCTTACGTCACGGTAACTGCACTGAATCAGCACCCTGTGGTGGATGAAATACAAAAAATGTTGGATTCAAATGAATCATGCCTTTTGATACGATTTGACTTATCAGTTGACAGTTTATTGACCCTACTTGAACGAAGGATGGGTATATCAAGGGTCGTATTGCAATGGTTTACCTCATTCCGCCACAACAGAGCTCAAAGAGTCAAGATGAACCAATCCCTGTCGAAGCATTCCGTGGTTACACTGGGTGTTCCACAGGGATCTGCCCTCTTACCCATTCTCTTCAATCTATTCTTGGAACCGATAGCACATTCCTTAAAATCTGCTAACATTTATAATTACATGTCACACAGTTGTATCTCAATATTTCTTCCCCAGATGACATCATATCCCTAAATTCTCTTCTACAAAACACGTATCCCTGGCTGACCGAGAATCATCTCATGCTCAATGGCATCAAAACTGAATTCCTACTCATATCTCCTTGACACAACATCCCCAAAATTGATCTTTGAATGAAACTTCTTACTGCACTCAACGGCTTCAGACATCATTGACCCTGCTAGATCCTTGGCAATTACATTAGACAAACACTTGAATATGTAGAATCACATCAGTATGGTTCCCAAAGGAGCAAATTATTAGGCCTGGGCAGTAAATTCCGTTCCGCTTGCAGAATTCGTGAAATTTGGGTAATTTTGCGTTCCGCGGATAATGCGGAATTGCCCAAAATTCTGCGTTCCGCGGCTTCGTGGAATTTTTTTCTTGTTTGCGTTCTCAAAATGCGTGTTCGCAAGATATTTCCCCCGAGCATGCAAACAGCGTTCACGAACAGGAAAAAAGCATCGCAAACAAGCAATTCCGCGTCTGCGGATATTCTGCGTGCTCGCGGAGATTTTTTACTGTTTCGCTGAGCTTGGCGTAGCGCGACTACACAAATTCCACCCACCCCTACAAATTATCAGATGAGCATTCTATCGACCTTTCCTCCCACGGGAGGATTTCAAGCATGCGGTTAAAGCTCTTGTGTTGCCCAGATTGGACTACGGTAGTGCCACACTATGAGGCCTACCCAGATACAAACTGGCCCTTCTAAGGGCATTCCTCAGTGCGGCCACCAGCCTTGTCTCTGGCACAAAACAAAACAAACACATCTCCCCGCTCTAAAATCCCTGAACTGGCTCCCTTATGAGGCAATAATTCAACTAAAGATAGCATGCATGACACACAAAGCCCTACATTTCAGTGCCCCTAGATATTTGGCCCAATAACTAGAAACATCGGGGGGTTGCAGACAGTCACGAATTGCGAGATCACTGCTACTGAAACCACAATGCTTTCATAAAAAGAAAACTGGATACAGAGCTTTCTCTGGTGTTTCATCAAAGATATGGAACTCTTTGCCACCAGATGTTCACCTAATTTAATCTACCGCTTCGTTAAAAAAAGAAGTAAAATCATTTCTGATGAAGTTTTTACCCTAAGCTTTCTCCTAATGTGTGTATTAATTGTATTCATACCTGTGACTCTTTTATGATGCCTTTCCTTACCGACTCCCTTTAAGCACAAGCATAGTAATATATGTATGCTCAAGGTTTGTAACATCTTTTTATATAGGTGATCATGTTAGATGTTTAATTATACTCATGTAAAGCGCTCTGATACCCACTAGGATCATGTTCGCACTATACTAAACTTTATAAATAAAAAAATAAATAAATACCAAAAACCAGGAGGCTGTTTTCGCCAAGTTGCGGTTCCATCCACCTCAGGCAATGAGTAGCTCGGGCAAACAATCTCTCTGATGGTCTTGCTCTGCCTGTATGTAATTGACGGCTTGTCAGTTATCAGTGTACTTATATCTGGGACTTCATTGAATGCCACCCAATGCCTGTTTAGGATCATAAAGATCTCCTGATTGTATTTGGAGCTTGTGATGATAAAGGAAAGGTGTTACTGTTTTTCGGTGTAAGAGTACTGTTGCAACTGACCTTTCTAGCTTTCTCTACTGCTTTCTGTAACTCGTCTTCCTCATAATCCCTCACTCTGAGCCTGGAAATGGTCTGGCTAATGTTTTGGTCAAATAGAGAGTCCTTGCTATAGTTTCTTCTCGTCCTTATTATTACCCTTTATGGGATGGATCCCTTATTACAGGGTGGATGTGCACTTTCTTGATGTAATATCTTATGGACTGCCTTGTAACTCCTAAACAGGGTACTGTGAGGCTTCTTGCCAGATACATACAATTTAACATATAGGAAGTGTGTTTTGGCCTGTGAAGTGTTCAAAGTGAACTTAACATAGTGTGGATTACTGTTCAAATAATCAAAGTAAGAATTCATCTGTTCCAGTCCATACAATGACGATGTCATAAATATAATGATCCAGTAGTGGATCTCATTGACCCTTCTGCCCCTGAGGCCCATGCATGAACATTCTCAAATTATACCATGAACAGGTTGCCGTATGAAGGGGCAAATTTTACCTCATTGCATTCCCCTGCAGCTGGTGGAACCAATGCATGATGCAAGGAAGAAAGTTATTGAGTATAAGATCTATTATATCCAATAACATATTGTGATGTTCCATGAAGTTCACTCAGCAAGTCGATAATAAGTATTTCACAGCTATACAGCCAAAATCCCTTATGATGCAAGTATAAAAGGACTCCACATCCAAAGTGACCAGCCACATAGATTGGTCCCACATCAGATCCTCACATTTGTTTAAACTGTCAATTGTGTCCTGTACAAATGAGGGAAGGTTGATAACTGTTAGATCTGGGGGTCTCTAGTTGGCAGGGTAGGTACCACTGTCCAAGTAGGGACCCTTGCTTCTAGTCAGGGAAAAGGGGATACACTATTAAGATAACCCCTGCTCACCCTCTAGGTAGCTTGGCCTGAGCGGTCTAGGCTATCAAAGGCAATGTGTAAAGTATTTGTACCAACACTCACAGTAACACAGTGAAAACACCACAGATTTAATCCACACCAGTTTTAGAAAAATAAGGTATCTTTACTAAAAACTTCACAAGACCAAATACTACAGAAAAACCAACATACAATTAAAAAGGTTACTTTAAAGATAGTTCAAGAGTTTGCAGAAAGTACTCCAGGATGTAAAAGTCAGTGTCCTGTACAATGCGACTCTCAATGCACAAAATGCGACACTCTCGTGCCCAACAGTAACTGTAGTTGTGATAAGGTTCCCAAAAGCTATAACAAGAAAGATGGCAAAGGCGATGCAATACTCCTGAGATCTTGGGGAGGCTTTGCGGCAGCCCTGCATCACGCAGCAGAGGTGGATGCGCCGGCTCCGATCTGTAGGGGGAGGATGCGATGACTTTGGCTTTCGTTGCGTAGTTTTCTTAGGGGGAAGCTTCACGCACAGGTACGATGCGACGATCTTCGATGCGACGCGATGCGCGGCGCAGCGCTGACATCTGGCGCTGCAACCCTCGATGCGTCGCAGTGCGCGGCGTGGCGTTGATTTCTGGCGCCACAACCCTCGATGCGTCACGGGACGGGACTCTGCGTTGACACACGCAGCGACTGGATACTTTCAAGCACCAGCAGTGGTGCGGCCCGCAAACTGGTTCTGCGACGACACTCGCAGCGTCGGGAATCTTCACGCACCGGGACGATGCTCGACGCACTCGGTGATGCGGGGACTCCGGGTGCTGCGATGACGCCGCAATGAAATTCTCCTCGCACTCTCGTTCTTGCGACTCGCAATCGGATGATGCGTTGGGTACCAGTTACTCTTTTTCACGCTTCTGCCTACCAGCTCCCAAACACAGCAAAATGACCTCCTGAGGCCCCAAGACTGGGCAAGCACTCCAAGGCAGGTCAGAACTCCCTCAGCAGAGTTCCAGGGGAGCTGGTGGTGAAGTCCTTTTGTTCCTGGGACTTCTTAACAGGGAGCCAGCTCTTCTCAGGCCCTTGGAGATCAGAATCAAAAGAAGGGGACACAGCAAAGTCCTTCCCCTCTCCTTGGCAGCAAAGCAAAACAGCAAGCAGGCAGTCTTCTCCTCTTCAGTTCTTTTCAGCTTTCTCCTTGGCAGAGGTTCCTTCTTAGTTCCAAAGTGATATAAAGTTTAGGTGTCTGGGGTCCTCTTCTTATACCCCTCCAAGTCTTTGTCTCTCTTTGTTTCAGTGGGGGGATTCCCCTTCTCAACCGGTTCCTGGGTGTGCTCTGCCCTGGAGCACCTGGTTCCTTTCAGAGTGAGGGGCACCCATCTAAAGCAGATCTCCCTATTCACCCTGCTGCTGACTCATCCAGACTCCTGAAGCCACCTAGCCCATCACATGACACCAGTCAGCCAATCTGCACACAGGCACACAGGAAGGTTAAACAGGAGAATAGCTACTTTCTAAAAAGTGCTATTCTCACACAGTGAATTTAAAAACCATCTTGCTAAAAAGATGTATAATTAAATTCTTAACACAAAGATACCAAACTTGGATTTTCTATCTTGCCTTTAGGGGAAGATAGGCATGTAAACAGCCTCCCCCATTCGGTCCTATGGGCAAGATAGCCTCTCAGCAGTGAAAAACGAAAATGGCTGTAATTCACTACCAGGGCATGTTACACACCTCAGTACATGCCCTACCTTTCAGATACACTGCACCCAGCCCAGGGGGTACCTAGGGCCACCATAGGGATGCCTGACATGCACAGAAAGGGAAGGATAAGGCCTGGTCAGTGGTTGCACTGGCCAGGTCGACATGGCAGTCCTGGACTGCACATAGGCACTGCAAGCAGGCCTAAGACATCATTGTAGGGCTACTCCTGTGTGTGGCACAATCAGTGCTGCAGCCCACTAGTAGCATTTGAATCACCAGCCCTGGCACACTCAGTGCACTTTACTAGGGGCTAACAGGTGAAGCAAATATATCAATCATGGATAACCAATCAATATAACAATTTATACAGAGAGCATATGCACTTTAGCACTGATCAGCAGTGGTAAAGTGCCCAGAGTCCTATTGCCAACAACCACGGGTCAGAAAAAATAAAGGAGGAAGAAGCAAAAAGTTTGGGGATAACCCTGCAAAAAAGGCCGTTTCTAACACAACCCCCTTCCAGCCTAAAGCCAGGGTAGACCAAGCGATACCTCGATGGGATTCCCTGCTTAGGGCGATAGAACACGGAAACTGGCCCAAACAGCAGGGCACTATTCCTGTTCTACGCCTTCCTGTACCCGTTTGGATCTCTCCAGCCATACTCTCAGGGTCCACCAAGCCAACCCATGTGGAACCCTTCTCTTCACCTGTGGACACCACCTGTGCAGCACCTAGCCTTAACTTGCCCACAGGTGTGTCGCAACAGACAGACAGCAAGCCGCAGTGACCAGTGACAGTGGTCAGGGATGAGACCCAGGCCTTATGTCTCTCAGGGCCCTAAAACCCCTGTGGCGTCAGAAGGTGGGGGGCAGTAGCCCCAGGTGCTTGGCACCCTTTGTCCACTTCCTTTCCTGTCAGGTCGGGTCTGACAACCTGGCACTGACACACCAGCCCCGGGCCTGTATCCGGTGGCTGCACAGGAGGCTGGGGTAGGCTTTTCCATACCCGGTCCACCTCTTCCTTGGGGCTCTGTACCCTCCCACCTGGAGCGGTACCCCCTTCTAGAATAGTCAGGGCACCTGTGGCAGGTGTCCTGCACCATTCGCCCACCAGTTTATGGGTTCTATCGTGCAACTGGGATTCCAGGTCAGGGGAGACCACCCCGGACCTGGCCCTCCAACCTAGGGTCTACACCCTCTAGGTGAACCGGGTCAGAGGCGAGGACTCCCTCCCTCTGCACCCCCTTCAGAAGTCTGTACCCTCCCACTCAGAGTGATACACCTTAAAGACAAACTGGTAGAGACACTGCTTACAGATGTCCCTCCCTCCAGGTCAGGCAACACCTGCACCTGGTTTCCCAACCCAGGGACCAACCCCTGCGGTTGAACACTTGCCTGGCGCACCAGGACTTCCATCACAGATGTGTCCATACTGGTAGACAGTACCCACATGGCCAACACAACGGTGTGGCCCAGTCCACCCCCAGGGTTTGACTCTTGCCCCCCTTCCAGGGGCAACCCTGTCCACCAGGACAACCAGCCACAGGGGCCACTGACAACTGTCAGTGATGAGAGCCAGGCCTCATGCCTGTCAGGCCTCTCTAACCTCTGTGGCGTCAGAAAGTGGGGGGCAGTAGCCCCAGGTGCCTGGCACCTTTCCTCCACTCTCCCTCCTGCCAAGTCAGGTAGGGCATCCTGACACTGGCCCGCCAGCCCAGGGTCTGTACCCTCAGGCTGACCAGAGGTGACGGGCGAGGCTCTCCTCCCCCTACCTCTCCTTCTGGGGTCCTGCCCTCTCCTCCCCAGAGAGTCACCCTCAGAACACAACTCACCCACCAGTTCAGGACCTCTCTCCAGCAACTGGTCTCCCAACCTAGGGTCTAAACCCTCAGGTTGCACCGGGGTCAGAGGCGAGGACTCTCTCCCTCTGCACCCCCTTCCAGAGTGCTGCACCCTCCCCACTGGAGTGGTACCCCTGGAAGCCAAACCGGTCAGGACACAGCTTACAGATGTCCTTCTCTCCAGGTCAGGCAGATCCTGAACCTGGCCTCCCAACCCAGGGACTAAACCCTGCGGTTGCACACCTGCCTGGCATGCCAGGACTTCTGGGGACTCATACAGTATCTCCCCGAGGGTGACACATGACTCATGTGTCTCGTGACAGTCTGCCTGGCGCAGATCTCCCGGCCCCTGTCCACCTGACAGTGCGCGAAGATCCCCCAGGACAGAAGTGGTGTCACCATGGTCACTCCTAGGGGACTCAGCCCTTCTGGCTGGTCCCTGACCCACTGGTTCTCCCACTGGGGAACACATCCCCCTCTCACCCCTCAGTCTGGACTTCTGCACCCTCCCAACTGGAGCGGTACCACCAGACACCAGAACCACTGGAGCTCTGTTTACAGAGACTCCAGGTTCTCCTGACACTAGGAGATCCTCCTCAAATGGCCTACTAGCACTGTCTAGGCCCCCAACCTGGTGTTCCCTTAAGGAACCCACCAGGCCCTGAGACTGGGTTTCGGGCACCTTGGGACCCATAGTCCCACACTCACCCCTTCTCCACTGAGACAGGACATGAGCCCCTACACCCCTCCCACTACACTGGGACCTAACTGGGCTACACTGAACCTCTTCCACCTCACAGGTCTGGAAGATATCTGTGCCACTCCTTTTGGGATCACTCCCCAATGCCTCTTCAGACCTTCTGGCATCCAATCAAAGGTCAGTCTCCAACGCAAGCTCCCTGGAACCAGAGAACTCACACTCCACCGGGTGTTGGCATAGCTTTGGAAAACAGGGACTTAAAATATGCTCTCCAACAAATGAATCACACAGCCCCCCACAGTTGTTAACCAAGCTACCTTTTGCCTCACCCTCCAGTGCCTCACACAAGTACCCCACACCACTCTCCTGAGATTGGCAAGACAGTATCTGACTGTCTCTGTCACACAACTCACACTCTTCTGGGCGGTCTTCACACTCACACAATAAGGTTTCTACCACGGGGGAACCCCTCTCCCTGTACCTCTCATCTAGGGTCAGTAGAGTGTCCCTCCCACCACTAGGAATATGGTCCCCTGTGCCAGTTCCCCAATCTACTTCAGGGACACTGCACTCCACTGGAACTACATCATAAACCTGAACCCCTTGGTGTATGTCAACCCCCTCCTTCAAGTCAGGTGCCATATCTCTGGGTGTTTGTACCTTTCTCTCAGCACTAGAAACTACAATCTTGCTGCTACCATCTGAGCTGGACTCCACCTCCAACTCAGCAAAGCTCACTTCTTGAGCTACCCATTTTTCTTCTTCAGCTGAGACACTCATGGCCTCAAGCCTCTCAAGCTCCAAATCAAGCTCCCTCATACTCAACTCATGAGCCAAAAGCAATTTTCTTTCCTCCAACGCCTTTTCTACTTCCAATTGCTTCATTTTCATTTTCATTATTTCTAATTCATGGTTTCTCACCCTTTGATTCTCCTCCAACTCCTCTGGAGTGAGCCCTCTACTGGAATGGGAGCTGCCAGCCCTTGAGACTGGTCTGCCCACGGGCAGATCTTGGGGAACAAAACCATTCTCTTCATCTGCATCAACTTCCTCTTGGGCCTCCCACCAGGCCTTCAAGACTCTTTGTAACACATCCTTTCTAGATCCACTTTTCACAGGGCAACCAAGGTCTTTGCAGAATTGCTTGAGCTCCTCAACTTTGTACGAATACAGATCCTCAATGGAAAACTCCAATTCTGCCCTCTCACTTGTTTGCCACCTGAGACATGATGCTCTTGAAGAGTTACTCAAAAATAGAATCAAACAAAATACAGTATGTGGTTGTATAATGGTCTGCACTTAACCTAGTGATGTACACCAATTACTGTGGGTCAAGTACGAATACAAGTTCAATCCTCACCGCTGACCACCAATGTTAGATCTGGGGGTCTCTAGTTGGCAGGGTAGGTACCACTGTCCAAGTAGGGACCCTTGCTTCTAGTCAGGGAAAGGGGGATACACTGTTAAGATAACCCCTGCTCACCCTCTAGGTAGCGTGGCCTGAGCAGTCTAGGCTATCAAAGGCAATGTGTAAAGTATTTGTACCAACATTCACAGTAACACAGTGAAAACACCACAGTTTTAGAAAAATAAGGTATCTTTACTAAAAACTTCACAAGACCAAATACTACAGAAAAACCAACATACAATTAAAAAGGTTACTTTAAAGATAGTTCAAGAGTTTGCAGAAAGTACTCCAGGATGTAAAAGTCAGTGTCCTGCACAATGCGGCACTCAATGAACAAAATGCGACACTCTCGTGCCCAACAGTAACTGTAGTTGCGATAAGGTTCCCAAAAGCTATAACAAGGAAGATGGCAAAGGCGATGCAATACTCCTGAGATCTTGGGGAGGCTTTGCAGCAGCCCTGCTTCATGCAGCAGAGGTGGATGCGCCGGCTCCGATCTGTAGGGGGAGGATGCAATGACTTTGGCTTTCGTTGCGTAGGTTTCTTAGGGGGAAGCTTCACGCACAGGTACGATGCGAAGATCTTCGATGCGGCGCGATGCGCGGCGCAGCGCTGACTTCTGGCGCTGAAACCCTCGATGTGTCGCGGTGCGCGGTGCGCGGTGCGGCGTTGACTTCTGGCGCTGCATCCCTCGATGCGTCACGGGACGGGACTCTGCGTCGACACACGCAGCGACTGGATACTTTCACGCACCGGCAGTGGTGCGGCCCGCAAACTGGTTCTGCGACGACCCTCGCAGCGTTGGGAATCTTCACGCACCGGGACGATGCTCGACGCACTCGGCGATGCGGGGACTCCGGGTGCTGCGATGACGCCGCGATGAAATTCTCCTCGCACTCTCGTTCTTGCGACTCGCAATCGGATGATGCGTTGGATACCAGTTACTCTTTTTCACGCTTCTGCTTCCCAGCTCCCAAAAACAGCAAAACGACCACCTGAGGCCCCAAGACTGGGCAAGCACTCCAAGGCAGGTCAGAACTCCCTCAGCAGCGTTCCAGGGGAGCTGGTGGTGAAGTTCTTTTGTTCCTGGGACTTCTTAACAGGGAGCCAGCTCTTCTCAGGCCCTTGGAGATCAGAATCAAAAGAAGGGGACACAGCAAAGTCCTTCCCCTCTCCTTGGCAGCAAAGCAAAACAGCAAGCAGGCAGTCTTCTCCTCTTCAGTTCTTTTCAGCTTTCTCCTTGGCAGAGGTTCCTTCTTAGGTCCAAAGTGATCTAAAGTTTAGGTGTCTGTGGTCCTCTTCTTATACCCCTCCAAGTCTTTGTCTCTTTTTGTTTCAGTGGGGGGATTCCCCTGCTCAAACCGGTTCCTGGGTGTGCTCTGCCCTGGAGCACCTGGTTCCTTTCAGAGTGAGGGGCAGGGTCGTTAGACGCTCAGCAGGAGGTGGAGCCTTCTTTGTGCTGGCAGAGGCAGAGTCCTCAGCCTGGCCAGCAGGGGGTGGAGCCAGCATTGTGCTGGCAGACGCAGCCCTACTCAAACCCAGGAGCTACTCCTCCCACCCATCTAAAGCAGATCTCCCTAGTCACCCTGCTGCTGACTCATCCAGACTCCTGGAGCCACCTAGCCCATCACATGACACCAGTCAGCCAATCTGCACACAGGCACACAGGAAGGTTAAACAGGAGAATAGCTACTTTCTAAAAAGTGCTATTCTCACCCAGTGAATTTAAAAACCATCTTGCTAAAAAGATGTATAATTAAATTCTGACCACAAAGATACCAAACTTGGATTTTCTATCTTGCCTTTAGGGGACGATAGGCATGTAAACAGCCTCCCCCATTCTCTCCTATGGGCAAGATAGCCTCTCAGCAGTGAAAAACGAAAATGGCTGTAATTCACTACCAGGGCATGTTACACACCTCAGTACATGCCCTACCTTTCAGATACACTGCACCCAGCCCAGGGGGGTACCTAGGGCCACCATAGGGATGCATGACATGTACAGAAAGGGAAGGATAAGGCCTGGTCAGTGGTTGCACTGGCCAGGTCGACATGGCAGTCCTGGACTGCACATAGGCACTGCAAGCAGGCCTAAGACATCATTTTAGGGCTACTCCTGTGGGTGGCACAATCAGTGCTGCAGCCCACTAGTAGCATTTGAATCACCAGCCCTGGCACACTCAGTGCACTTTACTAGGGGCTAACAGGTGAAGCAAATATACCAATCATGGATAACCAATCAATGTAACAATTTATACAGAGAGCATATGCACTTTAGCACTGATCAGCAGTGGTAAAGTGCCCAGAGTCCTATTGCCAACAACCACGGGTCAGAAAAAATAAAGGAGGAAGAAGCAAAAGGTTTGGGGATAACCCTGCAAAAAGGGCCGTTTCCAACAATAACCCAAGGTTTGAAAAACGAATCTACAAACGGACACAAGTGTTCTGTTAGGGAGCCTATTCCTGAGATTATACGATGCCCTGAGGGGATTGGACCCTTCTTGTGAACTTTTGACAGTAAGTATGAACATGTAAATATTGAATTCTCAATTTTCAAACAACAAAACTTGGAATCTGACAAAAGACCCACTTCCTTCCAATGAGCCAGCTTGCTGTTAATTATTGCCTTGGCAGACATATATTGGTTCTGTTGTAGCTTCTTATTAAAAATGCATCATTCAGTTGCCTATAAGCCTCCTGTTCATAGTCCACATGATTCATCACAACTACACTTCCCCAATTATCTGCCTCATGGATAATAGGTGATGTGTCATATCTTATGCTAGATAGAGCAGCTCACTCTTGCTTTGTGAGATTTTCATTAGGATGTTTATATTGCAATCTAGTACGTTTGGGCTCTCGTGACATGTTTTGTAAATGCATCAATACTCCTAAGGTGTGCACACTGTGGAGGGAATTTAGTATATGGTTTCGGTTCACTGTCACATGTGAGATCTTGTACAATATCAAGGTCATTCGCCAGTTCATCTAAGGTCTTCTCTTTACCAGGGTCTAAAGATCAAAAGTGTAGAGATGTCCTTCAATTGGAAGGCAGTTAAATCAGATAATAGGAGTCAACACAAGTGACGGTTCCTCCGCACAGGCGGAGAAGCATCTCGCCACTGCTTTTTTACAGTGACACACAGGGAAAAAAAAATGATAATAACTTGTGTTCTTATCATTTTATTTTCTCCTACTTACGCCTGCTTTGCGTTATGGGTCGGAGCATGGGGGAATGGTAGCACCCTCCTAAAGTGTGCAGTGAACGTTTGGCCACCCAAAACAGTCTTGTGCACTTCACATGTTCTCCGTGCAGGCTGCATTACAGCCTGCATGGAGAACATGCTCAGGCCCCCAGTCAGCATCTGAGCGGCGGAACATGGCGCTCAGACCTATCAGAATGCTACTACAGCAATTGGCTGACTGGTCGCATGGGTGTTCTTCCAGTAAGGCCAAGCAAGGGATGGAGGCGAGAAAGTGGCGAGAAAGTAAGTTAAAAAAAAATGAAACAATATTCCCACCTCCCCATGTCCTCCTCCCTTCTGACCCCCACCCTCTACCTCCTTTGTCCTCCCTCCTCCCGCCCCCCTGCCTCCGATCAGTGTCGGCCACCGCTGGTCAACGCTCAGGTGGTTGGTCATTTAAAGTCATGGAAATGGCATTTCAACGTGATATTTCGCACACATTTAAACAAGTCAATATGTACATCAGGAAAGACACCACTGCCAAAATAACTATCCGGCCAACAAATTTATATGCAGGCAGATCTTATGTTTGGTTAAGGTGGTAACTTCTCTGTCACCGCCATAACCAAACCTCTTGAACGGCCAGTTAGAGGCAATTCATTTGACCTAGTTATTCCTATGTATTTTTTCTCGAGATTAGGTGCCGGGTTCCTCTTTAACACAGTTTTTTCATAAAGGTACTTTTACATAGTAGAAGCAACATATATCACACATCCGACATTCTATTTGTTCTTAACTGTTTGATTAGACTTCTGTTTATCTCTCTACTGTGGCTCTTCTTATTAAAAATTACATTCAAACTACAATGTGCAACACATTTTGCTTTCCTTTTATCCAGACTGATTGTTCTGCTATATACAGCTGTTTTGTGAAGTTTTATGTAACCATTAGACCGCTGTTTATCTCTCTACTGTGGCTATTCTTATTAAAAAAATACCCACAAACGGCAGTGTGCACCGCATTATGTTTTCCTTCTATTCAGACTGATTGTTCTGCTATATACAGCTGTTTTGTGAAGTATTACGTAACCATTTGAGGACAAAGATGTTTCTAGTATCGCAAGATGTAGTTTTGGTTTTTCTATGATCTATCTTGAATAAATCCTTTCAAGAAAATATCACAAATTTAATAACTTATATAATTATTCTAAAGCATGAATAATCAATCACTTCTATATATCTAGATCCATGTATTGGGTCTTACCAAAAACATTTACCGTAATTGTAAGCTTAAAGTTGCTAGCACTTTCATCACACTCCTTTCCTTCTCATCCGCTGTTTCAACAACTAATCAAGCCGCAGTGCTCTATAAACCAAAATGTTTGAACCTAATCCCTGTGGCACTAACATGTCACACTCACTATCATCATGGTTAATGCAAAATCCTTTACAGAACTATTTATTAATCACAGAGAATACTTCTCCTAGTGCATCGATGGAACTATATTCACTTCAGCACCTGGTGGAGGCACACTTAATTGCAGTTCTACTAGAACCTTATGATTGATGATATCCAACATATCTTTGCAGCCATGAGAAAGCAAAAGACACACAGGTGATGGACGGAATGCAGAGCAAATCAAAACATTCACCCCCAGTCAAGAGATCTGGGTTAAATCCATCATTCTTTTGCTCACCATGCCACCCCAGTTTAGACCTGGCCATGTGCACATCAGTCTTGACCCTGTGCCTCATGGGAACAGTCCAGCCCGAACTGCCAAGCCAGTTCCTCCCTGGACAAGAACCAAGCATTCTAGGACCGGTTTCGGGGTTTCACCACTTATCAGCCAGGATTACTTGATTCCAGTGGTACAGTGAGCCCGGGACCCACGTCTGGGCATACCCATTGCACTTAGGGCAAGGAAGCAAAAGATACACAAGTGATGGACTGAATGCAGAACAAATCAAAACATTCACCCCCAGTCAAGAGATCTGGGTTAAATCCATCATTCTTTTGCTCACCATGCCACCCGTTTAGACCTGGCCATATGCAAATCCGTCTTGACCCTGTGCCTCATGAGAACAGTCCAGCCCGAATTGCCAAGCCAGGTCCTCCCTGGATCTGAACCAAGCATCCTAGGACAGGTTTCGGGGTTTCACCCCTCATCAGCCAGAATAGCTTTATTCCAGTGGCACAGTGAGCCCAGGACCCACGTCTGGGCATACCCATTGCACTTAGGGCGCGGAAGCAAAAGACACACAAGTGATGGGAGGAATGGCTGGGTCCAAACTTGATTGGCATGGTGAGCAATAAAACAATGGATTTAGGCCCAGATCTCTGAACTGGGGTGAATGTATGACATTGTTCTGCATTCTGTCCATTAATTGTTCTTTTTGCACTTGTCACACCGAGTGGGACGGGTATGCCCAGACTTGGGTCCCCTGCTCTCCATGCCACTGGAGTCAAGCTATCCTGGCTGATGAGGGCTGGAAGCCCGAAACCTGTCCTAAGATACTTGTTTCCAGTCCAGGGAGGACCTGGCCTGGCAGTTCGGGCTGGACTGTTCCCATTGGGCGCAGGGTCAAGACTGATTTGCATATGGCTGGACCCAAACTGGAATGTCATGGTGAGCGAAAAAACGATGGATATAGGCCTAGATCTCTGTACTGGGGTGAATGTATGACATTGTTCTGCATTCTGTCCATTAATTGTTCTTTTTGCATTTGTCACCCCGAGTGGGATGGGTATGCCCAGACGTGATTCCCGTGCTCTCCATGCCACTGGAGTCAAGCTATCCTAGCTGATGAGGGCTGAAAGCCCGAAACCGGTGCTAGGATGCTTGTTTCCAGTCAAGGGAGGACCTGGCCTGGCAGTTCGGGCTGGACTGTTCCCATTGGGTACAGGGATAAGACTGATTTGCATATGGCTGGGTCCAAACTGGAATGGTGAGCAAAAAAACTATGGATTTAGGCCCAGATCTCTGTACTGGTGTAAATGTATGACATTGTTCTGCATTCTGTCCATTAATTGTTCTTTTTGCATTTGTCAACTCGAGTGGGATGGGTATGCCTAGATGTGGGTCCCATGCTCTCCATGCCACTGGAGTCAAGCTATCCTGGCTGATGAGGGCTGAAAGTCCGAAACCGGTCCTAGGATGCTTTCTTCCAGTCCAGTGAGGACCTGGCCTGGCAGTTCGGGCAGGACTGTTCCCATTGGACGCAGGGTCAAGACTGATTTGCATATGGCTGGGTCCAAACTGGAATGGCATGGTAAGCATAAAAACAATGGATTTAGGCCCAGATCTCTGAACTGGGGTGAATGTATGACATTGCTCTGCATTCTGTCCATTAATTGTTCTTTTTGCAGAAAGCCCTAGGCCTATGTCAATAGCTGATGCAGAGGATGGGTTTGAGTTTGTGCGGTATACGATGGTGCCTACTCATCTACGCAATGTGTATGGATGTTATGAATATCGCACCGTGCTACAGGTGAAGGGATAACCCAGAACCCTTCAAGCAGACACAAAGGCCATTCAGTTTCTAGTACAGATGCCTGTGCACATGTTGAAGTAAACTTCAGAACTAGTACTGTATAACTTTGAAACACAACATTCCAAGTCCAATAATACTATCAACAAATAAGTGAAATGATAGCAGAAGACTCTGGGTATCTTGTGTCCTTTGTGTTTATTGAAGATTAATTTGCCCAGCCAACACGTGTTTCGTCAGGGTGTGAACCCAAGAGTTCTTCAGGGCTAGAAGATGTGCAATAACAAGGCCTCAGAAATTGTACCAAACACATATGTGTTAAGATTATGGCGACACGTGACTCTGGTGTGATAACACCCTGGGTGACAACCCAATGTGCAATAACAAAAAATCACATTTGATGTACAGGTCCTATTGGTGGTATACCAATCAGTGTGATGAAAAGGTGTTTGGTGACATCCTAATTGAGACAATTGGTCTTGAACACAAAAATGTCATAGTGACTGTGTGTAGTGAAATAGTTACGTGACTTGATATAATATTCATCATACATAAGATTCCATGGACAATAACGTTTCATTAGATTATGAAAACATTTCTTCAATCCTCATATAATATTGTCTACATAAATGCAATGCACCTTATTGCACGGGTTGAGACATATTTTAGAAAGTTTGTAGAATTCTAAATAATTACACAGAAGAACCAGAGGGGAGAAATGGAAGGGAGAAAAACAGAAAAGTAGAGTGAGATGAAATAAGGTGTATAAGAGCAGACCACATAGTCAAAGAGTCAGTCAAAACTGACAGCCTGAGATATAATTCGTACCTCTATGGCGTGATATTCGCAATGAATCAATCTGTGAAAACAGAGAGTATAAGGGTATGTGTCAATGGTTCATAGGAGACTAAGCAATTCAAACTCAACTGCGCTAACATCTCTGTGTGGTGAAGTATGAGAAAAAGGCTCACCACTCCGCCGGTTGTACTTCCATTCCGGCTGGCGTAGTAATGAAGTGGAATCCCGAAGTAAAACCAATATACAAGGACTTCTAAAATCAATGGTCCAAGGTACTGTGAATAAAAGGAGAACCGGTTTACAAATAGGGAGCAAACCGTTGGTGTGTAAATAAAACACCACGTTCATGTGTAAATAGCGGGGTTAATACTATGAATATAATGAAAATCTGTACTTAAAAACAATAAAAAGCAACACAACAAATGAAGTAAGATTCAACGTGTCACTTTGAAAAGTTATGCAAGAGACAAACTGTGCCAAAATTGATTTTCCGGTGGCCACCCAGGGCTGGTAGTGAAGCAGGCTTTGCCAATATAAGGCATTATAAACTGATCATCTGTCAGTTGGGGCTTAGTGACAATTAATCATTAGGGGAGCTGCAAGCCAAACTGGCAACCATAGCACTGGAAAAAGAACTTGCACTGGAAGAAAAGAGAATAGCCTTTGAGGAGAGGGAGGACAGCTTATAACTATTGAGGCAGAAGAAAATGAAGGCAGCAAGCAATGGAGAGTTGTCTACGAAGTGGCCACTCACTCATGGTTTACCTCCTATGAAAGAGCATTGCGAAAAGCACAGGTAGGTCAAATGGACTGTGGGGCCTTATTGTGGGAGTTTATGCCAACATTAGAGAGGTATACACTCTAAATGAGGGGTAGCTGACTCTTACACTCACGTAAAGGAGCCCCTTGTGCAGAGGTTTTGTCTCACACCTGAACAGTACCGGTAGAAGTTCTGACACATAGATGCACAACTATGCAGGTTTGAGTTTGTAGATCCCCCAATAAAAGGTCTTGAGGCCTGGGAACACATACTAGTTCTAAAGGGCTATAATCTAATCATGAAGGATTACATCTTGAGTAATTGTCATTCAGAGTCACATCAGAATGCAGTACATTCCAAGTTGTCTGACCCCAATCAATCAATCAATCATATCATTTGTAAAGCGCACTACTTACCCGTGAGGGTCTCAAGGCGCTGGGGGGTGGGGAATGCTGCTACTGCTCAAAAAGCCAGGTCTTGAGGAGTCTTCTGAAGGTCAGCAGGTCTTGGGTCTGCTGTAGGTGGATGGGGACGTCGGTGTTCCAGGTCTTGGCAGCGAGGTGGGAGAACGATCTGCTGCTGGAGGTTGCTCTTCGGAAGTGGGGGGCTGTGGCGAGGGCGAGGTCGGCAGAGCGGAGCTGGCGGGTGGGGGTGTAGAAGCTGAGTCGTCTGTTGAGGTACGTTGGTCTGGTGTTGTGGAGTGCCTTGTGTGTGTGGGTGAGGAGCTTGAAGGTTATCCTCTTGTTGACGGGGAGCCAGTGCAGGTCTTTCAGGTGGGGTGTGATGTGGCTGTGGCGAGGAATGTCGAGGATCAGGTGTGCAGAGGCGTTCTGGATGCATTGGAGCCGTCTCAGGTGTTTGGCCGAGGCTCCTGCGTAGCTTTTCCACAGTCCAACCTGTTGCTGACGAGGGCCTGGGTGACCGTTCTTCTCGTTTCAGTTGGGATCCACTTGTAGATCCTGCGGAGCATGCGGAGGGTGTTGAAGCAGGAGGAATAGGCGGCCATGACCTGTTTAGTCATGGAGAGGGTGGAGTCAAAGATGATCCCTAGGTTGTGTGCATGGTCAATGGGTGTTGGAGCGGTTCCCAGTGCGGTCGGCCACCAGCAGTCGTCCCAGGCAGAAGGGGTTTATCCAAGGATGAGGACCTCTGTCTTGTCCGAGTTCAGCTTCAGTCGGCTGTTCCTCATCCATTCAGCGACGGCCTTCATTCCTTCGTGAAGGTTGGTTTTGGCGGTGTGGGGGTCCTTGGTGAGGGAGAGGCAGCTTGGTAAGGCTGCTGACATGTGGGTACACACTGGGATATTTAAATAGTGCCAGGCATGGCCCAAACTAAGGGGGTTCAGCGCTCTCCCATAAGGAGAATGAAGGGAGCAACAAGTCTACCTGAATGGAAGAGTCCTGTGGCTTTTCCAAACCCAAATGGGCAGGGCACATGGGGAAGAAACCTTTTGACTGCATGAAAGCTGGAGTGTGCCTGGACTGTAACAATCCAGGACATGAAAAGTGAAACTCATTCCATTCCAATAAGCCTGCCACAAGTGGGAAGTGCCAAAAGATTGCAAGTGCAGGAAATATGCTAAAGGGGAAAGCAGGGGTTAGACTGAAGCCTGCTTAGTCATCGCGGGTGTGGTTGATTTCAAAGCGCTGGCCATCTTACTTCCAAGCATGTTGAAATACCGGCCATTTGGAGGCTAAAGGAAAAGAAGAGCTTACCTTGAGAGACATGTTTTAACTCTCGGAGTTGCATGGAGCAGGAGGACCCATCAGGGAGGAATTCTGCCAGGCACAGAGAGAGTGCCCAACTCTTGAAGACCTTAGACACCATGCTGAGGTCAAGGAGCAGGGGGATACCAGTGGAACCCACAAGATCTACTATGAAGAATATGTATTATACAGTGAGGCTATTGACCTGGAGCCTGGAGGAACAAGGAGTATGTGGGTCCTTCAGCAGCTCATGGCATTCCTCCTAAACTTAGCCAGTGAAATCCCTTTTTCTGGTTATTTGGGGCAAATAAAACCTGGGAGAAGTTGGTCAATCACTTCTAATGGCCTGAGATGTCTGAGAAGGTGAAGTAGTTCTGTCGATCCTGTATTACCGGTCGAGCCAATGGCAAGTTAGGAGGGTAACTCAAGGCCCTGATCCCATTACCTGAAGTGAGGATACATTTTGAAAGGAGAAGGTTGACATTGTTGGCCCCATAAACCCTACAACTGCTACAGAAAACAGGTTCATTTAGTTGGGTGGTGGACCATGCCTATAAGTTCCCTGAAGCCATTCCTCTGAGTACAGTAATTGCAACCAATGTTGGGCATGGTCCTCCTTGGTATATTCACTTCAGTAGGCTTCCCCAAAGAGGTAATCTCAGATAGAGAACAAACTTCATGTCTGAGTATTTGAGTGCTTTGTGGTATTGTGGGATGATTGTGGGGTGACTTATGGGTTTTGGAGAAATTTATGAAGACCCTAAAAGGTATTATAATGGGGTTGCCTGAGAACCTCACTGGTAAGTAGAATATCCTAATACCATGCATTTGTTACCTATAGGGAGATACCACGAAAGGGAGTGATCTTCACCCATTAGAACATGTGTATGAACATCCTGTCTGAGGTCTCTTATGCCTTGTACAAGAAGGGTGGGAGGCACATCACTAGAAACTCAATATGACATTATGAACTATGTGCTGGGCCTCCATTTCTGCATGGCTGAATACATGGAAATGGCTAACAAAAACTTGTAGGCCAGTAAGAAGCTTTATATGCCCTGATACGAACACAAACAACCTTTGTGTTCTACCAGCCAGGTCAGAAAGTGTGGGTTTTGGACCCTGTGCCTTCCATGGCCTTCCAGGACAAATGAACTGAACCCTACACGGTACTGAGAAAATGGGGGGTCACCTACCAAGTGGACCTTGGTACCTTCAATCACTCCCACAGGATGATCCATGTCAACCATCGAAGCAGCTCTTTGACAGGGCAGAAATGGCCATGCTCCTGGCCACTGATGGAGGGGGGGAGAAGTCTGAGCTTCTCCAAGACCTTCTATTTCACAATGCCAAGGATGATTCAGTGGTGCTAGTAGTGCTCTCTTCTGCACTGACAGAGCAGAGATACTGTCACCAGTTTCTGGCATCGTTTTCTGTACTGTTCCCACTGACACCTGTCCTGACTTAGGCATGTGTTTTTATGATATTGACTCTAGTGACAGATTACCTGTCAAATGCAAAATATACAGGTTGTCAGACAAGGTATGGGTCAGCATTAAGGAAGACATTTGAGAAATGTTGTCCCTGGGAGTCATTGAGCACTCTTGCATTACCTGTCCAGCCCAGTTGTGCCGGTGCAGAAGGCCAAACATAAAGGCGGAACACCAGAACGTAGGTGCTGCACAAACTACAGAGGACTGAATATCATCACCAAGATGAACGCACATACCATTGCTATTGCGGATGAGTTCACATCTGGGTACTGCTGATTGCCCTGACTGATGGAGCAAAGGAGAGATCAGCACTCTCCAATGCTAAGGGCCACTTACAATTTAAAGTAATGGTATCTGGATTGATGCATGCTCCTGCCACCTTCTAGAAGCTGGTAAAAGGGTGCTGTCTGGGTTGTAGACCTTTAGTCCAACATATTGCTATCTTTAGCTCCACCTGGCAGAAACACTTGAAACACAGCAGGGAAGTGCTTCAGGCCCTGCAACAGGCAGGAATGACTTTCAAGCCAATCAAGTGCCAGTTGGCTTAACGCTACCTTGTAAAAAAGGCACCCTTTCCCGCTATATATATAAAATTAAGACCAGGGAAAACATGCTCCAAAACAAAGAAACAAGGAGAAATGCTTTATTTCTCCTATTTTTTGCTGTTTCTATATGTGCTGCATTGTGCAAGTACACATAGAAAAAGCAAAATGCCATTGATTATTTATGTGCAGGAAGGTGTCCCTTCCTACATCTAAACAATAAAAAAATGATGTTTTGTAACTTTTTTGTGTGCTGCATTAAGCAGCACACATAAAAGTTTCAAAATGTTATTTCAGGATTGTTTATGTGCACGAAGGGAGACCTTTCTGCACATGAACAATCTTCCCCTCAACGCAGACACCCTTGCACTATGGTGCAAGGATGCCTGCGTTGGTGCTAGGCTGCTAAATTTACCGCTAGCTCACGGAGAAATGCAGGGCTGCACCATATTGTTGTGAATATGGTGCAGCTCTATGTTTCTGAAGTGGCGGAGCACGATGTTATGCCAAGGAGGCAAATTCTGCGCTCCACTACTTTGTTGTACATATGCCCCCTGAAGTGCATAGTGTGCACACTTTAAGCTACGGTCTTTGAGCTTCAGAAGACCCTTCATCATCTCGAAAAGCGAGCTGGGGATGCGTAAGGGAAGAGGGGCACTCCCACTGAATGTCCATAAGAATTGTTGGGGTCCTGGAAGGTACATCCCCAACTCAGTTTGTGCTGACCTGGTTGAAATTCTGGATTCCGATTAACAAGATGTCCCTATGTTTTGTCACTCCCCTTCCCCACGTGGCCCATCATTGCACACATCTTTTTTGACCGCGACGTAATCCTCCAGGACTCTTGGAATCAGGAGGTCTTGGTGTGTAATTCCACTAAGGTCATGATCTTCCAAGATATATACGCATAAACAGCATTTAACACCAAAGGCACACATTCCTGGCTGTCAAACAGAAACTGTAAGTGCTACAAATCAAATATATGTTACTTTTTCCATCACGGCTAAAGGTCATCTTCCAGAACAAAACATTCTTCTTTGATACCCCCGAATCTGCCTGGGACTGAAATGAAGACATATCCTCTGACGGGACACAGCACGCTCGCCCATGCCTTGTGAAGACTTGGACAAGAATCATGGATGGAAACAACTGCCATGATGATCCTGGCAAATGTGGGGGTAACACCATTCCACGGCAGGCTCTGCAGATAGCCCCAGGCCGCATAGCTCGAGATCTTTAGCCCGCGACCCTACGGACAGCTCTCCTAGTCATATTTATTAGCTAGGGAGTGGGTCCTCATGTACTTGCCTCGATTCTGCCCGGATCCAGCTACTCGACACAAAGCAGGGCAATCTTCTGTAGACCACACTGGATTTTTTTTTTTTTAAGAGTTACATTTGAGTGAAATTTGTAGGGATGGTGTATCGGATTGATGTTGGGATTTGGTTGCCGGTTGGTGAGAGTTCCTAGTTTATTACACTACAGATACTTCATGTTTCAGAGATATGGGTGGGGGGTTGGGATTGAGAGTTTCTGTTACTTTTTTTCTATGTCCTCGGGAGCCCATGCCCGCCTCTTGTCATGGAATGTGAACAGTCTTTTGGGCCCAGTCAAAAGAGGCGCAGTTTGGAGAGCAGACACGCAGCTTACTGGCGACATGCTACCGAGTACCAGTCTGAAACCCTAAGTATGCAAGTATTCAAATTAAATAAACATGAACACACTACCTGGACATTGGGGCAGATTTATGACGTCTGGCGCATCTCTGCTAATCAGCAGAGATGCGCCAGAAGATTTGCGACACATCTGCCCACCCGTGCGCCACCATTGATGCGCCGCATTTACAATGCGGCGCACCGTGGCACTCGGATGGGCAGATGTGTGACGCATCTCCTGTCGGAAAGGCGGCGCATTGCTGGAGCAACGCTCGGGGGTGCCCTATCCCTTACATGCTGCGTCAATCCTTACGCCTGCTTCAAGCAGGCGCAGGGTTTTGATGCAGCATGGCCTTAAAAGTGACTGAGTGAAATCTGGTAGATTTCACTCAGCCACTTTTAAGAGGCGTTCCTGCGCCGGAACTCCCCCGCCCCTGCTCCAGAATGCCTACATGTGGTGCAGGGCTTTACAACGTGACGCATCTGCCAGATGCGTCACGTTGTACATACCCCGCAGCATGGCGCAGGATTTGCGCTGCCGCTGCGTCACAAAAGTGACGCAACGGCGGCGTAAATGAGGCGCATTGTTGTATGGTTTTAAAGGAGTTGAACTTGTGAATATGGCCTACCATTTTTACGAAGTGAACTGAAATGATGATAAAAGCATATACACCTGGTTTTAAGTTCTTTTCCAAATTTCAAACTTCTAAGAGTTGTTTTAGTAGATTAAGAACCAAGCACACTATTTTTTAAATATCCTGTTGTGCGAATTGTCCCTTGCAGCTCCTCTATTCCTACTTATTTGTGCAATCCTTTCTTTTCAGCCAGAAAGCAATGTTTTGAAGCTTTTGCCTGTCCAGAAATCCATGCTTTGCATGTCTGTCAGGCTGTGCTTAAATTATGGCCCTTGCTACTGCCCCTCAAAGTGATTGATTTCCCCTCGGCTTTGCAGCTGATATGAGTTTTTTGAAATAGTGGTGACATTTTGATGTCGGATGTGCCATTCTATTTTATTTGTTGTCAAATAGTGGTAAACTACACCGTAAAATGCTGGAATCTTAAATGCAATCGTTGTGATATTTCAGACAGTATTTACTGTCAGGTAGCATAACATTTTTGTGGAAAGGTTGACAACGGTAATACATGGTGCAGAAGACGGTGTACACCGTGTCAGTAAAGTAGTTCCTGTCAACATAGCCAGCATTTCATTATAAATATTGCACAGCTGCACTTTTTGGATGACAAGCCCGCTGAGAGTGCACCGAATACATCTAAAGTAATTCGTAGAATCCCGCGTCCAAGTGAATGTGAAATAAATACATGATTTCAAAGTCAGCAATCCCACTTCTTGTGTTACAATTGTATTAACCCGAAGTCAGATTCAAGTCTTCGGCTGGGCCACTGCTTCAACCTACATCAACTCTCCTGTCCTCAAGTCCATGAGTGACATTTTATACTGCTTGATTCCAAGAAAATGAGGAATTATTTCCAGAATATTGCCATCAGAAAGTTTTTTTTTATAAGGTCCACATATTTCTTTCTCCTGTATTGCCCAATACAGTACATGGGATAATCAATGGGTGTCCAGTAGAGGCAGATTCATGTCAAGTTTACAGGATACCCACCTACTGTGTAAATTAATTCCCTTCAGATAAAATGCCCGTATATTCCTATCATGCTGGCATTCTGAAAGTGTGGCATGGATGCGGCCCTCCAGCACCTATATCCGACATCCATAGGATAAAAAGTAACAAACGAAGGATGGCGAATACCTATATTTAGCTGTGACAAAAAGCAAAAGCACACATTTTGTAGTGACATTTCGATGTTGAATCTTATTCTATAAAACATGAGGAACATACCGTATATCAAGAAGGATGAGAGTGTTTCTGGGGGCTACAACGGAGGACCTTCTTTAAAAAAGTACACCTTTAGCTGATTCTAAATTGCATCCCTTAATAATCCATTTATGGACGTACCTTTTTATATAAATATCAGGCGTTACAACGGTGTTGGTAAAACATGTTTCGCATGTGACTCTCACTATGTATTGTTTTTATCGTAATTAAATTAGCAAATAAAGGTACAAAAACGTAAAGGACAATTTGTACACATCCTGTTAAGACAAAAACAATGTATAAATATGATGAATGCACATCTTAAAAAATGCACCCTATACCTAGAGTAAATTATTTGTGCAATGTCAGTTGAATTTATGCTTCACATCTGTCTGACAATTACCATATAACATTCAAAATCCATTGATTATCTGATATGTTTAAAGGCTCGGTGGCATGCCACATATTTTTACATACATTTTGAAAGCAATGCATGTATTGGTGCACTTTATTGTTTTTTCTGCACTCACACCAATCTATTGAGAGTAAGTTAACTCTCAGATAAGTGAAGGAAGTGCTTTCCCACATCATTAGGAATGCCACAGATGCTATTAATGTCCTTTCCGCCTCCTCTGGCTTTTCTGGCTCTTCTCTTGTTACACACATTTGTGTCCCACGGCCCTCCATTTGAAGTCAGTAATGCCCCCCCCCTAGGGCTGGCTTCTGCTGTGTCCTGGGGAGCCCAACCCCAAGACATAGCTGTTTGCTGTGGCTTGGGGGATGTTTACCGCATCCACCAAGCCACAGGAACCTGTGGGAGCCCAAGATCAGTAGACCGGTCAGCTTAGTTGCGGTGCCTGCAGATGCAGGGAAGTGACTCCTTCACTTCAAGGGAGATTCCTACAGGTGTCTTGGATGCCCACAAGCCTTGGAAGTTTCTTGTATGGAGCACAGGCATGGACGGTGCAGCAGACAAACACTGCTCAGTACTGAATCATTCCTGTATTGTACTCTTCCTAGGCACACATACACTCAGTGCAGACACAACAGTCATGCGCAGTGCAACGCTACACACCAAACCAATGTAAGCCATGGGTCAGTCAAGCATAAAGCAGCATAACGTTAGCTGAGTGAGGTGTAGGCCTCACTCCAGTGACACAGTTTAAAAATGACCTTTTCAACCCTACTGATCATTACAGGGTATGCTGCCACCACTGTGCATGTGCTGAGTAACTCCTGGTGAAGGCAGTAGCCTCTCATCACTATGAGGGTTGAGCTTTGGGAGCCCCTCCCGGTCAACCAAGACCATAATCAGTAAGGCAGGCCTATGTCATGGTGCATCTCAGGTGAATAACATGGAACCCCTGTAATTCCTAGGACAGGGCAAATTGCCAATAGAAAATATAGTTCCTAGGATAATGTAAACATACAATGTACTAAATATCATGCAAGAAATGAGTTCAAGAACATAGATATATAAAAAGCTTATTTTTAATCATGAAAATACCAAAAATTTAAAACAAATGAATCAACTTAAAGGTTTTAGTTGATCTTGGTGACAATACATTATCTTGTTAAAATCATATCAAAACATTAAAGTGGCAAAGTTATGATCTTAAACGCGTGTTTCGACGCTATGGGCGCCTTCGTCAGGAGTAGCCACAAATCAATTTGTCAGTTATACTGTACGTTGCTGTATTCTTTTTTATATATATAAAAAGTGGAAACCTCAAGATGAAGGAGTCCTCAAGATGAAAAAGTACTCGTCGTTCTGCTTTGTTGAAAGATTGATGTCAGAGCATATGATGTAAAGGATGTTTACTCCTCTATTCGGTTTCTGTTTTTTTATTAAAATCTCATAGAATTGTGCGGGATTTGTAAATAAAAGTCAGTTGTCGATTAGACCTCGCCGAAAGATTTCAGTCATTCACTATTCAAACAAGTTAAACGGGCCCTTTATTCATTCAATTTTAATGGACCTCTAAAATGGAGACTCCTAATCGGCGTGTTTATCGGGTCTATATAACGGCGCTGATGTCGCTCTATAGAGCGACATCAGCGCCGTTATTGACATAATAAAATGTCTTGAATGTAGATTCAGCAGACCAATCAGCTGCACTCATTATATCAGCAAGACTTACACCCATGGAAAAAGATTTGGACGTCATTGCCCCTCGGACCGAATGGGCACCAAATTTTGAGACATCAATGCCCGCTTCTTCCATGAGCCCTCGCACCCATCTAGATAAGATGGCCAGTGTCACTGGTCGAAAGGGCTTTTGCAAAGCAATGAACAATTGTACCTAGCTTGTGTGCTTTTAAGCATTAGACTACACATAGTTTAGGGTTATCCGCGAACGCCGGATAAGAAACCAAGGTAGAATGTCCTTTAGTATGTCTGGATAGAAGAAAAGTTACTCCTTCAGGAGTGAACAGACGGCCCATGAGATCAACGGCGCAGATATCCGAAACCAGACATAACAGCATGGCTAATGTCGCTGAAAGCTGCTTTCGAGATAGATATTTGTTGGCCGGCAGGATTCCAAAAACCGTAGGACCACGGACACGTCCCAAAGAACTAAGTATCTGGGGCACGGAGGTTTCACCATCCTAATATCCTGAAGCAGTTTACAGGCTAAGGAATGTTCTCCAATTGATTTACCATCCATTCACAGTCCGGTAAGGTAGCTCAGAGGACGCTAGGGAGGCCAGGAAATTCACTACCATGGAGACAGATGCTGTAGCGGGATCGGTGTTCCATTGAGAACACCAGCTACACCATCTGTTCCATGCCGATGAATATCGTTTATGTGTGTTGGATGACCATGCCTCATTAATGAACTTGTGAGCTTCACTAGAAAGCCCTGGGATTTCCTTGCGATCCCTGAAACTCGCCAAGCCACCAGAGGAAGTTACCCCGACTCTATCAAGGGATGAAGAGCCTTCTGAGCATCTAAAAATAGATTCCATTTCTGAGGAAGCAAGAGAGGTACAGCACAGGATATTTCCAAAAGCGTCAGGAACCAAGCCTGAGCCGTCCATAGCGGGGTTATGAGTTTTATCTCCACTTTTTGGCACCTGGTTTGGGCCAAGACTCTGGGAATCATCGCGAATGGTGGGAAGCATAATTCAGAGTCTGGGGCCATGTCTGGAGAAACACATCTGAGGCTAACGCCTCCGGATCCGGACGCCAACTGTAAAACACCAGTAACTGCCTGTTGAGGCGGGAGGCAAAGAGGTCCAGATGACACCCCATAGGAGATTCAGAGCACAAAAGACTCGTGGATGGCGCCTCCAATCGCTGAAGTCTTGAAGGTAGCAAGAATGCCAATCGGCTACCTCGTTGCCGCGACCCGGGAGATACTCTGCCACTACTGAAATCCTGTGGAGTAGGCAATAATGCCAAAAGTCCTTGGCTATCTCTGCCAAAATCCTCGATTTCGTTCCCCCCAGTTTGTTGACATAGCGGACCGCTGAGACATTGTCCATTCGCAAAAGAATGCAACAATCTGTCTTCTGTGGTGAGAGACTGCGGATCGCGAAAGAGTCTGCCAGCAGTTCCAAGCAGTTTATGTGCAAGGAGAGTTCCTGTTGGGACCACCGTCCCCCAGTGGATATTGAGCCGCAATGCGCTCCCCAGCCCCAGTGGCTGACATTCGATTCTATCACAATCTCGGGGCTGGATCCGAATATGTCCCTGCCGTTCCATGACTCCATGTGTTCAAGCCACCACAGCATCTCCCACCTCACCTCTTCGGAAAGAGGGAACTTTTCTGCATATCCGAGGCCTTTGCAGAGCTGTTGGATCTTTAAACGCTGGAGTGCCCGATAGTGAAGAGGGCCTGGGAAAATGGCTGGTATCGAGGAAGCTAACAGTCCTACGATCCGCGCTACTGGCCTCAATGACACCACTCGCTCGTTCAATACGATTCGTAATTCCTTTTTGATCGTTCTGATTTTTTGAGATGGAAGCACTAGCTGGCAGCTCCGTGAATCTATCTGAAACCCTAGAAATTCTATGGATTGTGTGGGGGACAAGACGGATTTCTGAGGGTTCACCACAAAGCTTGGACTCTGAAGGAGAGAGATGGACCATTCCAGATAAGTGACTACTACTTGGGGACAACGCGCCATGTGAATGATGTCGTCTAAATAGACGATCAACCGTACCCCGCGCGCTCTCAAGGATTGCACAACCGGGCGAAGCAGCTTTGTGAACCACCAAGGTGCAGAAGAAAGCCCGAAGGGAAGAACTTTGTACTCGTAGCACACTCCTTGTCAGATGAATTGGAAGAATCGATGATGCAGGGCGTAAATAGGAATGGAGAGGTAGGCGTCTTTGAGATCGAGACGCACCATCCAATCTTCTTCTTGTAAAAGATTGCGCAACGGATGGATGCCCTCCATCTTGAAGTGGCAATAAACGATCCAGCCATTGAAGTCTTTCAAATTGAGGACCAACCTGGACCCGCCCCCTTTTTTCTCGACCAGAAACATCTTGCTGACAAAACCTCTCGGGTGGAGACGTGATGGGGCGATGGCTCCTTTCTGCACTAGAGAATTGATCTACTCTGTGATAAAATTCTGGTTGTGTTGGGAAAAATACATTGACGGGGTAAGGAACCCTGACTGGGGCTGTCGTACATCTCGAGCTTGTAGCCCTGAACTGTCTCCAAGACCCAGGCATCTTGCGAGATCATGTGCCAAACTGGCAGAAAAGATTGAATGTGTCCTCCAAAAAAAACCTCTGAATATAAAACCAGTCTCACCTGAATTCACGGTGTCATGCTGGGTGGCCTGGTTGCCGTTGTATCTGCCCCTGCAGAACCTATTCCGAGCCCGTCTGGTGGGTTAGAAGGAGGAATTGGAAGAGTTGTAGTAATTGGGGTCCTGGTAGCCTCCATGCTGTTGATGAAACTGGCCTCTTGGGGCGCCTTGGTTTCCTCGGCCGAACGACCGCCCTCTACATCGTCCGGCCCGAGTGAAAACCAGGCGGAAAGCCCGTTTTAAGGACTCTTTTCCCTTATCCAGGCCACTGAAGGTCGCCACAAACTTTGTGAGTCCCTTCAGGAACGGCTGACCAAAGAGGACAAAGAGGAGACCTTCTGAGACGGGCCCTGCCTCTGAGGTGGACAATTCCGCTAGCTTGGGATCTAATTTAAGCAGAATGGACCGCCTCCTTTCGCTAGACATGGCACAATTAGAGTTGCCCAGCTGGCATACGAGACGTTGTGTCCAACCAATGAGTTGATCGGGATCGACGGGTGTTCCAGATTCCTTGGTCTTGTACCCTAACTCCAGAATTTTTGTGGCGGGGCCCGACAAGTCGAGAAGCTTGTCATGGCATGACCGCCAAGCGCGGTCAATGCCTTTTTTCGGGTCCTTTGCATACTTCTTCAAATACGTGAACATGGCGGGGTCCACCTCGGGGGTATCCGTCACCTTCCCCACTAGATCCGGCCTAGGACATTCGGAGCATAGTCTGGCCCTGACGTCCTTGTCGTAAGGCCGACGGAGGTGTGACTGTACATAGTTTGCCACTTCTGGCTACGGAAGCCACGCCGTCGAATTGGCATGGATAATATCAGCCGGCTCAAAAGTAAGTACCTTAGGTTGGACGGGGGTCTTCAAATGGTGTTCCTACCTCTTTTTCTTGGCCGGCTCACCCGCCTCCTGGTTATCCGACTGCTGATCGAAGGATGCATCATCAGGATCTCCGTAGAGAGGATCCGAGGGATCATCCTGAGAAGGTGAAGCTTGATCTTTTGCCAAAGACTCAGCCAGCTTCGCAAAATCATCTTTATGTGGGTTAACCCCTCGTGAAGCGCTAGGCTTAAGAGGGTTGGGCATGGAGGGAATCCATCCCTGCTGCAAGGCGTATTTATTGAGGTGTCTGTTCAATGGGGTGATAGCCCTGACCAAAGCTGAATTGACTGACTTTTGGACCCCAGCATCTAATCCTTCTACAAGGTCCTGCTCCAAAGAACCAGCAGGTTCAGACTCATAATAATAGTCCTCCTCATACATATATTCCACCATGATATAGCCCAGTCAAGAAGTTGCGCTGGTGGTCAAGAGTACAAGGGAGGATAGATCCTCAAACCAAAGTCCAGGGCTGGACAGTCAGTGGGAGAGGCACTACCCCAGGCAAGCCGAGATCTATCAAACCTTTCTGATATAAGTGGAGGGAGGGCTTGCCAAAAGCCTCTCTAGGCAATGCCTATGCAATCGTTATACAGCCAACTGCACTCACTAAGCAGCTGGCGTAGACGGGGGCTGAAAACGGGCTAAGCACTTTTGAATTTTGAGCCGTTCCCGCTCTGGAACTGAGCGATCAGGACTTTGCGAAGGAAAATGGCCCAAAATGGCCACCGCGCATGCGCGGGAACGTCTGCCCGTGAAAACCAAAAGAGGATTGAGCGGTCGAGCGACGCACAGTCCTCGCCCCCTCTCTCCCTCTCCACAGGAAAAAACTGCAGAAGGTGCGTCGCGCCCGGCAGGGGAGGCCGCCACGCTCCCAAACACAAGTAGCGTAAAACAACAATTGCAGCCGACAGCAGCGCAAGCAAAGCTGACCTTCAAACAAGAGCGCGATGTAAAGCGGGACTTCGCCGCAGCGCTTCCCCTCAAAATGAGCTGTCAAACGCTCACCACAGCGTACGCGCGATCGTACAAAGCAATACACAGGTATGAGATAATACAACAGCCTACGATCCAGAAAAGAATCAAAGCACAGAAACGACCATACACTACACAATGCAAGTAGATAAGGTAAGAGGCACTTAACTGGTTGCGGAGCAGCAAAGAAAGAGGAAGTAGTTACCTCGGATGGGACATTTATATGTTGCACTCTATGGTTATCATGAGCACTGAGGACTCATGGGATTTGTAGTTTTTATACATAAGTGTTTTGATTGGCTGCTGAATAAAAAGCAAAGAAATGAGAAGCATAATTGGAGCCTCCGGTCCTGACATAGAATTATTCATTATTTGACTGCAACTCGCATGGATTAGAATGGATGTAAAATAAATACACCAGTCAGCAACAGTTGCTCAAATTAAGGCAAAGTTTAAATGTGCCCCTAAGATAATGCATCACACATCGTTTTTTTGTGCACTACATCCCTGCATTTTATATCCTGCCTTTAAGTCTCTAGTCAGAACACCAATATTTAGGGCTCCCTCCAGCAGCTGGTCCGTGGATTTACCCCCTCCCTCATTACGAATACCAACATCTTTTATACCTTGACTAGGCCTGGGTTTCAATGGAGCGAGGAGGAGTCGGTTCGTGTTTGTCTCCTGTGTCAAAAGTTGACCAATGCTTCTTGTAAAATAAATATGTAAGCAGAAATGTTCTGCTACTTTCTTGTCTTCTTCCTACAGGATGGAATACTCGGGGTCATCATCATCATGGCTATCTTCAGGTGCCACCTTGAAAAGCAAGGTGCACACCAGAGAATGGAAATGTTCCCTTCTCAGTCCTACTAGCACAATTTAAGAAAACACATAGCAACCCAAGATCACGAAAAGTGAACCTGCTCCCTAGGCCTCTCACTTGAACCATGCACATGATTCAAACCCACGTTTTAGGTTAGTCCACGTTATATGCAACCAGGCCTGTATTGAATGCAAAAAAAAGTCATAAATAATCCTTGCCGCACACGTCAGTGCCATGAAGTCAGTCCTTAAAAACTGTTTTGTCTGACCCTTTTCCTTGGAGCTCTGATGGAACCTGAGGGCTAGATGTACTAAGAATGGAGTCAGTCAAAGTGGTCGCAAATTGCTCACTGATTTTTACCAAATTCATTCTATTTTTGGGAACTAACCTGTGTACTAATAGGTTGGTCTGTAAAAACCCAATTTGTAGTGGGTTGCAATTCGACCTCCTTCATGAATATTATTGAGGTAGGTCACAAATTGTCACCCACTTTGCATTGCAGCCATCTCAGGGATGGCCACCTGCTGAGGACAGCAGACCACCATGTCTGTGATTGCTTTTAAATAGAGCATATTTTTTTATTCAAACACGTTTTCCTTAAGAAAAATGGGAAGCATTAAAAAAAAATGTTTAATTAGCATTTTTTAGAGTAGACAGCGACCTATAGGAATACTGCCTACTCTTAAAAATTCAACATTCACAAAGGAGAAGTGGTCCTTTGGGGACAATTCTCCATTTACCAATGATTTACCACTATATGTTTGTAGTCAGCAAAGTATTATTGTTTTGCAACTAGATTTTAGTTGCAAAACATAAATACACACCATACTGAATCGATATTTGGAAGGATGCCCTAAGCACGCCCCTTCCAAATACCCAATTTGAGATTCGGTAACGTGTTACCGAATCTCAATTTGAGTTTTGTACATGACAAAAAAAGTTTCTGTCTCTAAGCTCCTAGCATGCCGAGGACCACGGTAAGCGGTAAACGAGCCACAACAACCATCATAACAGGAAGATGAACTAGGACTCCAACAGAGGGGGCTTGTTTTACTTTATTCACCTCTGCTGGAACATACAACTCCAGTGAGAAAAAAACGTGCACTTTATCAAACATACATATTCATTTTCTGGGCTGGACTTGCAGAACACTTAGCTTTATTATTAGCAATATCAGGGGGAAAATGCAACTGGCTTTTCAATATTGATAGAGGGAATACTGAAGTTTCTTTCAAAGTTGTATTAGGAGTCATGCAGTAATTCTGCATACTGAAATTACCGATATCCCCGTATTGGTAATACCATTTGAGGTATTAACACGGTGCAGTTGCTGATGTACCTAGAATGGACGCTTAATCATTGCTTTATGGAAATGTTCAATGTTCACTCAAACACTTTCCAGGGAACGTGACCATCCTGTTAAACATTTTATATGATCAAAACGTTTGAGGGCATCTTTTGAAGAAGTAGAAATGAATGTGCTGGAGAAATAAAAATAAAAAAAAGCAAAAGGAAACGTTTAAAATACTTCTAAAGTTTCACAGCAACAATGGGATTGCAGTCGTGGCTAAATATCAAGCTGTGATTTCCAAAACCTGCCGCAGGGTAATTCATTACCCACTTCGAGAATGAAAAATGTATTGTGTCAAACATGAGACCGAATCACCTTTTTCAAACCTCATTCCTCGCATTTCGACAGATTCTAGGTAAAATAATAAAAGATTTCCAGGCAGAAATATTCTCCACATTTCCTTGTGGAGTTACACAATGGTTGAGAAACCCTTCCCCCCCCCGTCCTCTTTCAAGAAAGCGTTCTTCAAAGGATTCAAATCGCATTTTTCGTACTCGATGCCTCCCCTGGCGGCTGGCAAGGCTGACACGGACGCCTCTCGGAAATTACTTAGCATAACAAAAGGGCCCAACATTCATCACATTTATATTGAAATATTCTGCTTTCCAAACGATGAACTTCTCGTCTTATGCATCTGAAGAGCAGATTGTGCCTACAGAATTGGAAAAACATAAATCTCACATGGTTGCTGTGCACTGCCTATGCGACAGCAACTGGGCAATCTATTGAATCGGAGGCTCTTTTGCAGCAATATTTCACGCCGTAAGGCATGCAGGAGTGTGTGCTCAGTGAGGTGTGACTAAGCAATTGGCGGAGGTGCAGGGCATACCCTGACGTGTTTTCATCGCACCGTGAAATGATTTAATTTACTGCAGTATTACCTTTTCATTTACATAATTCCAATTAAAGGCCCTTCCATGTTCCCAGCCTGCAACGTTTAAGCTTTCAAAAACGTAGACATTGTACCCCATCTTTTAAAGGCCGCTAGGTATTCATAATGCTAATTTGTAGGTGTCACCAGAATTTGAAAACGGCCCTTTGCCTAGATGTATTCTTGCAAAAGAGTGATTTTATATATTCCGAAATAAAAGACTGCGCACAGGTGTGCTAGTATTGAATATGATCAAGATACCCTCTGGCTGAGCTAGTTTATAAAAAGTATATGGGAAACTTGTTGAAGAGGCGGCTGCTTTTGCTGACAAAGAGTGAATGCCAAATACACCTGTTTAATTATAACTTCAAAAATCCACGCAAGGAAATGTCCTGGAGTATATTTAAAAGTGGGGAATGCAAAAGGTAGTCACGAGAAGTTGCAGAGGTATTAAACAAAGGATGGGCCCAGACGTACTAAGCGATTTTGTATTTCTCAATGGCCCGAATCGCTTATTCGAGCCATTAAAGAATGCAAACCGACAATCAGATTGAACGAATGCCTGCAAAGCAGTCGCACATTGGAATCCCTACCTGTAGGGATTTCAATTTTTTAAATTGGTACAATAGGGAATCTTAAATTACGATTCCCTATTAGCGAATCGGAGCTGCATTTATTAAGGATTATCCATTTGGAATGCGGAAAAGGGGCCTGTTAAGAAATGCAATTACCACTGATCCTGACCAGGTGGTAACCATGTGCAAAGTATAAAAAGAGCCCCAAAATGCATCTGGCTCTCTCACAATGGCAGCCTTATGCATCTTGGCAAGGAGGACAAGGATTCTGTCAGGGAGGTACAGGAGGAGGCGGAGACATGAGAGGATATTCAGGATGAGGGTCACGCTACTTAACGAGACAGAAGAGGAGATCATAGACAGGTATAGACTGAGTAGTCAGGTCACACTTGACCTGATTGCTGATTTACATCCCCAGCTACAGGCACCAACACTGCGAAGCACATCCATACCTTCCCATGTGCAGGTTTTGTGCTGCCTGCACTTCCTAGCGTCAGGACGTTTCCAGTCAGTGATCACAGTGACGGGGGTCTCATAAAGTGCACTTTCTAGGTTCCTCCACAAATTTCTTGACGCAATGGTAGGAAAGGTAAACCAGCATATATATTTTCCTGGAACAGCCCAATCATTGCTGCAGACAAAACTCCAATTCTACCAGGTAACACTCCCCGAATGTAATTGGTTATGACACATATAACCCTATGGCCCCCTGCCACCACAGAACACATCTATTGGAACAGAAAGAGCGCACATTCCCTGAACGTGCAAATGGTGTGTGATGCCTCCTGTGTCATCACTCACTGACCTTGTGGCTAGATATCCAGGGAGCAGGCGCGACTCCTTCATCTTCCGCCACAAAGGCATTTACACCCAACTGGCACAGGGCAAGTCAGGAGATGGCTTCCTGCTAGGTAAGTTGTCCAGAGAAGCAATGAAAGCACTGGCCCGGAGTGTATGTGTGATGTGAACTAATATATTCCCCCTCTTGCCCTCAGGTGACAGCACCTATGCATTGAGACCCTGGATCCTCACACCTTATCTGACCCCAAGAACATCAAGCAGTAGACGTTACAACAGTGCACACAGGGCAACACGCTCACTCTTTGAGTGCACATTTGGCATTCTGAAATCCCGTTTCCGCATCATACACAAGACAGGTGGGGCACTTCTCTGCAAGCCACACACATGCTGCAAGATTATAGCCCCCTTTGCCATCCTGCACAATATTTCCATGAGAAGGGGATTACACAATGTCACCAATGAGCCAGACTCTAATGATTAATCTGATGATGACCAACAAGCACCACAGGGACAGCAGGGTGGATCACATGTGGCTGAGGGACATGCACTATTCACTGAGATTACACAAAACTACTTCTGAGGAGAGTGAAGGCATGACACAGTGGAAAAGATGCAACACAAAGGGGAAATGCTTGGTACACAACTCAGTGGCCCACTTTTATTCAGGTGGCTACCACAACTGGATAAACATAATACCACATAGTGCAAAAGAAGGTGCAAACATAGGAAGAAGGTAACACAACAGGAACTCGGCATATAGTTATTTTGTGTGCCCTTTTGTGTGGGTGGTCTTCTCTGCGGTGCTGGTTTGAGTGGCAGATGCTGTGTCAGACCCCGATGGATAGTGCAGTGTTCACCTTGGTGGTTGAGGTTCCTGTGCAGAGACACTACTTATACTTGATCCCTCCTCACTCACAGGTGGTGAGGAATGTGGGGCAGACACAGGTTGTGTGTCTGTATATCCAGGGGTGGGGTGACTTGTACCGGTCCATGAGCAACATCCTGGCAGCAGTGGGACATATCTGTTTGAATGTTTACGGTATGCCTGGCCAGGATTTAAGTGGCATTTGCAAGGTAGTTAATTGGTCGTGTGAATGTGTCAATGCATCCTATAAATTGTCTGTGGCACTCCATTGCAATCTGTCATCGCTTCTGCCCCTTCTCAACTGCCATGGTCAGGCGATGCAGCTCTCTGATGACCCCACCAATTTATTTGTTCTGCAGGCTCTGCACACGTACGATGGATCCTTCAAGACCACCATAGAAGGAAGGTGTGCCTGCAGCTTTAGCCATGGTGTCTGTGTGACTCCTCACAGGGCTGGCCTCTGCTGTGCTGATGTCTACCACTGTTGGATTGTTCACCCTTACTCAGTAAAGGGGGGCAGTGGGGTGGTGGTGGCTCTCCTGAGGGTTGGTGTTGAACTGCTGGGTGCGGGTGATGTTGATGTGTTAGGGTCTGGCTGGACGGCAGTCTCTGCATCCCCTTCAGTTGTCCCAGATGCAGTCACATCCAGGCTGTGATCTGTGGGAGATATTTTTACATAATTTATTGGAAATCAATGGGATACACTTTTGGCACGCACTATGAGGTTGTGACTCTGCTTCATGTCTGCATGGCAAGTAGGAGATGTGAACATGATTTTCTTCTGATCATCAGCACTCTATACTACACACTGATGGAGTGCACTACAACTCCCATGATGCACTGCGTGGGTAGGCCTAGTACCTTAATAGAATTTTGCTAGCTGTGCTATATATGTTTGGATTGGTTTGTGGGCTGGATGTGACGTGATGGCAAATGACTTATCTTGGCTGGTGCCCGCTGCAATGGAGTTGTTGATGTTCCCAAGCCCGCTGACATTCTCTGGCTCAAAGGTCCCCTCAATCAGCCTCTCATTGGCAGTGAGGGGGATGTGTGGATGGTCCCCCTCCTGTCTTCTGCCCATCTGCATTCCTGGTGGCCACCTTGTCCTTTTTTCATGAGCGAAGATCATACCATCTCTTCCTGATTTTAGGGATGGTCTCCTGTGTTACCCCCAGGTAATTTATCTTCTCCAAGATGCCCTTTAAAATGCTGTTTTTCTACACATCTGGGACAGAAAAGCAGACTCTTCAAAAAATCAGGTCCATATTGGCCACACACTCCTCCGTGAGCACCTCCAGCTCCCTCTCTGAAAATGTGATCTTGCATTTTTTGGGATTCCCACCGTCCTTTCCTTCCTCTGCAGGCATGTTGTGGTTGAGCTGAGCTTTCCCTGTGCCGCCAAATTCTTTTCTGAGCCACTCCCTGCTTCCTGTAGTTGTGTGGAGCCTGTTTTTGTAAGGCACAGCCTGTAATCAGTTTCCACCTGCCTCTGACATCATTCACTTGCTCTCAGCTGCAATTTAGGTCTGTTTTTTAATTTATCAATTTCTTCAATACCGATTTCTTGAAGCGATTGCGACTCCGTAGAAATCACTATTAAGGAATCGGTTCTTTCATACATACCCATTTGCGACTTCCTATCAAATCCCTATTTGTGAGTAGGTATTTTAGTTTTTCGTACATCTGGGCCAAAGTAACAATGTTATTAAGTCAGGTGGAACCATGAACTATGACTGAAAACGCTGTGCTTCCATATGGGTGGAAATTATTCAAACAACTTGATATTTGCTCATATTGGCAGTGTCTGCATGTTTTTCCATGGCAGCCACTATTTATAAAGAAGATCCTTTGTCAAACTGAAATCACCAGCACAAGGTTTATCACAGCATTACAAGTAGGGGTGGGTGTAACTGTCATAATTCTCACAAACGTAATTACTTGTAATTTCAACAAAATTCCTCGTAATTATGTAACCCAGCATTTAGCGCTTTTCTTAGTTCAAAATGCACTCTTGCTTTCAAAATGGGCCAAATGATACATTCTCCGCTAAGAAAACAGCATTAAATGCTACAGGACACAAATAGCAGTAGCTACCAGCTGTGTACTCTGTCTTAGTTTGTTGTTTCTATGGTAGGATTCCTGCCCTAAATTACTGTTGATTAATCTGGCATAATTGTGAGATTTTGGTAATTTCACACCTCAAGAGTAAGGCGTAATCACTGAAATTACTCCAATGACCATATCGGGCATGTCAAAGAAATTTTTCCTGGAAGAAAGGGGCCTCAGGAATATGGGCGTATTTCCTTCTTCACTCAATGAAGTGTGGAAATATGGATTTTTCTGATCAGTTATGTCCCCTAGCTTGGACCCCAACGGTTCTATGTACATGATACAAGTACATGTATGTTCCCTCCAGTTCCAGTTATGAAGACGCAAATACATGTGCGTCCACCGTCAACATGTCCTCTGTCAGATCCGCCATGAATGGGCTGGATATTCGATTCCTAAGTACGAAAGGCCACCGACTTTATATGGCTCAGTTACTCCATTTTGCAGTTCAGGCGAGTAGGCCCTGATTCTGCCATCAAGCCTTTCCCTGCTCTCTGCCTCTGCCAGCTTCAGCTTGAGCTCGCATCTGTATCCATGAACTTTGTCCTACTCCCTGTGTAGCTAACGGTGCCTGCCTCGGCCGGTTTGTCTGCCTGCCAAAAACTGTATTTCACCTTCGAGTTATCTACTTCGCTCCTCAGCCGATGCATTCCTGTCTAGTAGTTTAGGTAAACATTTCCTTCAGCTACTGAGCAAAGGGCCTAGCTTCTCTGTCCTCATGCAAGTAATTCATAGCCCCGTTACCATGGAAAGTTTCTGCCCCTTGCATCTCACTCAGACACTTAGACGCTTGTGCACGCATACACAGTCAGTATAGAATAGATTTTGTCCAAGAGTCCTTCCTTTGTGGATAACATAGTTCTTTAAACATAGGATGTTAGATATGATTTGGGATTAGGTTGACTTGACCCCCCAGACTTCTTGTCTCCACATGTAGAGCTAAATGTCAAGTCCCCTTCACCCCCTAGTTGCACGTCAATCACACGTCATGCTGCTGCGCGCGCATCTCTGCCAAGTATTATCTTATAGATCCACCTATATGTGACATCATAACCAATAACGTTTCTTTTTACTCCTCATTACGCCCATTTTCGGCTACGCATGTGAATTGTTATCTTAGCTATCCATTGTTACGCCTCCTGCATTTGTTTCATTGTAATGTATGTTCTATAAAAGCAATTTCCTGTCAATAAAGTATTGTACTTCACTTCCTGAACCCCCGTGGTGACGGAACATGGAGGCCACGACTCGAGTCGTCCATTTGGAATAAAGCCCATTCTGAAACCTCTTATACCACGGATTCTGCCTCTTATTTTACTGAGCTATGTTTTTCTAGATTCCGTATCAAATTCAGTTCCGGTAATTAAATTATTTACCACATGATTGGCGCCCGAATAGGGACACTTTCTCATCTCACACGCCGGTGGTGCGTTGCAGGCCCGGTCTCCTGCCACAGCTGGACGGACAATAACGCGTACCAGCAGGATTTCCTGTATCTCCCTCCGGTCAAGCGGGGGCGACTGAGGCTGCGATCAACCCAGACGAGGCGGTGAGAAGTGCGAAGTATCCCGACCAGAGCCTAGCTGAGAGAGCAAGATCCGAGGTATTCAGAGGCCCACCAGATTCCGAAGTCCCGATGTCCAGAGGGTCCGATGTCCGCAGTTTCCGAAGTTGTCGAGTCGAGTCCAGTTCAGTCCCGTTCCGAGGCCTTCCGTTTCGAGCTACCCGGTGAGTACCATTGCTGGGGAGGCGTTCTGACGTGCACATAGGTTGTGCCGGTCAAGACGGGTTTGGGTACACAAATCCGGTCTGCACTGTTTCAGCAGTGTATATGTACTGTTTAGCAGTATATCAAGTATTCCGAAGTATCTAGTTATTGTCGAGAATTATGCTTGGTGATTAGTTTTGCAGACAATCATCATTGATGTTCATTCAAATGTTAAATGTTTAATGTGTTAAAACGTTCTGCATATTGTGGTATGAATGATTGTTCATTATTGTGCTTTTTTTTGTATTAAGTGTGTTCAAGATTAAGTATCAGATCAGTTGTCAATATGCCGCTCTTTTCGAAATTAAGACAGATCACAACTAGAAAAGGGGTACTCGAGGAAGCTGTTCCTATTCCTCCTAGGGACACTCCAGGGCACTTCATGTATCACAAACATGGCTTAGACGCCATATTATTTCTTGATTTATGGGTAGAATACACCAAAGAATTATCAGAAAGTCAGAGGTGGCCCGCAGCTGGGACCTGGGATGCAGAGTGCATTATGAAAGTAGAAGAAGAGTTATGGAAAAGGAAAGCTAGACAGTCACAGAAAGACGCTGTTGAGTTATGGCGTAAAGAATCGCATAGACGTACCGAAAAAGCACTAAGACAAGAAGAGAGAAGTAAAGAAAGTGCAAATAAAGTCCGAGAAAGTCTGTTAATTGAAGAAGGTACACGAGTAAAATCAGAACAAGCCGATAGACAAAGAAATGCCCTTATGAAAGGTATGTATCCCCTTCTGGCCGAAGGATCACCTAAGGCTACTGCGGAGATACCAAAAGACTTGCCACCCCCATTGTTTCCAATAAAAGTACATCCTAAAGGGCATCCCAGAACCGCGGAAGATGTTTTTCTTTCCTCATATTTAGATGATGCAGCTCCCGAGTATGCTAACCCCGCACCACATAGACCGTCTGCTGGGGGGGTTCAACGTCAAGATCAGGTGTCTGTATCTGTGCAACAACAAACTCCGACACAAGCTTCGGCAAGCACATCTGTTTCCGTATCTGTTCCCGCAGCCACTTCTACAGCTGTTTCCACACCTGTAGTTGCTGTAGCACGTTCAACGAATCCTTTCGCGCCCAGTACCCCAGATGGGGCTACCGGAGGTGCTACCAGCGTTTATTCTACACCACCCCGAATAAGTAAACTTACTTTTCAAGAACCAGCACATCAACGTACGCCCAAACTTATAAATCCCCGCACGCTTAAGGAACTTCTAGTAGATTGTAGATATGACCCGGTGCCCGGCAAAGAGGACGAAATGGTCCTAGCATCATTACGTATCAGAAGAGCTGCAGTGTTTTTAGGGAAGCTACCAGGAATGACTACGCATTTAGATAATATATATCATTTTGTTCAAACAGGGAGAGATTCTGAATGTATTAACAGAGCTATGGAATACCAGAAAGTGGAGATACAGGGGGAATTGTTACGTTTCCTCATAAATTGTGTGATCAGAAATCAAGACCGACCGGGGGTGAACCCGGACGTAATGCAAATACTTACGAGATGGAGTCAGAATATATCAGACGGGAGACATGATAAACAAGGATGTATAGTGGCCATGTGCCGAAAAATCAGAAAAGAAATAGAGCGAATACATGAAGAAAGATTAGCGGTAGATGAGTTTGAACAAAACGAAGAAGAAGATTTAGGATTTTCCGCAAGACAGTCAGACACCATAGCCTATGTGGGTAGAGGAAGATCTTGTAATAATACTAGATGTTTTACTGATCCGATACATCCGATATGCCCAGATAATAACAGAACTTATCCGACACCTATAATAAATATGAGGTCTCCCGAACATTCGTTCCAAGCCGCTGACAAAGTACTCCGAGAACGAAGGGGTTATCACCTCCTCGATTCTATGGATGAACAAGAATTAGCCAGGTCAGCCGTTCATTGGATTGACAGTCCCGGAAAATATGGTGATGATACAGTAGCACACACGTTTTTGAACCTCAGCCCAGATGAACAGCGTTTGGCTGGGATTTATATGATTCAACAACTTCTAATCTTATATAAGCATCAACATTCCGATCCTGGTCCTTTGCCTGATATATTAACTGAACTACTCACGAATAGATGGAGAGGTTCAGGTAATAAGTTAATTAGAGAAATACTAGAATCAAGAAAGCAGTACATTCTTTTTGTAAGCCCAGACCCTTTCTCACTGCCCAACAAAGAAAGAACGCCGTATTACATGGACAGACAGAATCCCTTGCGAGAAGTGCACCCAATAAAAGGCGAGGACAATCAGTTTAAACGAGTATTTGTATATACGCCCATATCTAAAATGGAATTGTTAGAAATGAAAAAAGTGGTACCCAGTCATGACAAAGACCCAGCGGGTTTTCACCGAGAAATTAAAGACATGTTACTGATGGGAGAATATACCTATCCTGACATTATGACGATATTAAAGGTGTTAATGCCTGCTGGCATTTATGAAAAGCTTAAGGAAAAAGAGTGGGAAGTGGGAGACCAAAAGATAGACTGGACAGCATTAGAAACCGAAGAAAAGGACCGAACTGCAGGTTCAGGGCTCGGGGATAAAGTTAAAGCACTACCAGGTTTACTAGTACAGGTACTGCCACGTTTATTAACCACGAAAAAGGAAGACTGGGGTGCAATCTCAGCCTGTAAGCAAAAACAAGATGAAGACACTAGTGATTTCTATGCCCGATTTGAAAAATGTTTTGGTATAAATAGTGGTATAAAAGCAAATAGTGAGTCATATCCACATCTGTTTGTGACAAAATTAGTGGAAAATTCCTTGCCCCAAGTGAAGAATAGAGTATTGAAATTCGAGAGTACATGGCAAGGTAACACCCCATCACAAATGTTACAAATGTTGCAGTATCATCACAACAGAATTAGAGATGAACAAGAACATGAACAAAGACGTATGAAGGACACTAAAATGAAAATGCTAGTTTCTCAGACAGTTCCAGCGGATGGTCACAAAAAGGGTGTGACACATTCCGGAGATTCAGCAGTTCCTGTAAAAGGGACATGCAATTACTGTAAACAACTAGGTCATTATGTACACGATTGCCCAGTCCTGAAACGTAATATAGCCGTAGGTATTGCAAAGGAAAGACCACGACCACTCAGACAGGATCAGAATGAACAAGGAGCTCCGCAGCATGCACAGTCCATGCCAGCTCCGCAGCAGTCCATGCCAGCCTCACAACAGTCCATACAGTTTGTGCCAGCTGCACCAGCGCTGCCTGTTGCTGCCACACAAACCACGACACGACAAATGTATCAGACCGCACAGTATGAATATCCTGAGTATCAACGATACGCATGAACAAGCCTAGAGAGGGAAGTTGACTTACCCCTTATCGAGATCCCTGTAGATCAAGAAGGACCTTATGTGCACAGTGAATTATTAGGTCAAGACAGAAAATTTTTACTTGATACAGGGGCAAGTCGAACAACAATAAAACGTAGTGAAGTTCCAGGGGCACCCCTCTCAGGCTCACAGAATATTTCCCTTGGTTTTTCAGGAAAACCTATTGTTAATGAAGTATCACAGCCTCTTCCACTAACGATTGGACCTTTGACACGAACTACAGATTTATTGCTTACTAAATCATGTCCAGAAAACTTGTTAGGTATAAAGACATTGAAAGCTCTAGGGGCTATTATATGTTGTTCTCCGGAAGGAGTAAGATTGTTTTTACGTGATTTCAAAGGTCACTATGTATCCCGAGACATGGATCCCCGACTACAGACTTTACCCACACATTTATGGGCACAAGGCCCTACTGATGTTGGTTGCATGAACATTACACCATATCGAGTCACATTAAAGACAGGAGTGGTGCTACCACGAATGCGACAATACAAGTTACCACCAGATGCTGTAGTGGCCTTACTGAAAATCATTGACGAGCTTATTGCCGAAGGAGTGGTTGTAGAAACTGACTCCAATGTATGTAATTCCTCGATAATTCCGATTCTTAAACGAACTGATCCGAAGGCTCCACCAGTATATCGATTGGTTATTGATCTGCGCGAATTAAACAAATGCATTGTGCCACAATTTCCTGTGGTCCCCGATATCTCATCATTACTGACAGCCATTGATTCACGAGCAACATTCTTTACAGTAATTGATCTCAAGAATGCTTTTTTCAGCGTCCCAATAGATCCGGAAAGCCAATACCTGTTCGGATTTAGTTTAAATGGACGAAGCTTTAAATTCACACGCGCACCTCAAGGATTTACAGAAAGCCCCAGCATCTATAGCCAAGCACTGAAACGAGAACTTGACAGTATACACATGCCAGTTAGCACTGCACTGCTTCAATATGTCGATGATCTGCTGATCACCGCCCGAAGCGAACCTGAATGCGAGAAAGCATCACTGACAGTTTTAAAATTTCTAGCCGAAAAGGGGCACAAGGTGTCCCCTTCTAAGCTGCAATTCTGTGTCCAGCGAGTTGTTTATCTTGGACACTCGCTGTCCAAGGAGGGAAGGCAGCTTACACCCGACCGAATTCAGTTAATTGCTAACATGCCAATACCCAAGACACAAAAGGAGGTGCGGGCTTTTATAGGCCTCACTTCGTACTGTAGGCAGTGGATCCCTCAATATGCATTTTTAGCGAAACCACTCATTCAGTTGACAACACAGGAGGCAGCCACATCGACTGTCCTCCCTTGGACTCAGGAACACACACTAGCTTTTGAAAGCTTAAAGAAAGCTCTATGTCAAGCACCTGTTTTAGCGACACCATGTTACTATAAACATTTTACACTCTTTGTTACAGAACGTGAAGGTACTGCCTTGTCAGTGCTCACTCAGGAACAAGCAGGATCACGCAAGCCATGTGCTTATTTCTCTAGTACATTAGATCCCGTAGCCCAGGCTTTGCCTGCGTGCCTGAAATCAGTGGCAGCAACAGCTTTAGCAATCAGACAAAGCGATGCCATAGTGTTAGGACATCCGTTGACAGTACAAGTACCACACGCAGTAGAGGTTCTTGTGAACCGAACGCAAACACAACACTTGACCATAGCAAGACTTACAGGGTACGAATTAACATTGTTCCAGCCACATATAGAAATCAGACGTTGTAATACATTGAATCCTGCTACACTTTTACCTGTAATCGGAACAGACCCACTAGCTCATGATTGTGTTGAAGTTATTACAATAACGACGAAACCCAGACAAGATTTGACAGATGTTCCATTGTTAGATCCAGACCTGACGTTGTATATAGATGGTTCATGTATGAGAACAAGTACAGGAGATTTAGTGGCCGCGTATGCAGTCACAACAGATACTGAAGTCATTGAAACGAACTGTATAGATACCTTGCCAGCCCAAGCAGCAGAGCTTATTGCTCTGACACAAGCCTGTATTCAAGCCACAAACAAGAAAGCCAACATATACACTGATTCACGTTATGCATTCGGAGTTGTACATGACTTCGGAGTGCTGTGGCGAGAAAGAGGTTATTTAACTTCTCACGGTACCCACATTCAGCACGGGTCCCTCATTCATGCTCTGTTAGACGCAATCCATCTGCCCACTGCTATATCGATTATGAAATGCAAAGCGCATACGAAAGTCACTGATATCATTTCTCAAGGCAATGATTTAGCTGACAGAACAGCTAAACAGACTGCTCAAACTCGCACATCCGACATGACAAAGACAATAGTTCCGACAGCAACATATTGTATGACGATTAAGGATCCCGCACTTGACATAATTGACATACAGACACATGCTACAGCAGACGAAATAAAGAAATGGACTGAATTAGGAGGGATCCAAACAGACCAGGGATGGATGACGAAGGAGAAATCTGTATGGTTTCTTCCTGACTCTATGGTCCAAGCTATCATAACTACAATTCACAGTCCGGCGCATCTAGGAGAGAAAGCTATGCTAGACAGCATTCAGCACATTTGGTTCAACAAACACTTACGAGCAGCAGCTAAGCAAAAAGTCCGTACCTGTATGATATGTTGTCAGTTTAACCCAGGTAAAAGCATCCCCGTAGAGCAGGGTGGATTTCAGCCTCCTGATCACCCTTTTGAAGTCCTCCAGATGGATTATATCCAGATGGAACGATGTCGAGGATTCAAATATGTTCTCGTAGTTGTCTGTGCTCTTTCCCGTTGGACCGAAGCATACCCAGTATCAGATTACACTGCCCCGACTACTGCCAAGCAGCTAGTTCGAGAATTCTTCCCACGGTACGGTTTACCACGTGTTGTCTATTCAGATAACGGCCAGCCGTTCTCATCCGAACTGATGAAACATGTTTCACTTTTGTTAGGATATCAGTTGAAGTTCCATTGTGTCCGACACCCCGAGGCAGCAGGTCTCGTGGAACGACATAATCAAACTTTGAAAATCAGATTGTCCAAAATATGTAGGGAGAAAGGTGTTGATTGGGTAGTAGCCTTACCAGTTGCACTCTTTTACATGAGAATGGTAGCGCACTCTCGAACAGGGCTATCCCCTTATGAGGTGATCTTTGGAAGACCACCGAATATGTGGGGGACGCCTATACCCCGTAAAATAACTGATGTTGACTGTAATATGCTGACAGATTACCTGGCTTCCTTGATGTCTGCACTACAATCTTGTCGTTCACAGGTAGCTGCAGCCTTTCCTGACAATACTGAGGTGAAACCCCATGACGTAGTTCCGGGGGATCTTGTTCTAGTGAGGAACTTTGACCGAAAGACTCAGCTGGAGCCTAGGTGGAAGACGCCTCAACTCGTCCTGCTCACTACAAGGACAGCCGTGAAGATCGAAGGCAGAAAAGGATGGGTGCATTCAAGTCATATCAAGAAATTTCATGGACTTCCTTCGGATGTAAATAGCACACCTCGTGTGTCTTCACCCATTGACTCAAAGCTACCTTTGGTTGAGGCCAGTAGCCAGGAACTTTACAAATTGAAACTTAGGTCTAAGCCGTCGGACAATTTGATTGTTTAAGTCCTCTCCAAGGTGAAGCGGTCGAATTTGTCTCTGACATGTATCCCTTAGATCTGAATAGAGGAAAAACTCGAGAAATGCTGAAAAGACATGCGTATTGTAAATCACTGCGTAGCCACTGTATAGTGACGTTATTAATTTTGTTTTTCTTGAGTCTTATAGTAATCACTGCAAGTATATTGTTGCATATATATTATCCTATTTCTAAACATGTTTACAATGTTACTGCTGAGCATTCTTTTAGTGACCTACCCCCACATGAGTTGTCCTACAGATTTGCGCTGCGCAATAACACTTTCATTAGTATGTTACATCATTCCCATCAGACTAGTAATGCTACTAATTGTTGGGTGTGTGGCCGACTCCCTCCCTATCAGAATTATAAGGGAGTTCTGCCTTTCTTTCCATATCCGTTTACACATAATGGCTCCTGTGGAGCATGGTTTAGTTTAATCAATTCCATAGATTCAGACACAGCAGTTTATCAAGACAATTGGGTATGGGGAAACCTGAACCTAGTTTTACTCAAAGTCTGCTACCCTGACAAGGAGGGTCGTCCCAAAAGAACAGGAACTGATCTAGAAAATGAAGTATATGGATTAGGTAATTTTACACTTAATCTCATGATTCTGAATGTTGAATCCGAAGTTGCACCAGTTTTGCCCGCCATGTCAGTATTCCCAGCTAAAGGTGAATTATGTGTAAGAAAAAATGGTTCCATACATATGGGCCATAGTAAATGCACCACTGTAGTAAAATTCAGTGATCAAGGCAAATCTTCTTTTAGAGCTTCTCGCCATTCCTACTTCATATGTGGTCAGACTGCATATATGCGTCTGCCTCTAGATTGGGATGGTACCTGTTACATTGCATTCCTTTTGCCACCTGTTTTTCTAGCACCTCCTGATTACCACAGAAATATTCATTTAGTACACAATAGAGAAAGGAGAGATCTCCCCATTGTCGATTACACTGAGACGGCATGGGAAAAGTATGTAGATTTTAATAAAGGCCTCTTTCCCTATATAGGTACAGTTACAAATAGTAAGCTAATACGTAGATTAACTAGGACTCTTGAAGCTGTAGTGAATGAAACTATTGCCGCCCTAGGCAACTTGACAGAGGAGCAGTCTGCGATGAGGATTGTTGTTCTTCAAAATCGTCTTGTCCTTGACGTCATCTTGGCCGATAGGGGCGGAGCTTGTAGGGTCATCGGATCAAGTTGCTGCGTATTCATACCAGAAAATTCGCCATCTGTATATAAAGCTATAACACGCCTTCATAAGATTGTGAGCCAGATACACCAGAACCCAGGCACTTGGACTTGGTCCGGGTGGTTTTGGAGCGTGATATCAGCCTGGGGATGGAGAGTTCTATCCTTCCTAGGTATTGGCCTTCTTATACTATTCAGTTGCTGCTTATGCCTGCAATGTGGACCAGCGATTTGTGGTCTGTGTGCCACATCGTGTATTCCACATCAGGGTTTTCATTCAAGATCCCGGAAGAAGAAAGAAGAACAAATGATGCTATATGAACAGATCGATGGATTAATGAAGATTGATGTCTCTTGATGGGCAAGTAGGGGACAAGGAGGGAATGTGGAAATATGGATTTTTCTGATCAGTTATGTCCCCTAGCTTGGACCCCAACGGTTCTATGTACATGATACAAGTACATGTATGTTCCCTCCAGTTCCAGTTATGAAGACGCAAATACATGTGCGTCCACCGTCAACATGTCCTCTGTCAGATCCGCCATGAATGGGCTGGATATTCGATTCCTAAGTACGAAAGGCCACCGACTTTATATGGCTCAGTTACTCCATTTTGCAGTTCAGGCGAGTAGGCCCTGATTCTGCCATCAAGCCTTTCCCTGCTCTCTGCCTCTGCCAGCTTCAGCTTGAGCTCGCATCTGTATCCATGAACTTTGTCCTACTCCCTGTGTAGCTAACGGTGCCTGCCTCGGCCGGTTTGTCTGCCTGCCAAAAACTGTATTTCACCTTCGAGTTATCTACTTCGCTCCTCAGCCGATGCATTCCTGTCTAGTAGTTTAGGTAAACATTTCCTTCAGCTACTGAGCAAAGGGCCTAGCTTCTCTGTCCTCATGCAAGTAATTCATAGCCCCGTTACCATGGAAAGTTTCTGCCCCTTGCATCTCACTCAGACACTTAGACGCTTGTGCACGCATACACAGTCAGTATAGAATAGATTTTGTCCAAGAGTCCTTCCTTTGTGGATAACATAGTTCTTTAAACATAGGATGTTAGATATGATTTGGGATTAGGTTGACTTGACCCCCCAGACTTCTTGTCTCCACATGTAGAGCTAAATGTCAAGTCCCCTTCACCCCCTAGTTGCACGTCAATCACACGTCATGCTGCTGCGCGCGCATCTCTGCCAAGTATTATCTTATAGATCCACCTATATGTGACATCATAACCAATAACGTTTCTTTTTACTCCTCATTACGCCCATTTTCGGCTACGCATGTGAATTGTTATCTTAGCTATCCATTGTTACGCCTCCTGCATTTGTTTCATTGTAATGTATGTTCTATAAAAGCAATTTCCTGTCAATAAAGTATTGTACTTCACTTCCTGAACCCCCGTGGTGACGGAACATGGAGGCCACGACTCGAGTCGTCCATTTGGAATAAAGCCCATTCTGAAACCTCTTATACCACGGATTCTGCCTCTTATTTTACTGAGCTATGTTTTTCTAGATTCCGTATCAAATTCAGTTCCGGTAATTAAATTATTTACCACAGAAGTCAGAGCATGCTGCTCAGATGAAGGGCCTAGAGACGCATGTCTGGTCGGTATGGATAGTTGTCACAGACAGCTCACAATTGCTCAGTAGGTGCTTCCTTATGTTTTGTAAAAGATCAGTAATGGTAGACTGGTAGCTACAAACACAATTTTGAGGCAACACGGAAACCTATTTTGTGGTAATTTTGGGTGTTTTGTGGATATGTTAGAGGACTGATTGGGTAGTAATAACTTTGCACAAAACAGTGGTGAGAAAGTTGGAATTCACCAGCGATTTAAGAACATACTAGGTCCTGATTTTTGTGATTTTGAGTGGTGTGCATTTGAGGTCTAGAGAAAGCATGACAACGGAGGAATATACACCTTCCAGGGTCAAAAATATTTTATTATATTGGGAATATGCTGTAAAATCATTTTGTCAATGAAAGTATTTAGAAAGTAAGTGATCAATGGGTGGAGACGACTGCCAAGGGTCTCATTGGCCATCAAGTCTTTGGATCCCTTCTTTCAAAGCTTTTACCCATCACAGATGATGGAATATCATGCTTTGGAGATTTGCCCGTGAGCTATTGCAGACCTCCTCTTCACCATTCATTATTTAACCTTAAGGCTTCATCTGAACCAATGAAGGGTGCACCAGTAACATAAAGTAATATAGAAATCATAAAGCTATAGAGTAGATAAGATATTAGTATTATTAATAGCACCAAGAGCAAATTCATCCCTAAAATAATTGAACTCTGATCCTACTATGGTGTTCAGATCTTACCTTCATGTTGGTTAGTTTTGTTTGGTTACTAATATGGAGTCACAAAGCCAAAAATGTCGATACCTTCTTATGATTCTTCATCAATCAATTGTTGTTTGCTCTATATCAGTAATTCAGATTTTTTACATTAACTTTATACCCAAAACGAAAACATTTTTTAGTGCCTTTTTTACAAAAAGGCACACCAAAAAGTTTTGCTTCCTTTACGGGGTATAAATTATTGTACAAAAATCCATATTTTCTTTCTAAGATTAAATATTTAACCCCTTCGGTGCTCATGACGGAACGGTTCCGTCATGAGCCACGGTTGAGCTGTGCTCATGACGGAACCGTTCCGTCATGACCACGCCCGCGCAAGATTCCGTCAGCACAGCGGCGGAATCTGCGCAGCATGGAAGGGGTTAAGGGCATATGTACAAGCACCTATGGCCACCACAATGTCACTTTTATCAATGTTGTGGTGTCAATATGGGCGTAGCTTTATTTACAAGGCAGCGTTAAGCCACTTAATGTGAATTAACGCTGCCTTGTAAATAAGACCCCTTTCCTGCTATGGTTGGCGTGAAAGGATAGGGCAGTGGGTGTTGCAGTGGGCATTCCATCGCAACACCCATTGATTTTGACTCTGCCACCTATGTACAAGGGCAGCATACATAGGAGGCAGCGCCAAACTTAAGACTAGGGAAAACCTGGTCTTCAGTTGGCGAAACGAGGAGAAATGCATTATTTTGTTCTCGTTTTTGCTTTTTCCATGTGTGCGGCCTTGTGCAGCCCACATGGAAAAAGCAAAATGCCATGGATTGTTTATGTGCAGGAAAGTCCACCTTCCTGTACATAAACAATCTTTAAAAAAAAATCCATTTTGTGACTTTCATGTGTGTTGCATTAAGCAGCACAAGTGAAAGTGACAAAATGGCATTTCAGGATTGTTTATATGCAGTAAGGGATACCTTCCTACACATAAACAATCCTCCCCTGCACGTAGACACACTTGCACTATGGTGCAAGGTTGCCTGTGTTGGCGCTACACTGCTAAGTGTAGCGCCATCGCAGGGGGAAATGCAAGGGTGCACCATATCGTTGTAAGTATGGTGCAGCCTTGTGTTTCAGAAGTGGCGGAATGAGGCCTTAAACCATGACGGCTAACGCCTCACTCTGCCACTTCCTTGTACATACCCCCCTTAGGGTGAACCTAATTCGAAAATGTGTAGATCTAAATTACACTAATTATCTAAAAAACTTACAGAGATTATAAAAGAACAAAATAGAAATCAAAAACGACCACTTTCACTAATTGGTCGGATTAGTTGCATTAAAATGATAACAATTGCTAAACTTGTGTGGGAGGTTATTACATCATATGAGGAGAATGTCTGAATATAATTTCACTTTCTGATAAGTTATTCCTGATTTGTACCTAGGCATGAACGTGTTTGACCACAGTGATGTGACAAGGGATTAAAAAATAAAGCAGACAACAACGGCGCATAGGACATCCCCATCTAGTCCCTTGTTAAAATTGCACTTCCCTTCGTTGAGCACCATTAACCACCACTGATGTCCTGGGGTTTAAATACTGGGCCTTTACAGCTGAGATAAAAATTATGGTAAAATATAAATGTTCCAAAAAGATCCCAAATATACTACCATTAAATTAAATCAAAAGCATTTTAATCATCTGCTGTAAGTGGTCATCCAGATTTATTTGTTGAGTAAACACAAACTAATATTTTTCCGGATTCTTTTTGCTGTGAATGATTCTAATAAAACTTTGTGAGCTGTACTACTATTGTTATGGCACTTTGAATTTATTTGGCAAAAAGCATGTATTTCACTGTCTGAATTCAATAAAAAAATGAGTCAATATGAACTGCAGAACACAGCATCTTTCTCTCAATCCATAATGACCACAATTAAGGCTTTCTGCTAATAACACAGTGCTTTCCCCAAAAAAGTTATCTCCTGACAAAGATAAAGAAAAGGTGGCTTAGTATGATTCCAAAACTGTTTCCATATTTTCACTGGACCCTTATCTAGACTGCGTGCTTTACAGTTTTTCGCATTTTTTTAAATCGTAGCCAACTTATCCATTGCTTTTGTATTCTGCGGATGCTCTTGATCACCCATTGATAACCACTGCTGATACATGATGACTTAACCAAATTCATTTTTCTGAGTCCTAAGATCCATATAACCTTTTCTCTCATTCATTCAGCTCATTATTTTCCAGGCACTTTTCCAAATTAAGATCAAATATGAACAGCTTGTGTTCTTTTTTTTTGTTTACATTTTTTGTTTATATATTTTATAAATTTTTCATAACTTCTGATATATCTGCAATTCAGCATAACTTGCATAGTAAGACTGTATAAACAATGCAGTTGTGACATTTTACATCACAGCTGTTTTCGCCACTTTTCAAGTCCAATGCGTTGTCAGCTGTCATAATGTCTTGGCAATCAGAACTTAACTATAATCAACATAACATTGACATAACATAACATCTACCCCTCCCCTTGGATCATCTATATTATGCTTGTACATCACCTCGAGTATCAAGTCTGGCATTGCTACATGTCTTTTAATTGTCCCAGCCACCCAACTTTGTTCTTGCAGTATGTGATTTTAAACTTATATGCCTGCCAATGCCCAGGTTCTTGATCAATGTGCCTTTAGGGCTTGATTATGCGTTTGTTATTCTGCTGTCTGACCCTCATTGCCCTCAGGTGCGACCTCTAGTGTCTCCGAATGTCTCTGCCAGGCCGTGCGAAAGTCTGATAAAATTGAGTCCAACGTCAAAGCCAATGGCTGCTTTCGCAGCCCCATCACGTTTTCGCGGCGGAGAGCTGTGCTTTTCCCTTGTGCCCAGGATAGTAGGGATTGATGCCAGGCCTTTGCTGCTGGGGGGGGCAGGGGACTTCCAGCGGCGTGTAAGTAATCTCTTGGTCACTATTAGGCCTAGATCTATATATCTAGACATCACTTTATTTTTTTGGGGTCTTTGGTACAGTTCTAGTATGCACATTTCCCATGTCTAGTCCAAAGCTCACTCCATGCACTGGGTTAAGCACCTAATGACCACTCCCTAATATGTTTGAATAGCTGTATATGACCACAACATATGCAATAGATCTGCTCCTGCCTCGTCGCACCTCGCGCATCTGGTAACTGCGTGGACAAAATATTTGTTTATCTTTTCCAGTATCTGGTAGGCTCTGTGTATTATATAATATTGGATGAGTCGAAATCTGACATTGCGGGGTATCTGTGTGGGGCTTTAAAGTATATGTTCCCATTCCCGGTCCGTGCTGGGTCTCTGTAGATCTGTGTCCCAATGGGCACGTAAAGAGAGAACAACAGCTTGCATTCTTTTTGAGAATTTTACTTTTGATCTCTTCATACTGAATTTCTGTAAAGATGCTTTTTTCAGTAATTTCTTCAGAATTTCAAATATATTTTAAGTTACCTTACTGTCCTATCCATTTTTTTGCACTTTAATCTTTTGAAACATTGAATTATTATCCATCTCAAATGCACCTTGCGGTCTTTCCATACATTATATATAAGGGCTTAAATTTACATTTCTTATTAAATTTCTATTTTGATTAGGTTTTGAAAACCTCAGTCATTCAGATAAGACCTTTTATTTGTCAATAATTTATCCAGGCTATTTTGCTAAGTTATACCTATTAACAGGTTGATCTTAGCATGATCTGTTATATGCTTCAGATCAACTAATGCCTGCAGGATCATATTTGACAATATGGCTGAAGACAAGAAGAAATTTGTTTGGCTGTAAGAGTCATATCTTCCTGAATGAAACATATATCACTCTAATTCAGGATAAATGTATCCCATAAATCACAATTCTCAGATACTGATCTAACTGCCTGTTTTATCCTGGGTAACGGGTGTGCCCTTTGTCTCATATTTATGTCAAGTGGTTCCAAAGCAAATTTCCAACCCGCACTAGTAATATGTGGTGCTTGCATATCTGCTAAGGAAACCTCCATATCTGTGTGACACCCGTTATCATCTGCTTTAGGACAACATACACTGGAGGGGAGGTTGAGCTTGACCGCCAGGCAAATTGACTGCCTGATATGGGTGCTCTGTCCCACATCAAAGGTCCGTTTCAGTAAATTCAGGATACTGCTCCAGTTTTGATTGGTTCTACTGTGGATATTGCTGCACACTACAGAGAGGTGGCGGGATGTCCCTTGGCCTGCTCAATTTTTTTGTATCTTTAAGTTCCCATAGGTGCTCCTACTCTCCTCATTTTTCAACATCGTGGGTGCCATTTTGAACTACTGTGATCAAGTAATTCTCCTCAGGACGTGGAGGTGAGGTTTTCATGGTGAGCATTTATCTAAACTCTATTTTAATTTTTCCCTGCTCAGGGATCACAGTTTGGTGTTCCCAATCACCTTTCCATTGATACCTCCTCTTGGCCTATTGGGCCCAATCCTATTTCTTACTTTTTGGAGTTTTTATTTGATTCTTCTTCCAGATGATCTCACTGCAACACCTTTTAATTTCTGCAGATCTATTAATTCTGCTGAAGCCAAACTATTAAACCTCCTGTCTTTAAATTTTGATAGCGTTATTGTTGCACATTTTACCCATTACCAATATTGTCATTATTCAGCAGTCTTTTATATGCCTTGTATGGGAAAAACCAGAGCACTTAAGTTATCTTTGCATCCTGTGGACACCTTGAAGGGAACATCAAGGAGTTCTTCAATGCAAGAGACTTCCTTAAGTGCGAACCTCATGCCTTCTTACATACCTAAGTTGTCTTCCATGTCAACTTCTGCTATGAAGCCTTGTCCTGTCACAAACAAACAAGCTAACCAGAATCCGCCCTCTCATGTGAAGACGCACTCTCCCATTTCAAATAAACTTTTGTTGAAGGAAATAAGAGCTTTGGGGTTGATTATGTTGGCGGGCAGATCGCCACCGCCCGTATGGTGGTGGAAATCCGCCTGCCAATTCCCACCACCCGCCTAACATTACCCCCCATTACATTACGATAGCGGGGGGACGGAAAGACCGTGCGCAGGTTTTCCGCTGGTCGACTCGTCGACCGGGCGGAAAAAGGACAGGATATGGTGGCGGGGTCTGCAAGACACCGCCATCCATAGCATGATGCATGTTGAGATATACCTTTCCATGGCGGCATTGCCGCCATGGAAAGGCATGCGGTCTTCTGTATTGGGGGCCCATTGCGGGCCCCCGGGGTGTTGGGGGGTTGGGTGGTGCACTCGGGGGTACCCATGGTACCCCCCTACATTTGTATGCACAAGGTGGCAGGCACCGTGTGGTGCCTGTCACGATGTGCATTCAAATGCACAACATGCATTTTGTACCTTGCGGCGGGTGCTGCTTGCAGCACCACCGCTGCAATATAAAAAAGGCGGGATGCGCCCACCAGTGTGGCGGCCGCATCCTAATGCCAGTGGCAGGACCGGCGCACCTTTGGCGGTCGGTCCCTGGCTCCCTTGCGAGGAAATGTTTGATTCAGGCTATGGGTGACAAATGGTTCAGCAGAGAAGCAAGAGTTTTCTCCATGGAACAGACAATTAGTGATATCCAGGATGAGACAAAACAAATTGTAGAATTAGGGAAAAAAGTAGCTCAGTTAAAGGTGCAAGCAGAGTATTTGGAAAACAGAAACAGGTGAAACAATCCGTGTATTTATAGTCTTCCACAAGGTCTTGAATGTCACAGCTCCCTTTCATTTCTTAAGTCTTTTTTTATCACTATTACTAGATCTACATTCAACCACTGTGCTAAACATTCAACATGCATTTAGGATGACCGAATGCTTCCTCATCTAAGCCTAGAGGAAGCAGCCTAGGAATTTATGGACTTGCTGAAAGTCTTAAATGTGGTGAGGTGAAAAAAGCAGGTACTTTGTTCAGGAAGAAAAAACTTCACCTCTCATGATGTTTCCAGGACAACAGCCTTCTGTAGGAAAGGTTTTTGGATCTTCGACTACGATTGTGTGTGCTCTTTTTGGTGTAATTCACCCATGTCTCTTCAAGGTGATTCATCAAAATAAAGCCAATACATATGATAAATCAGCTGACCTTAATTTCCATCAACTTCAATCATCTTCAAATATGGACACTTCTGGTCCTTCTACATGTTAGAGCTGTGTGTTTTCCTGTTTTGCTTAGTCTCCATGATTTTTCGTAATATTAGTAGAGAAGAGATAAGATATCTGGAGTGGAATGTTCTTCAGGATTTAGATAAAATCCCAATAGCCAAATCAGAGAGGATCAGAAAAGAGGCTGATAAGTTAAAGAAGAGATGGTTGCATCTTTGTCCAATGATATTCAGCTGGATACATCTGGTAAAGATGTCAATATTACCCAAACTCAGATGCCAGTTCGACAACATTCCGATAAGAAAGCCTTAGCAAATGTACAGAGAAAGGTCACCTCCTTTATATGTGCTAGTAAGGGAGAAACGCTGTCCTGGGGAAAGCTGAGGAGGAGAGTGGAGCAAGGGGGTTTATGGCTTCTGACCTTTCAACTGAAATGCTGGGGTTTTCAGCTCAAAAACAGCAGGATGCTGCTGCTCCACCATGACGGCTCATCTCTGGGACTTTTGTATAAATTGATGTTAGGAGGTATATTGGAGGTTGGCTTTTCTTCCAGTTTGGGGCACCTAAGTATTTTAAGAAAGTTTAACTAAAGTTTTTCAGGCAGCTGCCAAAGGGTGGTATGGAATCACGTCTCTCTTGGGGATTCCATATTACAGCAATATGTCTCTGGTTTGGGATTCACCAGGGACCCAAGGCTGCATTTTAGACCTCCTTGTAATACCCTTGAGGGAGTGTGGTACTAGGAAGAGGGGCCAGATGGTGGAAGAAGGAAAGGGCCTGTCCTTGAACAAGTGGAAGAGGATGACAAATGGGGCACTCTTAAGATTTTAATTCTACCAGATGATTGCGTGGCTTAGAACTATAAGGTGGTCTGAGACAAGTACAGTGGAAAGTGAACTTCAGGACCTCAAAGCAAGGAAGAAGGAGGTGGCGCTATGGTATCAACATGTACTTAGTGCACCAAAGTGAATATGAATCCTGTATACCACATTTGGGATGGATGTTTGCCATTTGCGGAGTTGACGGAGTTATGGCAAGTATCTTTGAGCATGCTTTAGTCGATGATAAAATCTGCTGCACTCTTCTTTATCCTTCACAGGGTTTACTGTTCCCTGGCGAAATTGGCCAAGATAAATGGGAGTGAGGACTCCAGGTGTGGAAGGTGTGGTGTTTGGAGTGCTGAGGATGTCCATATGTTTGCCAGTGGCCCGACTTTGGAGAGTTACTGGTCTGGTGTGGGTAAGACAATCTCTGCAGCTTTGGGAAGGTACATTAAGGTAAGATCAACCTTGATAATATTTGGCTTGCCACAACAGGGGATATGGTGAGATGCCTTTTCAAATAATACAATTGAAACTGATTTTATATCTGATCCTCTTGACTAGGAGGGTCATATCTAAAAAATGGTCCCTCCCCCAACCACCTTCCTGGGGTGATTGATGGATTCAGTGAAATACTTTAAGGAACTTCACAAGAAAAGTCTAACCATTAGAGTGGAAGAGGAGTTTTGAGATCTGTTAAAAACTGACTGAAGGTTTTATCCTATGATTAAACCTCCCAGGTCATCACTAGCTCGCAGGTGACAGTCAATTCATGGAAAGTAGCCTGGTATGAGCCTTTGGGAAGTTTATGGAATGGAATGTGCTTAACAGTGGTGATATGAGGACAAAGAAAAGGTAAAGAGGAAGTAGTTTCAATTTTCTAGACTTCCTACTTCAACATAAAGAGTTTTGCTTAAATCAGACAGGAATGTGGATACCCAAAACTTTCGCTCATATGGGCCCATTATGAATTGAAAATGAACATTCTTTTTTGGCTCCTTTCTCCAATTTGGATGAAATATCCTTTTCCTCCAATTCTTCTGCTCTAGCTTCACCATTGTTCAGTTATACGTGTCATTTACTAAGATCAGATTCTCAGGTGCATATTCTTATCAGTGATGCTTTTTTGCAAGTCTCTCTATGGTACAATAATCTCATTACCAATTACCATTAATATTAAATCAATATTTTGGAAATCCTGGAGACAAAGAGGTATTAGCAAAGTGGTGGCCTTGGTTTTTTATGATTCCCCTATACCCTTTCCCATTTTTCTGAATGTATTTAATTGTCCTTGTTCCTTTATTAAAATCTATACTTTTGATCAATATTGTTTTAGATGCTTTGAGCTCACTTCAAGAACTTGTGAATACTCCTCACGATAAATTGGGTATCTGTGTACTTTTAGCCTCCACCACAAAGGCTTCTCTTATCTACAAATATTTTCTTTCTATTAAACCATCTAGACCTAAATCAAAGGTAGAACTTCTATGGGAATCAGATTTGGATTTGTCTTGGCCAGTTCCATTATGGAATAAGATATAGTTTAGATTATTCAAAATATCCAGAACAGCTTCTACAGCCTAATCACTGTTTTCTTTGTTTCTTAGACTTTTCCTCACTCCCACTCACCTACCTTTTTTTCAAGTGATCTAATGGTAAATGTTTGTCATGTTTGTCTTGTGACCATTTACAGGGTGATCTCATGCATATGCTTTTCAAATGCGCTCCTACATTACGTTGTTGACATAAGGAGTGGTCTCAACTTAAATTCACATGAATGATCCTTTTTCTCCTATGCCTCTCTTCCTCAAAAGTCTGTATGAGAATAATGACTTCCTCGTTCATCACAAGAAAATGCTGGACTTATTGCTTGCGCTAGCCTTTCAGCGAATAACAACTAACTGGAAATGTTCTTTGAATATTTCTTATAAAGTGTGGTGAAATAATGTGTGTCATTCACACAGACTGGCTATTGCTTTTTCACCTCTATGTGTAAGGAATGCTAATAGAGAGTTATTTTGGTTACCTTTAGAAAACAATTTTAATACTAGACAATTTTAAACCACTTTTAACTTTTGTTTTTCTCTACATTTGTTCAATTTTTTCAATAAGTACTTGTAACTGTTTTAAGATGATTGCTTTATTGAACAACGTTGAACTTTTTCAGATAGCCTTCAGTTATTATTGTGGTATACCACCTACATGTCACTTTTTCCCTTCTTTACTTCACCTTTCTCAATCAAGTTGAAATTGTAAAATAAGCTTTGTTCTCTTTTTCTTTTTCCTTGTATCCAAATTTTATTAATACAAGCTTTTTAAACATACATATACACTGAAGATTGTGAATGTATTTTCATTGATTTGCAAAGTAGCAGCAACCCACCTAATCCCTCTATATTTCTGACTTTCGGATATATTAATCAGAATTTTACTTTTCTCTAAAATAGCAACTTCTTTTGTAGTGGGAGTCTTGTGCAAAACGACAACTAACATCACTTATTCTTAAACTTATTCAATTCCTGGTAAGGGACATGTGCCTTTTGAAGTAAAATAATGTCACTGTCAGTGTTAAGAGGTTCTTGAAGTTGCATAGATTTTTTTTCCTATTATGAATACACTATTTCCAATATCTTTTTCAGTTTTTGATCACATGGACATTAACGTCTACCTCATTAGGCTTCAATGTTTTGCATTTTTACAACTACAACATTATTTACTCTCCCTCCTTCCCGTCTCCCTCCTCCAATCTCCATTGCCAGGATGCAACTCTTATTCCCTAATGCAGGAAAAGGAAACATTATGTTTTAATGCATGGTTACCCCAGATGTTAAAGCTTTTTAATTTTTGGCTGCTGCACTTTGACCTTTATGCACTGTTAACACAGCTAAATAGGAGTAAAGTACCTTTTCCCCCTCCCCCTTTAAACATGGTTAAATTAGTTTATCCCTGATTAACATATTTAACTTATCTATAGGTCCCTCATATATGATGTAAGACATACCCCCAGGGCCTGTGGACTGCAGCACCTATTGGGCCATCTTCAGAGTGGGCCTGGAAAATATAGATTCATCCTTATAATGGATAGGCTAAATGCAGCAGCCTTAAATGCTGCTGTCACATTTCTCAACAGAACCCTTTTTGACAGACAGCAAACCCTATTTTTAAATATTTATGAGGGCCCCCTATGTACACTTTGTTGCCCACAAGTAAGGTGCTTGATATTAAAATGTTTGCAAAATAAAATTGGCACGTTCCTCCTGTGACTATTCCTGAAATCTAATGTACTGCTAAGGCTGTTGGTGAATCCTAGAAAATGTCAAAGTATAGATTATAAACTTTAATCTGTAACTTTTGACAGGAACCAGCTAGAAAGGTCATGCAAACACTATTTTTAATACTTATTCAAAATCCAATTCAGTGGTAAAGTAGAATTTTAAAGAAATATTTAGCAAAAGTAACTTTTAGAAAAATACCTTTTATCTGCCTGAACCTTCATTAGCATTACCCTACTGACAGCTGGTTTGACAGTGACTGGCCTTACTGAAGTGTGAAAATTGCTCCCAAAGCATGAACAACTGCCTGGGTGTACCCTTACAATGTGATGGAATCTGGAACTTCATTAGCATATAAAGTTGCCATCTCCCGGTCTCACCTTACATTTGCCTGCACGTTCACAGGTAAATGTAACATGAAACCTAGAGAAGGCAACTGTTTGCTCCCCCAAGCTAGCTGGCACCAAACCAAGTAGGAAGAGTGCTACTCCAAGAGGCAGTGGTGTGTGAAGATAGAGGAGGGGACTGCTCCTTTCCCTTGCTACACCTCTGTGTGTTCACACTGTCTCTCCATAAAGGAGGAAAGGTTTCTCTGTCTTGAATTCTCAGGAGTAAAGTGTACTGCTTAATTTTTTACAGTAGGAGGAAAAGGAACTGCTATAAAAGTTGGCAGGGGTTCCCCTAGGGACTTTTCTCCCATTAGTCAGGAAGGAGCCAAGAGTCACTCCTCCCACTAGCTGGTGGCAACCATAAATGTAGCACCTGAAGGCAATCTCCTTAGAATACTCTCTGGGCCTGTAGAAGAACAGAAGAGGACTGGACCCTCCCTTGCTGTGATCTGAGAGACATCTGAAGGGTTGGACCCACTCTCTCTTGTACCCAGCACAAGAAAGTGGACTCATAGGACCAGATTTACAAGCTTTTTTCACTGGGAGTGCCTCAAAAAAGTGACCCTAACCTGTGCAAAATATTGTTTGGTGGGAAGTTGTCTGAAAGTAATGTAAAGCGGCTCAAAGCACTGTTGTGCTTTACTCCACATCATGGGGTCGTTCCATGAGTGGTACATGGGCATTCCCATGCAACCACCCATGGCTTTTAATGCAAAACCCTATCTACTCATAGCAGTACACAGGATTTTGCTCCAAACAAAAACACAACATTGAAGCAGGTGCTAGACTGGAGAATGTTTATATTTCTCATATCTTTTCCCACTTTCTATATTGACTTCCCTGGAACTCACATCCAAAGTGGGAAAGTCTTAAAGTTAGGCTAAGCATAGTATTGTGTGGTAGAAAGTGTACTCTTCTATTACAAAACCTATGCTAGACACACACAGACACCTTTGCACTATGGTGCAAAGGTGTGTGTATGGCTCTATGTATCCTGATTGTGCACCATTGCTAGAGAGAGAGCAAGTTAGCGCCATGTCTCTGTAGTTATGTAATTTCCTCCTCTCTCATTTTCACACAACAGAACACAACAGTTCGGTAAACCAGTGGGCTGACCTCCTGCGTGGTTACAGGTGCACAAGCTGAAAAAACATTTTTCGTTGGAAGACCAGTTGCCCAGTTCCAAATGGACCTGCGCTGCACCATGCCAAACCGTAACAGGATCATGCCTTAAACGTTGCAAGAGCTTTCCTTGAAGTCTGGGACCCTCATGTGAAAAACTAAGGAAAAAGAGACCACCTCATGCAAAATTAGGACTTAGAAAATGTTTGGAGGACGGGACCCAAGTATCAGATTCAATGCAGTAAAGGGGAGACCTACCAGGGCTGAGGAAACAGGATTATCCCACTTGGAGCTTCTCTGTAGCAGAAGGACCTTTGTGATACTGTGCACGGCATCATGCATGCGTCTTTGAATACAGCCTGCCGCTTTGCTGTGCTGAAGGAATCTGAGACTGAGTAAGGAGACTAAGCCCCTGTATAGAAATCAAGACGTGATGAAAGTGTCAAATGTATTGGTTGACGCAGCAACTTCTCTGGTTGTCAAATTTTAACTTTCCTCCTCTAAGGTTTTCCTTCAAAACCAAAGCTTTAGTCGGACCCAGCTTTGGTGAGGTCATCATGGATAAAGCCCGTTGCTTTGCCCCTCCGAAAGATTTTGCAAACGAGGTCAGAAGGTAAAATCTTTGACCAACTCCTCCCACTTGGTGTATCTGACCGGGGAATCTGTTGAGGTCGGCCTCAAAGTGCGCCTAGGTCCGGTGTACTACAACAATGGACTATCATAGGCAGATAGAGCATTTTGGCTCTATTTTTACTTAATAATTTAAAAACACAAATCTTTGGTTCCCCTGATTAGATTTTTTTCAAATTGTTATCATTTTGTTCCCCAAAATTTAGTCTATCATTCTAAGTCAATTTGGGATTTATATTGTAAGGCATTTTGACTTTTTTTTGTTTTGGTACTACTTAAATGTTTTACACATTGCCCGGAGTTAAGCCTATCTCCAGTGTTCAATAGCTACCAGGGGTTTGAGCTTATGTTACTTCTGTGACTTTTGGGTTCACACTGATAAGTACGCATTATTATTCCTTGAGGTTGGAAACCACACAACCCTAATAGTAATCCACTTTCTTCCATCTACCTTCTTCTGGGGAACCCCTTTAATGCAAGTGCTACTCATAGGTACTCATGGTGCCCCTAAACTAGAGGTGGGCGGAATTTGTGTATTCGCGCCACGGAACGCTCCACAAAACGGTAAGCAATTTCCGCGAGCATGCAGAAATTCCGCAAACACGCAAAATTGCTTGTTCCGCTCGTTCGCGATGCTTTTTTCCTGTTCGCGAATGCTGTTTGCGTGCTCTGGGGAAATATCTCACGAACACGCATTTTGAAAGCGCGAACAAGCAAAAAATCCACGAAGCCGCAGATCGTGGAATTTTTGGGAATTCCGCGTTCTCCGCGGAATGCGAAATTACCCAAATTCTGCAAATTCCACGAGCGAAACGGAATTTACCACCCATGCCTACCCTAAACTCTTCCCTCAGGCACCATATGTAGTTTAAATGTGCGAGGGATTGAGGGAGGAGCTGGAAAATGGGGAATACTTAATACTAAATTTGAGTGTACAGCAAGAATTGAGGTGGGGTGTAAGGTGGGCAGCTATAGTGGAATTTAGGGAGTCACAGGCACCCACTCACATAAGAGTAGTTGCGTTGCAGTTGGCTAACTGTACTTCTAAATTAAGTACAGCTGAAAAGGAACCTAAAAAGTAGTACATTTACTGTAGCTCTTACCTAGAGTAAGTCTAGCTGGCACCACATATGACTAACTACTCGTACTGCAACACGCTCCCAAGATAATAATGAGGACATGGGCTTAAAATAGAAACCCCTAGGAAATAATGTTTGACCAAATAATCTATTATTTTTCCTAATTATGTATACATTAATTTAATATTAAAAATTATATATAACTAAAAGTAATTTCTAAAATATATTTGAATACACTTTTTAATTATGCAAACACAGTTACATTAATTTAAATGAATTATATTCATAATTTATTTTTTATTTTTTAATACATGATAAATACATATAAAGACTTTAGATGTGATTTTTGAAATAAGTATTATGATGTTAATTAAATTTAATATATTTAAATTAATTACATTTGTCATCCAAAGTTAAACTAATAGTGTTGTAGCATTTACATTTAGAACAAATTTATAACATTAATTGACATTAATATGTAAAATACAATATTTGTAAAAAAATATTCAAGGTTGATGGACTTTTAAAATGTTCCCTATACTTTACCGTACGGCGACCTCTGCACCGTTGGCAGAGAACTTCACCTACTTGTGAAAGATTACTAATAGTAATAGTAATAGTAATAGTAACTTTACACTCATACTGTGCCCCCTGTTACAGGGTATGGCGACAGGTAAGTATACACTTGCAGTAAATTTACATTTAGAAATGTTGAATAGACAAAAGTAGTACATTCTCTAAAAAGTGTAAGAGTAAATGAACATGTGCAATTTTGCTCACTTGTAAATTTACCTTTGTGAATATGCCCCACTAGTAGTAACTTTACTCTGACAAATTAGGCACCACGCTCTGAATTCCATGATTGGAAACAACTAAGTCTATAATTCTGTAAATTTACACTCAGAAATGGTGAATACTAGTGAAGTCCCTACAAATTATAAGAGTAAATTTAAACCTGTAGATTTACTCACTTGAGGGTTTACATTTGTGAATAGGACTCTTCATCTCTAAAGTAGTTGATAAAAACCTAGTTAAGATCTTAATCAATGTCATTCAAGTTAACAATACCTATTAACCAAATACTGTTCCTACATGAATATTTCTGCAGTTACTTTGAGTTTTTTTCTCAGGTGTCTCGTTCTTACAGCTATTTTTTTGTAATGTGTGTTGGATTATTTTGTGCTGCTTTCTTCATTTCCTCAACTTTTAATTCAAACCTTTAGTACTTTTTTCTAATCTAAATCATTTCTTCTTTCTCTGTCTTAAACTCTTTTTGATTTTGGGTGGGCTGCTCATTCCATGTCTCCATCATACATTTGATACTATCTTCAGACTGACTTACCTGTCCCCTATATGTAACTACAGCAGATTTTCCCAACCTTTGTCCTCCTCAGTTACAGCCTTCCGAGCACCTCTTGCTCCGGGCTAGGTCCCGCCCACCGCCGTCGCTGCAGAGTGCCACTTCTGTGTCCAGGCCGACTGATCTACTTCTACAACCCACTTCGGGCCAGCGCCGCCACCGAGGCCGCCATGAGGACTTAGGTGGAGGCACTCCTGTCTTCCTAGTTAACCAGGAGCTTCAAATTTCGAGACTTTCTTCCGCCGTTAGCCACAACACAGTTCCCCATCTCAATACTCTTTGGACTCCAACCTAAGTGCAGCATCTGCTTCTGTAGCTGAGGCCACAGTGAATATTTTGGGACTCTGGAAGGTGCAGGGGTTCGATATCGTGAAGTCGATAGCTGAGGTAGGATATGTTCTGTGTAGGCTGCCTGCGAAGAAGCCATATTGAAACCTGCCCCACAGACTCGAGAACAACACAGAAAGACATCAGAATTTTATCCTAAGGACTGAAACGCGTCGAAGCGGGGACTAGCTGCAAGCTCCAGGACTACAAGCCCCAGAAGGACTGAGGGGCTGCCTCACCTGTAGCCAGTATCGGATTTCACCCCAGCACCTACAAAAACTCCTAGCGCTTCCCGCTCCGCGGGAAATGCGTCGCAGCAGGGACTAGCTGCAAGCTCCAGGACTACAAGCCCCAGAAGGACTGAGGGGCTGCCTCACCTGTAGCCAGTATCTGATTTCACCCCAGCGCCTACAAAAACACCTAGCGCTTCCCGCTTCGCGGGAAACGCGTCGCAGCGGGGACTAGCTGCAAGCTCCAGGACTACAAGCCCCAGAAGGACTGAGGGGCTGCCTCACCTGTAGCCAGTATCGGATTCCACCCCAGCGCTATTTAGTCATCTGGTATTGCCGCTACGCGGGACGCGCGTGGGCGTGCCGGTCGAAGCCCGGTCAAAGGGCGGCCGGTCTGTGGCCGTCAGGGGCCGACAGAGGCTGGGCTGTGGCCTTCCCCATGACTGTTTCTCAGAATTGGCTGGGTAGTGGTTTGCCTTGATAAAGCGGTTTTCCTTTTTGTCCTGAGTGTTACTTCTTCTTACTGCTTGTGATATCCGTTTTGCTGCGGTATTGTTGTACCCCCATTCTAAATGGGTAAGAGAAAGCTCACAGATAGTTTGGGGGGAGCTGGTGAAAGCAGTACTCTGCCCAAACCGCGTAAGCAGAGGAAGACTCGAAGAGCTGCCAACCAGCCTGACCCGGAGGGGGCCTTGGCATGTATTGGTTTATTGGTTGGGGAGTGTGAGGCTATTCTGGGGCCTGATCAGCTCTCGTTGGGTGATGGAGATGTTGTTGCTATGCCCCCTGTTGACTCGGGGTTTGTTAAGCCTATTTTATCCCCTACCGTTCCGGATATGTTTCGCACTAAATTAAAATCATCAGGTTGCAAAGGGGGAAGCAGAGTGGCTGTGCCCGACGTTCCGGCTAATGGGGATAACTTGCTATTGAACTCTGACATTGCCATTGGGGAAACTGTACCCGCTGTCCCGTGCTTTAACAGGTTTTCCCCTTTGGCGATTGAGCAGGGTGATATAAGTGCGGGATTACCTGGTATTCTGATCCCCTCTCCCACCGCTCCTCTAGATAGTCCTGCTGAGTTTTTTGATAACTCCTTGCAAGATCTTATAAAAGTGGTCCATGCGTTGAGGTAGGAAATTGGTTAACTGAAGGCAGTGATAGAGATTCTGTCTATCAAAGTACGGATGTGCTCTGTGGTACCTTGTCCTCCTCTTGACAACCCTAAGAGGACTCCCTCCCTTGCCCCAGCAGTTTCATTAGACAATCAGGCTGATCCCTCTGGGCTCCCTAAATTCAGTACTAAAGGTAAAGTTACTTACAGTGACATGGTAAAGGCTGGTAATAGTCATATCTCGGTTCAACCTACAGTTAACCCTGAGAGCTCTGGGCAGGATAGAATGAACTGCACGAGGAGGGTGGGTGTGGGAAGAGACTTTGTAACCCATGCCCAAGGTGCTTTGGAGGGTCGGGGCGCTTGTAATGACTACTCTAAGGGTAATACCATCAATTGTCCGAATAATTTTATGACTAATGTCCCTAAATTGCCAATAAACTGTGGCAAATAGTATCCCGAGTCATTGACAAATAAGGCGATCCATTGGTTGAGACATGTTAGGGGGTGTCGTTCAGTTATTAGAGAGGATATCTCCAGAGCTATTAGACTTACTTCTCCTAGGGTTCCTGTTGATTGTATTGAACTAACTCTAAAAAGTAATGCCCTTGCAGAAAATCTCCTTGCCCTGGAATACAGGTCTAGCCCCCCGGAGGGCTCTTCCATTCAACTAAGAAGATATAATCCATATGATCTAGGGGGGACGAAGTGTGTTCAACTGAGTGAGAGAAAGGAGGATGGTTAATCCCTGGAAAGTATTGATTGACTACATAGTGTGGGGGGTGCTGGTCTCTGGGATTGCGGTGAGAGGTTGAAGGTCATTGAGTATCAAGTGCCCATGGTGGGTGGCCTCTGTATTGACCCCTGTCTCACCCATGACCACCAAGTGGACAAAGATCCTAACAGTTATCACCCTATCATTGCCCCTGAGCCAAATCCGGGGTTTGTCCTACTCAACAATAGTATATCCCCTGAATCACTATTTACTATCTCTAACATTGATTGCCCCCCCTTGGTTGGTGGTTCCCTATGCTCGTGGAATATTGCTGATTTAAATGCCAAATTATCCATAATGGATTGGGTTGAATTCATCAACAAAAATGATATTTGTCTATTCCAGGAGACTTGGCTTTTAGAACCATGTTTTTGCGTGGGTTATTTTTAAATTTTCACATTCCGGCCTCCAAAGGGTCCCATGGGCGTCCATCTGGGGGTCTAACTATTTGGCTGAGAAGCAAATTGTGTTTGAATAGCAAGCTCCTTCATACTGGAAATAGAGACATCCAACTGTTGAGGCTAGAGCTTGGATCTTTGGGCACAATCGACATATACAATGTGTATGTTAGGGGCTCTAGAGGTGCAAAATCTCCTGTTATAGATGAACTCATGAGTTTGTTCGATCTTTATTCAGCTGACACCTTTATTATTGTTGCAGGTGACTTTAATGTAACGTTTGAACCACTTGTTGAAACTGAGTGGGATACCCAGGACAAGGAAGAGTTACAATGGGGTATTCCACTCTTGGAGTTGCCTCCCATAAAAAGGTGGCCAGAAGTCGCCATTCAGATTAATTCTCTTTGCATGGAAAAGGGCTTGAGGGCCCTGAATGGTAGGATACCCAGTGATCGCGAGGGCGCCCACACTTTTAACAATGGCCTGAGCAAGAGCCGAATTGATTATATTTTAGCTGATGTGAAATGATGGCACTCTCTTGTTGACATGAAGATAATGGCCCTCCCCGAGAGTGATCACAACCCCCTTTGTTTATCCCACAGATGGTGGAAGGTAGACTGTGGTCCACTAAAGGCAGGGGTGCCGTGTTCTCTTGAGGTTGTGCCATCTAACGATATGCGACGGCTGAGGTGGTCTGGCCTAATGGAGAATTCTACTGCCCTATTAAATATTTTAGCAGAGGTTGACGGTTCCATCCATGCTATCGAGCAAATCCTTTCTTCCAATGGGGAAATGGGGGATGTAACATTAGTTCATAACAGTATTTTTGTCAGTTTGATATCTTACTTTCTTAAAAAAGCAAAATCTGGTCAAAGAGCTGTTCCACGCCAAGCAACTTGGTATAATGTGGAATGTAGGCAGTCAAGGCTATTACTCGGGAAAGCCTTGAAGGAAGGTGATGTTTGTGCGGTGCGACACAGCAGAAATACCTACAAAAGTTGTATTGCCAAGGCGAAACGATTATGGGATGAAAAGAAGTGGCAGGGCCTTCTCGAAGCAAGTGTCCAGAATAATAGTACATTATTTTGGAGTATAGTAAAGTGGGGATCCGGTGGGCAGCCTGAGTGTCCCCAAAACAATGTTTCCCAGGGGAGGTGGGTTGAGTATTTTAAACCCCAGTATGCTTCTCTCACTGACCCCCCTGGAAGTCCTGGCTCGTCCCAGGTGTTTAACTTGGAAGACAACTTTAGTAAAGCTGAGGTGGAAACAGCGCTTGCTGGTGTGGCGTCTGGGAAGGCCCCCGGCCCAGACGGAGTACCAGCGGACGTCTTCCTATATGATAGGGTTAAATGGGGAAGATACATCCAATTGATTGCTAATGCGCTGGCACAGGGTGCACCAATTCCTAGTTCATGGAAAGCAGCGGAAATAATACCGGTCTTCAAAAAGGGGGACCGGTCGCTTCCAGAGAACTATAGGCCCATTAGCGTGATTGACGCTATTCAGAAGATCATAGGTAGGCTTATTCTAATTCGCGTTCACTCCTGGATAGCATCAAATAACATCTTGTCCCCATTTCAGGCAGGATTTCGACAGCACATTAGTACTGTTGACCAGGTTTTCCGTTTTGTCCTCCTCTATTGGAAGACTGTGGTTCTTGGCAAGGGGAATCTGTACGCCGTGTTTGTGGACCTAAGGGCCGCCTTTGATTTAGTCCCCCGTTCTGAACTTTGGTCGACGTTGAAAGATCTGGGGCTTCATGGCGGTTTGTTGTCTTTAATCCAGAGGCTTCATGGCGATAATTCCGCTAGAATTAGATGGGGAGGCCAGGGCAAGACGACTGAGGACTTCCCAGTACAAAGGGGGGTTAGACAAGGTTGTGCAATGGCCCCAACCCTATTTTCATTATATATTAACGATATAGTCGAACGCCTCCTGAAAGCGAATGTTGATGCCCCCACCCTTGGCGACACTAAAATCCCAATTTTAATGTTCGCGGATGACACGCCTTTTAATTGCTAAGACACCTTGCGGTCTCCAGCGTTCATTAGATATTTTTGAGAATTTCTGTGTGGACCGTGGCCTTGAAGTAAATATAAAAAAAAACTAAGTTTATGGCATTTAGGCCTCACAGATCGTTCAAAAACAAATGTGTATTGTTTAACAATCCTTTAGAGCAAGTACAGGCTTTCAATTATTTAGGGGTTAATATTCAAAGCTATTTTATGTGGAAACAGCAGAGGGAATTGTCTACTCTAAAACATAGGCAGCTGGTAGGAGTCATATCTGGCGAATTTAAAAAAATCTTTAACTAAACCGATTAGACCCGTGCTTCAGGTCTATAGTGCTAAAGCTGTAAGTACAGCTCTTTATGGTGCTGAACTGTGGGGATACGAGAACTTGTTTTCCTTAACTATCTCGGAAAACAAGTTTCTGCGTAGTATAACTTCTCTCCCTCAGAGCACGCCTATAGTTCTTTTAAGGCACGATCTGGGTAAGAATTCCATTGCCGATGTAGCTAGACTACGACCTATTCTTTATTGGCGTAGATTGTGGACAACCCCGGCTTTAGCTCAGTATGCTGAAGGTTTCTTCGATGTACTGTCTTTGGTTGGCTCCCGTAATATTGGTTGGTTCAAAGAATTCAGAAAATCCCTTGTGGCTCTGGGGATGAGTGATCTCTGGGAGAACCCCTTGGGTGCCTCCTTTCCATCTAAAGCACTCTTGAAGGAGAAATATTGGGAGCTGGTTAATGCTAAGGTACTTTTTGATAGCAAATCCCTTTCGCTATCTGATGGCTTTTTGAGCATAAAACCTGCTCCAAGGCTAGAATCTTTCTTGTTACAAAAGTGTTAGATAGGAAATTATATTTCCAGATGCGGGTGGGATCGCTGCCTTTAAAATCATTCACTGCTCGGTGGGATACTAATAGCAATAGTTTATGTTTTTTGTGTAAATCCCACGAAGAAACAATTGCCCACATGTTTTTTGCATGCCCTGCCTATATGGCTCCGAGGCGTGTTTGGCTGAGACCCATTTGTAAATTGTTGTGTACTAGACTGAGTGGTGAAGCAGGAAGAATTCTTCGTAATAGTACTGATCCAGCCATTGTTGTGGCTGTCGCTAAATTCCTGGGGTGGGCATGGATTATAAGAAACCAGAGTATCTGCCAGTAAAGAGTTAGCTGCCCTAGATGCCTCCCACTGTGATCCACTTTGTAATTGTATGTATTTTAATCTTGTACATATTTTAAAAGGTATCCGATTTTAAAGTTTTTTATCTTGGTTTATTATTTATGTACTGTGTACCTGTACTTGGTTGTATTGCTTTTATGACTTTTGTCGCATAAAGCTGTTTTGGATTGGTTTGGATTGGAATCTATTTTCAGTTAACTGCATCATTCTTTGCAACTACTAGGTCTGATAATTGGATGGTCTTCTCACAGAATCTGACCTTTTGTCTGACCCTTAAAGCAGATTTCCTGACTGATACTGAGTTTCTCAGTATGGAAAGTTTGATTGTGGAAGGGTTACTAAAATCCTTTTGCCCCTAATACTTCAACTATTGAAGCCTGCCTGCCCATCGATCTGATCAGACCATTTTACTTTGTGGAAGTCTCAAATCATATGTACAAATGAGTTTGCTGAATTTAAGCTCCTCTCTCAACCCCTACATCAATTTAGACGTTAATCCCTTGCAGAATTACCAATGATTAAGGGACTATTGTTGCAAATTGAAAGACTGTCTGGCTTCCTTGACTAGCATTGTTTTTGTTGACAAATGGCTCCGACCATTGGTCGGAGCCATTCCGACTGCATCGTAATCAGCAAGTCGCATTCCTTTCCGACCGACCCAATACGATGGAGTCGGTCAGAAAGCAATGCGACCGGTCATTCCTACTGGCTTCCGACAGGCTCTGTGAGCCCATCCGCCAGTCGGAATGCTTTCAGTAATCCCTAGGGTGGCTCTTTCTGCCCAAGGGATTACGATGTTGGATTCTGGCAGCCTTTCTGTGCCGGCTTTTCTGAAACAGAAAGGCTGTTGGAAGTCGGCTTTGGGGGACCCCAGCAGGGCCCCTATGGGTTCACGGCCTCCAGTTGTAGGCCGTGCTGTTGATCCCTGCACCCCGTGGCAGGCACCTAGGGGTGCAGGCATGAACTGCTCATCCTATTTTACAATGGGAGCAAGTATTCTGGCCAGAATACATGCTCCCATGGTAAAATATAAGCATGCAACTGAACAGTGTTCGGTCACATCCTAATTAGTCACCCGGGACTGCTGACTGGGTGTCGGCCGGTCCCTCGACCGAGACGATGTCGGGCAGATCGTAATAGGGCCCTTAGTGTTTTTATTACTTGCCAGGAGGTAATTTTTGTGAGAAATTATAAAAGGGGAAATTCTTTATTAAACGCCTGAGTGCCTATATCTACCACTGCGGATAACTCTTTTTTGCTTGCATGGTCTCCTTTTAAATCCTTGATTTGCCCCATTAATTGTTTGTGGATATATAGCTGTGTTTTCTTGACCATTTTCTTTTTTTTCTGTCTGATCTTTTTTCTGCTGAATACCTTCCTCTATAATAAGCATTGGTCTAAATGCAAGTGAGTTCCCACTTACCAGGCTGGTAGATGCCCGGCCCAAGTAATACGAGGACTCAAGCTTTTACATGACAAATGTGCTGGAACTTTCAATTTCTTGTAGTTCTTCAGGCCAGGCATTGCTGGTGTATCAACACACTTTAATGGTTCTCCCAATGTTTTCACGTATAATATACTGCCTTTTTTTTACCATGCAGCATCATATAAACCATGCCTTATGGGTGAGATTGTGGTAAGAGTCATAAACTGTGATACACAATATCCCTAAGCCCTTACAATTATTCATGCTTTCAACTTTAATCTCACAAATGCAACCAAGGGCCTCCGGGGCCTAAGAGGGATCCCGGGCTCTACTTCCATCTCTTGTTTGACAAGCCACTCTGCTACACCTTTCCATCATTCCAATTTGCTTCAGCATCATCTGAACATAAGCTTCAGGAATCTAATTGAAAACTGCCCACTCCATTGCTGCAGCTGCTGGTGCCATCACTGTTCAGAGAGTCCACCCAATCCCTCAATCACCAAGGAGGGACAAGGAAGAAATCAAAACAAAACAAATGCCAAGATAAACATTGGGCAGATTAACCACATTCCCTTTCTCTTGTACCTGCTGACCATAAGACCCTTTCAAAGAGCAACAGCAGTACATGGCTTCCCTGAGGCTAGGAGCCCTTTTGGAGCACCTGCAATGACCCAACTGAGAAAGCCACCATCTTCCCCTGTGCTCCTAGTCTTGTGATGACTGGCAATCTCTCTGAGTTTCTGGCTCTGAATAGTGCTCAGAGATATTATCTTTTTATTAGCAGCACCAAATAAAGGCCCAGCAATAAATATGAGAATTACCAAACACGAATTGCAACATACGAAGGAGACTTGACAGTAGTATTCATCTATTGATACTCCCCCAAAATAAGCCTTATCACATCCAGATTATAAGGAAAAAAATAAATTGCCTGCAAAATGATAAGTCCAACAGGATAGCTGCTTAGGGTATACTTAACTGCTTTACTGCAGTCTTTGAAGCAACTTATCAGTTAGAGACCACCTGCTCAAAAAAGGTGAGTAAAGGGGGGAAAAGAAAACGTGTAGTGCTAGTCAGCCTCATTGGCTGGATCTGATGTGGTGGAGGTGGTAACAGTAAATACAAAGACAGGCAAAAAAGCAAAGAGGATGAGGTCTCAAATGGTTTCTGCAATGCGAGTAATACAGGTAAAATTAGCAATAAGTGTACATTGGAGCCTGGAGGTACCATTAGCGACATAAAAAGAGCTGCTTGATACAGGATAATAGACAACAGAAGAGTGGCTAGGATGAAAGTCCCTGGCAGACAAAAGCTCCACAACCAGACTGAGGTTCTCATTGTGACTGAGCATAATGCCTGGATCGCGTCGATTGTTGCCTGAGTGCGCAGACTCCACACTCGTAAAGTTACAACTCATCTTTGTGAATGACACAAAATCATAAATTTAGACTAAAATCTAAGTTTACCTTTGTGAATCGGGCCCTTTGTGAATTAGGCTTCAATGACACCAAGTATTGTGATGGCACTTACACCGCACCTGGGAGTTTGGCGAAACGATGTCTATGCTGGAGAATCTACTACTGAATTTAGCAATTCCTTTATAAATCGGGGGGTTTTCTCTTACCAACAAATGATAATTTATGCCAAATATCTAAAAGGACTGTGGCCGTGTTTTAGTGTTGAGTGTTAAAAGAAAATCCCGAGTTTTTTTAGGGAAGAAGCAGATTTAGAAGAGAATGCAAATCCTCCCAATAATGTGATTAGAGAATCTGGATGTTATTAAAGACACAGAGGCTAGATTTTTGCGTCAATCTTTTATTGCTACTCCTTGATGTGTTGCCATTTAAAGCAACTTCTAACTATGTTTAAAACTCTAGAACCAGAATGAACATACCAGCCCATTTAGACTCAATCCCAGCAGCCATCTTTCTCTATACATCTGCTCTGAGGCTTTAAACTGCTTCCATAAAGATAAGAATAAAATTCAAATCATCAACTGGTTTCCTTGAAAATTATACTTTTAAATCTTCTACTCCTTTCCTTCCAAATCCTCCTTTGAATTCACTGAGTACCTGTCAAAAAATAATAGTGATTAATGTTCAAACTTTTTCTGACACCTGAAATATTGCATGCATCTTCCAAATATTGCATTCTTAAAAAGCCTAGAACAATCACAAAACATCACACAGTTTATAATTATACACATATATCTTTCACCCTCCCCTCTCACTCAGGAAGGGATGGTGGAATAATGCTAGACGCTATCAGGCACATGCATCAACAAAGACTTTTGCGATTCCTTAATTGCGATTATTAAGGAATCGCAATTAAGGAATTGCAAAAGCCTATGCATGTAGGAATCGCTATAAAAATATATATCCTACAATTAAGGAATGCCGTCCCATTCATTCCTATGGGCCTCCAGGCCCATAGGAATGAATTGGAGATTGCATGAGCAATTTGCGAGTACCAGTAGGTACTCGCAAATTGCTCATGCAATTTCAAGGGTGCAAGGGTGTCAAAATGACACCCTATTGCACCCCTGAAATTGATCTGTGCACACATGTTGCACACACACTTGCTCTAAGGGCATGTGTGTGCGCAACAAGAAACTTTGAAAAAAGCACAAAACTGCATTTTTCAAAGTTTTTGCAAATTACCATGAAGTTCAACTTCATGGTAATTTGCTCCCCCTAATAGCGAAATCGCTAATTTTTATACTTTAATTCATTGCATTTAAGGAATCTCAATTTGGGATTCCTTAAATGCAATCGCAATTTAAGTAATCGCAATTTAGAGATTCCTTAAATTGCGATTTTTGCATTTGGGATGATGCATCATAGGATTATTTGAATTTACGTAAGACAATAACAACTATGTCACTCCATCCCTCTGGAATTCATCCATCCTTGATTCATACTCCTTCAGGCAACTCACTATACATAACTTAGGATGTGCCTCAAACAGTGGATAAAATTCGGAAGATAATAGAGTATTTCTTTTATTTTTTTGTAATTTGGAACAATATTCCATCTGGTTATAAAATCTTTTAATTACTTCAAAGGCTTTAACATCAGAGACTCTTCTAAAGGACATTAATCACACCAAAGTTACAAATTTACACAATAATTGTTGTTAAACTAAATACTTATTAGATGGCAAACTCTTAAATTTTTTAAAATTCAAGTTTACATCCCACAAGTGGCTGTACCTCGGCCCAGGTGGTCTATGTAATGTAATACCTTTACCATCCTACAAATTAAAGTGTCTCTTCCTATAGACAAACAATTAATTGGGGCATGGCCAGCTGCTACAGCTAACCTATATTAATTAATGGTCCTACAGCTCAATCCTTTTCTTAACGAAGATGACAAAATGTTTGTATAATCCCTGCAAACCTCTCTCCTTTCCTGAAATCTTCCAAACAAGAAGTTGCCATACCCTTTCAACTACCAAAGATGAACCTCACCATCCAGACCCAACAACATTTCTTTTGAAGCAGGAATCACAAATTGCTCCTTTACCAGTAACTCCAGTAACCCTGCAAACCATGACTGAGCCACCCAAAAAGAGGTGATCAGAACTATCTGAAACTTCTGCCTCCTCACCATCAACAAAACTCTCTGAATTATTACCAAAGGTGGAAATGGGTACCCTCGAAGATTTCTCTAATCCTGCTGAAAAGCATCTACTGCCCCTGCTAGCAAATCTGGCCTCCAACTGAAATGTAAATGTAACTGGAATGTCAACCTTGACACAAAAAATTCCACTTCTAAAGGACCTCAAATCTTCTATATTTTCTTGAAAATCTGAACATTCATCTTCTAATTGCTGTAATCTCTTAGGTATCATGAATTCCATCCTGCAAATGTGTTGTTGAAACCTGGAAAATATTCTGCTTGCAAACCTATCTTTTGTTCCAAACAAAAACTCCAAATCTCCTTTGCCAACTTTGTCAGATTCTTGGACTTGCTGGCACCCAATCGGTTTATATAATGCACTGCTAACATTGCAGTTCTTTAAAATAGTTCCAAAGCTCTTTAATGAAAAAAGTCCTGCCCTCATCTCTAATTCATTTATGTATTCAGTACACTCCTCCCAAGACCATCTGCCAACTTTCTCCTATTGATTTAAACATGTTCCCTAACAATTAAGACTTGCGTCCGTCTCTAGAACATGGGACATATTCCAAAAATAGCTCTGCGATTCCAGGCATCCAAATTGTCCAGCCACCAAGGCAACTACTCCTGTGCTTCTAAAGAAAGAACCACCTTATCTGCATACCACAAACCCTTACTGAAACTGCCTATCATCAACCTCTTTAAGGTCCTGTAGTTAAGGAGTCTCAGAAAGACCACCTGAACTGATGATGACAATACACCTCTAAGCCTTACAAATGTCTGCAAAGCAGCAAAGATTCTCTTCAAAACCTGTCTCAACTCTGTTTTTAATTTCACAACTTTCTTTTCTGGTAAATTCAAAGGTGCAAGTACAGTATTCACCTGAAACTGGAGGACTTCCAAATCCTGTCAAAGAACTCACACTGACTTCTTACTGTTGACAAGGAAGCCAAGAGATTCCAACAGATCCCTCACCAACTGCAATTGTATTTTCAATTCCTACTGATCCTGTGACATAATCAAAAAGTCGTCCAAGTACATTACCAAGTGAATTCCTCTCTCTGAAAAATACAGCCACTGGCCTCAGAACCTTTGTATATCACCAGGGAGCTGATGCTAACCCAAATGGAAGGCAAGTGAATTGGTAAAGATCTCCTAACCACCTGAACTGTAGATACCTGCGACTGTCCTCTGATATTACAATTGTAAAGTAAGCATCCTTTAAATCGAGTTTGACCAACCCATCATTCACTTCCAAAATGTCCCTTAGAAGATGGATAGCCTCCGTTTGAAAATGTCTGTACACCAAAAATGAATTCACATTTCTTAAATGTATTGCAGGGTACCAACCTTGTTCCTTCTTTTTTACTATAAAAATCATGCTCACAAAGGTCAATTTTGTCTCTGACATCATTTCTATAGAAAACGCACCAATTTTTGTTAATCCTCTGAAAACACCATTTTGAAATGTTCTACAGTCTGAAATGGGTTTTCTCTGAGCTCGATTGCATAAGCCTAAATTGCATTCAAGTCCCATTGGTCCCCTGTGGCAATTCTCTAATTTGTCCCAAAACTTCTCAAACGACCCCATACCCCTGGAAAAATCGAAAGACATCCTCATACTTACCTTGTATCAGTTACAAGTGCTTTACTCTCTCTCGGGCCTGGCTTCCTTTACCAATCCTTCCACTTTGTGGAAAAAAACCAGTGGCAGACTGGAATTCTCTGAATGATGCACGCCCTTTAGTCTCATAATGGGACTTGCTGAAACCACAACCGAAGAAACGTCCCCTTGATCCAGCCCTCTCAAAAACCCGTCCCCCAAATACTCTGCTCATAGAAGACTGAGGCTTATCCAGACTTTTGCCTCGTATTTTCCAACACCTTCAACCAAACCCTCTCCAAAGAGAAGACCTTTTGGATCCTCACCAGGCTCTTTTCTACAAAGTCTCCTAATTTGGGACTAATGTGCATAAACATCGACATCCTTCTTTCAGCCACTAAAGCAGTGTTCGTGTTCCCAAGGAAACACACTGCTCTCTGGCTCCATCTCAACAAATCTGTATCCACAGAAACTCCTTTAGACCTAGCTTCCTCTGCTATGTCCAGATCATCTCGAAAGGACCAATGACATCCAGTAGTCTGTCCTGACACTGCTTAAGTGCCCTTTCTAAACCCTTTCTAGAGTCTCTGCCCAATTTAAATAAAAAAAACGTATAAGATCAGGGTCTAGATCAGGTGTAGAGCAGGCTTTATTATCAATAACTGGCCGAGAACATTCAACCCTCATCACAGCCTTATCCTCTTTCTCTATGGGTCTACGTATCCATAGTTTAATAGACTCGGACACATGAGTCAACAGCCACCAATCAGTGCTTCTCTGGTGACTGATCAAAACTGGACTAAACATCTCTAAGCACTAAGAATATATTATGATTCCTTTGTCTCTTTGAACCTTCTCTAATTAGTCATTGTCCAGATACCAACAATCATTGCCATACTCATCAAAAACAAATTTGTCAAATTACTTCTTGCCAAAACTAGCTCCATCTTAAATATATGAATCTTCATCATGCGGTCTAGCCTAAATCTCTATTGTGCAGCACAGGACACCATCCTCTGTGCCACGTAGCACGCCTTCAACCTCCGTGGTGCTTAGACCACCCTGATGCCAAGAGAAAAAATCATCATTCTGCCCCTGTGCAATAACTTTCTCTTAAATTTCTTCTTACCACCCTCTTTTTTTCCCACCAGAACCCTCCTCTTTATCCAAAGGCTAGAACTCTTCTTCCAAATCTGAAAGGTTGTTCACTTTCCATTTCCTGTTGTAATCTGACTCCAACACTTTCTTACCAGAAGCCCTCACTGCTTTTTGAACCTTCCTCTTTGGAGAGTCCTCTGGCATGAGAGACTTTGAAGTGTACTACTCTTCACTCACTATTGCCCCTGTTAATTATTCCTATCTAGTATGTATTACATGTAGCTTAGTGTCCCTTTTTTTTAATAAGCCTAATATGAACACAACAATCTGTAACTGTCTCAGAGGAGAGTGAGCACATGGTAAATAATGTTCGAATTCCCTTCAAATCACTCAATAGTGCAAGTCACTGTACCAATAATGCCACTGCGCGCTTCCGTTTCTTTACATTGTATTACCTGCACTAAAATGGCCACTTACGACTTGATTACCTCATCCTATCCTCTTGAGTCACACGATGACATTGTTGCGTACGTTACCATTGAAGCCCCAAAGGGATTTAGACTGCAGGGTTCCAGCACAGACCGAAAAGCGCAACGCTAGAGCTTTACATCTGCCTTTTGCTTCTAAAAACATGGGGTCAGCAGCACAGCTACTAATAACAAAAATAAAAATACATTTTTATAAATATGTTTCATAAATTATACCTAGGAGATTTTTGCTGATGTGATCTCCGCCCTTAAAAAAGGTAATAGTTACTTTGAAAAACACCACAGTATAATCTACAGCAAAAATCTCCTAAAAATAATAAGAAACAATTATAAAAAAGAGTATTTTAAGATGCTTATTTATAGAGAAGAGTATACAAAATACTTAACTGACAGAGAACTGCAATGAAAAGAGGAAGATGGCTGCTGGATTGGAGTTTATGAGGGCTGGCATGTTCATTCTGATTCTAGAGTTTTGAGTATGGTTGAAGTTGCTTTAAATGGCTGCACATGGAGGAGTAGCAATAACAGATTGATGCGTAATGCTAGCCTCCAGTCCTAACATGAAACCTACTCTTGGGCTCTCATCTACTGCAGGATAGATTTAGCAGCGATTCGAGGCCTTTTAGTAACAACTAAGGGGCTTATTATCAAGCCAGGCGATAAAATTATCGCCGCTTTAGCGGCAGAAAACTGCAGCTAAAACGGCGATAATGGGCTTGGCAATATGCTCTATGGAATTCCAATTGAAGCCCAGGTTAGATGTCCTTCACATCTAACATGGGCTTCAATTGGAATTCCATAGAGCATATTATCAAGCCCATTATCGCCGTTTTAGCGGCAGTTTTCTGCTTCTAAAGCGGCGATAATTTTATCGCCTGGCTTGATAATATGCTCCTAAATTCTAAATCGGCCCTTTGTCTAAATGTGAAGCGAATTATACTTTTCAGCGCTCCTGGGTATGTGAAAAAAAAAGACAAAAATATTACAACTGGAAATCAGTAAATAAAAGGCAAACAAGTTGTATATCAAAACATAAAACCAATTGGAAAAGCCCAGAAACCATAACTAAATGAAAAAGATTGTCCTCTATTTGTCTCTTGTCTCTCCTCTTCTTATACAGGAAACTTTAGTTGGATGTGAGCCGACAGTACCCTTATGTTTTCATGACAGTCATGGGTTTGTTTGTGTCGAATTGTGTTTAAAGCGATACATTCTTTGTAAAAATGTAATTTCCGAGGAAACAGTTCACGCTTGGATATCGACTGACTGAGCCACTCTTCTGTGTTTCATTGAACACATCGTCCAAGGTGTTTAAATCTTAACCTTTAAATAAGACTGGAGTGTACACGATTGTGCGCAAGCTTCAGAATGTTGGAAGTCTATAAATAACAAAAAGAAATCGAAGAGCAAGCCAGAAAATTGTAAGTTTGCTTTTCTGTAGGAGAGCACGATATTATGATTTTCAGCATCCAATAAAAGAACATATAAATCCCTAAGGCAATTTAAACAACATTAGTGTGCATTTGTGGACTGACTGGTAAACCGTGCATCCGAAGTCGAAAAGGTGTTAATTGACAGCACTGAATGTGTGTTAGACTCATAGGAAGACATGAAAAAACAATACACCAGAAATAAGCAGATTCTAAGGGGTCTATTGCAATGCAACGGCTAAAGGAACCGCCCGCCATAGGTGCCGCGGTCCCGCCGTTGGCATTAGGATGCACTGGTGGGCGCATACCGCATTTTTTACATTGCGGTGGGTGGTGCTGCAAGCAGCACCCGCTGCAAGTTAAAAAATGCATGTTGTGCATTTGAATGCACAACATGACAGGCACCGCGCAGTGCCTGCCACCTTGTGCATGCAAATGCTGAGGGGTACCATAGGTACCTCCCATGTGCACCCCCCACCCCCAACGCCCTGGGGCCTGTAACAGGCCCCCGAATGCAGGAACTGCATGCCTTTCCTTGGCGGAAAGGCTGATCTCCGCAGTCATCTTAATATGGATGGCGGTTTTTCTTGCAGACACCTCCACCATATTAAACACTTTTTCCGCCCGGTGGACAAGTCGACCGGCGGAATACCGGCGGATGTCTTTCCGTCCGCCAGGGCCCCCCCGCCATCGTAATGTGCCGGGGGAAATGGGAGGCGGGCAGTGGAAATTGGTGGGCGGATTACCGCGGCCATGCTGGCGGTGGCAGTCCACCCACCAACCTAATCGACCCCTAAGTTCGTACAAACAATAAACGATCACGGGGCATATTATCAAGAGCAACGTTAAAAATTATCACCGGTTTAGCGGCAGAAAACTGCCGCTAAAGCAGCGATAATGGGCTTGATAATATGCTCTGGAGAATTCCAATAGAAGCCCATGTTCTGGTGTGAACATGGGCTTCTATTGGAATTCTCCATGGCATATTATCAAGCCCATTATTGCCGCTTTAGCAGCAGTTTTCTGCCGCTAAACCAGCGATATTTTTGACGCCGTCCTTGATAATATGCACCCAAGTATATAAAATGGAAACAATAAATTAATATATGATATTTAAAAATTACAGATTTTGTTTTATAATGAAATATGAATGATTGATATTTTCAAGCCCCGATGATGGGGCTGCCACAGCATTGTTTTAAATATATTTTACAGAATATACTTGTACACATTTCAGTTTTTCACTTCTTAACTTAGTACAAAGGGTTCTTATCATATTTGTTTAAAAGCACAAAGCAATGGAAAATGTATAAATAGAATCTGGGGCTGTTTACACAGCATCTGCTGCTGCTTAGGATATATGCTACACCTTAATTACTTCTTCATAGAGACGTAAATGCCATCCTGTCACCAACACACGGCAGGAAGCTAGCATAGACAGGGGAGCTCTACTCACACGCTGGTAGCCCTATGCTTTATCCTCTCAGGCCGTACACAAGAAGACAACTCGCCTATTTCTGTGAACAAAAATGTCTGCTACTTCACCATGAAGCATGTTTGCTCTAACCAAGCAGTAGAAAACACAGTAAAGGAGGAATTCAGGGATGGAATCTAGAAATGTGATAGGGGAGAGTAAATCCTAGTGCAACAGTGAAACAAAGCTTAAAGGCATTACCTCGGATTATTTCGAAAACTTGATCTTTAAGTGAATAAAGTGGAAACTTAACACAATCCTCCAAAGCAGTACCTGGCTAATAAGAAATTAGAATCAACAGCCACAGTTTCAGCCTGCCTTTGCCTCTTCCCGTATATTTCCATTCAACCTCTATAAAACCAACGACCGAAACTTCCACTAAGCACCTAAAAGAAGCAATATTCAATGAAGAAAGAAAACTTCAGAAAAAACTATTATTGCACGAAAATAGTGAAAGAATAGCTGCCACTTCAGTGTTATGGTCTCCAAAGCCTGATCAACTAACGTACTCTAGCCCACCCAGTAAGAACACGTTTCATTTGTCTAAGTGGATTTAGACATAATTTAAACCGCACCTTCTCTCCAAGCCATCTCAGGGTTTGAGCAGAAATCATGGCTAAGATACCACAGATACACCTTTGTTATACACGTGCTTCATAAATAACTTAAAAAAAATGAGTGTGTGATTTGTGTCAGTTTTGTCTTGAAACCATAAATAATGCAGTTGTGCTGCTGGTATGTATCCCACTGATTCATATTTGTTTTGTTTTATAATTTATTGCACAGTTAATGAAAACCAATGCGATACAATAACACGTAATAAAATTCATTAAAATCTGCAGCATAGATAGTTCATCTATGTAAGTTAAATCATATGTCCTGTTTGCTGAATTAATCATGGGTCAATTTTTGGTAGTTTTTTTTCTACTGCTTTTAAAAATTTCACAAATCTGCAGCTCAGCTGAGGGTCCTGTGCTGAGAAGCAGGTTAACACTGCATTCCTTCGTGTGCGTACCCCCTGTAGAATGAAATGGCGTTTCAGCAGGAGCTTCCTTTCTTCTTGCAGTTCCTCACACAAGCATAGCAGGTGCAACATGTCTTCTGCCCCAATGCCGCATAACCTGCATAATGTTCCTGCTTTCAATCTCAGCCAGTGAGGAAGATGTAGGATGCATGGTAGCAGGCCCAATCTATATCTTAAAAAGCACAGTTTGATTTTTTTTGTGTAACCTAGGGCAAGGTAAGGCTGGGCGGCTTGTGTCAGGTATGTATTTAATACCATCCAAGCGTGTGATCTTTTTGATAGGATGGCTTTATCCTGAACCCATGACTGTAGCTTGATCGATTTTTTCACCAATTTGTTGAGTGTTTTATGATCTGCAGGGGACGCCCAGAGCTCCGCCAGCCCGGTGTTCACTATGCTTTTTTCCAGGTATTTTGCAGCTGGTGAGTTTTGGGTCTGCTCTAGCTCTTTCCATAGATATTCGTTCAGCGTCCCTTCGGTCGTTTTTCTTACTTTATCCCAAGAGCAGATATATGCCCCCTGTCGTGCCAAAAGCTGTGACCGAATTCCAAACTCCAGTCTGATCTGTGCTGGGGAGTATCGCTTTGGGAGGCTGAAGATGATTCTATATGCCGACACGATTGTGCTGTCAAGTGTAACGGCATCTCTGCCTCGGTGGGCCTCACTCCCATATGTTAGTGTTGGTAACAGTTTGGCACGTATGACATGTAGTAAGGGGGTCAGAGAAGGGCCGGAGAGATTGTTGTTTAGTGTTTTTAAGGCGATTGCCAGAACGGTGCCTTTGCCTCTTATGCTTGCCCTTTGTTCGCTAAATTGGCCACCGCTGTCTATCTTCACGCCTAGATATTTATACGACGAGGTGTCTTTGATACGGGTGTTTTTCCAGAATCACAAGAAAACTTTCTTCTTTATGTTGTTGCTGATTGTCATTGTTTGCGTTTTCTCGAGGTTCACTGTTAAGTCATTTAACTCAGAATATCTCTGGGTCGTATTCAGAAGATTTTGAAGCCCAACTCTTGTATGGCTTATTAACACCAGGTCGTCTGCATATAAGAGGCATGGTAAATTGAGGCCTCCTAATTTTGGCGAGTGTGAGTTGCAGTTGTTTAGTAGGGGCACCAAGTCCCCCAGGAACAGGTTGAACAATGTGGGGGCCAACACGCAGCCCTGCTTAAGGCCGTTATTAGTTTGTATCCGCCTTGACAACATTGAGCCGTCCCCCACCTTGATCTGAATCCAAGTGTCTGTATGTAAATTAATTAACAGCTCCAACAAACCTTTTGGGATACCCCAATCATTGAGTTTTGCCCATAGTAGGTTGCGATTAATGTTATCGAATGCTGCTTTGTAGTCAATATAGCAGAGGTGCAGAGGCAATTTTTTCATCTCTGCCTTATCAATAAGCATACCCATCGTCAGTATGTTTGTTGTAGTCCCCACTGCTTTCCCAAAGCCTGTTTGATTGACAGGTATGAGAGATTTCCTCATGGCCCATTCCTTTAGTTCTTCCAAGATTAGACCTGCAAAATACTTCGCATCGTTATCGATTAGGGCAACTAACCGATAATTTTGAGGAAGGCCTCTATCCCCTCCCCTGCTTTATATATGGGGGCAATGATGGAGCCCTTCCAAGTATCTGGCAAGATGTTTGTATGTCTGATCTCCCAAAAGAGAGGTTCAAGTGCCGCTGCCCAGTAATCCATATCTTGTTTGAAAAGGACGGGCGGGATCCCGTTTGGACCCGGCGCGCCTTCCCTTCTTCCTTTCTTTATTTGCCGCTTTATTATGGGTACCAATGATATATAATCTGTGTCCCCCACCGTGTCCTGGTCGATTGGGCACCATTGTAACCTATTGCCGACATCCTGGGCTCGCACAGGAAAAGGTTTGCTCATGTTGTGATTGGCCAACAGATCTCGGTTAAAATGGTTTTCGAGATATGCTGCCCAAGTCGCCTCTGTGATGTTTGATGTTATCTCCGTTTTTGCAGGGTGCGTTAATGAATTTATTGTTTTCCAAAACCTTGCACCATCATTCTTTTTTATATCCTCATGAAGGGTTGCCCAGAGTTGTTCCTCTAAGGTTCTATTTGCTTCCCACTTAAGTTTTTTTAATGAGGCTTTTAGTTCAGAGAGTTGATACAGCATCCTTTTGTTGTTGTGGTCCTGCTGTGCTGTTCTCCTTAACTTAGAGATTAAGTATTTTGTTTCTTTAATTTTTACTCTGTATGGTTGAGGAAGGGTGCCCAGCTTGTTCGTCCTTGTGCGCAGTTTGGGTTTTGTTGCATATTGCCCCAAGGTGGTAGTAAACTGCACCCATTTCACTACTTCATTACGGCCTGTGCACTCCATATAGTGTTGTTTTGCCAGTCCAGTCAAAAATTCGCCCATTGCGGTCGAATACTTGATCTTTTTAAAATTGTCGGTATAAATGGACTCTTTAGGAGCTGTCGAACGCTCGTAGGTTGGCTTAGCAAGGTCCATAGTGATTTCCTGAGGGCAATGATCGCTATCTGCTTGGATCCCTATCTGATAGGACATTACGAATTGGAAGAGTGGAAGTGACATGAAGGTATAATCTAGCGTGCTATTCGCTTTTTTTGAGTGAAAAGTTGAAGCTGGCGGGTTATCCCCTGCAAACCTGCCATTTAATGCCCTGATGTTAAAGTTTTCTAATGCCTCAAGTACCTTCTTTCCCAATTTTGATTGAATAGCTGATAGTGGCTTGCTTTCTTGTGGTAGTGCCCAGAATGTATTTTGTGCCTTGGTACCCTCCTCTTGTGTTGTTCCCATAAGATTAAGGTTGAAATCCCCAGTGAGTACTAAATTCCCTGTTTTTTCCCCCGTGATACACTCTTCAATATATGCATATAACTCCTCCGCTGCTTTTTTCTTTCCTTTTGGGTGAATATAAGCATTAACCAAGATGCAGTTATTAATTGTTTTACCTAGTCCTGTTGTCAAAGTCAGGTTAACTGCGAGTGCAGCTGTCGCCGAGTGCCCGGTTTCTTTGGCCATCGCAAAGCTAGTTGTAGCTACATATGTTACCAAACCTCCCCTTAAGTGACCATACTTAGCTAAGCTCTTTGCGCCGGAGAAGAAACGTAGGTATCCTTGCAGGTGCGGGGGCTCGGCAAGCCAGGTTTCTTGTAGCGCTATTAGATCAAAAGATCGAATATAGGCTATGAAGTCCGAGTCAAGCATTTTAGATGCTTGGCCATTTATGTTCCAGGAACATCAGCGCAATGGTCCTGTAAGTTCTCCGTTATTGGCCACTGCACTTGTCAATTGCTGTTTGTTATGGTTCTCACAAACCGTCTTTGTTCCTGTCACCCGTTTGGAGCTTGTCTTCCATGTCGTACTCCGAGAGTGAGTTCGCTCGACCCGTTACTGCCAGTACGGCTTGGCCCGACAGCACCCCTGAGAACCGAGATTTTGCTGCCTTCTGTATGCACCCTCGGGTTCGGGTTTCTCTCAGAGCACAGTACATCCGGGTATCGTGGCTTTGTGAAGGGCTTCAGCGTGATGCCCCAGTTTTTAAAGATCTCAGATTCCATAAGGATCTTTTGTGCCATGTCTGCCGAAGCCCAGGTCGCCTTCGTCGCTTCTTTTTCTATGCCATCCACAGCTATGAATTCGATAGTCTTCAGGTCCGAGCTTACCACAAATGACAATGAAGGAATGTGGGCCAATAATCGCAAGATATTGCCTCTGTTAAGGATGTTGTGGCTTCCTTTGGAGGTAAAATCAGGGATGAACCATGTGGCATCCGAAGCTTCCTCTTGATCGGTAGCACCTCCAAATACGTTGTCCTTGTTTGGTGTTGCTGTCCACTTCGTATTACTAGTTGTATTTACTGGTACCCGATAGCCCTCTCGGTGGTGTTCCCATACTGAGATTAGGTCCCTTGCACCATTTGTTGGATCAGAGGTTTTGCGGCGTGGAAGCTGTTTGTTTGAAGTCAGGATTACAGGGGCAATTGTTGGCATTGTTTGATCCACCTGTAGATAGTTTGACACCGTTTCTTTGGTGATGGCTGTTATTTGATTTTCGGTGAGTTCTAGATCCTGTCTTCCTGTTTTATCTTCCCTTGGGCTTATAGGAGCTTTTGGGCTTCCCATGGGTTTTGTGCAAAGCTGGATGTTGTGTGTTAGTCGGTTCCAAGACCCAGGGTCGGCCAATGAAGTGATGGACCCAGAGTGTTGGGGCATCCCAGCTTGATTGCTTTGTGGATCAGCTGCTGTCTTCACTAAGGTTTTATTTGCTGGTTGGGCGATTTTATCGGAAGTGCCGACTCTTTCCTCTTGTTCATGATTCGGTGATATTACTTCAACCAGATTGCTCGTGCTTTGTTCTGTGGTTTTAATTTGCCCGAAAAGTTGCCTAAAGCCTTCACGTTTAGAGCAGAGCTTCTGTTTCCTCCCTTTGCGTTTTTTCGCTCTCCTCTATTTGGCATTTAATTTCTGGTTTGTGTCTGCGTCGTCTTCGACACCTGCTGATAAAGGTGTTATTATCTCTGTCCTATTCTCCCCTGTGTCCTGGATTTTCGCTTTCGTTTTTTGATGGTCATGCCCACCGATCATTGTTGTTTCCTCGCGCCGTTTGGCAGCGGTGTCTTTGCCGAGGGTGGCGTCAGCCTCAGCCACCCCTATACGTACAGTAGACTCTTTGCCGGGTCCGTTTGATTTTTGGCAACCCAGTACACCACTGCTGATCTTCTGGCTAAGTTCGGCAGATCGTTTAAGATGTCCGCATAAATCTGACATTAATGTTGGCAGGGTGGCCAGTTTGTCAATGATTGGGCCACATTCACAATCAATGTTGTTTCTCCTTTTGGTGTCCACAAGTTGGTTCAGTTTGCTCTGAAGAAGCGAGTTTAGCGTGCCCAGCTTCCCGTCTATTGCGACTACGAATACTGCCAGCGTGTCTAACAACGTTAGTTGGGCGTCCATTTTCTCCGATTGATATTGTGCTGCGTCCACCAGGAGTTGTACTGTGTTAAGGAGGCTGGGCCATGCGCTTTCTTGTCTGGCCTGAGCTGAATATGCATCCTGGTTCCCATCACACTCTTTGGGCCCCGCTTCTTGGAGCGCGGGTAACACTTTGAAGGGTTGCGCTGTTTCTGGCCCCTCCGTTCCTGCTATGTTTGTCTGCTGGTGGGCTGTTCCACATTTTGGTATCTCACTGGCCAACCTACTTGTGCTCAGGTCTTTGGGGTATGCCGCCATGAGTTCCTCCCACTCCTCTTTCCTTAGGTAAGAAGAGATTTCGATCACTTCTGGAGTGCAAATCTTCTGGCTTCCATCTTTTTTTCCCGTCCCCTCTGACGCCTTAGGTACTAGTGTTGCTTCGTTGTTTTTTGTATTATGGACTACTAATGAGGGTTCCATCTCCGATGACCTTGCTGGAGCGGTTTCAGGTTCCTCTTTTCTCCTGCCCTCTTCATTATTGCTTATGCCCTTGTGATCCTCCTGGCCTAATTCATTGCTCAAGCTGACATTTTCGATGTTAGTGTTGATGTTGGAGATATTCTTCTCCAATTTTGATGGTAACAAATCCATGGCTTCCTTTGGCCGATGTATTTGTATTAAGTTGGCATCTATGGTCATTTTCCGTCTTGCCGGGATGTCTGCCATCTCGAGCTTTTGCCCCGTTTTGAGATTATTGCGCTGAGGTGTTGAAGTTTTTTGGGGTGATATTATAGATGTTGTACTTTTGTCTTCACTGCTGTTACCGATGCTGTTGCTATAGCTATCGTCCAGTCGGCCCTGACTGTCACTGGGATGGTGGTTTAAAGTTGGTTGGAACGGTTCAAGAGGTGATTGAAGGCCTGATACTTTATTGATCTTAGAAAATATGATATCCCCTGGATTCTTTAAAAAGCTAAATTTTGTGTAGATTTTAGGCTGAACCAAGGTTATGTTCATTTTATTTCCCCCTTCTTTGCTCATCGTAGTTCTTATTTGTTTGGTTGTAGTTGTAGCAATATGGGCCTGAGTTGGCTCCGCTGACTCGCTTGAGACTGTTAAGTCAATTATTTCTGGTGGGGGGGTCTTCTCTGTAGGTTTGGACACGTCAGTCTGAAGCTCAATCTCCCCCTTAGATGACTTAGTCCTTTGTTTTCGCTTGTTTGGTCCTCCCTTATGCGTTTGGCTCCCTCGGATCTTACCAGATCTCATGTTAGATTATTGAGCCTGGGTTGCAAAGACCGACAGACGGTGGAAGGTGGAAGGCGGAAGCTGGGTAGAGCTGGGGAAGCTTAGGGTGCACACCGACCGTGATGTTGTTGTCTCAGTGGCAGAACACTAGTCCTTTAGCTCCCCCCCCTCGCTCCCCACACCAACACACCAACACACCACTCACCGGTTTGTCCTGGTGTGTGTCCGGTCCCTCCCGGGGTGGTCTGGTGCTAATTGTGAAGAAAGCGGCTTCACAGGGTGGTCCGTGCAAGGTTTGAGCTGAAGGGTTAAATAAATCAATTGTCCAATGTCCCCTTGCTCCCCTTTTGGTTGGTTGGTTCGTTGATCCCTCCACAAGATTTTGCTTGCTTTGCTCGCTTTGCTGAGCTGTACTGAGGCTATGCAATGCTGTGGCTAGGAGCTGTGGCTGGGGGGCTGACAAGCCCGGCTGACCGCGGGTCACACTTTTCGACTCACTCCGGTCTCACTCCGGTCTCACTCCGGTCTCACTGGTTTCTGTTGTCTCGCTGTTGCAGTTGCTACTCTGCTGTTGATACTGGTACTGTACAGCGCCGCTTTCACCGGTTTCGCAGCTCACAGTTTGCTTTTCCCGTTCAAAATTTTCCTAAACTGTAGAGCACCCAAGCTTTCAGCCTGAACTCTCCCCTGCTCCGCTCCGTTTTCTGTCGGCAGGAATACCGCGGCTGCCCGCCTCTCCCCTGTTCTAACTTGCTCAGACTCTGTTCCCGTGTTCTCGTGTGCTTTGCAAAAAACGCAGCAGCAGCAGGCTTTTCCGCTGACTCCCCCGCAGGCTGGAAACCAGGGACCCGGCACCTTTTTTAACCGGCTACCGGATAACGTGGCAGGGCAGGGCGCTGGATGAAAGGCTCCGGGCATTCAGCTAAAACTTGTCTGCTCGCCTGGTCCTCGCTTGCTGCTAACTGCTCGCAGGCGTGGAGAATGATGAATGGCGACTTGCCGCTGCTTGCTGCTGCTCACTGCTGCTCTCTGCTGTATCCCACTCAAGGTTGATTGATTAGGACCATGTCATGACTGTCTTGCCAGTGAATACAAATTGTCTATGAGTAAACTCCTTTTGAAATTGTTTTCACACGTTGATCAGATTGATGTACTTTAAGAGTAGAATTTTTCCAACGTGATTGCCTTATAGATGGTTATTGATACACATGGATTTATGTGTAATGCACAGTCGTGGCTTGCAGAGGAAAAGGCTGTTGGTGGGGTTGAGGCGGGCGGGGCTGGTGGGGGGGGTAGTGGAGTCTGACATTCGATGGCAGATATTTTTTAGATATTTACGTTCACCTTTGCCGTCGTATGTCAGACTCCACTACCCCCCCACCCAGCCCCGCCACGCCCCACCACCCCACAGCGTTACCTCTGCAAGCCGCCACTGGTAATGCACAAACAATAAGTCTAACCACAAGCAGTTGCTGAAGTTAGCATTACAACCCAACAATCATGTGCCCACCATGCCAACTCAGTTTGGATCTAACCATACACATTTCAATCTTAACCCTGCTCTACCAGGAACAGTCAAGTCTGAAGTGGCATTTCAGACTGGACTGATCCTATTGGAGCACAGAGCTGAGAGGAACTGGCTTCCTTTAAGGAGTGATGTGTAGAGTATGGTGGAGCAGATAGGACACTATGGGGATGGGGGAGTGTGAGAGCCTGGGCCCTCCTCACTTACCCATCTTCTCCATTACTACGAACCAGAATGGGTCGGTGATACGAAAGTATTCGACTGCTGCGGGTCCTGTTGAACTACTGTGAATCATGAAAGGCAGGGGACCTATCACTCCTCCCTCTCTCCTATGTCCCCCTTCCTTCTTCTCTAGTGCTCTTGATGTGTGAGTAGTGCCAGCAGTTTTCGGAGGGGGCAGATTTAAATGGGGTCCAGTGCTTGCTGTCCAGAGAGTAGCGCTTCCAGTGTTCTCTTCTCTCCAGAGTATTCCTTATCCTTGGGTTTCTGAGAGTGCTGTGGCTGGAGTTTGGGCTGGTAACAGTTACTCGCATTTGGGTAGTGAAGGTTTGTAACAGGTGGGAGGGGTGCTTCGAAGGCACTCCTTACTGTGGCTTCCAGTGTGGTTATACGGCAGATGTAGGAGCGTGAAAGATTGTTGCACACCTTACTGTTCTTCTCAGGCTTGATGAGTTGAGAAGTGGATGGAACTCCCTCAATTCCACTCTTTTTTTAGAGGGTGCCACCCTTTTGCATGAGGTTTGTGCCTTGCTCTAGGTCACCTAATGGTTGTTTGAAAATACAACACAGACCCTTTGGGAAATACCATTAAAAGGGATTAGTGGAAATTTGATCCTTTATGCAGTGGGGGGAATGGGGTCAGTCACTGTTGGTCGCAGTTTTTACAGACAGGACAGTCGGAGGTGGTGCAGTGGCATCAGTATGTTTCTAATAACTGACAATTAGAAAACTAGCAATTTTCAAAACCCCTACTTGGAATGCGCAATCCATATTTTTGTGACCATAAAGATTTTTAAGAACCAACCTATATACTATTCAGTCTGTTTGTAGAATTACGATTCCGAATGGGTCCTAATCAGACCTACTTCATTAATATTATTGAGGTATGTTGCAAATTCTGTTCGGAGGCCATAAAAAGGGAAGATTGCCTGTTCGGGTCATCAGATTAAAATGTCTTTGATCGCTTTCAATCAGCTGTTTTTTTAATTCAGTCCGCATGTAAAGGAACCTGAGCTGCATTTTAAAAAAAGTCTATTTTCTTTTTTCAGTTTTTTTGAGAGTTGTTAGTGACACCCATTACCACAGCCTATATAATAACAATATTGTATTTAACATTCACCCAGGGTAAGGGGTCCAAAAGGGACTCCTTCCATTTTGCGAATCTGTTGCAACACCAACTGTGGAGGTCACAAGTTTTCAATATTCTGTTACCGGTCGGAATACCTTCAAACGTTGCTAATTAAAAATCATACATTCTCCCTCGCAATGGCATATAATTGAGGTAAAATAGATCTAGAGGAAATCTAAAAATTATTTCCTAGGATTTCATAAAATGTATTTTCTTTAGGACCAGTCTGAAGATATCAGAAGAGCTGTTAGGTTTCATCGCTAAGGCACATTTTCCAAAGTCAGATTATGAACACTCTCAGATTGTTCACTGTTGTTAGAAAGTGTTTGATTTGTTACATGCTTCTCATAGGTAGAACATGCTGTTGTTGCAAACTGTTGATAGCTGTTCTTACAGAAATACTCTAGTTCTTCCTTTGGCAAAGATATGGACTGATGTTTCCACACACCACCTAGAAATTCTTTTAAAAGGTGGAAGAATCTTGCGGCAGCCTTGGCAAAATGTAGCTTGTTGAACCAGGCAGAATATAGTTGCCAGATACAGGCAAGTTGAAATGGTGAAGGCAAGCAAAATGCTGAACACAGGTAAAGGTAGGAGGTGTAGCGTCCTCCCCAGCAGGGAGCATGCAAATGAATACACCACAAACAGAGCTCTGTAACAAACGTCTTGATAACATAGCATACGACCATACACTGCCCTCTCGTGTCATACCCGTTAATAACCACACCTTAAAACCTCCAAGCAAGTTACGCAATTCTTCTGTTGAACCACAAAGGTCCTAGTACAAATAGTCTCATGACACTAAAGAAGGTAAGCAGATAGGTGCAGTCATTCACAGTGAGCAAGGTTACTGGAACACAGGAAGTGTATATCCACCATAGCGAAACAAGAAAAGTGTCAAAAAAAACATCACAAGGACATTTGGATCCCAATATATTTCTGTGAGTAGAAGGGTAAGAAAAATAATGTCCCCAAGATGGTAGGAAACAGGAAAAATGGAAATGAAGGCACCAGAAAATGACAAGCAGAAGGTTAAACTTCCACAGGATGCAGACTCTAATGAAATAGGCAAAGGAAAAATGCTGAAGACTACTCTAAAATAAGATAAGGGTAGAAACTTGTCTCGCAACGTGCAGGAAAGGGCAACATTTGTTGGCAATGAAGGCCAGTGCTCAAATTGTAAAACAATAATCCCCGGGCCCAAATTTCTGCTGCCTGTACAACCAATATTAGGGGGGCTAAATACCAAGGCTCTGTATTTTTGATTCCGCCACATGACTCTTTTACTCACCACCAGAAAGCCCTGCCCCATTATCCCACTCTTACTGGTTCTTTCTCATCTCTGTTTTAGCCATTTGTCACTGTGTTTCTATCTTTCTCCTCCTCTTTCATTCTGTGTTTGTGTTTTCTCTCTCTTGATCTGGGTGAAAGTTTAATGGGAAACCATAAGTGCTGGTCCCCTAAAATTAATATTGGTGGCCCCTACCAGCAACCACAGGCTCAAATTAAGAACTGATTAAGTCCTAAGGCTACCCTTGTGCTGACAGGCAGAAGAGAGTCCACCATTCAATTGTACACCACTTGTACTCAACAACCACAGTAGGCAGTGCGGCACCCAAGAACATCAAAGTGCAGACAAGAACGCCAGACCACAATCAATCAATAAATCACTCAATTTGGATTTGTAGAGCGTGGCAAATCACCCACAAGAATATCGAGGCACTAGCTTTTTTACCCTGGTGCTATTTTTTTTTAAAGCCATTGTTCAATAAAGGGTACTATTCAAAATGTTGATTTTCTATGCTTCAGTGCAAGGTCCTTCAGCATGTCTGGAGCCAGTAACCAATACATTCCCAATTAATGTCAGCTTTTGTGGTGGCCGATCATTTGTTCTAATTCAGTTTTCATTCCACTGTTCATTGCTTCCAGCTTGCCACAAATTGAAATGTGCATTGGGATGGATGAAGTGTTTCACCTCCTACCCTGCCGCGATTACTGACTCATCCTTGGTTCTTACTTGGTTTGAAGCTGGGTTTTGTATATGCAGAGCTCTTCCCACATCAGATGCTTCTTTAATACACTTGCCTACTACAAGATGTAATCTTTTCAGTATCTGGCACAGATGACAGGCCGAGGGATCTGTGCAGGCCCGTCTTAGTGTTCCAGAGTACAGCATTACCTCACAGGTGACTCCTCATTATGTTGGCATTGTCAGGTGTGATTATTCCTATTATTGCTATCAGATTGTCAACGTGTACATGCATCCGTAAGATTAATGTAAACAATTCAGTGACTCAAGCTTGAGTGGGATGCTTGCCCCAAAGGGCAGTCATTGAGAAGAACTAATTTTATCTTTCCACAGCTAAGTGATGGAAGAAAATTAGAAAAGAAAAGAAAAAATTGATTAGTGGAATGCTTGAAATATTCTCAGCCACTGGTAATTAGAGAGGTCCAAGAATGGGAACACAAGCAACCCCTGTCCAGGTTTAGCCTATTTAGGCCTCTTTGGTTGGGTGTAGCTTGTGCCTGTGACACAGTGAGGACAAGTCCCACACATAGGCATATCTGTCACACTGAGGTCATAGAGGAATCGTCCTTTTTGGACTCTCAACAAGCGGGTTTCAGACCCCTCCACTCCACCGAGGCGGTCATTGTAGCAGTCATGGACACCCTCAGGAAGGGCGCTGACAATAACATCTCTCAGTCCCTTGTCCTTCTGGATCTCTCGGCGGCTTTCGACACGGTCGATCACACCACCTTGATCGACTGTGTCCACAACGCCGGAATCCAGGGAGTGGCCCTTGACTGGCTTAGATCCTTCCTTCACCAGCGGTCACAGTCCGTCCATCTCTCCACTTTGTCCGCACCCTACACATCCCTTCCTGCGGCGTCCCACAGGGCTCTGCATTATCCCCTCTTCTTTTCAATTTGTATCTCCAACCCCTCCTAGCCTCCCTCCGCAACTCCCCGGTCACAATCTTTAATTATGCGGATGACCTTCAGTTAATTTTTTCCATAGATTCCTTCCCTTCCTCCCGTTTTAATTTCCAGTCCACTATGATGTCCATTGCGGAATGGATGTATCACAGCCACCTAAAGTTGAACCCTACCAAAACTGAGCTTGTCTTGGTAGGTGGCCCCAATCACCCATGGAACTCCACCTTCTGGCCTCCATCTCTGGGGACTGCACCCACTCCTGTGCGCTCAGTCAAAAGCCTGGGGGTGATCATTTCTGATGACCTCTCGATGAAACCGCAAATCAACTCGGTCACCTCAGCCTGTTTTTTCCATCTCAGGCGGATTCGCAAGATCAGTAGGTTTCTCACTAAAGAAGCCCTGACCCTAGTTGTCATTGCACTCATCACCTCCAGGCTCGACTACGCCAACATGCTGTACGCGGGCATTCCTGCCTGCCACCTTCATCGATTACAGCTGGTGCAGAATCAAGCTGCCCGCCTGATTTTCCACCAGTCCAAATATCGGCACGTCACTCCCCTCCTCCACAGTCTGCATTGGCTCCCTATTCCCAAACGCTGCATTTTCAAACTGGCATGCTCTACCTTTAAGGCCCTCTCGGATGCAGCCCCGCCTTTATTTCTTCGAGCCTGTCCCGTCACATCCCTTCTAGAGTTCTTCGATCAGCATCTCTTAATCTCCTTGAGACCCCTAAGTTTAAAAGGAAAAAACACGGTGGCCTGTCCTTTTCTGTCTTGGCTCCATCTACCTGGAACTCTCTGCCACCTGCACTTCGTCTGTGCCCAAAGTACGACTGTTTCCGCAGACTTCTAAAAACCCTGCTTTTTCACTCCGCATATGACTAACTCTCTCATCCTGGCTCATCGTCATTTGTCATTGAGCGCCAAGAAACTGATGGTGAAAGTGCGCGTTACAACTATTTTTTAACATAACATTAACATAACATAGGCATATCTGTCACACTGAGGTTATTGAACTTATGTAAAAAAGTAATGGGTGAAATGGTTGGATTAATCTCAGCCACTAGTAATTACTCTCAGCCGCATCCCAGGCCATAGGTCGAAACTGGTCCAGGGTTGCTTGTGTTTCTGCTGGGAGGGGATCTTGCCTGGCACTTCAAGATGGACTGCGGGACCAGGGCAGATTTGCATATGGCTGGTTCCTGTCTGCTGTCGCAAAGTGGACAAAAAATGATGGACTGGATTGTGGTTCAGAGTAATTTTTTTTGTTGAGATTATTTCAAGAAATCCACCCACTACTTTTTTGTTGTCCTCAGAAATATTGTGATAATAATTTCTGACTGTGAATGACCAATTTAAATAGTGGTTGTATCAACAGGTCTGCCGTGGGGTCATTATCAATTCAATTTTATTTTTTTCTACACTTATTTTCTATTTCCATTCTGGAAGTACAGCTTGAGTCATGACAAATATGCGTCTTTGATACTGGAGATTTTCCTGTTCTTTTATAAAATGGAAGTTGATTCCTCATTCTATCAAATATCACCTGGTCAAGCATATATTGGATTAGAGGTCTGCTATTGTCTAATTACATCATTGTATCATCTTTAAAGTGTGATTAATCTATTTGCAGGCCATGTGATTATAAATCTTATAGGAAAGCTGTTTAAAACTATTACTGTCTCTAAGAATGTGGAACCAGAAGTTCATATTAATGGGAACAGAATAGACATTCCATTGGTACAAATATTGTGTCTTGAAACCATTAACAATCACCCTAAAATCCATCGACTAAGCACTATTTGCTTGCAGGCATTCATAATGAGTACAATTGTTATCCCAGTGAGGTTCAGATTGGCAAAACATTGAACAACCATGGCTGAATTCAGGTGGCCAATATTATTTCCTGTTGATATTTTCTTGTACAGCTGGGTGTCTCTATATAGGTGCATACTGACATCTATCCCATCTAGTTGGACGTCTTAGGTCTCTATGTACAGCTTGATCATCACTGGTGAGTATATGAAGCATTGCAAAACCCCATAGATTTCTGGGATGACTTTGAATCAGGTGGAAACCATCACCACTGCCTGGATTGTTGACTTCAGATAACAAGTTATCCACTTCAGAATTATTCCATAGAAGCCGATAAGGAAGGGTGCTGGCCAGCACTCACATATGAGTGTCGTTGAATATCATAGACACCTTCAAAAGAACAAGAAGATGCTTCACCATTGTAAGTGATCAGAATATTGTCATCAAACTCTTGGATAGTGGCTTTCTCCATACACTGCTGTCCGACTATAGATTTATAGTTTTGTATTACTTTTGAACATATCTTGCAACAAATTTACAATGGTTTTCTCTATGGGCTGCTCATGGAATTCTAGGTGAGTGATGCAAGGTCATCTGAGTTGAGTTTGGGCTCCTTCGGAAGAAGCATGAGTCTGTCCGATTCGAGGATGTATTGAAACACACCTCGTGCTAGCGATGGCATAGTGATGCATTGACATTGATCACTCGAAGTGAGCATCCCTGACATGTCCTTCACAAGTGATGATGGTATGGCATTTTTTTCACAAGATGCCACCATATGGTTTGAACAAGTGAAGTCAAGTGATCAGTAGAAAAATCAGTTAAGTGAGTCCATTTATGTGCAAATTGGGCGGAGATTGTCATTTGATATCTAGTACAGTAGCATCATTAATGTGCTGTGGATATTTTTGATTTTGTATTGCAAATAGGATTTTTTTTTATTTCCTCTTCGAGGGGATGAGTTTGTGGCTTGTAGAGTGCTTGACTGCTTTGAAAAACACCTTGAGTCTACTGTGTGCTTCGCTGACAATCATTTTGTAACATGTTGCTTAAACTCCTGTGGTAAGTAGCCTGTGTGTTGCAATGGGACATTTCAATGTCAAAATGTAATACTGCCTCAGTGTGTCCTCCATGTTTTCTCTTGTAGTCTTATGTGTCATTTACTGTCAGTGAACTTCATAACTTTATTGATGCACCAGTATATGTTGTCATATGGAGGGTGTGGCTGAAGACATTTACCAATGTCTACAACTGTGCTGGGGTAAGAATATGCTGCCAGCAATTTCAGGTTAATGCAAAGATTAACCCTTGGGGAGTTTTTAATAAATCTGTTCATCATCTTCTCTGTCTCTGGCCGACCTCTGTAGATGGGGATGCAGAATCAAAAGTGTTTCAGATTAGTCCAGCCCACATGTTCTTGTGGGTAACAAATGGCACTAACCTCATTGCACTGGCTCCCCATTCAGGAGAGGATCCAATTTAAATCTATGTGTATCATACAAAAATCTCTGACTGGGAAAGGATCCATGCTGATTGAGGCTGCACCCTTATCAACCACAAAGAATCTTAAGATCAGAGGGCAAATACCTGTTAACAGTTCCTAGAGTAAAACGCACCAGATGTGGAGGCCGTAGGTTCTACTACTGTGGGGCGAAACTCTGGAACATGGCCCCCCTGCATATCCGGTCCCAAATCAACCACGTCCACTCTCGCAAACAGCTAAAAACCTTACTTTTCCCATGAACTATTACCAATGAGTAGAGTGTCCGTTAGCGCGAGGATGCCTCCGGGTAACCGGGCGCTTTACAAATGCTTTTTCATTCATTCATTCAAATGATATCTGGTTGGGTGAGTTCACGATGCTCACCAAAGAATGACACTGCAAATCCTTTGAAAATCTGAATTGAAGATTTATTGATTTAACTTGAAAACCAGAATGTCCTCTGATGTAGGCTGTTTTTGTGATATGCTGAGGAATGCCTGTAGTGCCCAGCTGATTGCAGAAGGCATGCTTTTTGCCTTTAGTCAACATTCAGCTGGGTTGTTGAATTCTCTGAGGAAGGTGTTATTTTTAAAGCTGGCTGACATTGTTATGAAGAGTTTGGACATTTCAGAGATGAATGTAGGGTTCATGCCAGGAGAATAGTAGTTTGTGAAAATTAATGATCTTTTGGGTTGATACTGGTAGCTGTCAGGTGAGGATTTTGGATGTGCTGAAGGCACAGCATTGCTAGTGATTGCAAGGAAACGAAGAATAATTGTTAATCTCGTCCTGCTCTCCTTGTTGTGCTTGTTCAATCGGTGTACCTGGAGGCTATATTCTTGCTACACAAGGCCACAAAATACATGGTCATTGGTTGTAATGAGCGAGGTCTTTTTGATCAAAATAGGCATTAATTACTATAATGTATGGTGTGTGTTGGTGCGCTGAAGTTTGGGATGGCCATATGTGGGTCTTATGAGGGCTTATTTTGGAAGCATGTACATGCCATGGAAGAGATGGTGCAAAGAACCATGAGGGAAAGGCTCATGATGTGGTTGTAGTTAAGGTTAGGTGCTGTGGTGAAAGAAAGATGTCCATATCTGTGTTCACCATTAGTGGTAGATACTGGATTGTCTTTTGTTGGTTCTGGAATGGTCCCTGTATCTCTAGGGGAGTGTTCACCCTGCCCCGAGTTCACATTATGCAGTAACTCTATGCAGGTGAGACCATCCCACTAACCCCATTCTTTCAAACATCTACTGCATTAAAGTAAACACAATTAACAGCAACAGAATTGTTGAAGTGACTGTAGGCATTGTTTGACCAACACTATTCCTCATACCTGAGTGCTAGCATCACCATGACCCAGAGTTCCTGGTGTATGTAGTCCAAGTGCAAAATCTAGTCCTCCATTGGTCTCATTTAGACTTTTAGCTACATCATGACTTTTGAGACCTGACTTTTGGGTGCTCTTCATTTTGGGCTGTAGGTTTTCTTGTGTCTCAGTGACCTCTTTGAAGGCTAGACACAGATTTCTCCAGCTCTGACCATGAGGAGCAAGAGAGCCACAACTGACATACTGCAAGGGGAGCATTTACTCATCCCATTCAGACTGCATTTATGAACACTTGAATGACATAGCTAGCTCAACATCTTCACCACGCAGCAATGGTATATCATCTGTCAAGGAACGATGAGATGTTGAAGACAATCTGCATAAGCTGTAATGTAGACAGAACTTCATTAAGTAAAATGGCTTCAGGTAGTATGCACTACATGGAAGATAACAACAGTGGCCTAGGATTCTCAGGGTGCACCATGGTAGCTTAGTATTAAGCAGGTATTGACTGTGAGAGTGGGGCCTGATTACACAGAGACACAGAATCACTTATAGTGGTTTTACTTTTCCACTTCCATTTGTATGAGCCACAGAGATATAGCTGTTTAATAATATGAGTAGCGTTTCAATGACAAGTAGAACCCAGTACTTTTCTTTCTATGACATTAACCATTGGGTGGTCATTGGTTATTGAGTGTTATTTTTGTTCTGCTGAGCTTTGAGTCTCTAACTCACACCACCTCCCTGAGCAGGTGTGAGGGCAGTATTTAAACAAAGTGGTATTTCCCAGAACTGATTGTTAGGCAGCTCCTAGGGAGAGAATAGTCCACCTGACTACCCTTTCCCTTCGTATTGTGTGTGTACCCAAATATTGTTGTCAGAATTCCCTCTGATGCTCCAAAGAATCATTTATAAAAATATCACCGTGTTTGAGTGAATAATAGAAAATTATTTATGCACCAAATTTGGCCATATTATCGTAAACAATACTATGGCCAAATACTTATGTCAGGGTACAGTTTTGTATAAAATATTCTGTTATACAACCATAACCATAATCAGTTATCTTTCAAGTGTAGTGCATTCCCCAGCACAGCAGAAGCAAATGACAATGACTCCAGTTGATGCTGTTGTAGCAAAGTAGAACCACCTGCCATGTGGCCATCAAACTTGTTTGAACTAGGAAACTAGGAAAACCTGTAACTGGCACTCAAATAAACAATGGGGAGACGATGTGGCCTAATGGATAGAGCGGCCGAACTCGAAGCTTGTGAACCGGGTTCAAGCCTCGGCAGGGATGCTCAACATCCTGTGATTCTGGGTAAATCATTTAATCTCCTATCCCTAACAAAATGAATGTGTCAGTCTGTACCATAAATTGGTGCTCATGTAAAGCGCTCTGATACCTTCGGGTCGGATTTGCGCCGTATAAAACTGAAAAAAAGAGGGAAAACATATTATAGATATCACTCGGATGAAGGGGAAAGGGTAACAGGTGGGAAGATCTCTCTAAAGTTATTAAGAATGACCGTGTAAACTATTTCACATTCACCAACTAAGAAGGTGAAAAAAAAAATGATTTTGTTTTTAGGTATATAAATGATGTAAATCTTTGCCATGCTAATCCTAATCTGCATATATGGTCTCCCTTGTGTTATTATTTAAGACGCGGGCAGAAAACAATATATTGTATTTTGTGGGTGGGGCCTCAATACATTCTCAACGATTGGCTCCTTTTGGGTCCATCACTATGCATAACACTAATTATGTCTTTTGGGTATTTGTGTATAAGTGTTCAGTTGCACTCCAGTCTGCACTGAAGTTGATTTCCGTTTCTCACATTTTCTTCCATTCTGCCTTCAAATATCTGTTTGTGTAGCATATGTCTGTGTATGTCAAAGGAACTTTTTATCCAATTTATTTTGTCTATTGCATAAAGCTCCAGTGCACTTATATTTCTTCGCAAATTCACATTTCTATCTCTATATATAAATTAATTGATTTTTGATCGTCATGCAGAAATGAACTAATGGCAGCCTGTGAGCAGAACATCTCTGCTATTTTACAAAGCAGGTACTGGATGGGTTTCAGTTGTAATTTTGAGCCGAATGTGTTGGGTGAGAGGCCTGTGGGCTCACTGCTGAAGACCCTCATGATGTTCACTACCTACAGATTAATGTTGAGCGCTTAATTATATGGTAATTGTAATGCAGATATATAATGGTCTCTTGGTTGTGATTATTTCAAAGACCTCCTGTAGCTAGTAAATCTGTATTGCTGCCCAGTGAATTGGCATTCATTGATGAACTTCTTGCCAAGATTACCTCTCTCAAGGTGTCTCCATTGTTCAGTACTTTCCTTCTCCTTCCAAAATCTTTTCATCAAGGATATAATCAACAGAATGTTAATGCGGAAGTGGACTAATTGCATGCACACTTCATATTACTCTGGATTCCTATGCTTAATCCCCTCTCTTCTTTTCAGTTTCAGGTGATTTGTGGAGTTCTACATTGCCTGTGGATATGTGTATGGGTGCGACACAGCTACAACATTTAGGCTGATATGTATGAAGGCATTTTGCATTTCTTAACAATGTGAATCGTAAAAATAAGGAAATGCAAAATACCACATTGGTGTACAAAAGGCCTTTGTGGTCGTGCAAAAGGTGATTGTTACCTAGTATAATTTACATTTTGGAAATCACAAATAGTGATTTCCTAAATGCGAATCGCAAAGCACATGTACAATGGATTTGATAATTGCGACTAGTCACAAAATGTCCATTCAGGAAATCCAATTACCATTGAATTGGATAAGGTGGTAACTAGGTCCAAACTGTAGCAAACCTTTGCAAAGTCAATACGTTTTGCCTCAGTTTTGAATCTGTTGCTTTTGTCAATGCTTTTTTAGACATGTTACACAACAGTGCTAGCTGCTGTGCAGCATGTCTCAAAGTTAAAAAATCAGTATGACGTGGTCATTGTAAAGAGATGTTGACAAGTAGCACTAGCTGCTGTAGAACATGGCTTGAAGTTTATCTTTAAAAGAGCTATGCGGACAGGATTGACTGCGTCATACTGCTTATTTTTAACTTTAAGACATGCTGCATATTAGCTAGCGCTGCTATGTAACATGTCTAAAAACAGTGATAAAACCAATGGATTTTGCAGAGGCGAAACCAAAAAAGAAGACATCTAAAACACTGGACTGAACACGTAAAGAGGATTACGGATGGCAATACAATATATTGGTAACTAAGATAGGGGAGAGCAAAGGTTAGGTGGTTTATCAATAAGCACTGAGACGAGAGGTCAACACCAGATCAGATCCACGTGGGCTGGTCACAACAGACCTGATTGACATCCGGTGTAACACAGTCACCCTGGTAACGGGGGCATGGCCAGTTGCATATCTGATGATCACTGATTTACATTAGTAAAAGTTGTCCATATTAGTACACCCTGCCTGGAGCACAGCACCTCACAGTGAGGACAGAGGTTAAGGTGTTAAGAATGAGGGAACAGAAAGCTCACCAGCAAGGAAAGTGGAGGAGGCATATTTGGGCTAATGAAGTGTGAGACCAATGGAATAGGAATCAAAGAATTACATTGAAGACAACGCATCTCCAATAACATCAAACAATTAGAACTGGTGTGTCGTAAATTTTCAACTGTATTCAGAGTTATATATGGCATAGTAAATAGCTCACCTTTCTTCTCAGAAGCCACCCAATTTAGATTTACTATGTCACTGCATCACTGCCTTCAAACCTGTACAGAGCAATGCAGTCTTTTGGTATGGTTCGTGTTACTGAAATACCACCTGCGTGCATGCATTACATTTTCCAACGTAAAGACTTTAAAGCTACTGTAGAATGTAGATTTATGTTTTTATACTTTTAACTACATTGCGCCAACCAGAGTCGGGGATCTCTGGTTGGCGCAAGGTTGCCCTTGTGTCAAGCAGGAACCCTCTCCTCTACGTCAGGGCGCAGGATAACCCCTTGCGAATGACCCTTGCTCACCCTCTAGGTGCGTGGCGTGAGCAGCCAAGGCGATTCCTCAGGCGTTGTAGGTTAAGCACTTACAATCATACACACAGTAAATACATCAATCCCCCCAGAAACGGACACAAGACTTGGATATATATAAAAATATGCTTCTTTATGTAAAAATAGGTATATATATCTCAGCAGACTTATCACAAGACCAATAACGTTTTCGCTAGGCCACCAGGTTGTAAAGCAGGCAAATGTTCGTTGTTCGCAGCTTCAAATGGAGACCTTGTAGTCTCTTGCAAATGTTACTTGTGGTTCCAGTACTCACAGAGATCGGCTCCTGCGAACGGGGAAATAAGGCGTTGCGGGCCCCGAGCCCGATACTGGAACTTCTTTCGTGATGTGGAGAGTCGGCACAGGTCGGTGCGACTCTCGGCTTAAGAAGTGTTCTTGGGTCCTCAATCAGCAGGTGTGGGCACGTAGGCAGGCGCGGCCAGCGACCCTTTAGCACGGCGGTGCAGGAGGGTCTTCACAGCGGGGGCGGCGCGGCCTGAGATGTCCGGGGATAGCGAAGCGGGGTCGCAGGGCACGGTCAGTGCAGCTGGGTGACCCGGCGTAGATCACAGTCGTCGGACGGCTTCCGGCGGGAGGGGTGATAGCGCGGTCAGCGCGCTCCAGTAGCAGGCGGTGACAGGGATGCAGGCGGCCTGGCCCGGGAACAGAGAGCGGCTCGGGACGGAGCGGGGCTCTCACGGGTTGGAGGCAGGCGAGCTTCTGAGTGTCACGGCCCTAGGAGGGGCGATGAGGGGCGCAGTCTCTTTTCCAGCGGGATGCCCACACGGCTCGAATTGGAGGATGAGCAAGAAGCACAGAGAACCCACTGGTCCTGGGGTTCAGTTCAGGGGGCAAGCTCAGATCAAGCCCTTGGAGAATGTTCAAGCACAAAGTAGCAAAGTCTTTTCAGTAAGTCTCTTCCTCTCCTTTCTCAGCAAGGCAAGCAGCAGGCCAGCTCCTCCAGCGTCTTCTTCTCCTTCTAGTCGGGCAGAGGTTCTTTGTGGTAAACAGGATTCTGATTTCTTAGGAGCCAGGCTCCTACTTTTATACCATGATTCTTTTGTTCTTTAGCGCCAGGGGGCCTAGGCCTGGCTCAGTCCAGTTCTGGAGCACTTTGTTATGGTGACTCTGCTCTTTCCTTTCAGCAGCAGGGCAGAGACATCAGCCGCCCCACAGGGGGTGGGGCCGGCTTTGTGGTGGCAGAGCACAGGTCTATTCAAGAGTCAAGGTGTACTCCTCCCACCCATCCAGGTGTAATCTCTCTACCCACCACCTGGCAGCCAACCTGTCTCTGGGGATCCCCCCACCCTGCTCCTTACTGTTGCTAGGCAGAACGCACACACTCACAGCAGAGGCGGACTGAGATGGTCAGGTCAGTAAATACTAACTTTCTAAAAGTAGTATTTACAAACCCAGGATATTAAAATAAACTTGACTACAAGAAGTATTTTATCATCCTGAGTTCAGGCATACTAAACTTGACACTTCTACCATGCTCTCTGAGTCCACTGGGGTCACAGCGTTGGCGTGATCCCGGCAGCCCATTCTGACCTATGGAGAGCAGGTAGCCTTCAATAGTGAAGAACGGAAATGGCTGTAATTCACTACTAAGACATGCCACACACATCAGGGCATGTCCTACCTTATGCCTACAATGCACCCTGCCCTTGGGCCTACCAGAGGGGTGGCTAATATGTAGGTAAGGGAAGGTTTAGGGACTGGCAAGTGGGGGCACTTGCGCAGTCAGCGCGACGGTCCCAGACCGCGCACAGGGTCTGCGGTGGCAGACCCTAGACACACTTTACAAGGCCGCTTCCGTGGGTGGCGCAACCAGCGCTGCAAGCCCACCAGCAGCATTGGCATTCACAAGCCCTGCCACCCCTGGTGCACTTTACTGGGGACTGACAGTGAATCCAATAAACCAATCATGGACATCAATTACAGGTACATTTTACTTCGGGAGCACTTGCACTGCGGCACGGATTAGCCGTGGCGCAGTGCCCTGAGCGGACAACACCAGCAAAACAATCGAGGCACACCATCAAAAAGTGGAAGGGAAACCCACGCCAAGGTGCCAGGTCTAACACGTGTCCCCTCCAGCTGAAATGTGGGGAGAACTACCCTTGCCCAGGGGGTTCCTCGTCACTAAGGCGGAAATACCTGGACAGACCGTCAGCGTTGGCGTGATCTGTACCAGGACGGTGTTCCACCGTAAAGTCCATACCCTGTAGGGAGATGGACCACCTCAACAGCTTCGGGTTCTCACCCCTCATTTGCATCAACCATCTGAGGGGCCTGTGGTCCGTCTGAACCCGGAAGTGAGACCCAAACAAGTAGGGTCTTAGCTTCTTCAGCGCCCAGACCACAGCAAATGCTTCTCGCTCAATTGCACTCCACCTACTTTCCCGTGGAAGTAACCTCCTACTGATGAAGGCTACGGGTTGGTCCCAGCCCTCCTCAGTCATCTGTGAGAGAACAGCCCCTACACCATGCTCTGAAGCGTCTGTCTGTACTAGGAATTCCTTGGAGAAGTCAGGGGCCAAGAGCACGGGCGCCGTGCACATGGCAGTCTTCAGGGTGTCGAAAGCTTTCTGACAGGTGTCAGTCCAAATCACGTTCCTGGGCTGCTTCTTGGAAGTCAGCTCTGTCAAGGGGGCAACAATCGTTCCATAGCCCTTGACAAACCTCCTGTAGTACCCAGTGAGCCCCAGGAAGGCCCTCACTGCGGTCTGCGTCTTGGGGGGTTCCCAAGCCAGGATGGTCTCAATTTTGGGTTGCAAGGGTGCCACCTTGCCACTCCCCACTTGGTGTCCCAAGTACACCACGGAACCCTGCCCGATCTGGCACTTGCTTGCCTTGATCGTGAGGCCTGCTCGGCGCAGAGCCATCAACACTTCCCAGAGGTGGCGCAGGTGTTCGGGCCAGGTGGCACTGAACACTGCGATGTCATCCAGGTAGGCGGCACTGAACGCATCCAGCCCAACCAGTACCTGGTTGACCAACCTCTGAAAGGTGGCAGGGGCATTCTTCATCCCAAATGGCATGACTCGGAACTGGAAGTGCCCATCTGGTGTAGAGAATGCTGACCTCTCTTTGGCCCCATCGGTCAAGGCGATCTGCCAGTATCCAGACGTTAAATCAAACGTGCTGAGGAACCGGGCAGCCCCCAGCCGATCAATGAGCTCATCAGCTCTGGGGATGGGGTGCGCGTCAGTCTTCGTTACTGAATTGAGTCCTCTGTAGTCCACACAGAACCGGAGTTCAGGTGTGGCTCCCGGCGCAACAGCTTTGGGGACCAAGACCACGGGGCTGGACCAAGGACTGCTGGAGGACTCAACCACCCCTAGCGCAAGCATTTTGGAGACCTCCTCCTTAATGCAAGCTCTGACCCTGTCAGTTACCCTGTAAGCCTTGTGCTTCACAGGTAAGCTGTCTCCTGTGTCCACATCATGGACGCACCAATCTGTGACACCAGGAACCAGGGAGAATCGGTCGGAAAACTGTCCCAGCAAGTGGCGGCAATCTTCCTGTTGTTCGGGCGTCAGGGTGGGTGAGAGGTTAACTCCATCCACTGACCCATCTTTCTCAGAGGCCACTAAGAGGTCAGGAAGAGGCTCGGTCTCTTCTTCCATTCCATCATCAGTGGCCAGCAGCATGCCCACTTCGGTCCTCTCTAAGTGGGGCTTAAGGCGGTTAACATGTAGGACCCTCAAAGGGTTCCTGGGAGTCTGCATGTCCACCAAGTAGGTGATAGGACTTTTGCGCTCCACAACCTCAAATGGACCTGTCCACTTATCCTGAAGTGCACAAGGCTCCACTGGGGCCAAGACCCACACCTTTTGTCCAGGTTGAAGCTCCACCAGAGTGGCATTCCGGTCGTACCACCGCTTCATCTCCTCCTGGCTGGCTTCCAGATTTGCCTCAGCAAGTTGCCTGAAACGCCGAGTCTGGTTTCGGAAGGCCAGCATGTAACTATATACATTCTGGGGAGGTTTCCTGGGAGATTGCTCCCAGCCTTCCTTTACCAAACTCAGAGGTCCTCTTACCGGGTGACCATACAGAAGCTCAAAGGGGCTGAACCCTAGAGACTTCTGCGGCACCTCTCGGTAAGCGAAGAGCAGGCATGGCAAGAGGACGTCCCACTTACGCCTCATTGGACCGTCCAGGCCCATGATCATGCCTTTTAGGGTTCGGTTGAATCTCTCAACCAACCCATTTCCTTGGGGGTGGTAAGGAGTGGTGAACTTGTAAGTTACCCCACACTCCTTCCACAGGGATTTCATATATGTGGATATGAAATTGGTCCCCCTGTCGCTCACCACCTCTAGAGGGAATCCCACTCGGGAGAAAATTCCCATCAGTGCCCGTCCCACCACGGGGGCCATCACTGTCCTCAGAGGGATGGCTTCAGGGTACCGGGTGGCATGGTCCACCAAGACCAGGATGAACCTGTTGCCCAGGGCTGTCTTGGGGTCCAGAGGCCCCACAATATCAATACCCACTCGTTGGAATGGCGTACCGACCACAGGGAAAGGTTGCAGAGGAGCCTTGTGCTTCCCTCCGCTCTTACCACTTGCCTGGCAAGTCTGACAGGTTCTGCAGTAGGAATCTGAATTCTTATGCATTTGGGGCCAGTAAAAGTGGGTGACAAGCCTGTCATAGGTCTTGTCCATCCCCAAATGTCCTGCTAAAGGCACATCGTGAGCCAGCCCCAGTAGGAAGGTTCTGAACTTCTGGGGTACCACCAGCACACGGGCTGACCCAGGTTCAGCAGCCTTAGGCTCGGAATACAGGAGGTCACTCTCCCAGTACACGTAGTGTGTTTTGGCCTGAACACCATTGGCCTGGTCTGCAGCCTGTTGCCGCATACCCACGAGAGAAGGGCATTCTTTCTGCTCCCTGCAGAATTCCTCCCTGGAGGGACCTCCTTCTTGCTGCCAATGGGTCAGCTCAGGCAAGTCTCCCAGTTCGGCAATCTGTTCCCCGGTAGGCTCCAGAGCATCCCCCTCAGGGTCTACTTCCTCCTGGGCCGTGGGAACTTCAGGGGCCGGTTTCCCGCGCCTCCTGCGCCTTCTCCCTAAGGCCGGTTCCTGGACCTCTCCCTCAGGCTCCAGGACCCTCTCAACACCCCTAATGGCTGCCATGGACCGGGTGGTCACGCACGCCCAGTCGGGTAGACCCACCATCCTCAGATGCGTGGTCTTCTCCACCTTTTCCCAAGGGGAGCTCTCCAGGTCGTTCCCTAGCAGACAGTCTACAGGCATGTCAGTTCTCACAGCGACTTGTAGAGTACCAGAGACCTCCCCCCACTCAAAGGGAACTTGAGCCATTGGACAACGACTCTCTATGTTGTCAGCATTGACAACCCTACAGTAGGCATTGGGTACAATCTGCTCTTGAGACACCAGGTGTTGCCTCACCGAGGTCACGCTGGCTCCTGTATCTCTAAGAGCCTCAACCTTCTTTCCATTGATTGTCACTACTTGCCCATATTTCTTAGTGTTAGAGGGCAGGTAGGTTACAGGGACCATCTCACTGTCTCCTAGCGAGACTAGGGTCATCTGCCCGGGACCCCCACCCTCCTGGACTGCTACCTCCTCCCCAAAATTAACATTAGCTACTTGCCGGGGTGGAGCACCAGTGGGTGCGGTCTTACCAAACAGGCGACACTTAGGATCAGAGGCAATGTGACCCGGGTCACCACACCTATAACAATTGAAGGGCCCCTTTGGAACAGGTCTACCTCTCGGGGCCCCGTTCTGCTGCGGGGGTGGGGGAGGCTGAGAACCCTTCTGCTGGTTCCCTTGGGGATTACTTTGGGGGCCTTTTTGGAACCCTTTCTGTTTACCCCTGTCCCCCCCACTCTTCTGCTGGGGACCCTGCCCACCTTTGGCGGAGTCTCCCACTTGACCCTTGTGGACCCTGGTGCTGAGCCAGCGGTCCGCCTCCTCAGCAAGCTTCCTCGGGTTGGACAGCTTGCTATCAATCAGGTGCTGGCGTAGCTCAGGAAAACATTGACTGGACAAGTGCTCCCATGCAATTAAATCAAGCAGCCCTTGATAATCATTCACTTTGCTACCCTTCACCCAACCATCCAGCGCTCTGCAGAAAAAGGTCACATACTCCACATACGTACTCTCAGGGATCTTCTTGGTCTCCCTGAACCTCTGTCTATATAGCTCAGGAGTTAACCCATACCTGGTCATTAAAGCTTCCTTCATATGGGGGTATGAGGTCTGGACTTCTAAGGGCAAATCTAACAGTGTGTCCCGCCCTTCCGCAAGGAACCTTCCCCACAACCCCGCTCCCCAGTCTTTCTCAGGGACCCGGTGTGAGGACATGGCCACCTCGTAGGCTCTAAACCACTGCCCTATGTCATCCTTTCTAAAATACTCCTTCACTACATCTTTGGGGATGTACACCTTGGACTCTACCTGCACCGGTGGAGTGCTGCCACCAGAAGGAGCGGTGTCCAAACTTTTCGCCTTCAGCTCCAACTCCTTCAATCTTATATCATGATCCATTTGGCGTTGTTGTGCCTCCAGGGCCAACTTCTGCTTTTCCATTTCCATTTGTCCTGCCAACTTTGCCATCTCCATTGCATGCGCCCTGTCTGCTGCCCTGTCTGCCAGCTCCTCTGGCGACCGGACTCTGCTGGGCTCCTCAAGGTTGTCGGGTGGAACGATGTCCCCCGCATTCCGTGGGTCTCGTGACTCCTTCCAGGCTCTCAACGCCTTGGTGTACTGGGTCTTCCTCTTGAATCCAGCATGGGGGACTCTGAATTTTACACTGTAGCCTTTCAATTGCTCCATCGTGTAGCCTTCCAGTCTCTCCCAATCCACCTCATCTATTCCAGAAATCAAAGAGAGTGCTCTCCCAGCGGAGAGTGAGCTAGGCATGGTTTCAGTAATGGCAGATGTCTCAACAAAGTTCCAAAAATGAAAACCTGTGGCTGCGTTATTTGGTCTGCTCTCACTATCTGGTGATTAATAATTCACTGTATGCAAATTACAAGTGCAAATCCGAAATCCCACCCGCTGCCAACAATGTTAGAGTCGGGCATCTCTGGTTGGCGCAAGGTTGCCCTTGTGTCAAGCAGGAACCCTCTCCTCTACGTCAGGGCGCAGGATAACCCCTTGCGAATGACCCTTGCTCACCCTCTAGGTGCGTGGCGTGAGCAGCCAAGGCGATTCCTCAGGCGTTGTAGGTTAAGCACTTACAATCATACACACAGTAAATACATCAATCCCCCCAGAAACGGACACAAGACTTGGATATATATAAAAATATGCTTCTTTATGTAAAAATAGGTATATATATCTCAGCAGACTTATCACAAGACCAATAACGTTTTCGCTAGGCCACCAGGTTGTAAAGCAGGCAAATGTTCCTTGTTCGCAGCTTCAAATGGAGACCTTGTAGTCTCTTGCAAATGTTACTTGTGGTTCCAGTACTCACAGAGATCGGCTCCTGCGAACGGGGAAATAAGGCGTTGCGGGCCCCGAGCCCGATACTGGAACTTCTTTCGTGATGTGGAGAGTCGGCACAGGTCGGTGCGACTCTCGGCTTAAGAAGTGTTCTTGGGTCCTCAATCAGCAGGTGTGGGCATGTAGGCAGGCGCGGCCAGCGACCCTTTAGCAAGGCGGTGCAGGAGGGTCTCCACAGCGGGGGCGGCGCGGCCTGAGATGTCCGGGGATAGCGAAGCGGGGTCGCAGGGCACGGTCAGTGCAGCTGGGTGACCCGGCGTAGATCACAGTCGTCGGACGGCTTCCGGCGGGAGGGGTGATAGCGCGGTCAGCGCGCTCCAGTAGCAGGCGGTGACAGGGATGCAGGCGGCCTGGCCCGGGAACAGAGAGCGGCTCGGGACGGAGCGGGGCTCTCACGGGTTGGAGGCAGGCGAGCTTCTGAGTGTCACGGCCCTAGGAGGGGCGATGAGGGGCGCAGTCTCTTTTCCAGCGGGATGCCCACACGGCTCGAATTGGAGGATGAGCAAGAAGCACAGAGAACCCACTGGTCCTGGGGTTCAGTTCAGGGGGCAAGCTCAGATCAAGCCCTTGGAGAATGTTCAAGCACAAAGTAGCAAAGTCTTTTCAGTAAGTCTCTTCCTCTCCTTTCTCAGCAAGGCAAGCAGCAGGCCAGCTCCTCCAGCGTCTTCTTCTCCTTCTAGTCGGGCAGAGGTTCTTTGTGGTAAACAGGATTCTGATTTCTTAGGAGCCAGGCTCCTACTTTTATACCATGATTCTTTTGTTCTTTAGCGCCAGGGGGCCTAGGCCTGGCTCAGTCCAGTTCTGGAGCACTTTGTTATGGTGACTCTGCTCTTTCCTTTCAGCAGCAGGGCAGAGACATCAGCCGCCCCACAGGGGGTGGGGCCGGCTTTGTGGTGGCAGAGCACAGGTCTATTCAAGAGTCAAGGTGTACTCCTCCCACCCATCCAGGTGTAATCTCTCTACCCACCACCTGGCAGCCAACCTGTCTCTGGGGATCCCCCCACCCTGCTCCTTACTGTTGCTAGGCAGAACACACACACTCACAGCAGAGGCGGACTGAGATGGTCAGGTCAGTAAATACTAACTTTCTAAAAGTAGTATTTACAAACCCAGGATATTAAAATAAACTTGACTACAAGAAGTATTTTATCATCCTGAGTTCAGGCATACTAAACTTGACACTTCTACCATGCTCTCTGAGTCCACTGGGGTCACAGCGTTGGCGTGATCCCGGCAGCCCATTCTGACCTATGGAGAGCAGGTAGCCTTCAATAGTGAAGAACGGAAATGGCTGTAATTCACTACTAAGACATGCCACACACATCAGGGCATGTCCTACCTTATGCCTACAATGCACCCTGCCCTTGGGCCTACCAGAGGGGTGGCTAATATGTAGGTAAGGGAAGGTTTAGGGACTGGCAAGTGGGGGCACTTGCGCAGTCAGCGCGACGGTCCCAGACCGCGCACAGGGTCTGCGGTGGCAGACCCTAGACACACTTTACAAGGCCGCTTCCGTGGGTGGCGCAACCAGCGCTGCAAGCCCACCAGCAGCATTGGCATTCACAAGCCCTGGCACCCCTGGTGCACTTTACTGGGGACTGACAGTGAATCCAATAAACCAATCATGGACATCAATTACAGGTATATTTTACTTCGGGAGCACTTGCACTGCGGCACGGATTAGCCGTGGCGCAGTGCCCTGAGCGGACAACACCAGCAAAACAATCGAGGCACACCATCAAAAAGTGGAAGGGAAACCCACGCCAAGGTGCCAGGTCTAACAAAAATAAATTTACCATTAACAGAGTTCAACCTCGACAGCAACTGCAAGGAAATTGCTTACAAACGTTGCTCTACGAAGCTGGATTCTGCATTCCATGTTGCAGGAAAAAAAGAGACTATTAAAAGAAACTGAAACCTTCATAATACTTACATTTTTTATGACTGCTTGCATTTCAATGTTGTTTGTAAAATCGATAAGGAGAGGAGATGGTCTACAGCTAAACTCAAATGAAGCCCCAAATGCCAAATTTAAAAACAAGCACACTTTAAATGCGTGCAGCCAGGAGAAGATAAACAAAGGTGAACAGTAAACGCTGTGCATCCTTTACCTAATAAAAAGAGCTCCACTCACCAAAGTGGATGAGAATAAGTACTTGGGCCACGGGACACTGATAAGAGAAAGACACAAGGGACAACAGGAAAAAAAACGCCACAATCAATAGAACCAATGGGAAAGTAAAGTGACAAGCACACGGACCAATAAGAGGTAAAGGCAGCATGTAAGCCCCTTTTAAGGTATATTCAATACGATAGGTTTCACAAGCACAGCGAAAGTGCTGGGCAGGCAAAACCTAAAAAGGCACCCAAAATGCATTAGGCCCTTTCAGAATGTTGACCCTGTATGTTTTGACTAGAAGGATGAGGATTTTGGCTGTGAGGTAGAGAAGAAGGAGGTGGCTGGATAGGATATTTAGGGTAAGGGTTACCCTCTTTGGACAGAGGAGGAGATCCATGAGAGGTACTGACTCTGTAGTCAGGTGATATTTGATTTAATTGCTGTGTTACAACCTCAGCTACAGGTTTCAACATTCAGAAGCAACACAATCCCACCACATGTGCAGGTATTGCGTTGCCTACACCTCTTAGCCTATGACAGTAACTCCGAGCTCATAGCAGTTGTGGGGTATGCGGGTCATGAACTGCCCTGTCCAGGTTCCTGGACATCATGGTGATCAAAGTCAATCAATATATTTAATTCCCAAATACAGTCCAATCATTTCAGCAAAACAAACTGATGTATTACAGTGTAGTGCAGTTCCCAAATGTCACTGGCAAGTCGATGGCACACATATTGCCATATGGCCCCCTCTACAAATATGTACATAAACAGGAACAGAAAAAGCTCACAATCACTCAATGCGCAGGTAGTGTGGATGCCTCATGTATAATAACAAACCTTGTGGAAGATTTCCAGGCAGCACCCATGACTCATTTATGTTCTGCCACAGTAGACTACATACCTGACTGGAACAGGGTGAATTTTGCGATAGCTTCCTACTAGGTAAGAGGATTGCAGACTCAATGCATACATTGGCCTGGACGGTGTGTAATATGACCTAATGGTGTATCTTCTTATGTTATTAAGGAGACAGTGTATATGCCTTACGTCCCTGGATCCTAACACTGTACCTTACTCCAAGAGCAAGAAGTAAAAGACAGTATAATAGGGTACACAGGACAATGCGCTCCATCATAGAGAGGACCTTAGGGGTCCTAACGTCCTGCTTTCGTTTCCTCTACAAGACCAGTGGGGCACTACTGTACAGATCGGATACATGCTGCAAGATAATCATCACATGTGTCATACTGCTCAATATCGCAATGAGGAAGGGTCTCCATGACATCCCCATAGAGCCTTAGTCTGACTCTGATGATGATTACCACCACTACAGGTGCTGCAGGAGGGTACACATGCAGCAGAGGGATGTGCACAATGCACAGAGATTACCAACAAATATTTCTGAGGTAAGAGATTTTAAAACCTCCTAAAAATGAGACATCCCACATGATGGTAGTGTTTTGTGCACGACTGAGTTACTGCCTTTTATTCACGTATCTACAATATTGTTGTAAGTAATGATCAACTTTATCCTTGTGGATGATACATTGTTAACATAAGAACAAAAAGTAAATAAGGTGAAAAAAAACAAAGGCAACTCATTCCACTGAGTGTCTAGAGATTCACTTCTTGAGGCCCCTTGGGTTGGGTGCTTTGTCAGCAGCACTGGATTGTGGGACTGAGGGGAAATAATTGGCAGTCATGCGGTGGCAGTTGATGGATGGGTGAATGTGTCAAACCGTGCCGTTGAAGAACCAGAACCAATTGGGCCTGGCGGTGCAGGGTACGCCTTAATCTCTCCTGCTTCAGCTAACAGAGACACAGGGACACTCTGTCGGCGTAAAAGATCAGATTTTATTAGCTGCAGCTAGTACAGTTGTCCTAGAAGTACACATGGTATGTTCTCAGGAGACTGCCACTTCTCTCCGTGGCGCACAATCTTTTATAGTGCATAGGCCACATATACATTAACCAAGAACACACCTAAAACATACATGGAAAACCAGTAGGAATAGCCCAAAAGAAAGTCAGAGCCAATAGAAAAAGTCGGAAAACAAAAGTATTGAGTAACTCGAAGAAGCCTCTCCTCCAACTGTGTTTGCCACCCCTCCCACAGGTTAATGTATTAACATGCCTGTAACTAGCTTGCAGGTGGCGAGATACGTTTGTGTGTTTTGGAGGACAGTTGTGAAATGAGAGAATACGAGCGGAGGACAGTGAAGGCCAGAAGATGAGATAAAGTCAGAAGAGAATAATGTGAACCAACAGATAGTTAAGACAGGGATTAGAAAAACCAGACAGGGATTAGTGTACTTGGCCAGTCTCTAACACCAGCTTTGTAAACAGAGGCGCAAGGCTATTTTGACACAACATTGCAGGAAAAGCAGAAAAGACTTCGTTCGTCGTGCTGCCTGAGTGAGGGCAACACAAAATGGCGGCTCAATTAGATCGTGATCGAAAATTGAATTTCCTCAGACCCTCCTTTTGCCAGAACTCAGGCAAGATACACAGACTCATGTTAATCTGAGTCGATGTCGATAGCCATGAGGTCATCAAGCTGTTGCTGTAACATCATTCTAATATTCTCTGTTCATTGTGTCTTAGGTTTTGGGATGCACATAGTAGCACAAAGGTCGCAGGTGGCGGGACCACAGTGCATACAAAGACAATAAGAGAAAATGATGGCTAAAACCATACCAAGGAATGTTAACACTTTCCAACCCCATTTGGACAGTAGTCCCCAAAACCATCCCAATAACGACCAATCTCCTTCGTCCTGATGAATCGACTCAGAGATTATATGTAATTTAGAGATGGCCTGGTATACTGTCGGAGCATCGTCAGGTATATAAATACAGCAACTCGATTTGATCAATTTACAGACTCCACCACGATCTGCAAGAATAACATCTAAGGCAACTCGATTCTGTAAAGTCATAAGACGATCCGCCTGTAGTTCCGCTGTAATATTACTCAAAGCTCCTACAGTGATGTCTATGGTAGTCTCTACAACACAAACCAATTGTCTCATATTCCTGCTGTTTGCTATAGGACCCCAAAAAGGAAGAAATCCTTTTAGGAAGTCTCCTCCCTCTTGACCTGCTGTGTCTTTGGAATCAATAATTTCTCTGCCATATCTGATTTTATGGAAATTTGAAGAAGCAGTGTATGTAGGGGGAAGAAGAAAAGCTATATAGCAAGTTCCAGAAAAACCAGTCGGCAACCACGTATAGGCTCTATCATGACAGATGAAATACGTGCCCTGAGATGGCACTAATGGCGGCGAATTCTGAGAGGAGTGGATGTAAGTATGGGAACAAAAGCTTTTTCTCTGTTCGGGGTCAGTAGTTTGGCCATTTATTTGCAAACAGAAATTGCCTTGATGAGGTACAGTCCAAATTGGTGGAAACTTTCCTTGTTTAACCTTATCACTAAGGCTTGTGATATAATGAGTGACGTTCCAATTAGTATATGCTTTTCTCTCATCAACAGAAATTTTACTATTTTCCATGATTTTAGCCATAGCTACCATTCACTTTATCAATGAACTATAACTGAAATCTGGTCCACCAATATAAGAACTGACAGGTCGTTTAAATCGGCTTTGATAGGCATTAGAGAAAATTACAAAATAAGCCCAAGCAGAACCTTCATAAGAGAACGGAAGGACTAAATATGGCATTCCTTTTTCTGTTGTATGAGGCATTAGTCTACACACCCTACAATCGGTTGTATTAATTACTAATTGGTGTTGGTGTAATAATTGAATAAACAAATTATTGTAATATTCAATTCTTCTAACGAGTTCATGTTGAGGAAGTGTATGAAACAGATGTGGAGAGATAGTAGAATAAGAAGGCACAGAGATAGAAGAAGGGACAACTTTTTGCTGCATAGCGTAAACAATCCATCCTATACACGCCAATAAAATACACAATAATATAAAAACACATAAAGTTATACCACAACGACTGTATATTATTTTACAATGATTGTCTTTCATTTTGTTCCTTCTCTCTCTCTTGCCTAATGTAGCTTCCATCTTCTCAATGGATGCTCACGGCAATCTTCTTTAATCACTTGGTCAGATTGTCTGCCGTCCTATGACACTGCAAGTCCTGCAGGCCTATTACCACTACTCAGGTCACAACCAAGACTCCTACCGTGACCCTGCAATCGGGATAGAAACTACATAGAAGAGAGAATCTCAAGTTTTCTTCTTCAGTCTGGGTCTTAAATCGTAATGAGCCTTATCAGGTACAGTCTGATCCTGAAACAATGTTCGTGGATTTGTGGTATTCAGACGAAAATGTGGTGGTACAGCTTCTTGGAGAATGTCGTCGCTTTCTTTTTCCGACAATGTTCCATTCAAGTGTGCATCACTAAAAGGTATGAATCGGGGAACCTTCTCGCTCTCAGAGTCACTTATACCCTTACGGACCCACTGATCAAAGGGCAGAGGCAAAGGAACCTTCTTGCAATGCACGCCGTGGATCCAGTTCTTCTTTCCTTCAACCTTCACTGCTGTACGAATAGCTAGGAGAACCTGACGGGGTTCTCTCCAGCGAGGCTCCAAGTTCTTCGTCCTTTGGAAATTCTTCACACAAACCCAGCCACCTGGTTGGATGGAATGACCTGAGTCTGTGGAGGCCTCTGGCAAAGCGCTCTGAACCTGTTGATGGAGAACCCGCAATTTAGTTGTAAGGTCGTGCAAATAATCAATCAACATTGGGTATGGCAAGTCTGAATACTTCTTAGGGCGAGGGACTCCCAATATATTAGCTGGGCATCCGAAAACTATCTCATAAGGGCTAAGTCCCAAACGAGAATGCACAGCCGTTCTGGTGGATAGAAGAGCCAAAGGTAGTGCATCGGGCCAATTAAGGCCTGTACTGGCCTGTACTTTAGCAAGTTTGAGTTTTAGTGTGCCATTATAGCACTCCACTAGACCCGCTGACTGTGGATGGTTTGCCGCATGGAACTTCTGTTTTATACCAAGACCTGCACAAACTTTTTGCATGACTTGGCCCACAAATTCGCTCCCATTGTCACCCCAGACAATGCGCGGCAAACCAAATCTAGGGAAAAACTCTTTAAGGAGTACTTTGGCTGTAGATAAAGCAGTATTGTCTTTCAAGGGGTAAGCCTCTATACATCTGGAAAAGGTACATACCACCACTAGAACATATTTGAGATTGTTGCATCGTTCCATGTGAATGTAATCGATTTGCAACACCTCAAATGGATAGGTCGGAGGAGCAAAGTGACCTGCTGGAGTTGGGGTTCCCTTTCCCGGATTGTACATTAAGCAAATAATGCAATGTTTCACTACATTGTCTGCACACTTCGGGATTCCTTTTTTTTGCCACACTGGAGCCAGAAGCTTGCATATCCCTTTCGCACTTAGGTGTGCTGGACCATGCGCCATAGTAACTACAGGTAGTGCATAAGCGTCTGGTAACAGCCAACGTTGTTGCTCGGACAATTGTACCCAACATCCCATCTCATTTAACATTCCTGTACTTTCTTTCCACCTACTTAATTCTTTTTCTGTAGCCTCTTCTTGAATTGATTTCACACTTTCTACTGTATCCTCATACATTCCTCTTTCTCTGACCCAATTTGCAGGGCCCGCAACATACATGCGACTTGTAGCATCTCTGGCTGTCTTTTTCGCTACTTCATCTGCAAATGCATTCCCACGACCAACATCGTCAACAATCTTCTTATGTGCGCTACACTTCACAATTGTTATCTGGGTAGGCAAAGCAAGTGACTCAAGAAGGTCAGTCACCAACTGACCATGTTGTATCTTAGTGCCGTGGGAAGTAAGGAATCCCTTTTCTTTCCACAAACGTCCAAAATTGAACGCCACACCAAAAGCGTATTGGCTATCGGTGTACACGTTCACTCTTTTTCCTTTGGATAACACACACGCTCTGGTTAAGGCTATCAGTTCAGCTGCCTGAGCTGAATTATGTCTGATGCGTGCTGTTTCCATGACTGTATGCAAGGTAGTACCAGCATAGGCTGAAGTTGTCTCTCCATTAGGAAGCTTAAAACAAGAACCATCTACCCATAGCGTTCCATCCGGATTCACTAATGGCGTATCTGTTAAGTCAATTCTACCTTTTGTCTCTTCCTCAGTACGAAAGAAACAATCATGTTGTTCCTGAACACCTTTCTCTTCTGGAAGAGGCTACAAAGTAGCTGGATTTAAAGTATTACATCGTTTGATATGCACTTGACTTGCCAAGAGCGTCAGCTCATATCCAGACAAACGAGCACTCGTAAGATGCTGTGTTTTTGTTCTGTTTAGCAAAGTATCCACTGCATGGGGCACCATAACAATGAGAGTATTATCTAGCACCACTCCAGCAGACTGTGGAATAGAAATTGCTGCTGCTGCTGTCGCTTTAAGACAACTAGCCAATGCTTTAGCTACTGGATCTAACGTAGCCGAAAAATAGGCACATGGCCGCTGTCTATCTGCAAATCGCTGTGTTAAAACTGACAATGCACAACCTTCTCTTTCATGAACATAGAACGTTAAAGGTTTACTGTAATCAGGAGTACCTAGTACAGGAGCAGAACACAGAGCAGTACGTAAGTCAGTAAAACTCCTCTGACACTCGTCAGTCCATGGAAGGGGCTGAGGCGTATCTTTCAAAGTGAGTGCCAGCAAAGGTTTAGCCAACAGAGAGAAGTTAGGGATCCATTGCCTACAATAGGAAGTAATGCCCAGAAAGGCACGTACCTCTCTTTGTGTGGATGGCACAGACATTTGCACAATTGCTTGGATACGTTCTGGGGTTAATCGTCTTCCCTCCTTTGACAAGAGATGGCCCAAGTAGGTAACCTCTCGGCGAACATATTGTAGCTTAGAAGCTGAAACCTTATGATTAAGATTGGATAAGTGTTGCAACAATGCAACCGTCACATTCTTACATATATCCTCTGAATCAGCAGCGACTAACAAGTCATCCATGTACTGAATGAGAGCAGCACCAGACGGTAAGGAAAAAGCATCAAGATGACATTTCAAAGCTTGACTATAAATAGAGGGACTTTCACAATAGCCTTGAGGTGCGCGTTTGAACCGGAAGCTTCGGCCTCCAAGAGAGAAGCCAAAAATGTCCCTACTCTCTTCAGCAATGGGAATACTAAAGAAATCATTTTTCAGATCGATAACAGAAAAACAAACTGCTGTAAAAGGTATCATCGTCAACAACGCAGTGATATCTGGGACAACAGGAAACTGTGGTACAACAATTTTGTTTACCTCTCGAAGATCAATTACAAAGCGATAAACAGGAGGCTGAGAAAGATCAGTGCGTTTAAGAACAGGAAGAATAGGGCTATTACATATGTTACCTCTCGTTTCCTCAACCACATCTTTCTGAATCAAGTCATGAATGATTTCCAGAAGCGCTCTTTCACCTTCAGTGGAAATTCTATATTGAGGAACGCGTGGCAATTCAGCATTGGGCTTGAGAGTATAAGGTGGAATTTCAAGACAACCAACATCATATGGACCCGTGGCCCAAAGCGTTGTAGGAAGAGAAAGCAATTCAGGTGGGAATTGATCTTTTGACAAATACATTGGAGAAGTCAGTTTTTGTCCCAAAGTGAGATATACACCAGAAGGAGAGCAATATATTGCTGCATGTAATCTTTTCAATAGATCCAAGCCCAATATATTCTCGCCGCAACCATTCGTTAAGAGAAGCGGAACTTCTAAATCATAAGGGCCAATTGAAATAGGCAAAGGGCAAGAAACCGGATTACGAACTGGGGCGCCAGAAAAACCTACAGATACATTTGTTAAGCCAGACAAAGGTGCCCCAGGGAGTTTTGAATGGATGATAGAACTTCTCATCGCACCAGTATCTAAAAGGAATGGCTCTGAAATACCCATTGTAGTGACATTAACATAAGGTCCATTCTGATCTAATGGAATTGACACAACTCCCTTACTTTGTCCATGGCTGTCCTAGTTAACATGAAGACTTTCATTCCCGTCTCCAACATAACAATCCTCATTGTAATACTGTGTAGACCGAGCGTTTTGCTGATCAAAGTAGTTCACGGAATTAGAAGGAGGAAGGGAACGCTGTTCTTGGGTCAACATACCTCGACCTCTACCTCTGTTTGCTGACTGGAGGCCAGCACGACCTCGCGGAGCAGATAGTGTCCCATTACGCTGCAATAAAACCGGACAACTATTCTTAAAATGACCTTCCTCCCTACAATAGGCACATTGATTAGGACCTAACAAAGGTCACGGAATATATGGCTCAGGCTTTTGATACACCCTCTGAAACTGTGGAGGCTGTTGAAACTAAGACTGAGCATAACGAGGTGGATAAGCCTATTGCAAGAGAACCTTAGTTTTTAATTCTTTAGTCTTTTTCTCTTGCTTATCTTTTTCTTCTTTATCTCTATTTTCATAATATTGAGCAGTAGCCAATATCTGGGCTGAAGAAGAAACAGCCCATGAACTTTCGGAGTCTTTCAGCTTATGCGACAGCTCGGGAAGCAAATTAAATATGAACTTATCTACAAATAATCGCTGTCCACCCTCCGTAGTCATATCCTGACCACTGTGATCAATGAATGTTTCCTCGAAACGAGTGAAGAAATCGGAAACACTCTCATCTTTCTTCTGTTTACAAGCGGCTAGTTTATCCCAGTTGACTCTCAGGGCAGGCATCATCGTTTTCATTAATGTAATAATCCTACCAGGGAGTTCTGAAATCAAAGCATCAGGCTTCGCACCACCCACTTGGTTTCTATCTACGGCAATTATAGCATCCCAATCAGCACCTAATTCCTGTGCATGATTCTCCTTACGAATCCTAGCCCATAACGCTTGTGGGACTACATTCCCCATCAACATATCAATATCTGCTAAATTCATGATGCAAGCATCAACAGTCTGTGATAATTCTTTATAATAACCTGCAGGGTTCTTACGAGGGTCCGGTAGAGAATGTTTAAGAGCCAGGACTTCAGATCTTTTCCAGGCCACATGTACCCATATACGCTGGAAATGAGCAGGAATAGCTAGATTACCACCTGCTGCCGGAACCTCTTCTCTCCATACCGGAGGAACCTCTCTCATTGGATAATTTTTCAGTGTCAACCTAACTGAGGGATCGGAATCAAGAAAAGTCTGTGAAGTAAATAAGGTTCTAAAGGAAACAAGTGTCTTTACAGCGTCCTCAACCTTAGAACCCACAATGAGTCCCTTATCAAAATTAGGCTGAATATCTAACAGACCCTGAGGAACCGAACCCAAGTCCATATCCTCCCAACCTTTAACAAGAGTATCACACATAGTATTGAAAACATATCTCTGCGTAGGCGCATTCCACTGTGATAAGGTAGACATAATGTCGGGTACACTATACCGAGGACCCTTCTCAATCCATTTGCGAGCAAGGGAGTCCAACCTTTCTCGTTCTTCGGAAGCTGCGAACTGACTACGAGACTGTCTTCGAGAAAATGCCAGAGATACATTTAACGCCTCAAAGAAAGGAGATAAAAGACCAGAGATCGTTTCTGTAAGTCGTTTACGCATAGACGGGGAATTGGACATAAGGATAGGGGACAAGGTGTTAGGCGAACTAACTGAAGAGAAATCAGTAATTACCGGGGGAGCAGAGGGCAAAGAAGATGAAGGTAAAGGAGTCGAAGGCAAAGCTGGCAGAGGCGGCAATACTTGAGGGGGCAAATGTGGAAGAGCCGGAGCAAGCGGAGGCGCAACTGGCGGCTGAACAGGCTGTAACAACGGGGGTGCATTAACACCTTGTACATAGGGCGGAGGCAATCTTAGTAGGTGAGACATCAAGGGATCTTCCTCTAAATCCTTTCTTTTATCAGAAGGGGAAGCTGGCAACATCGGATAGCATTCATCTATCGCCATACGATGCTGTCTCTCTGAAATTTCCATCGCATTATCAACTTCATCATCTCTAAGTTGCTGAGCAGCCTGTATAATTGTCATACCCTGTGCTTTCCTATCTCGTTTTTCTTGCTTAATTTTTCTCTGTTTGGCTTCCTTACGCCAAAGGCGGAAAGAGTCAAACATTGCCGGCCGGGCTTTTCTTTTAAATAAAATAGTTTCCAAATTATCTAGTATGTCAGGCTCAAAACTACCATTTTCTGGCCATTTTAAAACACCATCATTCTTCGTGTATCTGATCCATGCCTCGTTAAAGGCAATGGGGCCAACACCATGTTTAGAATAGAGCTCATAAGTGAGAGTTCCAACCGAAGGAATCGGACAAGAGTCCTCCAGCCGGGAATCCTTATTACAACCAAAACAACAAAGTTTCTCAAACTTAGTCAGACCAGGCATCGTTATTTCACTGGACTGTTCACAAACATCAAGGGGGTTAAATTAATTAACACAGCACAAATGTACTTACCCCTCGGCTTCAGTTATTGCAATACCTGAATCAAAGACCCAAAGAACCTAAGAACCAAAGAACCAAAGAACCTAAGGACCAAAGAACCAAAGAACCAAATGTGGGAGCGACCAACCAATACTTAACTAAGATGTCTTCTTACACCAACAGAGGCCCGTCTATCGTCTCGCTTTACCATACATCACCAAAAAGAGGGCCAAGGCAGGGCGGCAGTCAGGGCAGCAGTCGTCAGTAGCCGTCAGGAAGGAGTAACCACGCTGCAAAAGACATTCGGACCACTTTCGACATACAGGGGTCGCTTGACGTGGCTCGCGATTCCTCCAGAATTTTCTTGCGGGGTTCCTCACGACATTCAGGCAGAACCACTACCTCTGAAGCTGCCCCACGTTGGGCGCCAGTTGAAGAACCAGAACCAATTGGGCCTGGCGGCGCAGGGTACGCCTTAATCTCCTGGGTTCTCCTGCTTCAGCTAACAGAGACACGGGGACACTCTGTCGGCGTAAAAGATCAGATTTTATTAGCTGCAGCTAGTACAGTTGTCCTAGAAGTACACACGGTATGTTCTCAGGAGACTGCCACTTCACTCCGTGGTACAAAAGGGGGTGGTGATGGACGGAGCATCAGAACCAATCAAATACTCACACCCAGTCAACAGATCTGGGTTTGATCCATCACCGTTCTTTAGCCCACTCTGCCACCCCAGTTCAGACATGGCCATATGCAAATCAGTCTGACCCTGTGCCTCATGGGAACAGTCCAGCCCGAACTGCCAAGCCATGCCTTCCCTGGACCGGAAACAAGCTTCCTATGACCGGTTTCTGGCATTTCAGCCGTCTTCAGCCAGGCTTGCTTGAAGACGTGAGTCCCTTGCTCACTTTGCCACTGGATTCAAGCAAGCAGTTCGGGCTGGACTGTTCCCATGAGGCACAGGGTCAGACTGATTTGCATATGGCCATGTCTGAACTGGGGTGGCAGAGTGGGCTAAAGAATGGTGATGGATCAAACCCAGATCTGATGACTGGGTGTGAGTGTTTGATTGGTTCTGATGCTCCGTCCATCACCACCCCCTTTTGTACCGCTTTGTTCACCATAAGTTGGCAGGGTATGCTCAGACGTGAGTCCCTTGCTCACTTTGTCACTGGATTCAAGCAAGCCTGGCTGAAGACGGCTGAATTGCCAGAAACCGGTCCTAGGAAGCTGGTTTCCGGTCCAGGGAAGGCATGGCTTGGCAGTTCGGGCTGGACTGTTCCCATGAGGCACAGGGTCAGACTGATTTGCATATGGCCATGTCTGAACTGGGGTGGCAGAGTGGGCTAAAGAACGGTGATGGATCAAACCCAGATCTGATTACTGGGTGTGAGTGTTTGATTGGTTCTGATGCTCCGTCTATCACCACCCCCTTTTGTACCGCTTTGTTCGCCATAAGTTGGCAGGGTATGCTCGGACGTGAGTCCCTTGCTCACTTTGCCACTGGATTCAAGCAAGCCTGGCTGAAGACGGCTGAAATGCCAGAAACCGGTCCTAGGAAGCTTGTTTCCGGTCCAGGGAAGGCATGGCGTGGCAGTTCGGGCTGGACTGTTCCCATGAGGCACAGGGTCAGACTGATTTGCATATGGCCATGTCTGAACTGGGGTGGCAGAGTGGGCTAAAGAACGGTGATGGATCAAACCCAGATCTGATGACTGAGTGTGAGTGTTTGATTGGTTCTGATGCTCCGTCCATCACCAACCCCTTTTGTACCTCTTTGTTCGCCATAAGTTGGCAGGGTATGCTCAGACGTGAGTCCCTTGCTCAATTTGCCACTGGATTCAAGCAAGCCTGGCTGAAGACGGCTGAAATGCCAGAAACCGGTCCTAGGAAGCTTGTTTCCGGTCCAGGGAAGGCATGGCTTGGCAGTTCGGGCTGGACTGTTCCCATGAGGCACAGGGTCAGACTGATTTGCATATGGCCATGTCTGAACTGGGGTGGCAGAGTGGGCTAAAGAACGGTGATGGATCAAACCCAGATCTGATGACTGGGTGTGAGTGTTTGATTGGTTCTGATGCTCCGTCCATCACCACCCCCTTTTGTACCACTTCACTCCGTGGCGCACAATCTTTTATAGTACATAGGCAACATTTACATTAACCAAGAACACACCTAAAACATACATGGAAAACCAGTAGGAATAGCCCAAAAGAAATTCAGAGCTAATAGAAAAAGTCGGAAAACAAAAGTATTGAGTAACTCGAAGAAGCCTCTCCTCCAACTGTGTTTGCCACCCCTCCCACAGGTTAAGGTATTAACATGTCTGTAACTAGCTTGCAGGTGGCGAGATACGTTTGTGTGTTTTGGAGGACAGTTGTGAAATGAGAGAATACGAGCGGAGGACAGCGAAGGCCAGAAGATGAGATAAAGTCAGAAGAGAATAGTGTGAACCAACAGATAGTTAAGACAGGGATTAGAAAAACCAGACAGGGATTAGTGTACTCGGCCAGTCTCTAACACCAGCTTTGTAAACAGAGGCGCAAGGCTATTTTGACACAATATTGCAGTAAAAGCAGAAAAGACTTCGTTCGTCGTGCTGCCTGAGTGAGGGCAACACAAAATGGCGGCTCAATGCGATCGTGATCAAAAATCGAATTTCCTCACCATTGCTGCCAGCCACCTTTTTAGCCCTTTCTCCATGTCCTGTAGCGACTTGGAAATGCATTCCTGTTGCCTACTGACTGTGGCCATTTTCTTTGTCTGCAAGTGCTGTGTGGAGATGATTGATCTCATCATGCTACCATTCACAGGATGTGCATCTTACATGTTGTCTGACACAGTATCTGACCAGCCTGCTGAGGTTTGACCTCTGCACCTTTGCTTCACTGCATCCTGGTCTGAAATGTTGTGGAGGTCCCTGCTTTGTGGCTGTTCCTCATCTTTATCCTCAAATTCTGACAAGGGTGAGATGGTGGCTCTCCTGCCAGTTGGAGTTGGGATGATGAGCTAAGGGGCTGGTGGTGTCATGACCTCAAGGACCACCTCACTGTCAGTAGCCCCTTTGGCTGCCAGCTGTGCTGACATGCCCAGGCTGTGATTAGATGCATGTATACATTTAGTGTAAATAAATGTTTAATGTTTGGCCATAATATTGTTGTGACTCTGCTGCATGTGTTTGCGACATGCTTGTGTTGTACAGATATGTTTGGTGTGATCATCAGCACTCACTACAGTATGGTAATGATGGGTACTACAATTTCCATGATGCACTGCTTGAGTTGGCAAAGCACCTGAACTGAGTAATTTATTCTGTGATGTATGATATGTGGATTTGATATTATTAAGTAATGTATGTTACATAAAAGGGAGATGACTTACCCTGGCTGGAGTCTGCTCAATTGGAGGTTTTAATGTCTCCTACTCCCACCACATTCTTGCGTTTCAGGGTCCCCTCCATGAGCCTCTCCATGTGAGTGAGAGGAGGGTGTTGTGAGGGTCCTCTACCAGTACCACATCGCCATCCTGCTGGCCACCTTGTCCTTTATATGTGACCTCAGGTCATGCCACCTCTTGCGGATCTCTGGGATGGTCCTCTGGGTGGCTCCTAGGGAGTTGACCTTCTCCAAGATGCTGGTCCAGATCTGCGTTTTTTGTGCCTCGGGTACTCTGAAGCAGGATTTCCCGAAGAGTTCGTCCATGTGGGAGACACAATCCTCATTCAGGACGTCAAGGTCCCGCTCGGACAACTTCACCATTCTATTCCTGCACACTTGTCCTAGTTCCCCTCTTCAGCAGCCATGGTCTTCTTTGGAGATAGTGTAATGAACTGGCAGCAGTGATGCAGGGGCACTCCTTGCTTTCAGTAGCTTCCTAGGACTCTGGTTGTGACCACAACCTGTAATTATAGACTTCCTGGTCTGACCTCACCATTCTGCATCCAGAAATCTCAGTTTCCTATTTGCTAATTTTGGATTTCCAATTTGCAAATGCGAATCCTTAGGAATCACTATTTGTGGAATTGGCAGTTGCATACACACCGATTTGTGATTCCCAACTAGCAATTTCTACGGATTTGCAATCTGGAAATCTGAAATTCTGGATTTTGTACATATGGGCCTTAGAGTTTATGGTTCTGGACTCAAGTAACTTGGCCGTGGATGATGACATGATATAATAGAAGTTCATACCTGGGTATTGGGATTCTTGAATTGCCTATTTACAGCAGTGGACCACTGCCCACATGCTCCTTATATATTGTAGTTATCAGCTTTCAAATGTCTGTTTCTGTCTTGCTGTGTACTACATAAACATTTTCTCTCAAAGCGGTTGTGACTCACATGGCTCTGTCCTTGTGTCAGCTCCATTTGCTTTATTGTGATCTCTACATGGTGTGGTCTTTTGTAAGGAGAAGACTGAATTGTTTTTTTCTTCCAGACACTATAAATTGCTATGTGCTCGCAGTCAGTTCGTCAAGCAGTTACACATTGTAACTTATATAGGTTTAAGTGGAAAAGTCAATGGAAGTAATATGTTTGAGTATTCAGACAATGACCCTTCAAGCATTGCTTTCTCTAGCTGCTCCTTGTATCAAGTCGATCTTCACCCAATTTCTCAGAACAACTCTGCACATCCTGAAATGGTATAACTCAATGAATTTCCAGTATACAACATAATGAGTTGCGTTAACATGGTCTGTATGTTTTGCTGCTGTATTACAATTGAATTTTCAGGGTGCACACAGAGGTCTCCACTTTATAACACTAATGGAGAAGTAGGAAGATGGGAAGTAGAACGATACAGATCACAAACATTGAGACAGAGAAACTTGATGTTTGTGATCTGTACCGTTCTTGAAGATTCACTGCTCCCCATGTATTTATTGGTGTTACATGTGAGAGCAGCAGAGACTGTGCCTTGAGAGTCAGCGAGAGCCAAGACTCACTAGAGTGCACTGCAGAAGCTGGCTTAATTGGATGTTATGCGGTGGTGGCCACCAGCAGGGGCAATTGGTGGGGCAGTGTGGGGGACAAAAAAAAATAAAACAAAACTTACCTCCAGTCTGATGTCCACTGCCTCACCGCCTCTTTTGCCCTGAAGATGCTCACACAGGCTCCCACACTCCCCTGCGCAATCCAGACACTACTCTCATGCTGGTATTACCCAGCACAAGAGAAGTGCAGGAATTGAGCGGAGCAGGTTGGTTCCATGCTCCAGCAGCGACTGGAAGCCTGTGCTCCTGAGCCCTGCTGATATCTCCAGGCTGGAGATGTCCAAGTGCTCATGTTGGTTTGGCCGTCCGCTGGTACCAGTAGTGGGGCAACACTGCTCCGCCATAACAAAGGAGCTGCCCCTTTTCCTATGTGGTTCTGACTCCAGATGTTCAGGTGGGAGATATCAGGAAATCTTCCTTTTTCAGGTATGGTGAGTACCACAGACAAGTTGCTTTACCCCTGGTGGATGTCCCCACCCATCTGCTGCTTCCTCCTGTATGCGCTACAAGTGCCCACCATCAAGGTAGGAAAAAGTTTTGCCACAAAGTGCTCTGCAGATCTGCATCCCACTATGAACTGCTATGAACTGCTGGGCTGTCGCTCCCGTATGAGTGTATGGAGGATGCAGACTGTTACTTTTTCATTTTTTCTAGTATTACTTTTCAGTGGTCTGATGATGACACCTGTATTGTCTTTCTGACATGCGGGAAATTCGACATCTTGTTCAAAAGAATATGCATTTGGTGTTATGATGCATTCAGGCTAATTAAAACCTCTCAGGTTATTTCCATTTGAGATTACCTATACTTTTTATTTGAAGTCTAGGGGTATGCTTTATGAATTTCCATCTAAAATGACGACGATTGTCTCCCTTCTGTCTTTTAGAGTTGATAGGATAGTTTTTGAAAGTTCGCCCTTGTGACGCTGCTCCATATTATGTTTCTTTTCTCCCTCAAGACGTCGTTCTCTGCTCTTAGCTCAGACATTTCTGAAGTCATTTTCAGATTCAAAGAACAGATAGTGTACAAACAAGGTCAAGGGGTCTCGCATATCAGCACATATAGATTCTTGCCAGCTCAGAGTCATAAATATAACCTTCTTGAGAACAGCAATATTACAGTCGATTTTATTTCAACCTGCTTGCATAAAATAAACACAGTTTACAGTTTAATTTAACAGTATGTAAGAATTAATCTCTCAAATAATTGACTTCACATTCTTGCAACTAGGTATGTGCGTCTGACTTCCCTATTTATAGCAGTTCTGCATTTACATTCAGAATCAAATTACCATTTTACATCATTTTTCCAATTAAGAACAAAACACCTGTACAGGTGATAATTGGCGCGCTTTCTGCAGAAGCTTGGAAATAACCTGCTTTGCCGCCACATTTTTGTAAACACGTCAGCCTTTTTAAACAGCTAAACCCTTTCCGTTCTCTGGGCGTTCGATCCATTGCTGTTTTTAAAATCCCTAATGTCATTTGCTTGGGTGATGAGTATCTTAATTGTTATAATATTCCAACACGTTTGTCACTTCCTGGTTCTCATAACTATGCAGACTGACCTCCCAAAAAGGTAGGTGTCGAGAGGTTCAATGAAGCAGAGGAATGTCCCAATACCTTACAAACTCGCTGCAGTGTTCTTCATGAAGGGGCATTTGGTCGATTTTAGAGAGATTCACTTTGTTGCAAAATGTGGCTAGCAGAAATATTTCTATTCTTATTTTTTTGTAAGAGGGAACTGGGACATAGAAGACACTGTACGATGGCCGGTGCTGTGCAGATGACAATAGAAAATATAGCAAACCAATATCGAACCACACACCCTATTTCCAGTAGTGGTCAGCAACATTAAAATATGGGAAGACGCAATGCCTAAAAAACTCACCTAGTATGTTGCATGGAGCCATGACCAGTGTCCCTCTCCTCGGCAGTGACTCCAGCAGGCAGCAGGAAAGGGAAGAACTCCCTCCATTGTGCAACGTGATTCCAATAAATCCAGGAGGTACAGAGCAGCTCCAGGATTGGTTGGAGCAGGCTAACCCAGTGCCCATTTTGTGTCTGGAGGGCCTGTGGCTGCAATCCCTCAGCTGTTTCTCATCCCTGGGATTGTGCAGGCTGAAGTGCGCATGTCAGATTGGCCAGCTGTAGGCAGTCAGCCAATCTAACATGCGCACTGGCATGGGCTGCAGTCATAGTGCAATTGCACGAATCAGCCCCGCCCCCTGCCCTCGCACTGTAACAGCGCAAACATGCAACCAAAATAAAATGGTATTTTATTAATGTGTGTTCCTGCTGCATTCACAGTGAAGTTCGACATATGACTAATTGTGGGCGGTAAACTCCACTCCGCCGGTGGAGTTCACGGAGTTTCTGGCACTCCGTGCTCCGCTTGAAATGAAGAGTTTGCCAAAAACTACCCATCCGCCACGTAGCAGAGATTACCAGCAATCTGGCACCCACACCTAGATAAAACAAAGCTTGTACTAAGACATCACACATGGCCTGGGCTCTTTGGGAGCTGTGAAGTGCAGGCTTTCATGGTGTGTGCTTTTTAAACACACTTCCCATGACATTACATCAACTGAATTAATAATCAACTATTAAATGTGGACAGCTACAAATCAAAACAGATTAGTTCCAAAAAGTAAAAAAATAAAGTTTGCTGCTTTGCTTACATGCTCTGTGCTTCTCAATAAAAAGCTTGACGACGGCTGCACTAATGCCTTTGGTGCCTCCGATAACTACGGCGATCTTAGCCTTGTACCGCAATACTGGTTATGGTGCCAAAATACAAGCCATCCTCTACTCCCCTTATTGAGTACTTTTTTCTGCCAACTGCAGTACTGAGCCATCAACCAGCCACACCACAACGAGCTGACCATTAAGGAAATTTACAACATTCCTTCTGGGCATGCTCAGCTCACATTGGGCTGCTGGGCAATGTAGTCATTTCTGTAGTGGTTTTGGACGGTTTGCTTCTGTGACAGAGTGTCAAGAGAAGGATCATGGGAATTCATCAGCCTTTAGACTTTTCTTTCTCTTTTCCCCCTGGGATTTGGACCAGTGTTGCCAGATTGGGCTATTTCCCGCACAAATGGGCGACATATTTCCCATTTGTGTCGTACTTTAGAATTTGGGACCGCGTAGGAGGTAGGGCCCTACCCCTGTCTATCCCGGTATTAGTGAACCGCGAATGGTTAATGCGGCATGTACAAGTGCTTTGTGTAACGTTTTAGCTATGAATGCACTGTGTATACGTTATTATACATCACTACGTGGGTTCCATTTTAGAGCGGTGGCCATCTTATGGTTGCCCTCACATAGGCTACATATCATGAAGCAAATACGGGCCTTTTAGAGCACATGTGCCTTTCTTTGACTTTTCTGTGACCTGGGCAGCTTGGCTCCGCTGCCCCAGGTCAGTCCGGTCTCACGAGTTCCCCGTCCTCTGGCCACCTGTGATTAGCATCAGGGCTTGACACACCATAAAGTCTTTTCATCCTACACGAGCCTCCAGCTAATCTCTTTCACACCTGACTGTTCCTGCTTTATGGCTTGTTTTCCAAACAGGAGATGCTCATGTTTATTGGAGCCTATCGATATCTGATGTGGGATCTGAACCTTGCTGGCTAAATAATTGCGGGCTGGCTTAACTGGAATGTGGGATGGTCATCATGACTCTGCCTTTTCGTTTGTAATGTATACTTTATATGGCCATATCGTAAACCAAGGAATGTATGCCTGAAGCAGGAAATTTTGTATTTAAGGAGAAGCCCGTTTCTGTGATTTTTAGCAGTCTCCTAAGAACATACACGCTGTTGTACTTCTTGGATACCTGTAATTGGTCTGCAGCCAATAAACTGATCTTTGACTTCACCCAGAAGACTCTGTGTTTCTGTAGGTCTGAAACAGGAAGAACCCGAAGTCATAGGGTGTGTTCCCCTGCACCGCTGGGCTTAAAATTCCCAGTACTTCAGTCGGCGCGATTTCAGCGGTACCGGTCCAAGCCAGAGGTTCGTGAGGAGCTTCGTGTGGAAATTCTGGAGGAAGGCCGCCACTTCATCGACCCCTGCATGTCGACGTGGTCCGAAAGTCTTTTCTGCGAGGTTCTCCGCGTCCCGACGGCTACGAAGGACTGCTGCCCTGATTAATCGCCCTGTTTTGGACCCTTGATGATTTTGGTAGAGCAAAACAATCGAGAGAGTCTTCTGGTGACGCCATTGATCATCGATATTCAGTTAAGTATAAGTGGAGCGTCTCCCAATTTGTTTTGTATCTTTCGGGATAATTTTGGTTTATTTGGAGTTTGCAAACCCCAAAGCCAGAGGACTCGTGTATTCACGAGACTATCGTACTCGAAAATCCTTTGAAGTTTTGGAACTAGACTAGTGAGCAAAGATGCCTGTGCTAGTGTATTTGGAAGATTGTTTTGTTTGAGTTGTGGAAGGGATTTCCAGTTAGAGGATTCATGTCCGGTTCCTCCAATTGGAACTCCAACTTATGAGCTTTATGTAAAACATGGCGTGGGCCCCATTGCATATAATGAAGTATGGATCCGGTACACCAGAAAGGACGGTGTTTTAAAATGGCCCCAAAATGGTAGTTTCGATACAGATATCTTAGATAATTTGGAAATGAAATTGTTTAAAAAGAAAGCCCGGCCGGCGATGTTTGATTCTTTCCGCCTATGGCGAAAGGAAGCCAAACAGAAGGAAATTAAGCTAGCGAAAAGGAATAGGAGAGAGAGAGGTATGTCAGTGATGCAAGCAGCTGTGCAATTTAAAGATAATGAGGAGGAACAAATGAAGGAACAGTTACATAGGCAGCGCAAACTAGGGATTGATAAATGTTACCCTGTTTTGTCACCCCTTGTGCAAGATGAGACAAAAGAGAAAGAGAAAGATTCCCTAATGTCCCATTTGCTAAGTTCGCCACCCCCATATGCGCAAAATGCCACAGCACCTCCACAGCTTGTAAATGTGCAGCCTCCAGTAAATATGCCACAAGCCTTCCCACAGCCGCCAGCTCCTCCTCAGCTGGCTCCTATCCCTGCAGTGCAGCCCTCTCAAGGGCCGCCAGTTGTGTTATCTATTGCCCCCGCGCTTCCTGCGACTTTGCCTAGCACGCCAGCGGTTTCCCCTGGCGCTCCTTCTTATGCTACCCAGGTACCTGTATCTGAATCTGTTTTTCTTCCCTCTGTCTATCCCCCCGTTTTCGCCTCAACTTCTCCTTCAGCACGACAACGACTAGCTAATGTAGTTACTAGTCTAATGTCACCTCTCTTTGGGTCATCGAGTGCGACTCCTGCCTTACAGCGTAAGCAATTGCGCAGTCAGCTGCCTGGTCCTGATGAGAAAGAGGTGTTAGATCATCTGGCGCGTAGGTGGATTGGTTTCCCTTTACTTTATAATGTGGAATCAGTTGTTACCGTTTTTCACCAATGGGATGCCCCAACACAGAGGTATGTCTTTGACAAAATGTGTGAATTCCTCTGTGAGGAATTGGAGGATAATGGTGCAAACCCAAACCCACAGGAATTGTGTCAAGTGCGATTTGATTTTGAAAAAGGTACAATTGTGGGTCCCAATGTAGATAAAGCAGTTGCGACTTTACTGTCCTTCAGAAATGGCGATTGTCAGCAATCATTGTTTAAGCAGGATTTCCCTGTGGGGAAGAAGGTAAAAGCACGCCAATATCCAATGCATGAGGTTCCTCCAGTTTGGAGACCTGGTGATTTAGCTGCTAACCCACCTGTTCAGCCATATTTTCAACGTGTTTTGGTGCATGTCCCTTGGAAGCGTTCTGAGGTCTTAGCGCTTAAGCAGACATTGCCTGACCCCCGTAAAAACCCTACCGGTTATTATAAGGAGTTATCACAAACTGCAGAATCATGTGTAATGAATTTGGCTGACATAGATATGTTGTTTGGGAATGTTGTTCCACAGCCTTTATGGGGATCCATTCGTAATGTAGATCACGCTGCGGAATTGGGTAACACATGGGCTAATATCATTGCTGCAGATGCTGGCCAAGTTGGTGGCGCGAAACCTGATCCTTTGGTAGCAGAACTCCCTGGTAGAATTATCACATACATGAAGACTATAATGCCTGCGATGCGCATAAATTGGGATAAACTATCCGCATGTAAGCAGAAGAAAGATGAGACAGTGTCTGATTTCTTTACCAGGTTTGAAGAAACGTTTATCGACCACAGTGGTCAAGACATGAGCACTGAAGGTGGCCAACGGTTATTTGTTGATAAATTTGTGCAGAATCTACTTCCCGAGTTGTGTAAGAAATTAAAAGATTCAGAGAATTCTTGGGCTGTTTCCTCTTCAGCGCAAATACTGGCTACTGCACAGTATTATGAAAATAGAGACAAAGATGAGAAGGATAGAACAGATAAGAAAACGAAAGAACTAAAAACAAAGGTCCTCTTGCAGCAGGCTTATCCACCACGTGGAGGACAGAATAACTATAGGCAAACACAACAGTTTCAGAGTAATCAGCAAATGAATGGGTATTATCAAACACGCATCCCTGTAGGTCCCAACCAATGTTCATATTGCAAAGAGGAAGGTCATTTTAAGTAGAGTTGCCCTAAATTAATGCAGCGTAACAGTAATGCGTATGGCGCAAGAGGTAGAGGTGGTCAGCAAGCTCCTAGAGGCAGAGGGCGCGGAAATGTTCCCCAGAACGCGCGTCCTCTTCCACCTCAAAATACCATAAATAGCTTTGATCAGCAAGCCAATGCAACTGGCAATACAGCTCAGTACTACAATAATGATTATTATGCAGAAGATGACAATGTAGAAGATAATGATTACTAGGACAGCCATAGACAGAGAGAGGGAGTTGTTTCAGTGCCAGTGGATCAGAGTGGACCCTATGTTAAAGTAACTACAGCAAATGTAACGGAGCCCTTTCTGCTGGATACTGGTGCTGCAAAGAGTTCAATCATGCATTCAAAACTCCCTGGCGCGCCTTTGTCTGGCGAAATGAATGTTTCAGTAGGTTTTTCTGGCGCCCCAGTTAGGAACCCGATTTCAAGTCCTATGTCACTTTATGTTGGACCTTGTGAGCTAAAAGCACCCCTCATTCTAACAACAGGTTGTGGTGAAAATTTGCTAGGCTTAGATTTGCTAAAAAGATTGCATGCAACACTATATTGTTCCCCCTCAGGAGTACAACTTACATTAGGTAAGAAAGTGATTTCCCCAATGTATTTGTCTAAAAATGCAATGCCACCTGAATTGTCATCCCTTCCGGATGTCCTTTGGGCTACTGGTCCCAATGATGTGGGTCTTTTGGAAATACCGCCATATGTGGTCACTTTAAAAGCCAATGTCAGACTGCCACGTATTCCCCAGTACAAGATCTCCAGTGAAGGTCAGAAAGCATTGTTAGCAATTGTCAGTGATTTGATTAAAAAGGGTGTAATTGAAGAGACAAGAGGCAACGTTTGCAATAGTCCTGTTTTACCTGTCTTAAAACGAACTGACCCTTCACAGCCACCTGTTTACAGATTTGTGATTGATCTTAGAGAGGTTAATAAGATTGTTGTGCCACAGTTTCCAGTTGTCCCTGATATAACTGCCTTGTTAACCATGATTCCAGCCTCCGCTGCATGGTTCTCAGTGATCGATCTGAAGAATGCTTTCTTTAGCATCCCAATTGCAGAGGAGAGCAGAGACATTTTTGGCTTTAGTTTAGGAGGTCGCAGCTTCCGCTTTAAACGCGCTCCCCAGGGCTACTGTGAAAGTCCATCAATATACAGTCAGGCTTTAAAAGCGCAGCTTGATGCACTGGTTTTACCCAGTGGCGCCATCCTTATTCAGTATGTTGACGATTTACTAATCGCTGCAGATACTCAAAAGATTTGCAAAAACGCTACCTTGTCATTGTTGCGTCATTTGTCTGCCTTCCATCACAAAGTGTCTCTCAAAGCTGCAATATTGTCGACAAGAAGTGACCTACTTAGGTCATCTCTTATCGAAGGAGGGAAGGAAACTGACAACAGAAAGAATTCAAGCCATTGCACAGTTGAATGTGCCAAGAACACAGAGAGAAGTGCGTGCTTTCTTGGGCATTACTTCATACTGTAGGCATTTGATTCCCAATTTTTGTTGGCAAAACCTTTGTTAGCATTAACATGCAAAGACACACCGAATCCTATCCCATGGTCTGAAGAGTGTCAGAAAAGTTTTTGGGAATTGCGTAATGCATTGTGTTCAGCTCCTGTGTTGGGTACCCCTGACTACAGCAAGCCTTTTACATTGTATGTTCATGAGAAAGATGGTTGCGCATTATCAGTGTTAACACAGCCTTTTGGCGACAGACCGCGTCCATGCGCGTATTTTTCGTCAACCTTGGACCCGGTAGCGAGGGCATTGCCAAGTTGTCTGAGAGCCACAGCCGCCGCAGCTATGTCTATTCGACAGTCTGCTGGCCTAGTAATGGATAACACATTGATTGTTATGGTTCCACATGCTGTGGACACATTGCTAAACAGGACCAAGACACAACACTTAACTAGTGCGTGATTATCTGGTTATGAGCTGACACTGTTAGCAAATCATATACACATAAAGAGATGCAACACGTTGAATCCAGCTACACTATTACCAATTCCAGCAGACCTAGATGAGATTGAGCAACATGATTGTCTGTTCAGAACAGAAGAAGAGACGAAAGGGAGAGTAGATCTTAAAGATACTCCCCTGACTGAGTGTGATGGTACTTTATGGGTGGATGGTTCGTGTTTCAAGCTTCCGAATGGTGATACGACTGCTGCATATGCTATCACGACTTTGCACACGATTGTGGAAACTGCGCGTGTGCCACAAAATTCGGCTCAAGCAGCAGAATTGATTGCCCTTACGAGAGCATGCGTGTTGTCTGACGGAATGAAAGTGAACATATATACGGATAGCCAGTACGCCTTTGGCGTGGCTCATAGTTTTGGGCGAATATGGAAGGAACGTGGGTTCCTGACTTCGCATGGAGCTAAGATTCAGAATGGCAAGCTGGTGAATGATCTCCTTGAGTCGCTGACCCTACCATCACAAGTTGCGATTATGAAATGCAGTGCGCACAAGAAAATCACTGATGATGTTGGTCGTGGTAATGCGTTTGCTGATGAAGTCGCGAAAGAAACAGCAAAAGATGGAAAGACTCGAATGTATGTTGCAGGCCCTGCCAGATGGGTTGGTGATGTTGGAATGTGTGAAAACACAATAGAGAGTGTAAAGTCCCTTCAAGCTGAAGCCACAGAGAAAGAGTTGAGCAAGTGGAGAGAAAGTATGGGTAAGTTGGATGAGAATGGTTGTTGGATTGATTTGTCAGAACATAAGCGATGGTTGTTACCTGATGCATATGTGCTTCCAGTGGTTACTATGGCACATGGAATGGCACATATTAGTATGAAAGGAATTTGTTAGTTGTTGGCTCCAGTATGGCAGAATGCTGGAATTCCCAAGTGTGCAGAGAATGTGGTCAAGAATTGTATGGTATGCTTGAAGTACAACCCTGGTAGGGGAACCCCAACTCCAGCTGGTCATTTTGCGCCTCCATCATATCCATTTGAAGTTTTGCAGTTAGATTTTATCCACATGGAAAGGTGCAACAACCTGAAATATGTATTGGTGGTTGTTTGCGCTTTCTCAAAATGGATAGAGGCCTATCCCCTAAAAGATAACACTGCTCTATCCACAGCCAAAGCCCTTGTGTAGGAATTTTTCCCTAGGTTTGGAATGCCAAGAATGGTGTGGAGTGATAATGGGAGTGAGTTTGTGGGTCAAGTGATGAAGAATGTGTGTGAGGGAGTAGGGATGAAGCAGAAATTCCACGCTGCAAATCACCCCCAATCAGCTGGATTAGTAGAGCGATACAATGGCGCACTAAAACTCAAACTGGCCAAAATCCAAGCGAGCTCAGGTTTTAAATGGCCTGACGCTCTGCCTCTAGCACTCCTGTCCACCAGAATGACTGTGCATTCACGAGTGGGACTTAGTCCCTACGAGGTCGTTTTTGGCCGCCCGGCCAATGTATGGGGTGTGCCAAGACCGACGAAATTCAGTGAAATCGAACACCTAGTACTGCTTGATTACTTGTATGAATTGATGGCTAAATTACGTGTTTTATATCAACAGGTGCACGATACTCTCCCCCAGGCCTCTGAGGCTCCAGGACACCCTATCGACCCTGGCACGTGGGTCTTGGTGAAAAATTTTCAGCGCAAGAGCAACGATGAGCCTCGTTGGATCGGCCCTCATCTCGTGCTCTTATCTACAAGATCATCTGTTCGAGTAAAGGGGACAAAGAACTGGATCCACGGCGCCCACGTGAAGAGGATCCCTTTGCCTCTGCCGTATGACCAGTGGGTCCAGGAGGGTATCGCAGACTCTGAAACAGACACTGTACCTCGTTTTGTGCCGTTCAGTGATGCACGCATAAAAGGCACAACTTCAGCACAAGAAAGTGACGATATTTTGCAAGAAGCTGTGCCACCATCAATTCGATTGGACACCACAGAGCCTGAACTTTTGTTTCAAGATCTGGCAGTACCTGGCCGTTTTCATTATAATCTAAGACTAAGGCCTATGGACAAATAAATATTCTATTTCCTTACCCTTTTGTTTTTGATACCAGCGCTCTCCCATCTGAAGGACTTTCTTGATTTTTGTTTTTCGAACCACCATCCGGGTTCAGCCGCAGGGTCGCGGTGCCAAGACTTTGGGGTACAGGCCGAAGACGTTAGGTCAACGGTTCTGGTTGGTCTAGGGCGTTCCCTGGACTGACAGGCGTACTCCTTAGCAGAAGATACTCACCCGCCGCGAGCGGCACGATTAGAGGATGGAGTTTTGTAAGATGGAGAGACTCACTGAGGAAATGAACTTTAAAGCAAGAATGTGTAAAATAATGAAGAGCAAAGGTTTTGTATTTTTATGCCTGTTCGTATTATGTAGTATGGTAGTGTTTACTGTAGGATTTGTATTCTTCTCCTCTCAAGAGCCCATTGCACCCACTGTACAGCCTATACCTCCTCCTACTGTCTCCTCACACTCTTTTCACCCTCTGCCTGAACATGAACAAGCTAGACGATCAGAGTTTGTAAACAACTCGTTTATTCAGCTCCTGCACCAGCACCAACTAGTCATGAATACAACCAATTGCTGGGTGTGTGGTTTAATGCCACAAACCATTAATAAGGGTATTCCCTATCTAGTGCTGCCGTTTAGTTACAATGGATCGTCATGGGCATTCCAGACCATGTTTCTCTATGCACTAGATGCCTACTCCCCGCGACAACCGCGTTCCATCAGACCTAGCACCAATAATAAAGCCCTAATGAAAGGAGTTGCCGATATGAGCAGAGATATTGATGCATACTCATCTATTCCCAAAGAAGAGTTGAGAGCTTATGTAGGGTGGAACGCGACGGGGTATAGTATTAGTCTGGGTGAAAGACAGCGAAAAATCTCATCCCCAATCTGGGTCGTACCCCACATAGGTCGGTTCTGTTTAAAAGGTAATGGTCAGAATCCTAGAGCTCAACTGGGAAGAAGTGACTGTACTGAAACGTACACTTTTCCGTCACAGTTTTCCCCTGCGTTTCTGGCTGCCAAGGGTACATATTTTATCTGCAATGACCGAGCATATACATGGTTGCCCCCTGACTTCTCGGGCACATGTTATATTGCAAATCTGCTACCGCCAACATTTACTGCCGCCTCTGATTATCACAAGACCAGAGTTGTGAGAGGCGTGATTAGTAAGGAGGATACTGCCGGTCAGGAAGTGGGAGACTTCTTTTTGGGTTTCCTGCCATTTTGGGGACCTATGGTCAATAGTAGGAACCTGAGACAATTGACTCGTGTGGTTGAATCCACTGTTAATGTTACGGCTGGTGCCCTAGGTAATTTGACAGCCGAGCTCCAAGCAGATCGCCTCATGACTTTGCAGAACTGCATGGTTCTAGACGTCATACTTGCAGACCGCGGTGGGGTATGTAAGGTTATCCAATCTAGTTGTTGCATTTTCATACCAGACAACGCTCCAACAGTTTATCAAGCCATCTCCAAACTACATAAAATATCTGAGTCCATACACGTGGATAAAGGAGATTGGTCACTGGTGGGGTGGTTCTGGGAACTGATATCTGCCTGGGGTTGGAAAGTTCTGATGGTCATTGGAGTGATCTTAGCCATCCTTTTCCTGTTCTGTCTGTGCATACAGTGTGCTCCTGCGATATGTGGCCTCTGTGCTACATTATGTGTAAGGAAACCTGTATCGAGGGACGAGCTAAGTAATAGGATGATGCTACAGCAACATCTCCATGACTTCATGAATATTGACCTAGACTCGGATTGAAATGAGTATAGTTATTGCCTATGTAAGGGCAAAAGGAGGGTCTGTCGTACTTTAGAATTTGGGACCGCGTAGGAGGCAGGGCCCTACCCCTGTCTATCCCGGTATTAGTGAACCGCGAATGGTTAATGCGGTATGTACAAGTGCTTTGTGTAACGTTTTAGCTATGAATGCACTGTGTATACGTTATTATACATCACTACGTGGGTTCCATTTTAGAGCGGTGGCCATCTTATGGTTGCCCTCACATAGGCTACATATCATGAAGCAAATACGGGCCTTTTAGAGCACATGTGCCTTTCTTTGACTTTTCTGTGACCTGGGCAGCTTGGCTCCGCTGCCCCAGGTCAGTCCGGTCTCACGAGTTCCCCGTCCTCTGGCCACCTGTGATTAGCATCAGGGCTTGACACACCATAAAGTCTTTTCATCCTACACGAGCCTCCAGCTAATCTCTTTCACACCTGACTGTTCCTGCTTTATGGCTTGTTTTCCAAACAGGAGATGCTCATGTTTATTGGGGCCTATCGATATCTGATGTGGGATCTGAACCTTGCTGGGTAAATAATTGCGGGCTGGCTTAACTGGAATGTGGGATGGCCATCATGACTCTGCCTTTTCGTTTGTAATGTATACTTTATATGGCCATATCGTAAACCAAGGAATGTATGCCTGAAGCAGGAAATTTTGTATTTAAGGAGAAGCCCGTTTCTGTGATTTTTAGCAGTCTCCTAAGAACATACACGCTGTTGTACTTCTTGGATACCTGTAATTGGTCTGCAGCCAATAAACTGATCTTTGACTTCACCCAGAAGACTCTGTGTTTCTGTAGGTCTGAAACAGGAAGAACCCGAAGTCATAGGGTGTGTTCCCCTGCACCGCTGGGCTTAAAATTCCCAGTACTTCATTTGTGCGGGAAATAACTCTCCCGGCAGGGGGCAGAAACGTGGGCTTTAGTTGGCCCTGTGTGTGCAAAATCTCGGAGGGGGTGGCGCAGCCAATCAAACTCCTACAGAGCTCCCAGATTCTGCAGAGCAGGGCTGTCAATCTTTCATAGCACGAAAGCGCTACCTATCACAGCCCTGTTAAATGTGTCTGGCCTGCCCCCAGAGTGCCTGGACCAGTGTAGTCTCTAGGGGCAGGCCTTGATTGCTAGGATTTCCGCATGGTAATTGCCTCTTGGCGCGGGTGGCGGTGAACTCTGAGTGCTGTGGAGCTGATAGGAGGAGTCAGGAGCGGCAAGAACTGGTTGGCCGATCGTGCAGCCTGCTTCTGTTGCAGTGGTTCTTTAGGTGACAGTGTATTACGGTAGGATTAATTTAGTGGTCGGAATGTCCACTTTTCCTGCTCTGCCGCTGTCAGCTGCCCCCACTCTTTCGGTCTATCTCGCGCTGAAACCGCGCTTCAATAAACGTCTCTCACCGTCTGTTTCTTCTACTTTCCTTCATTCGTTCCATTGTGAAATGGATCAAAAAAAGAAAGAAACACTTTTGTTGGAAGTGTTTCCGGCATTTTTCAGTTCCAAAGTGTAGCGTCGGGATGGAGAGAAAAAACAAGTTAAAAATACGAAAAAGAAATAACTAAAGCATTACAGAGCATTCACAAAGTGGCCAGATTGGTTTTATTAACACCCTGACACAGTGGTGCCACTTTACAGAGTTTGCCAGCAAAGCGCTACTTTTGTTTTCTCCTCTTTCTTTGAACAGTATTGATTACCCTGGGTGCGGAAGTGCACCATTCCTGGAGGTACTGCAATATCTGGTTGATGGGTGGAGTGGAAACCGATTAATGTGATCCTTATCCGCTTTTTTCCGTATTTTAGTTCTGTAGTGGTGCTTAAAGTTTCAGGCAAAAACACTCTTGACTTCTGAATAATGAGGTAACCATGTTGTTCTACTTACATTTCACATGCTTTACTTAATTTTGCATTCCATATGATGGTTTGCTTTTTCCAGAAGTCATTTTTTTTTTCAGGCCACATATTACTCTTGTGCATAAACTGAATTGAGGTGCATCCAGGTGTATATAGCAGGGACAAATTGGGTTGTAGCTGAAGGCAGTGCGTTTGTCTCTCAGTGGAACAGTATGGTGTTCATTGGAGGAAAGGATGTGGCACTATGCCAGAGCTGCCGATTTTGATACTGGGGAGCCAGGTTCAGCCTTCATGAACAGTCCACCAGACCACTCTCCTGAGGGAGCACATTCCAATGCTAGACCTAAGAAGGCTGTGCAAGACCTTAGAAGCCCAGGTGTCTTACCACCTTGAAGGCCTGTCCACCAAAATCGATACTGAAGTTCACCTCCAGTCTGCTTGCAGGCAGGCCTACAAAGCATCACACACTAGAGCAACAGTGACTCAGTCACTGATGTCACAGGACCCTTGAGTCCAGTCCGCCTCACCCATTGATACCTCCATTGGCCTTGTTTCTGCAGGAGTAGTGCAACTCACCAGGGATTGGCAATGCAGGATTTGCACGCACACCAAACTAAGGGGCATATTAAAAAGGGAATGGTGAAGCGTGGCACCCTCCGCCATTCTGAAAATGCAGGGATGCGCCGTATTTACAATGGTACGGCACATCCCTGCGTTTTCCCAAGAACTGGCGCTAAACTCAGCTGCCTAGCGCCAATGCAGGCCCCCTTGCACCATAGTACAAGTTTGCTAGCATGGAGGGAATGATTGTTTATGTGCAGGAAGGTTTCCCTTCCTGCACATAAACAATCCAGAATGGCGAATTGTAACTTCTATGTGTCCTGTATTGTGCAGCACACATAGTTGCAAATCATCTGTTTTTAAATGATTGTTTATGAAAGGGACACCTTCCTGCACATGAACAATAATTCATAGAAATGTGCTGTTTTTATGGGTACTGCACAGTGCAGCACAAATAGAAACAGCAAAAACAAGGATAAATTAGCCATTTCTCCTTGTTTCGCCATGTAAAGTCCAGGTATTCCCTGGTCTTAATTTTGGCACTGACTCCTATTTACGTCACCCTTGTAAATAGGGGGCAGCGGCAAAATCAATGGGTGTTTGGGCAGAACAAAGGTCAGCCTCACAGACCCTCTTCTTGTACAGGTCAGACAGGCATGAGCTGGACATGCACTAAATGCGCAGACTCCTGGCTGCCTGAGCTGAGAATTTTCACACCCCTGCGTGCGTGACCTCAGTCTGGCAAAAGTGCCTCGAGGCCCTCCCTCATGTGATGAAGGGGAGTGCCACTGATTCACTCAGACCTGGGCGCTTTAGTTTTAAGCCCTGAAGTACCCAGGGCAGAGCGTCAATCAGTGGCACCTAGTCACTGAGTGGAGTGGGGTCAGAAGTCTCAGGCAATGAGGGAAGGCAGCAGTCCCAACCTTTGTGGGACCTCTGAGGCTTCCCTCTCAGAGAGCTGTAGCTAAGGTAAGTTTTTTGTGTTTTTTATGTTTCATGCGTGGATGTATTAATGTATGTGTATCTAGCTAGAAGTAATTCATAAATGCCAGGTTCAGGTTTGGTTCTGTGGTGACAGAACTACAAGATGAAAAGTCAAAGTGGTTAATGGTCTTAAAATTGAGTAGTTATTAACACAGGTGCCCAGTTAACCTCCTCCCACTATCTGTATATTGAATAGAATTTAGATTCGTCCTTAAAATGTTTTCTGAAGACTACTCTAGCAAAATTTGAGAGTTTCGACTTTGGGTTGGTTTTTGGGCTGACACTGGTCTGCGTTGGGCTGAATTTGGACTTATACTTGAGGGTCTTTGGGCTTGGGATGGGTCTCAAAATCTGTCAACACTGATTTGGACTTTGGAGGGTGGAGGGAGGGACAGCGTGGGGCTGGGCTCCTTCGAGCAGGTTAATGGATTAAACTGCACTAGCTGTTACTAATTGCCTCCTTAATAATTAACTTGACACTGCTGTCTGATAGCAGAGGGTTCAATCAAGACATGAGCACAGCACAGCCTGGCATGTCCTTTCAAGCACCTGCATTTTCCGAATCCCCAGCCAGATTGCGAGAGGGAGCTCTGCATCCAGCTGTAGCACACTGATGGGACTTGCAGTGTCTTGAATCGCTGCTCCGACTGACAAGTAAGGCGCCTAGTTGCCCTCTGATGGCCTCAAGGTGTACACGGTCTGCATGTCGTTTTTCTGAGGTCCTCTCTGACATGATTGACATCATGGCAGCCCTAGCCTGGGTGATATAAGGCTGCAAATAAACACATCTCCGGAGAGGCAAGGGAGCACTGGAGCAGCAGCCTACGGGAGGGGGCACTCGGGTGAGTGTTTGAATTCCAACTGAAGAAACCATATATACTTTATGAGACAAGAGTAAGATCTTAAATAAAGTTTATTATTAAGTATGTTTAAGCAGAGTTGTCACAAAAGCTTTCCTTGATATTGCCAAAGTCCCCGTGTACTGACTGAATCCCTTTTGTTTTAAATTTTGTTTCAGGTTTTCTAAACACAGCAGTACAGTGAACTCAAGGGCTTAAACCTCCAATTTGCATTACTCCACCACTGAATTTGACAGGTTTGATTTTATTATAATATTTTTCAGATTTTAATCACATTTACTCTTTGTGTATTTTTTCTGTCTTTCCTTTTTTACATTACTTTTTTTTATCTCCCCTTATGCACTATTCAGCAGTTTTTTTTATATAGTGCGACCCGAAGGTGTTGCAGCGCTTTACGTGCACTCCAGTTACACTACACAGGCTCAGATTAATATTTCAGGCACTGGGAGCTGTGCCCACTTTAGTAGCAAAATCCCTTTGCCCCATTGTGGGCCCTGCTGGATAACATTATAAATATCAATGCCCTGTTAGGAGCAAATGTCTTGGCAGAAAACCTGGTGCAAATGGATTTTCTGCATGTGTTTACATCAGGTTAAAATTATTTTTTCATTTAGTAGTTTTATAAATTGCCATGTGTCACCGTTCGGCCACTGCAGAGCGCATTAATTTACCATAGCATAGCTCAATGTGTCTATTTCGTGCAGAATCTGAGACTCTCTAATGTGTATATTTAAGGGAAAGTGTTTTTTCGCCCATGTCGTTGTTGGAGTTGGGTTCGGGAACCAGTATCCACTGTAAAAAATGTAAATCCAGTATTTGTAAAGCGCAAACAGTTACCTGAAGGCATCCTGGTGCTGGGGGCATTCAGGAAGATTAAGCAAGCTACTGCCCAGCGTCACATATTGCTGGGCAGACCTGCCGCCGGTGCAGGGAATCAAACCGTGAGCCCCAGGTTCCAGCGTCAGTTGCCCTGGCTGCGGCGCCACACCTCTTCCAGCTCTGTCCACATGCTTCAGTAAAGGAGGCCTTCCTATAATGCACCTTCCGTGGGGCCTGATTACTTAGCTCCCACTCCAGCCCTCCGCTGACAATCCCGTATATTTGTCCTGGGCAAACCTGAGTGTGTTTTTGAAAAAGCACATTATTGTAATGGGCACTACAGATAAGTAGAAATAGAGATGGTAAGGTACACTTTCCTTATATCACACGCATGCTAGTCAAAGACACGACACCAGTACAGTCTGCAAGACCTGATTTTCAACCTGCGCTCAGTTGCTGAAACCTGAATTACATTACTTTGTCTGCTCATGTAACTCCGTGGAATCTCCCGGAGTTCTTTGGTAACTTTGCGTAATTCTGCGGAGTGGAACTCTGCGAGCTCCGCCCAGGCTTACATAAGACGGGAAAGATAAAAGTAAATAAATAAAACTATTTACCTTGCACTCGCCGCATCGTCGAGTCGGAGATGCGGCGAGTACAAGGTAAGTGGTTTTATTTATTTATTTATTTACGTTCAATTTCCGGTCGTATGTCAAACTCCACTACCCCTCACCCCGCCTACCCCTGCCCCACCTCACCCCCACTCCACCTCACCGCCCCACAGCGTTACCTGTGCGAGCCGACACTGTGGAGGACTTGAGTCTACATGGACCAACAGTTTTGGTGACCCATGGAACTAGCATATCAATCTATTCTACACCCTCAACAACTGCTTAAAAGTTCACTGTGACATCTACTTTCCTTCTTTGCAAGTGACTGATGAATTGGGCAACGCCTGGTGAAGAAATGCTAGAGCTAAGGGGTCATTTGGGGTGGAGAGGCACCTCCCAAACGGTGCTAGTTAGGTTTTCAATTAATGCCTCACAGCTGATGTTCATTTCTGCAAAGCTATCCAAACTTTTTTCAGTGAGCTCTTACAGCGTCTTAACTTGTGAGTTCTCTTTTGTTGACAAGTCAAAATTTCATATTCTAATCACAGACTATTATTCCCAAACCAATCCTGGTTTTGCTCCCATTTAGCTTTATACTTAAAACTACATGACATCAAACCAGCGAATGGTTGGAGCAGGTGAACACAACGCACCAAAGGAAGCCAGAGAAGCTTTGCTGTGTTACCCCTGCTCCCAAACAGAGCGCTGGATTCTAGTCGTAAAGTGAGCATGTCAGATCGAACACAGTTCGAGACCTGTCCAACTCACTGTGTGCACTGGACATTAGCTGATGTGGTCGGCATACAGAATTCACTGCCAATCTCCCTGATTGGTCATCTCCTGCCTTATTCCCTGCTCCCTCAGGCTGCACCTATAGAGCAGCTAGGGAGTCCAGTGGTCCTTGGGCATGGCATTGGAAAGGACTTTAATTCAATTCAATAGGCTTTGCGTGTTCTTCACCAGGCTGTGTAATACAGCCTGGTGGGAAACATGCAAAGTGCGCAGGACTGCTTTGCCAGCTGAAGAGGGCCAGACAAACTTTCATGCGCACTTAGGGAGAACAAACCCCCACCCCGTGCTGCCCAGCCCCACACTGCGAGCCGCTGACTTCCATAGTAAAAATACAATGATAATAATAATACGTTTACATTTTATTTTTCATTTGGAGCAGTGGGGCGATGCTCCTCCACCTTAGCAGAGGAGCCACCACTGCCATTATCCTTCCATTGAATTCCTACTACTTACAGACATTTTTTGGAAACAACCAACTCTGTAACAAACATTGGGACTGCCTGACATCTGAAGGAATCAACCAATGGCTTTTCCACATATTTTCTCACCATAGCAATGAAAATGTGTAGGATGGATCTGAACGCTGTTATTTGGCTCCCGGATGCCAGAACAATGACAGCTAAAATGTGCAATTCTACATTGTTAACCTCCTGGTATTATCAAGAGGGACACTGCTTAGGGATCTCATGCTGTACCTTAATTTAAGGGGGGTATCTCAGGGGATTGAAGCGTCCCCTTCAGGCTACAGTGTGTAACTATTTGTTCACAGGTTTGAAATTTGGTGGATCCGTTCAGACTTTCATCCTTCCGAGATAGATAAATCATCAGAGTTGGACTGAGAAACAGAAAGCATCCACTGAATGTTATGCTCTATTATCCATGGGCTCGGCCTGGGGGAGACACGCCAGTGTGCCAACAGCATACACCAAGGCACCAGTCAGCCCACTCTAGACACATGCAGCAGCACATGACAGGCACTAATCACAGCAGCGCCATGAACTGCAGCACAGGTCTGCGAGGGGCCCACCCTCCACGTCAAAAGCATCAGAGTAATGCTCTCACATGAGACGCACAGATGGGGGGTGGGGTGCCTGTGAGCAGAGAGAGCGAGGAGCCTGGTGCCCACATTTAGCACATCTGGAAGTATGTGAGGAGCTGGGGCATGGATAGAGCCCGAGGTGGCAAGTGTAAAGAGGAGCCTGGAGGACAGGACTGGAGTGGGGACTGGAGCACAAGGGAATTGTGTGTGAGACATGGATACCTAGGCTGCTGTGTCAGGCCACATAGACAGTGTGGGGACTACTTGAGCTGGAGCCACCTTGGCTGAAACCGCGAGGACCTACTGATGCATGGAAGTACTTTGTGAATAGCCCAGGAATCTTAGACAGCATAAGGAGCTTGGGGTGCACAATATGAGGGCCCCGGGGGCAAATAGAGAGCGGAGGAGCTTAGGGTACATTGACAGTGCAGGGGCATGGCGGGGCACATGAACAGTGAGGAGTATGGAACACGTGGACAGAGTGAGGGGCGCGGGTACAGCACAGCTTGGGGAACATGGACATACAGTAAGATGGCCTGGGCCACAACGACAGACCGAGAGAGGAGCTTGGGGTACATTGACAGTGCGAGCGGGCTGGGGCACGTGGACAGATAGTGTGAGAAGCATGGTGTACATGGACAAGCAGTATGAGTGAGGAGCGTGAGCAGTGGCGTGGTGCGGGGGTGGGACTAGGATCAAGGGGGCCCCTCAGCACAAATCTCTGGGCGGAGAGCTACCCATTTAATCCAGAGTTTTGTTACGCCACTGCACTGGCACCTAGTGGGCAACACTCTTCCGCCCGAGTCTCCTGCCTGTGAAAGTGGATGAAACATCGGATTAAAGGTGCTCTCATTCTTTTGATGGGAAAGGGAATGGAAAAGACAATATTTCATGTTTCTGTAATTTTCTCTGCAGGAATGTGAATTCTAATTTGTTTATTTCTTGTCAGGTCACGCTTTCATGCCTTAGAGCAAAAGGCCAGGTCCAACTCTCGTGGGTCGGTAAGGTTAACAATGTCTGCACCATATACCTCTGAAACAACTACTATAAATTACTTGGGGGTCCTTACCTCCACACTTCGAGGTTTTGTTCTAGTACTCCTTTAATTGCAAGGGAGATTCCTGGTGAATGATCTTGTGTTATGCTAACTAAATGAGCTAAACACCATATAACTATATAAACTTAAGTAACATTTATTTTTTATTCAAAGTATCATTATGTGTGATCTCACAAAGAACAATTCAGAAAGTCCAGGTTTGTTTTCTACATTTTGGGGCATATTCACACGCTGGTGTTAGCAGCCCACTGCACCAGTTTACTCGCCATAGCAGCCGCAAAAAACAATGCCACAGATGACCCCCGCAACTATTGCTAATGAGATGCAGAGTAGACGTTCCCATGCCAAAAGCCGCGACAACACAACTCCACAACATAGACAACGAACAGCCAGAACTGCAATAAGAAGACAAACCCGGCGATAAGGCGCGTTAGCAGCAGGAAAATAAGACCTGCTCTGACCTGGTGCTAAGTCGGACCGCAGCCTGCACCACAAAAGGGAGCACAGCCCACAGCCAAATCGGAAGGGCAGCAGATGCCATGGAGCCACTGGTCATGCGGCCCGGACATCCAAGAGGGCCACAACACCCACCGCCACCACCCCAGGACCCCAAACAGCACCCGGAACCCCCCCCCCCCAGGACCAACACCCAGGCAGCACTGACAAAGACGGTGGACCTCCAGGAAACATACCAGCCTCACAGACCCAACACCTGACAATGTCATTGCCCAATACAGGCTCAAAAGGACAACCATCGCATGTATCATGACCAACAACCCCCAATAGGCCAACGGCACCAACACAGCGGACAACCAACACCCCACCCCACACAAAGCTGCTGGCTATGCTGCACCTCTTGGACCCTGGTACCCCCAAACCAACACCCGCCACAGTCAGAGTCACACAGCCAGCCACATCCAAGTCACTCACACCTCTCCTGGACATCACCACAGCCTGGTACCCCAGTCCGCATTCATCAAACATAATACGCAGGATCCTCTGGAGACCAAGCAAGGACCATACACCATAGCTGGATGCATGCATGTGTTGTGGGCAATTCACAACACACATGTCATACCTGTGCCCCCTGCCAACACAGCACACAATCACCGCAACAGAAAGCACACATCTTGCATCAATGTGCAGGCAACAACTGAACATAGTGGAACCTCCACCAATCTCGTCTTCAAATACCCAGCCACTGTGCACGATTCCTCCATCCTCCGACAGTCCATCAGCAACCAGCGTCCCCAGAATGGCACCAAGGGAAATGCACAGCCCGTTGGCAAGTACCAAATAAAGACACCACTCACCTCAACTCCACAACCATGCAACCCACAACTCTGGCAATGCACACGTCGCAAAAACAAAAACAACATGCAAAACAACGTACCAACCGACCAGACACAACAGGGCAAGCCATGAACATGAGCCATCAACCGCATGGCACCTCAGCCACACACTAGCCGAATGTGGTGAGAGGTGGCAACCAGGCATGTGTGAAGGATGCAGGAGAACCATGATTGGTAAACTACACAATGCCCAGAGTGGCGGAGATGTGCTGGACAGACAGCACACACAGGCTGCAACAGCAGGCTTGAGATGTGTTTAATGAGCTACGTTGGTGGGTGGCACAATGAGTGTTGCAGTTGCACTAGTAATATACAATTTACAGGCTCTGGGTACATGTAGTACCACTTTACTAGAGACGTTCAAGTAAATTAAATATTCAGATTGAGTAAAAGCCAATTCTACTGCATTTAAGCAAGAGAGCACAAGCACTTTACCACTGTTTTGCAAAGTGCACAGAGTCTTAAGGCCAACAAAAATGATTCCAGCAAAAAAGGAGAATGAAGACAAAAGGTTTGGGGGTAACCCTGCAGAAAGGGCCAGGTCCAACATCTACTAGTGTCTATTTTACAAAGAAAAACATTCAAAATTTATATGTACATTGAGGTATCTCTTAAGGCAATATTGTGGGACAAAGGATCTGACCATCAGATTCTTCTTTCTCTGTGGAAGACATATTATACACAGTAGGTATGGGCATTGTTGCTTTTGTCATTCACACGTCTATGCTACCATATAAAAAAGTAGGATATGTGCCATAATAACTTTAGCTACAAATGCTATGTGTGTGAAATGGGTTCCACCTGTGTTTCTCTGCTGGATTTCTAGATTTTTGGAATACATGGTTTATGGATTTCTGCCACCAGTGAGTCTAACCACCTATGTATCACTCACTATAAGCTCTGTTATTATAGATTAGGAGTGCTAACTGCCAGTGTCCACCTTTTGAGACAAGGTCTGCTGCTGCACAGCTGGGGTAACAGGCTCTGGGATGGTTGCACCTGAACACATGCACGTTTGCATATGCACTTGTGTGCGGTCTGACCATGTGAGACTACTGTCTTGCTCAATCTCAGTCTAAACACTGCTAGCATAAAAGGAGACCTTCAGGGATCCGTTCTGACCTTTGTCGACCTGACAACATTTGTGAAGTTCAATGATGTGAGTGTGTACATATGTAGTGTTACACTGAGTCATGTGCTTTATTGTGTTATACGGTGTCATATATTGTGGGCAAAATCTGTACACCAAAGTACAGTTTTGCCATAGTTAGACCTAGAGACTAGCATGACACACCGATCCTATGTTACAAATGGATTCTGAATGCAGTTCTGACCTAAATTTCGACATAACTGCTGTCCATGTTGCACCTATAGATGGATCATTTTTGTCTGAGCTCCTAATTAGGGATGGGGAGAACCTATGGACAAAAAAACTATAAAACAACTACAGAAAAACTATGCAAAATTCTGAGTTCTGCCAATAGGTGGAAAATGGGCAGCTTGTACTGTAATTTAGTGCTAGTAGCTCAAGCAGCAATGAAAATCAGTGTGAACAGCCCCATGTGTTACGCAAGAGCACACAGCCATTTGAGTTGATTTTGCTGCCACTCAAGTAAAAAATCTACTTGAGGGGCAGTAAGTCTATTTGAGCAGCAGCCCTCTGACATCGACCACTCATGACGACCAGCGTTCAAAAAATTGCACTAGCGGATGCCAAATCTCATTCATGTTTGCCAGGTCACATTTTCTGGAGCCTCATGGGAGACAAATTACGCCATGCAGTGATCGGTGGAATTTGGCTGGAACTCCGCAATAAAGAATAACTTAGAGTTACTGAAAAATGGCCAAGTTAGTTTCCCTGCTGGCCAAATGGAGGATCAAATGGCTTTTCACACAATAGGGCAATCAACCAGTAATTAGACCTGGTCCTCAGACTCTAATTCTGTTAAGTACTTTTCACAATCCATGTGGCTGGGATGGATCAACTCTACAGAAATGAAGGAAGGTAATTAAACCATTGGAGCCCGTCAAAGGAGGAGAGTCCACCTCTTCCCAATAGATTCATGGTGTTTGCTTCCTAGTTCAACAGGTTTGTTTTGAAAATGTGTACTGCTGCATGACCTGTTAATTTGCATTATATCAAACAGTAGGGAAAAATACATTTTGAAGAGACTAAAAGATTACTTAGAGTTTCATACATGTGGATGCCCTGTCTGACAAATGTGTGGGGATCACCATTCCCCAACTAGAGATGGGGGACGAGAGAGTTTAAAATGTCGGAGCCTCATCTGACTCTGCTTTTGGAAGCCACCGACTTGAAAGCTCTTGAATCATAGAGCACCTTAAAAGTGGCAGTCGGCCTGCCCTGCCATGGGAGAGCGGGTCACTAAATTGTCCTGCTCGCAAATGCCGTGCAAGTCATGGCAGTCTTTGACAGATAATTAATTCCACCCCCCATGCAGGGAAACATCTATCTGTGCATCATTGATTTTCTTTTGTCAGAAACAAACAGAAGTGTATTTATGAATAACAAAATATAAACATGACATTCACTTGACAAAGTTCTCTATTCTCAGTGGAACCACCATACTGGTTGCTGCAGTGAAGGCTTTAAAGATCTTCAAGGCAGATACATATCTTCAAATAGTGCTTGTGGTCCTCCTTCAGACTAGCAGACGTTATAGCATTATCTGACCATGTGACCCGGTGTTTCACCCACGGGGTGAAAACAGTCTCCTACATAAAAAAATACATACAATGAATCATTTTTTTAAAATACCTCAGTAAACTTTATGTATATTACCACCACGCCTTTTCAAAGCTATTCAAACAATAACACATTTATAATTGCACCATCCATAGTGTGATGGAGGGGAAACAGGTTCTAGAATTTGATTGCAAAGCCATGGAGGATAACCCCTCCAACCCTCTCATTGAGTGTCTGACACCAAGCACTGCTGGGTCTCGTGTTGCACTCATTTCACTCCCCCACTTGTCTCCTCATATTCTCTGCAGGCCTGGATGGAATTATAATTCTGCTCGTGGAGTTGCCCTAATTCGGGTAACTCCACGCTATGTGTAATGTGGAATTCCTGCTAAATTCCACCTTCTGGTGCATGGAGGAATTATAATCTTGTTGGTGCATGCAAGACTTGGGTTAGTATACGCTGGCAAGTGCAATGAGATTTGCCACCCATTAGCGAGCGTGAACAATATTTGCCCAGCGTTAGTGCACCATCTGGTATGTTGATTGTCATCACTGTTACAGTGCCTCATGTAGCAAAAGGGGTGTCCTGTGATTGCAGTACTCACAACACAAACTTATCATGATTTACTAGGATACTCAAATAGGTGGTCCACATGTCCACAAATCCCCTTGCAAGGTAGCGGTCAGTGTCACTCATACCAGCCCTTACCTGTGACCTTTGTCTTAAGACATTGTGTATACTATGGTACTTGCCTCTAAGGACCATATGCATCAATGGAATGGACCTGGCAGGAAAGGTGTCTGGACAGTCATGCACAGGTAGTTTACCCTTCAGAGGGTACAAATGGTGTGTTATGTGTCATGGTACCTCACATCACGTTCAATTTAGGATGGACCTGACCTACATGACGCTAGTGGGCTGCCTCAGTCAGTGAAGGTCATGAGTTGAGATTAGTCATCAGATGACCATAAAAGTATCCATGCTTCTGCTGTGTGTAGCATGTGACATGGACACATCTAATATGTCGACTCTTGATGAAGTCTTGTGCTTGATGTCAACATAATGTGTATCAAGCTGACAGTTCTCCTCAAACTTCCACTTCCAATCTGTTTTTACATCTATTGCATCCATACAGGTTAATGTCCATCAGAAGAAGGCCATTTGGAGAGCCATCTCCCAGAAGGTGCGGACCCTGTGGGTCTACAACCAGTGTAGTGCCCACTGTAGGAAGAGGTGGGAGGACCTGCGGCGCTGGACCTTGAAGAAGATGGCATTCAGCTTTGGCAGTCCTCCCTGACCCTGTCCCCCCTCTGATGACCCTCATACTGGTGTTGGCCTACCCGAGCTTTGATGAGCAGTTGAGAGCCCAACAGCAGTAACACGGGGGTGAATCCTGGCCAGAGTCATACATGTCATATTACCAACTTTGAGTGTTGCAGACAGGCATTTCACCAACCATATTGATTGGTGGACCATGTGCCACACACAACATGAGTCATTGTTTGTGTAAGTGTGGTAGTAGGTGCATGTTGCTGTGCCTATTGTTTCTCTGACCTAGAAGACAGCAGAGTAATGTCCACATCCAATTCTCTCCTTTTGAGCAGACACCTGGCTGAATGAAGTGATTAATCATCTCATGTTCTCGCTAAATCTGGGTGACAATTGCACCACACAGACAACTGGTCTTGCTTGTGTGAGGAGCGATGTACCCTCACTACAGTCTCTCATGTGATGGTGGCCCTATTGCATGTGACATTACAGAGTTCACAGTACAGGCAGTGACTGTACAACAGTTCCCATTGCTAAGTACTGGTTATACAGTGAAAAGAGATTACAAACGTTACTGGTGCCATCAGCATTAGTACCTACTTATTGGCTAGTGTGCATTTGCCAGTTGATGGTTCATTTGCAATAGCGTTTTGAAACACTCATTCACTGACTGGTGACATGCATGAGGAAGTAAGATGTAGAACTGTGGGGATCCTATGTAAGTGTCTACACTGATTACCCTAAGGCAATTTGAGTATGCAATACCAAAGAGTGGTGTGATGGGCCTTCCCATTTGGACTCTAGGGATCCCACATAGTCGTAGATATTTAGAGACACCCAAAACCTTCAAAGGAGTATTGGCTTGTGGATATACATTCTATGACAGGTGTCATCACCTGTATCAAGCATATTTGGGGACGTTCATGTGGCTATGTGAAGTCTTGTGCAGTATGAATTCAGAGTATTCAGGGAACTGTATCAGCTAAATGTGGTACATAACTAATCAACATGTGTCCAAATTTCAATTGACTTTCAGTTAGTGTTCATATGATATAATTTAGAGAGCAAAGTGTCACCAGTGGCCATGTGCCACAACAGTAATTGATGGTACATTGGTGTTCAACTTGACCATCATGACATCATAATGTGTTGTGAGTAATAGTTAAAATTGGTTGACTCTGGGCCTTGTGTGAGAATTGTGTAAATCGCAAACTTGGATCCATCCTATTGGTTAGATCTTTTTACAGTGGTAGATAACAAGTGTCAAAGTATGCAAGATGATCAAATATTATAGTATGGACATAAGGAGAGAGTGTAGACAATTACATCCCTTCAGTTGGGCCGGTCGGAGGTTATGACACAAGTCGACCGAAATGTTTGCAGGTTATGTCGCATGCATGCATGTGCTTACGTTAACCTGGAAGCCTATGGAGTGAACCATGAAGCTGGTATGATATGTGGACTTCTTCAACATTTTCTGTGGATTTGTGATGATCATATGTGGAAATGCGGTTGCAACTAACCTATGTTATATGTCATTTCAGCGACATCTAGGGCAAGCGTAGGAGAAGGGGCCAATGTTGGAGGGGACACAGTGGGTCATAGTAGTTTCAGATGTGAGACATCAGAAATGGAGGGACCCAGTAACCAGTAGGGTGCGGGTAGTGCCTCGGAGGACATCAGTCAAAGTAAATCATCATCGGAGTCATACTCTGGTGGACATCCTGAGTGGCGGCGGGCCAAAATGGATCAGTTTGACCTTCATCCTTATCCGCCACTCCCTTTTCATTGCCACACTCCGGTTGTCCTCGCACAAGTTAGCAGTTCCTGCTCCGATAAGGAGGAAGCAGACTCCTTTGCTCCAAATGGCTCAGGCCCAGCCACTGTTAGCCTCACTGCCCTGAGTGAGGAGGCAATTGACCTCCTGAGGAGCATCTCTGTGGGTCCAACTGCAGTCCTGAATGCCATCCATGGGCAAATCCCCCAGCTTACTCAGATGGTTGCCTACCTGGAAGACATTCACACTGCCATATCTGTACTACAGAGATCTTTTCAGACTCTGGCCTCCTCCCTAACGGCAGTCCTCCACCCATCCCAATCTTTCACCCTCCCTGCCCCTTCCCCATCCATGTTCCCTCTTCCTAATCCTATCCCAAGTGCACACCTGAGCTTGCACACACTACAACAGACACAAGTACCGAACAAAAACACAAGATATTTAAGAAACTCAAACATACCTGAACACAACAGACACTAACCTCTCTCACCACCTCATCCCCCCAGAATACCATCAGGCACCACAGCAGCACTTAGAGCCCCAAACAGACACACCCATAACCACAGATACCACACCAACACACACTGCCCCTCCACAGACACATCCATACCCGTAGACACACACTTACACACACTGACCCCTCCACAGACACAACCATATCTGCAGACACCACACCAACACACACTGACCCCTACAGAGACACAACCATACCCACAGACAATGCAGCAGCATACGCTGAACCCTCCACAGACACAACAATACCCGCAGGCATCACTGCAACACACACTGACCACTCCACAGACACAACCATACTCACACACATCACAGCAACGGTCACAGACCAATACACAACACCCAGCACGTCCACATCACTCCCACCAAAATAACGCAAACTGTCACAGTCACTCATACAACAGACACCAACTACACACACAGTGCAGACAGCAGACCTACCTCATACTTCTACTCCCTCTTCCTCCCAATCCGAGCTACACCCCAAACACCCTACCTGTTTTCCCTGTGAATCTCTCTTCTTTGCCCTTGCCCTTACCCCTCTGTAACCTGGCTCCTCCCAAAGTCCCTAAAACCTTTCCCACACCAAAGCCACCCCTTCCACTTCCCATCCCACCCCTGAAAAACAGCCTCCCCACTTCGAACTCAGCCCGAAAAAGAAAAGGAACAAAAAAAATCTCTATAAACTAAACTCATCCTAAACCCAATAAGCCCCCTCCCAAGGACAACCCCACCATTCCCTAAACCTCTGTCCCCCCTTCAACAGTACCATCTTCGAGGTACCATTTTCTGCCCAATGGATGCCCCTTTGTGAGGAGGTTCCCTGACAGTGTAAGTAAGGACAAGTTTGGTGTCACAGCCTTGTGCTGGCTGTGGCATGAATTATAAAATGGACTGTATAGTTAGATGTGTGAGTACAGTTGTGTTTATTTCATCCCTGTATGCTGATCCAGTTGAAGTGATTAGTATGATGTGCCTTTGGAGCCAGTATTGGAGTTACACAGGACAAGGGGAAATGAGGGATGACATCCAAATTGGGTAACATGTTTTATGGTAAGTATTTCAGCTTTGCCTGGCCACTGTCAACATTATTTAGGTTGCACTTCTTCCTATGAGATTGGTTGGATATGTATTGGATGGGATGAAGTTAGATATTTGTGTATCCAACCATGGAGGGGGTCAGCTTGTCATACCTTTCTTGAGTTTTGCATGGACATGTGTCCATTTAGCAATATTTACGTTACAGCTACGTCATCTAGATGCGTGCCACATGCTTAGTGTTGTGTTTGCTCTCATAAGTTGCGCTTACCAATAGCCTACACATGCAAGGCACTTGGTTATGCTATTGGTTGTCCCTGATATGCTTCAGTTCCCAGGTCCAGTTGGACCGCCAATGCAGGTGCAGCAGTCCACAGACCCCCAAACTTGTAATAAGCCCCTTTGTGTTTGCTCTTGTTTGGTGGGAGATTAAAAAATGCTTCTGCAATACAAGTTTCCATTCCCTTGCTGGTGCGGGCAGGGTAACTGGTGTGTCCCAGGGTGGGACAGTAGGGATGGGGTCCCCGGGGCCATAGCATGCTCAGGGAGGGATGCGGCATTGCCACTCTCCCTTTTTATCATCCCTGGGGGATAGGATCCCATGGCTTTTGAAGGCTCGGGGAAGGGGCCATGTGCCTCCCCACCTTTTGGGATATTTCAGCCCTAAAGGGGGATCTCTGTAGCCTATAATGGCTCATGGAAGTGCACCCCATGGCCCTGCTCCATTTAATTAAATAAATCAGGCTTGGAGGCCTTTCAAGGTTTAGGTAGAGGGAAATGTGTGACCCCCCTCTCTCCTTTTGTGGACATTTTAGCCTGGGAGGTGTACTTCCCAGGGCCTACAGTGGCTTGAGGTGGGGTGCCCCATGCCCCCTCTCCTTAATTAAACAAAGAGGCCCTGGGATTCAATTTTGTTGACCCATGGGGGTATCCCAGGATCACAGCAAAAATTGCTGAGGGGTCCCCCATGTGGCCTCGAGGGCAGGGTATCCATACTCTGCCTTCTTGTGTTAGTTTTTTGTTTTTAGTTCAGGACAGGGAACTAAGTCCCTGAACCCTGTAATGCCTGCCAGCAACATTTTTATGATGTTGTGGGCAGTCAATCGGTGCACTCGCTACCGCAGGAGTCTGACTCTCACTTGAGTTGGATGGACCAAGGGAAAAAAGCTCTCTGGGCATATCAGAACACTCTAACTTTAAATTGGCTCTTTTGCAAGACTCCCTCAAGCTAATGCAGACCCAACCATCCAGATAAACAGATATATTTCAACCTCATTTCTCATAAACAACGGAACGGATTTACATGAAATTACTAAAAACACAGGGGCATATTCTCATGGACTTCTCACCGAGTTGTTAGCACTTTATCTCAGCCAAAGTGGTGATAAACTTGCCATTCACAAGCTGGTGCCAACAGCTGATGTCACAAGTTTCCCTGCGATAGCAGCCGCAAAAAACATCACCACATGTGACACCGGCAACTAACGCTAATGCGATGCAGAGTAGGCTTTCCCGTGCAAAAAGCCACGACAACACCACGTCACAACATTCTCAACGACCAGCCAGATCTGCAATAAGATCACAAAACAGGCAATAAGGTGCGTTAGCAGCAGGGATTTAACACCTGCTCTTACCTGGTGTAAAGTCGGAAGACAACCTGCACCATAAAATGGTGCCCAGCCCAGAGCCACACCTGAAGAACAACAGATGCCATTGAGCCAACGATCATGCCGCTCGGACACACAAGAGTGCCACAACACCCACAGCCACCACCCCAGCCCCCCCCCCGGCCCTGCCCACCCCCGGACCAACATATTACACATCAACTTCACGAAATCATGAACAAAATCATGCGCCTAATGTGGCACGATTACAAGTAACATTCATGTGTGGACAGAAAAAGGAGAATTATTTATTCACCATTGAAAGTCCAAACAACAAATTACATTCAAATTTGACTCAAAACAACTATTTGGAAGAATCATGGTGGGTCATCCCTGGACAATCAGTAAGTCACAGCCTGCAAGACAAAAATCAAGATAAGAATGTGTGTCATGCACACATCAAAGGACAGAAAGATAAAGAGGGAAAGAGAGGGAGAGAGAGGGAGAGAGGGAGAGAGAGAAAGAGAGACAATGTACAAGAAGTGCAAGGCCAATCAGGCTCTTGGCTCATAAATGCCAAGTGTTGTGTGTGTATCGCTATTGGTGCACCATAAGCCGAAGACCTGGCATGAATTGCAGCGCGAAGGCCACATCACATTTCAAAAATGCAAGCAGTAGGCAGACTAACATTAGGAATCAAAGCTCCTTTTTCTCAATACATAAGGTGGAAGGACATCTGCACCTCTGACCTTGGTCTTGAATGAGGCTGGCACCCCCTGAGAGAGATACCATACCAGATTTTGTCGACTCCCACACCACGAACTGCGCTAATGAAAGACCAACTTGTCCACACCCCACACACAGTAGTTCCTGCATGGGACGCACTTGACACTTAATTAAAAAACAAACCATACGTCCAAACCTCGCACACTCATACGACTGATTGATCCGAGCTGTGGCATATCATCCACATAACCCCCGCCGGTCAGAAGAGTGCGGGGTCTCCAAGACCAACAAACACAATGACAGGCCATCCAGGGCACATGCACAACCCCTGTCACGTGGAACTGTAACGTGCACGTATGCTGCATTTGTTGGGAGCACTGCCACTGGCAGTGTTGCACATCAGTTACCGTCTGAGCTTCCGTCTTGCGTACGTCACCTGCGTCCAGCACTGGTTCCACTTTCGATCATGCTTATTCGAGTGGCCCATGGATGTCTGCCTATCCAACACAATGGTAGCTGAACTGGATTATGACTTGTGTGTGTCCCCCGTGTTGGCCCACGACCAGGAGTGTAACCGTGATACCCGTGCATGGGTTGCCTTGAAATTTGGTGTATGTGCAGGCAGTTGGGCATGGGAGACTGCACAAGTCATCGTGTGTGGTGACTACATCGAGGCACTCCCCTATTGGTCCGTTTTGTGGATGGGTGAAATGGCATGGACGGAGCACATCTGTCCGGACCAATTAATGGATTGGGTCTCCCTCATGTTCGTTGAAGTCGACAACGACGTCCTCTTGGAACTGATTGCCCATGAAGCTGCGCTCGCATTCATGGACGAGTGACAACGTTCCTGCATCCACAACAGATTGTAACCCAGAGCACAGGTACCAACACCTTGTTGCATCTTGGAGGAATGGTGACATATCCCACCACAACAGTGGACATGTCTGTATTCGACTGGAATCAGAATGCATGTGCGTGCACCTACACCTGAGGCAGTCCCATGGGTGGAGCTGCACAGCGTCGTTTGGCAACTTTCCTATATCTGACATCCTGCTGGAGGGAGAGTACACACATTGCAATGTAGTACGACATGTAACCTTGTTGGACACTTTCACCTGCTCACTGTCAGCAGAGCAGACAGGTGGCGCAGTCCGGAGGTACAGCACTATGCAGATCCCATGGGCTGTGAGTTGTGTCCCCTGACACGGGGCAATGAGTAGACACCAAACATCACATGACTCGTCCAGCAAGGCAAGGTGGGCTGAGACCGTTGCCATCCGTAATGATGGGTGTTCATTTTTGCCTCCCCCATTTCTTGCACTTCAACAAGTTCCTATGCTGCCTGTAAGTGTCTTAAGTATTGACCTGCATTTTGTGGCCCTTGTCTTGCCCGTACTGACACGCACAGGCTAATAAAGGCTACTCAACTTCACTAGTGTTCAACTGTGATGAGTGTTGATTAGAATGATAAATCTTGTGCCTTCAATAAGCATTGTCGGTACACAGGGAGGGACTGACTGTCGCATTTCACTTGGGGGTGAGTCCCTATTGACAGCTCCACCTCTGTGAGCCAGACATTGTGGTTGGGATAGTTGCTGGTAGACCTGTGCTCTTACGTGTCTACAGCAATGTGAGTATGGTGTCCAACTTCTTGCCATGTGGATCAATGTGATCCATCCAAACAGGCTGTGTCCACACAGTTGAGTGTGAGTAGGTATGCAAAGAGATGTTCTGTTGTCACATGTGATGGGGGACACTACTTCAGGCCTGCTACCAAATGTGAAATTTTTACATACAGCCCTACTTAATACATGGACTTGGGGCTACGTTGGGGTTTGCGAGATTGTTTGCATGAGCAATGAGGCCACAGCTAGTTCACACCATCACAGTAATCTAATTGACCATGTGGGTCAGGGTCAAACATGCGCAGTGATGTCATTTCCCATGGTGTACCTTTTTGTGAAATAAATGTCCCTACAGTCATCCATACTTTTCTACTTGATTGAAAATAGACATGACACATCTGTGTGATTTTGAATGTTTTATTCACATTTTGTGGAGTGTCGGAGCTGGAGCAGTACATGGCCATGCCAACCCCACATTTCATGGTTGCCCAGTGGAGGGCCAACCAGAGTTTTTGGATGAATGAAAAGTTGATCGGAAGAGGAAGAGTTCAGTTCGCAGCCTGATTGCTGTGTCATTGGTAACCAGAGCAGATATGACAGTCTATGTTTGTGGATCAGGTAATTGTCGCAGAGTGTTTCGGGGGACAGTGGAGGTGTTGTTCCAGGGCATGATGCAGAGGGCTGAACCAGGCACGGACAAGCCATATGGCGGGGATGGATGCTACTACCTCCTTTCTCACACAGTCATTACCATCCACATCTTACTCCTCAGATATGTCTTCTGTGTCCGGTGTGTCAGGTGTGTGTGGTGGTGTTATGGCTGCATCACTGTGTGCCACTGACACATCAGGAGGCGAAGGTGGTAGATCTGCATCACTTGGTGCCAATGACACATCAGGGGGCGGAGATGTGTGTGATGAAGTTCCTGCAGCAATCATCTGGGACAGGCTCTGTGGCAGCAATGGCAAGATGAGGATCTGCAGGGCATGGACGATCCCAGCTACATCTCGCTGGTGTTCAGCCGTGGCCGCCATACTTTCAGCCTGCATTGACTCCATGGTCTCCATTGTCCTCCGCATCTTTACCAAATCTGCTGTCATTGCTGGAGCCTGTCTGACTATACAGTTCTTGTATCCAAGTAATGGCCCCAGCTATATCAACCAAGGATTGTTGGGGAGCATGGAGAGGAAAGTGGGTGTATGTTAGGGACTATAAGTGGTCCCTGATGGGACTTAGACACCCATGTATGGCATCTAGTTTGGCTGCCATGAGGTTGAACCCCACCTGCAGCTGATCAGCCATCTTCTCCTGACACCCTAACACACGGTGTTTGAATGCCATGTGTAGGTCGTGGGGGTCCTGTGAACCGGCCGTGGTGGTGTGTGCTTCCTGCTGTGTGGTTTGTGCAGGGGGTGGGGTCACCTCGATGCAGCTGGGCTGACCTTCTCCTGGAGGTGGGGTGTGGAGGCTGTCTACGGGCCATTGGAGGGTGTCAGAGCAAATGGCCAGGGGGTCCTTTTCATCATCACTGAAGAGATGTCTGGTCTGCTCTGCAGGAGGTGTTGATTGTCCCTCTGCAATGTAAAGGGGAGATGCAGGTTGACAGTGTGTTCCATGTATGTTGACGCATTGTACATATTTACAGACAGACAGCATGACAATGTACATTGTGACTATTTTGGAGGAGCTTGCTATTTGATGGGAGACAGTGGACATTCCGACTACATGATGGATGTGAGGTTGTACGCATACATTTTTATATCACCGTTTTCTGCAAATGCTAGCTGTGATTGGCCAGTTTCTACATACAAGCAGCACCAGTTGGGTCATCTGTCCTGTAGTGAAAGCGTTCCACTTTGTACCACATTGTCGTCAATGTTGATGTGCTGTGATCGCTATATGTGTGTGCTGCATTGTGGAAAAGTCGCCCCTGCAGCTCTGATTTAGTGGCCCCTTATCCCTTTGAGGCAGTGTGTCTTTGACTTGTGTGCTTTTACAGTGCTGAGATGTTTTCGACTTGGGTCATTTGTGCTCTTGGATGGTTTTTGTACTCGTGCATTGTTTATCTTCAGATGTGTTGTTGAGGTCAGGGGTTGTATGTGCACGTGGATGAGTGTGACCTGCTCCTTTGAGGATGTGATCCACACTGAGCCACCTCAGTGTTGTGCACAATGTCATGTATTTTGACTGCAGCCATGCTGTTGGTCATGCAATGTCACTTGCATTGTCAGTGTGGCTCACAGAGCCGCTGCTTTGCTGGATCCAGCACATGTGCATGGCTAGGTTGTGGAATTGGTGATTGGGACGGGGGCCCCTTTGTGCACATAGTGGACAGGGGCCTATTTGATGTTTCTATGTGTGCTGCAGTGTGCCAAGGATATCAGGGACATGTTCCACAATCACTGTGGGTGTGCAGTGTGCTACACATGACTGTGCATGTGTGCCATTGTGCCCATCTCCTTCCGTCCCCTCAGTCACTGGTCGTTACCCACCCTGTTGCTGTTGAGTCAGGTCATATCAAGCTGTGTCTGGGCTCCCAACTCCTTGCACCGTCTCCACACTGATGACTGTGGCAATCATTTCCTCCAGCTCATCCAGCTCCTCCTGTGGTGCAGGACTCCCACCTCCAATCACCTTTGTGCACATAGTGGACAGGGGCCTATTTGATGTTTCTATGTGTGCTGCAGTGTGCCAAGGATATCAGGGACATGTTCCACAATCACTGTGGGTGTGCAGTGTGCTACACATAACTGTGCATGTGTGCCATTGTGCCCATCTCCTTCCGTCCCCCCAGTCACTGGTCGTTACTCACCCTGTTGCTGTTGAGTCAGGTCATATCAAGCTGTGTCTGGGCTCCCAACTCCTTGCACTGTCTCCACACTGATGACTGTGGCCATCATTTCCTCCAGCTCATCCAGCTCCTCCTGTGGTGCAGGACTCCCACCTCCAATCACCTTTGCTGCCTTCGGTTTGGCTTTGCACATCCTGCCAGCGCCTCTTGACCTCCTCCTTTGACCTCCTCGACACTCCGACTGCATTCACGTTGTTCACGATGGACTGACATATTTCTGTTTGTGATGCCAATGACGCAGTGGAGGTGACGAACAGTTGTTGGGAGTGATCTATCACCTCCGTGACGATGATCTGGTCTTCCTGCGAACTTAACCCCGTCTTCCTCTTCTCCTTGCCCTTCCCTGAACACGGGGTTCCTGGCTAGTCCCCCGTGGGGCTTGTGGGGTTTGGGTTGTCCTCTGTACTCGGTACGCATTGATTTGGTTTTGGAGTGTTTTTTTTGTTGTTGCTTTTATAGTCAAATTTCCCGCATGCCGCGTGGGAATTGCAGGCCTGTTGCTGGTTGTCGCTGATTTTTGTATTGCGATTTGGGGCATCGCACCTTTTTTCGCGTTCATGTTTTACATTTTTGTGGCGTCGCATTAATTTTAACGCGGTCATTTGGCGTGTTCTCATGATACTATCGCATGGTGCTGCTGGGTTGGGAATACAACGTTAACACGGTGTTATTTTGTCGCGATGGACTGCGATGCGCAAAGTTGCGTTACGCTAATTTTGCGATAATTATCACACGTTGTTGAGACTATCCCCCAAAGTCTGCTGACCAAGGTCTAGCTTCCTGACAAATATGGTGTAATTCCATTAAGTAGTTTTTGCAAAAGCGCTTCTTAAAGAAGTCTATGGAAAATGCATAGAGATTTTGCGTTTTGGGACCCTCACTTTTTCCCAGCCTTTGCTTGACAGATCACTACAAAATGTTCCATGCACAGACTGAAAGATTAAGGGTGATTAGTCATGCAGGGGCGAGACAAAGAGGTGTCCCATCACGTGTTTTTCTCTTGTTATGTCAATGGGGATTTTAGATTTTTTGAACATGACTACAACCCGAACCGCTGCATTACACCAAATATGGCAGAAGGCTAGATATTGGTTCAGTAAGCATGGTTGTGTGATTTGGTGTAAATCCGCCCAGTAGTTTCAGATATATTCAGGTTTAAAAAAATATAGACATCTGAGAGTCCAAAATCCTACTGAAATTTTACTGGCTGCCAACACTTCAAACAGGAAGTGTTGGCCGCCATCTTGGGACAAATATACACAATAGCACCCTATTGAAATGCTTTGTAGTGAATGGCAGGTTTTGAGGGTTACAAAAAGGAGAACGTATAAAGGTTGAAAACAGATTTTAGTTACAATTCAAATCATTTGTTGATGGTACCATCCTAATTTTAGAAATTGTTGTGTGTTCTAGATTGATTTTAACCTGTGGAAAAGCTTTCTGCTGGGATTTCAAGAATCATGTTTGAGAGAAAACTGTTTTCTCATGATTTCCCCATAGAGGTTATCGAAGGTGCTCCAGAAGCTAAAATGAGAGTATATTTTCTGTAACTTCACACTATATTTCTTAGCCATATGAAAATGAAGTCTGACAGTTGATTACCTTTTGTTCTACTGCAGCCTCCCGGGTGTTCTAAAGAACAATTAAAGCACTAACGGTGTTACTTATGACAAACATATGGCACACCTGAAGCCATGTTGATTCAATCAAACTGATAATACTTAAAACATTTAATTTATGAAGGATCAAAATGAGGGGGTTCAGTTTCACATAGAAATTATAGTCAGTGCTGTAGAAAGAAAATGTAGGACACATTTTAAGTGAGTTCTCAAATATCTTACTGTTTTATTTCATTAAAACTTTGACATGCAGACTGAAACATGCGCTTTCAACACATGCACATATGCAGAGTGAAACATGCCCTTTCAACACCAGCAGCAGACTACCAGTTAACTCTCTGGTGATGAGACGTTTTACCAAAGTGTTCTAATGAGCAACTAGAGTGTTAAAATTCTGAATCTAGGCCAAAGGTGTGGCACATATTAACATTATTTTGATGGAATCAAAGTAGAAAACTGAAAGCATGTACTACTGAGGATAATGCAGTAAATGATGAAGTTAGGGAGCTTCATAACAAATAAGTCTCCCAGGAAAGCCACCGGAAAAAAGAGCCAAAATAGAGCACACATATCACTCAAATGTAGCCCAAATGTAGACCAATGACAGAAGTGTGCAAACACTTAATTATTTAGTTTGTTTGCAGTTTCATATAGCGGCGACTTGACCCAAAGGCATATGAATGCTTTACATGAGCTTCAGATACATTACACAGGGACACATTCATTTTGGTTTTAGGCATGAGAATGCTTTATTCACATGATTTGCCCAGATCCAGAGGAGGTCGAGTTGACACCGAAACTCGAACTTGGTTCACCAGTTGCAAAGCCTGCAGTTCTGGCTGTTACACCACATCCTCTCCCTTAAGTGTAACATATAATCAAGTGATCAACTGGAAGAAAAAAAACATAAAGATAGCAAAGTATTTAAAAGTGTTTTGTTGCTATTTGAGAACTCAGAAAATATGCCCTCATTTTAGTTGTTTAGAGCACTAACCATAATTTCAATGGAAGGCAACAAATTGACCAAACTGCGTAGGTGGGAGGGCAGCAGCATCACAACATACCATGCAAGGCGTGGAAAGGGGGAGGGGCAACAAATCAACCATGCGGTACAGACCGAGAGGCTGTGGCAATTTAAAATACCATTGAGGGCAGAAGGAAGAGGCTGTGGCAGTACAACCATACATGCCAACAGACTCGATTCAGGTAAGTCAACTAGGAAAATCAATTCCCCAGTTTTTTTTCTCCAAAGTCTCCCTCTTACCAAGTTCAAAATGTTGGCAAGTTTGTGACATTGTATCACTGAGGGCAGGACGAATGGAGTAGGTAGCACCAAACTGACCTAACAGGGCAGGAGTCAGGGGTTGCAGCATCCCAATACATCACACAGGGCAAGCGGGACGGCAATGCAGCAAATGGACAAGGGAAAGCAATAGGGAGGGAACAGAGCCATGCACATGGACAACAGAGAGCAGAGGGCAAACAGACAAGGGCAGCAACCAGACCATAGCAGACAAACAGGTGGGACAGTTGCAGCATAATGGACCATGACTGGCAGAAGGGAGGGGTCAGGGGAAAGACAGTAGACCAAACAAGGCAAGAGGGAGGCGATAAGGATTTGCACATGAAAAATAGAGGGCATGGGGCAAGGGGGACGGGTAGGAGCTGCAAGCTGACCATGGAGGGGAGGTGGGATAGACACTGGAAGCCTAACACACCTTTGAGGGCAACAGTGAGACTACAATGGCATACACAGAGACAACATACAGAAGGTGGGAGGGAGTCAGGGGTAGCAAGCTGACAACACAGGGCAGGTGGGAGGGACTGTGGCAGCACAGGAGACTAGGAATGGCAAGCAGGAGGTTTAATGGCATCACGTCGGCCATGGTGGGCAAGATGGAGTGGGCAGGGGCATGCACAAAAGACCATGGAAGACAGAGGGGAGGGGTAGGGGCTAGTCACAAGCAAATGAGGGCAGGGGAAGCGACTTCACAACAGACCATGCAAGGCAGACAGGAGGAGCAGTTGCAGCACAATAGAGCATGGAGGGCAGAAGGGAGTAGCAGCAAAATGGACCACAGAGGACAGGTGGGAGGGAATATGAGCATGATACTTGGACAGGCAGGGTGGAGGTGGCAGGGACAGGCAGCAGCCATCTGGCCATGCTAGGCAAGTGAGAGAGACAGTGGCATCCCCAAAGAATACTCAGAGTAGATATGAGTGTGGCAGGTCCATGGAATATGGTAGGCAGAAAGGAGGGAGCAGGAGCATGCACACAAACATTAGAGGGCAGGGGAGGGAGAGTATGGACAGCAAGATAAGCAGAGAGGCTAAGCAAGAGGACAATGATGCCATGTAGAATTGATGAACGGAGGGCAGGGGGAGTGGTCAGGGATATCGAGCTAAATGGAAGGCAGAGGGTAGAGAGGAGGTGAGGTGTATGGGGCAGTAAGCTAACTGTTTAGGGCAGGCTGGAAGGGCAGTGGCAAAACAATGGCTACACACTGCTGTAATGAGTGAGCAGGTTTATGATCATGGAGGGTAAGAAGGAGGGGGCAGGAGCAGCAAACTTGGGTGGGGGCAGCACAATGTAAGACCAGGCCCTATGTTCAACCTCATCCCCACTGTGCATTGCAATGGGCATCGTGCTTCACGTTGAAAAAAATCCTTAGAAATTCACTGTGAAAAACAAAGGTTACAAGGATGTTAAAGTTAGGAAATAGAATTTTAAAAAAAAACCTTAGATAGTCACTTAAAAAACATAGGCTACAGGGATTTATGACATGGTCAGTGACATCACTGATGACATCTCAATTATTACTGCAATTAGCCCCAGGGAGATGGCGGTCCCCAGGACTGTGGGCAGGCCCAGTGGGCCAGCCCGCATACATAATTAAAAGTGGCCCGGGGAGGTGGTGGTTCCCGGGGGTTTGACAATCCCTAGGAGGGGGGTCCCGTGCATCCCCCTCCTATATTTATTATATGAATACAAAACCTGGCCCATCCAGAGGTTATTCAAAAGCAAGTGAAAGCCCACGCTTCCTTTTTAAAAAAGATTTTGCATCGGATTCACAGATCTACTTGCGAGTCACTGCAAAATTAAAAAAAATATTTTTGAGGCCCGTTGGGTTCCCTGAGGGCCCCCGCCATAGTAGGGGGTCAGAGTATTCCTACCCTGCTTCCATTTCTGTATTTTTTTTACATTTTTTTTGGGGCCTCAGCTTCACGTCAAGTCCCAAGATGGTTGCCAACACTTCCTACTTGAAATGTTGGCAGCCAATAACATCTTAGTAGGATCTGTAAGTCCACTCTAAGGATGCGGGTCCCCATATATTAATATTTTTTGAAGTTAGAGATCTCAAAAACTACTGGAAAGATTTACACCAAATCACAAAATGCATGCTCTCTGGACCAAAATCTAGCTTTCTGCCAAGTGTGGTGGAATTCCGCTCAGCAATTCGGGTCGTAGTCGTGTTAAAAAAGGAAAAATCACATAGACATAACATGGGGAAAACGCATTTTGGGACCCCCTTTTTTCTCAACCCCTAAATTTTCAAACCAGCAGCTGAACCATAAAGGGAAAGTTTAGTGAAAAGTTTGTGGCTATTTGTCAAGTGGCGCCAAAGTTACTGGCAAAACAAAAAACGCTTTTCCTATGGAAACTTTGGTTCTAAGTATAACTACCTGTATATATATATGAACAGATGGATGTAGTACACAGAATTGTGGTAGCACTGTGGTACAGCAGCAACAAAGGTAAAAAAGGCAGGCCCAGTGGGGTGGCGCATCAATGATTTTTTAAGGGAGGAGGTCCTGCAGCCCTCCTCCCAGAGCCATTTAATGGCTCCGGGATGGCATCTCACAGGGCCTGAGGCTTTAAATTATGGTTTAATGGGGCGCAGCCATTTGTCCCCTCTACCCAAGCCATTAAATGACCTCGAGTACCTCATCCCCGGGACTGCAGAGGTCAAAACGTGTCATGATTCTTAATATGGACTGTTTTGAATTTGAATAAACACCAGTATTTTGCAATCTTGGAGTAGCCTCCTAGTTGTCTACATTCGTCTACATATATATGTATATATGTGTGTGTGGGGGGGGGGGGTCACCAGTAGGTAGTTATAGTTAGGATCTAGTTTCCATAGAAAAGGCGATGTTTGCTTTGCTAATAACTTTGGTGCCATTTGACAAATCTTCATGAAATTTTCAAAACTAGTTTGCCACTGCCTTAAGCTGCTATCTGGATTTTAGACACGACTACAGTCCAAACCGCTCAAATGTGACAGCAAACTAGATCTGAGTCCAGAGAGATATCTTTTTGTGATTTGTTGTAAAGCCATTCAGTAGTTTTGGAGCCATAAAACAAAAAAGATTTAAATTATATCTAAAGAATGCGGGAGGACAGTGGATATGACAGATCTCAAAATGAGACTCGGATTGGCTGCCACCGGTTCACTGACAAAATATTGAGGTAAAAAATATAGACCTACAAAATTATCCATCATCTATACTTAAAAAGGTAAGTATAAAAATATCAAAAAAATATTGTTTTCAAAATTATTGTCGTATTAGATATCGATTTTTAAATATATATATATGGATTAAAATATTAAGAATGACATATTAAATAATAACATTAATTAAATAAAAATTAATATATTTAAGGTATACTGTAACAAATAAACTTACTTTAAAAAATGTAAACACACATATACATATATATATATATATATATTCACTGAAAAAACCATAGGTTTCACACATGTTATAGTTAGCTGGACATTTTACTGATAAAAAACCAATGAAATTCCCCCGTTATAGTTAGTGCAGGCAACTATAACTCACGCGACCGCAATCCTCTGCTGATGACATATGTGTCTTTATGAAAAAAAAATATTTGCAATATATGTATAGCTAAAATTTAATGGAAGAAGACATGGGCAAATAAGTGTCTAAATACAGTATTAGCATCAGCAGAGGATTGCGGTCGCGTGAGTTATAGTTGCCTGCACTAACTATAACGGGGGAATTTCATTGGTTTTTTATCAGTAAAATGTCCAGCTAACTATAACATGTGTGAAACCTATGGTTTTTTCAGTGAATTTGCAAGGTTTTTTAAATGCTAATTCCTAACTATAACGTGTGTGAAACCTTTGTTTTTTTCAGTGAATTTGTACGGTTTTTTAAATGCTAAGTTACTTTACGCCATTCGTGGCGTGTGCGCCCACTTAATGCAGTTCGTTCCGTGCGCACACGGTGCGCTTCGCGCACCGTGCGCGCACAGTGAGCACAGTGCCCACTTTACGCAGTTAGTGCCGTGCACGCACAGTGGGCACGCGGTGCGCTACGCGCACCGCGTGCCCACATTACGCTGGATGGGCCATGTACGCACGATGCGCTTCGCGCACCGTGCGTACATGGAGGACATATCATGCGCTTCGTTGTGAAAGGTAATCTTTTATATTTTAATTGTGGTGATATGCCATGAACAATTGGTGCCCTTCGGGCGCCATTTGCACACGGGGTGTGGAGAGTGTGGATAATTTTTTTTTTTTTTACTTTTTTTTACCGTACGCGTACGGTAAGCGTAATCGGCGATTTTTAAAAAAAAATTAAAATTGAATTTTTGGCCTTGGGGGTTCTTTGGGGACACCTTCATCAAGGCTAGGTGGTTAGGAGCTGTCTAAACAGCCCCTTTACATGTTTTTTGCCTTTGTTTTTCCTCCCCCCCCTCAGAGTGCGAGATAGAAAATGGCGGCCGCCGCTTCCTGGCTTCGACCGATTCGAATGTTTACTAAGATCTAACAGCCAATCAGAATCGCGCTCGCGCACGGCACCGTACGCGTACGGTAAGCTTACCGTAAGCGCACGGTAAGCGCACCGTAAGCTGCCACAGATATATATATTGATTTAAATGCTATTTTCTCAGGATCTACTGAACAGATTTACACCAAACCTACAAAAGGCACTTCCTTGACCTGTAGACTACCTCTCTGCCAAATTTCAAGTAACTCTGTTCAGCCGTTCGGGCTGTAGCTGTGTCTAAAGGTCCTATGGAAAAATGCATGGGAAAAACGTGTTTTGGGACCCCCCTTTTTTCTCAGCCCCCGCTTGACGAATCCCCCCGAGACTTTCAGGGGAGGAGCGGAGCGTAGCGCCCCACCTATTTTGAAAATTTCGCGAGGATTCGTCGACCAGCACCAAAGTTATTCCAAATAGAATGTTGCGGATTTCCTATGGAAACAGGGTCCTAACTATAACTACCTACAGACACACATATATATTTGACATATATCTATTTAAAATAAGTATTATAAAACTAAATATATATATATATATATATATATATATATATATATATATATATATATATATATATATATATATATATATATATTCGACGAAGTATAACTCCAAAACAACCTCCAGCTCACAAGAACTGGCGAAGGAGGAGATGGACCACAAAGATTAGGCGAGATGGAGTTTATTCAGTCCAGTTACAGCAGTGGCGCGTTTCGAGCCCGGGAGCCCTTGATCGCACATCAGTCACAGTGAACATGATTCTTTTTAAATGCTTAAAGGTGTATTACCATAGTTTACTCGTGTTTGATCATGTGACCATAAACACAGAGGAAACACTATCCATTTTGTATTCAGAGCTTAGTGCTCACAATGAATTTGTAAAAACATCGAGTTCAATCTCCAGATATAATATACCGGTATGAATACCTACATTTGTAATATATACAAATATCTATATGTGCAACTTAATTCTAGTGACTGAACTTATACAAATAAAGTTCATTGAAAAATTGCTATGTCTGTATAAATACATAAATAATAAATGGATTTTTTATATTTCTTTTGCAAAAAAATCCTATTTTCTTTCTACACATACCATCAAATCCAAACTGAACTGATTTGTTATCATTAACTTATATTGAAGTACGTTATTTAGCCCAGTCACTGAACACATATAGACAAATTAAATGCATCTATCTAAATTGCATTATTTCATCAAGATTCATTGAATGAGAGATAGTCAATAAAGTGCAAATAACATAGCCAGTCAATCAGTCAGTCAAAAAACTTTATTTTGGCAATTACTGCCATAAAAGCACAATAAGATGAGATTAAAAATACAGCATCGTAATAAAACTTGAATATTAAAGATTAAAAAGAAGAAAATGAAAGATAAAAAGAAATAACGGGTAATGGTGCAGTTTGGATTTAAAACCCTATTAACAGGACGGTAACAATAAAAACAATTCTCACTCCTGAAAAAATATGAAATCATTAGAATCTTTGGACTAGGAGCGGTATATTGGATAGAACAGTTTTTGTCCATATAAGGAGAAGTATCATCCTCTTGCACCATACCATAAAAAACTATGTAAATAAGCTGGTGGACATGATTTAAGATATAAGCGTCAGTAATAACATTTTAAAATCAAGGTAACAAATCGATTTAAGTATCACCGCCCAAATCTCAGCCCTAACTTTTCACTAGACATCTGCGTTTGCACCATAAAGCAAAAATAAATTTGGATATAGCAGCAACAAGAACCGGATGTGTATCATATTTTAGTAGCCTCTAAACCGCTCTAAAATTTCTAATTCCCAGATTCCTGCAGAGCTGAAACACCCATTTGGATCTGGCAGCCTTATATGTGGGACAAAAAAAGATCACATGGGTCTCAGTCTCATCTGTCTCGTTGCACCCAGGACAAGATAGTTTGTTGGCCCCCGCCCAGTTGTTAGTAAATACATGGAGAGGGAGCGTCCCGTGTCGGAATTGGAGAAAGAGTTTCTTGGCTAAAAAGGGTTGAACGAGATCAAGAGCTGGCTCCAATTTGTAGTCTGTTTTAACATCTAAAAACCTAGAGGTTAGACTAGATGCCTCTATCACCCTACTGATACACATCAATCGGTATTCTTTTAAAGCAGAGGTTAATGACTGTTTAGAGATGTCAAGACAAGATTCCTCGGGAAAAGACCACAAATCCCTCCTCCCAATTTGACGAAAGGTATCCCGAATTTAGGACAGCCAAGGAATTTTTTCCGCCCCCCCGGATGTGCATAACTGATTCTAGTTCCTCTCTATATATAACCAGCTCTGGGGTACTCCATAGCCTTCATCAATACAATAGTGGGCGAGAGGCTATTACTTCAGTGATATGGAGAATACCCAGATCCATCCTTAGAGGGACTAAAGGGGTACTTTGAGGGAGACTCAAAAGTTGCCTTAGAAAATTATTTTCGGTCAGGGCTAGAGATTTAGTCTGGCAGTGACCCCATAGTTCAGCTCCGTAAAGGGTGGCACCCCTTGCTTGAACTTTATAGATTTCTACAGGGGGGGCAATAACCCTTACGACACAGCTCCTATGGACTTTTAAGATCCCCTCACTAACTTGAATAAGTTTTAAATTTGCCTTGGCAATCTGCGGCCCCCAGTCCATTTTATCACTTATGGTAAGCCCTCAATAATCAAAGACTGGGACCCTCTCTAAAGGCCTTTCGTCCATTTTGGGGTGTGGGCAATTTGTGGAGTTGGCATGAAACACCATATACTTTGTCTTCTTTATATTTACCTCAAGATTCCTTTTCTTACAAAACGAGCCAAACTTCTCTAAGACACGTTGCATCCCCATAGGTGTTTTAGATAGGAGCAGCATGTCATCTGCAAACATTAGAGCAGGAATTTTACGATTGGCAAGTTTAGGGGAGTCTATATCCTTAACTGATAAAAGATCTTCAATTAACCCATTTAGAAAAAGGGAGAAGAGAGTTGGTGCGAGGACGCAGCCTTGTCTCACGCCCTTCTCTATAGGAATCGGAGCAGAGAGATCCCCTCTATTTCCACATCTAATTCTGGTGAAATTACCTTCGTGGAGGCGTTTTATCTGTTGACAGAGATAAACTGGAGCCCCCATCTCTAACAGCAGGTCCCACAGCTGATCTCGGTCTATCAAATCAAAAGCTGATTTGATATCCACGAAAGTAAGATAGAAGGAACCACCCTCCAACATGATAGTTTTCCAATAGATTAATTGTAATCTAAACAACTGATCTATAGTTGAAGTTTTAGATCTAAAACCAGCTTGGAGAGGGGTAAGTATATTATGGTCTTCCATCCATATCTGGAGTCTTCCCAAGGGAACACGCGCAAAGATTTTTTGCGATACATCAATTAGGCTAATAGGCCTATAGTTTGCCGGATCTATTGGAGAACCTTTCTTGTAGATGAGAATAATTTCAGCACCCACCCACGTTTTGGGAGGTGACAGGCCAAGAAGAATTGCATTAAAAAGAGACCACAGGTATGGAACTCAGATTACCTGGTCAGTTTTGTACAAATCTCCTGGGACCCTGTCCAATCCATGTGCCTTGGCCAGAGCCATTCTCACCTCAGCCAAGGAACAGAGGGGAATGTCTGTAGGTGGAACATAAGTAGGATGGATTACTGGCAACCCAGTTACAGCTGTTCCTATTTGGGGCTTAGAGTATAACACTTGGAAGTGGTCTCGCCAGATTTCCTCCCAGAGGTTTGGCTCTATTGCATTCTTACCATCGGGATTGCCCGTCTTCACCAAATTCCAGAACCCTCTAGGGTCCCTGACGTCCAATGCTTTGATGGCCTGCCACCTATCAATTTCCCATTCAGATTTTGCTTCTAGTATTAGTTTTTTAAAGAAAGCCCTTGCCTCCCTAATGCGTGAAATATCACCCTCACGTAATTGAGTCAACAGAGCTTTCCTTGCGTCTCTGCAGGCCCTATTATACCAGGGACTAACACCTCTTTGTTCCTCTCTTTTTTGGGTGGAGGTAGTAAAGAAGACCTCTGCAAGGATTTCAACCAAATCCTGGTGGTTGTCCCCCAACTCCAATAAAGAATCAGTACTACCACATCTATCTGTAATAGAGCTAGCCTTCACCAAAAAGGGAATTATGGATTTGTACAGTACAGCCTTTGCCTCCGGTGTTTGTAAAAAAGTTCCCCATCGGATTCTTCTACCTCCCTCTGCTACATATAAGTTGGAGGGGGGTGCGATGGACTCAGGTTGCCCTGCTCCCAATTGATGCCAATCCAAAGTAACAACCAGTGGATTGTGATCGCTTTCAGGATGGGGCTGTACCAGGAAATTCACTATCCTACGCCAGATATCCACCTTCACCAAAATATAATCAATTGTGGATGCCTGGCCCTTTCTTTCAAAAGTGTGTTTCCCAGGTTGCCTGCATATATTCGACCATTACATGCCCTCAGCGAATGATTAAGAGTGAGGTCAACTGCAAGGCTAGGGGAGTCCAGCCCCTCAGTGGATAATGGTTACACGTTGGAATTCCCCATGTCGAATCCTCATCACCCGTTATGGGGTGGGATAACCCGTTTAAGGGTTCAAAGTGGCAATTAAAGTCTTCACCGATAATAGGTAGGACTTGTTCAGGCAGCGGCGCCAGAAAGGCTGACAGACAATCGAACGTCTGTGATGTCTGCCCATACCTTACAGGATAGTAAATGTTGATGATAGCTGCTTTGGGGAAATCATTCAGGGATAAAATAATACATAAGATATCAGGGGAGCGGGTTTCTATCGGCTTAACTAAGCAGCCGAGGTGTGTACGAATCCAGATACCCAAGCCCCCCGATGTTCTACCCCTAGGCCCCTGGACTGCCTTTTTACAATAAGTGGCAAAACCTACTCTGTGCAATGGCTTCAGTGCCCAGGTCTCCTGAAATAAACATATCTCATGTGTATCGATGAATTCAACCCACTCATGGATAATCATTTTAGTGGTTAACCCAGCTATATTCCAAGATAGCAGGCTTAGCCCGAGTGGTGGGGCAGCCTTAGGGCTCTGCAGGCCCATGATAGAGATCCCTCTCTCAGGGGCCGCAGACAGGATCTTCTCCTCAGAACCAGAGTTTTCCACAGTAGTGTCCTGATAGTTGGCTACTTCCCCTTTGGCAAGCCCCTTAAGTGCCCCACTATTACTAGTCAATACAGAGTTATCAAGTGCCATAATTCCCTGTGATAATTGGGCAATTCTAGCCTGGGAAGAGAAGGTCGGTTGGCCCATGCTAAAATTAATATCCTGCTGGATCCCCGTCCTGCTCGGTGGGCTACGGTGTACATGCCCCTGGAAATCACCAATATTTTCCCTGGTAGTTTCATTATTCACAAGTTCCCTGATCGAAGTGCGTGTTAACCACATCTCCCTCAACAATTCGCAAAGTTTGGCTGTTCAAAGTCAGTCAATCTACATGGTCTAGGCAACTAAATCTGTTTGATAAAGGGAGAGCAAAAGGTGGGGTTTTATCATTATTAAATCGTCTATTAATTGCTCTCTCCACCTGCGGCATACAATCATTCCCTTCCCTTCGTTGCCCCCAACTATTTAATGGTAAAAGGCTGGGGTGGGGGGGATAGAAATACATTAAAGAAAGGGACCGTATCTCTTTGGTCGTCCGCGTCTGATCGCATGTATGGTCAACTATCCTACTGTCTCTAAAGTTGATCTAAATGCAATCGCCCTCAATGTGTTTCTTTTTTTGCCCTACGCAGCTTACTCTACGAGTGAATAATATTTCACTGTGCACCTGTGGTGGTAGTGGTCTATTGATGTCTAACCAATGGATGTACTTATTTTTCAATTCAAAATACGATTCGTCTTTACCTTCGGCCAATCCCGGGATAGCAGCCAAAACAATAACATACGGGATTGATTCTGGAGGTAAGTCTACACGTGACAAGCTAGGGCTCTTAGAATCACAGTTTGGGGGGCACCTACCAGATTCATCAGCTTTGTTCTTTCTCGATGAGCCTATCATAGGACCACCCACCTGGGTAGGAATCGCTGGGTTTATAACCTTGTTAGAAGCTCCCTCACCATGTGTTGCTTTGCCAAATTTCCCAATAATGCCCAACTCAACAGACCCCCTTAAAGGGGCTAGTATTGTATTAGAAGGCAAAGGGGAGCTTAAGCCGGACAGAATAGGGAGATTAGCACTTAAATTGGAAGTTACATCAGATGGCCCAGGGTGATCCCCCCATAACAAATTATTGTTCAGATGATTGTTTGTAAAAGATAGTTCTAAATGTGAAAGTTTATCTTCAATTAGAGATAGTCTTTCGAGAAGTGGTTGAAGAGAAGAGGTAAGTAAAGTTCCCATTTTCACCAAGAAATCCTCTCCGGCTAGGTGTGCAAGGGGATCCTTTATAGCAGAGTTTAATGGACCCGTCAGAGGAAGAGATGATCGAGCCTCCATCTCAGGGGGTGATACTATGAGCTCCGTCACACCTGTTCCACGGGGTATTTGAGACTTCGGGTTTTTGGAATTTGTTTTCCTTTGCAAACCCCCACCCTGCTTTCTCTTTGTGGCAGGTTCCTTGGGTTGAACCAGAGCTTGGGTGGCGAATGATTAAATTAATATATATAAATATTGATAACAATAAAACAACAATTTCTGGATAATATTGTTAAAATCATATGAAAAATACTACTTCTCATATCGGTGAAAATATTAATAAAAAGAGTTAAAAAATGTGTGTCGTTTTTATAAGGCAAGTTTAAGAGTTATATAAGTTGTTTCTGGCTAAAAAGTCAATTTCATTTTATACTTCATATTAGGGAACCTATATATTAAGATCGCCATACTACTAAAGTCATATTTGTATTGCATCAGCAAAGTTGAGAGGAAAAACAGATATAATTTTTGTTTCATTTGAAGCAGAAAATAAAGATCCCAATAGTTATGATAATACACAGAGAAATGGGGAGCTGAAGACATTAAATGAAATTGTACATGTCCTCAGTATTGTTCAACCAATTAGGCCACTTGCTATCAAGCTCTAAAATTATTTTTGCTTCAAGTTGTCTCAGCTGTAGCTCGCGGTTTCCCCCTCTGCGTAATTTCGGAACTGAACCTACCACAAAATACTTAAGACAAGCCATGTCATTATTGTGAATACTTTTAAAATGGCGTGCCACTGGTTAAGTCGGATCACTGTGTAGAATAGCACGAAGGTGCTGTAGAATCCTGACATGCACCTGCAGCTTAGTGCTGCCAATGTAATTCAAGCCACAGGTGCACGTCAGGACATACACTGCACATTCAGTCTTGCAGTTAAAACTACTTGTGATAACCACCTCGTGTGTATTAAATGGAGTTTGGTAGTGAGTTGTATTAGTTCCGAATTTGCAAGCTCTACAGCTAGAGCACTTACGGAATCCATGTGCAGGTTGAAGCCACATTACATTTTGTCTAGTTTCAGGGCTATTCTTGTCAAGGACCGCACCCATATTTTTAGCTCTCCAGAATGTGATAGTAGGGGTACTTGACAATCTTGAATTGAGTACTCCATCTGTTAATAGTTGGGCCAATGTTTCCTCACAATAGCCATGATTTTTCTTTGTTCATTGCTAAATGTGGTTATTAGTCTGGGACTTTCATTTAAAGTGATTTCTTCCCTTGTGGCCACCTTTATTTCTGCACCTGAATTTGTGGATTTCTTGAATTTAAAAAGGCTTTCTCTGGGTCTTAATTTTGCCTTATCAATAGCTAGTTGTAATATTTTGTCTGTGTATCCTCTTTTCTTTAATCTCATGATCAAATCATTTAGGCAAGATTTAAAATCCGTAGTTAAACTACATATTCTCTTTAACCTCAATATCTCACCGTAGGGAATGCTAGCTATTAAATGCTTGGGATGCAAACAAGTAGCATGAAGCGTTGCATTCCCAGCTGTGGGTTTTCTATATAAGGTTGTTTCAATTCTTTCATTTTTTATGTAAATTTTCACATCTACAAACTCTATGTTCATTTTATTAATGTGTGATGTGAAACGGAGGTTGAGGGAGTTGCAATTAATAGTTTCCACAAAACCTATGGCTTCTTGTTCATCTCCTTGCCACAGGATAAAAATATCATCAATATACCTTAAATAGCATATTATCTTTTCATTTACCCATTCTTTGTGTTCTATATTTAGGACCTGTTCCTCCCACCAGCCTACTTGTAAACACGCATAGCTGGGGGAGAAACAGGAAGCCATCGCAACTCCTCTGAGTTGTCTATACAGCTCCTTCCCAAACAGAAAGAAATTGTTATTTAAACACCACTTAATGAGATTGACAATAACCTTATTAAGTTAGTGATATTCAAATGTCCTGTTGGCCAAAAAATGTCTCACTGTGGCTACTCCTTGTACATGATTTATGCTTGTGTAAAGAGACTCAACGTCTAAAGTTATAAGCAGCATATCTTCATTCCAGTATTGATCTTTGATCTTTTCCAAGAAGTCACTGGTGTCCCTTACATAACTTGGTAGATTTTTGACTGGATCTTGCAAGAAAAAGTCGATGTATTGGCCCACCTGTTCTCCAGCCCTTTTGATGGCCGATATAATTGGTCTTCCAGGTGTCGGTATTACTCCTTTATGGATTTTTGGGATTAAGTATAGGACAGGGAGAACTGGAAACTCATTGTTCATGAATTTAAATTCTTCAGATGAAATAAGTCCCTCCCTGCGCCATTGTGAAAGCTGTTTATACAGAGTCTCTTTGGCTTTGGTATATTCCCTATATGTTGTTTTTTCATAGCAGTTGCCGTCATTTATTTGTCTAATAGCCTCTTTGATGTACTCGTTCTTGGGCCAGATAACCAAGTTACCACCTTTATCTGAATTTTTAATCACAATTTCTTTGTTTTCACCTAATTTCTTCATAAGGTTGACATATTGTAGTTTTGTATATTGGATTTTGTTTCTTTTCTTGCCCTTGATATCTTGATACAATTTTTTGATATCATTGATTACACAATCGTGAAAAGTATCTACTGTATCCTTAGGCATTAGTGGAATAAAGTTGGATGTTGCTTTAAACTGACTTTTGCCAGCGCCCTTTTGTGCCATATTAATTTTGTTAGGTCTCAGTTGCGTTGTTAGGTCAGAATCTGGTTGAGAATTTGTGGCATTGTCAAGATCATGTAAGGTCAGTAAGGTGGGAACATCTGAGGACAATAGTCTGTTGTCTTCCATAGTGGGATCTCTAATACAAGTTTCCGATTCGACAATTTCTTTCACGGATTTCATAGCGAAGAATTTCTTTAGCTTGAGTTTCCTGATGAAACAGTAGATATCTATGCGTGTGTAAGTATAGTTGAAACTTTGTTTAGGGCAATAATTAAGACCAAGTGCTAACAGTTGTTCTTCTGCTTTAGTTAAGGTGACAGTCGATAGATTGATGATAGAATTGTTTTCTACTATTTCTTCCTTTGCCAATTGTTTTTTTTTTCTTCTTTTTTTGTTGATTTTTGTTTGTGCATGCATATTCTATCTCATCCCCGTTTATTTCTCTTCTTTCTATTTGTTTCCTTTGTTGTCTTGGTCTCAATGTTTGCAGTCTTTCTTCTACTAAAAAATCCAATTCTTGGTCCAGATTTAATTTAGTTGAAACTTGTTGCCTAGTAGAATCCGAGTCTAAGCTGGACTCGCTGGTTATAGAGATCGTTTCCATGCTAGAAAACTCATTTTCTACATTGGATCTTGTGTTGAAAGATAATGTGGGTTGAGAAACTGTTGCCCATCGGAGGGCTTGAAATGTCGCAACAACAGACTACATGTTCCACAATTCCATGTGGGCTCATTTGAGCTGCCCATTGGAGGGTGATTAATTGAAATGAACGGACATGTGGACTGCATTTGCCACGCCTCTGACGAAGTGCAGAAGCACTGAAACGCGTCCGGCGTTAAGAAGATTAGCTGATAATAATGCTGTTATTACGTTCGGCATGCTGACCCTGCTTTTACCCGGGAAAATGATGGTTGTCGGAGTGCATTTTCAACCTGAGGGTAAACCTGGAGCGTTCATGTTTTGCGGCAGCCCAGCTGCAGAAAATGCACCACCCCGCGATCATGGGGGCCATGGGGTTCCATATCTAATGGAGTTTTATTTTGGTGACTTCCATAGGGATTAATAAACGGGACCCGCATGCCGAGGCCCATCGGAGGGCTTGAAATGCCGCAACAACAGACAACATGTCCCAAAATTCCATGTGGGCTCATTTGAGCTGCCCATTGGAGGGTGATTAATTGAAATGGACGGACATATGGACTGCATTTACCACGCCTCTGAAGAAGTGCGGAAGCACTGAAACGCGTCAGGCGTTAAGAAGATTAGCTGATAATAATGCTGTTACGTTCAGCATGCTGACCCTGCTTTTTCCAGGGAAAATGATGGTTGTCGGAGTAAGTTTTCAACCGGAGGGTAAACCTGGAGCGTTCATGTTTTGCGGCAGCCGAGCTGCAGAAAATGCACCACCCCGCGATCATGGGGGCCATGGGGCTCCATATCCAATGGAGTTTCATTGTGGGGACTTCCATAGGGATTAATAAGCGGGACCCGCATGCTGAGGCCCATCGAAGGGCTTGAAATGCCGCAACAACAGACTACATTTCCCACAATTCCATGTGGGCTCATTTGAGCTGCCCATTGGAGGGTGATTAATTGAAATGGACAGACATGTGGACTGCATTTGCCACGCCTCTGAAGAAGTGCGGAAGCACTGAAATGCGTCCGGCATTTAGAAGATCAGCTGATTATAATGCTGTTGCTATGTTCGGCATGCTGACCCTGCTTTTACCAGGGAAAATGATGGTTGTCGGAGTGCGTTTTCAACCGGAGGGTAAACCTGGAGCGTCGCCAGTAGATAGTTATAGTTAGGAGCGAGTTCCCATAGGAAATCTGAAAATTCTATTTTGAATAACTTTGGCGCCGGTTGACTTATCTTTGTGAAATTTTCAAAACTAATGAGGCGCTCCGCTCAGCTCCTACCCTGAAAGTCTCGGGGTGATTCGTCAAGCGGGGGCTGAGAAAAAAGGGGGAACCCAAAACGCGTTTTCCCCATGCATTTTCCCATAGGACCTTTAGTCGAAGGTACAGCCCGAACGGCTGAACAGAATTACTTGAAATTTGGCAAAGAGGTAGTCCTCAGGTCAGGCACGTGCCTTATGCATATATGGTGTAAATCCGTTCAGTAGTTCCTGAGAAAATCAAAAGTAAATTCACATATATATCTGGGCGGAGCCTAACCACACATCTCATCGTGAGATCTGATTGGCTGTCAGCACTTCATCCAAGAAGTGTTGGCAGCCATCTTGGGACCAATATACATGATAGCACCTCATTAAAAAGCCTTGCAGTTAATAGAAGGTTTTAAGACTTTAGTTACATTATAAATCATTTGTTGATGGTACCATACTCATTTTAGGAATTGTGGTGTGTTTTAAGGTGATTTTACCATGTGAAAAAGCCTTCTGCTGGGATATCATGAATCATGTTTTGGAGAAAACTCTTTTCTCATGCTTTTCCCACAGAGGTTTGGAAGGTGATCTATCAGCTGAACTGAGAGCATATTTTCTGGTAATTCACATTATCTTTCTCAGTCATGGGAGAATGAAGTCTGACATTCTCAGTAAAACATGTACATCCAACAAGGGCAGAGACTGTCAGTTGATTCCTTTGTGTTCTACTGCAGCTTCCCAGAGTGTTCTAAAGAACAACTAGAGCGCTAACAGTCCTACTTATGACAAAAGTATGGCACACCTGAAGCCATCTTGGTTGGAATAAAGTGGTAACTCTTAAAACATTTAATTTAAAAAGGAACAAACTGAGGGGGTTCATTTTGCCAAAGCAATTATGATTAGTGCTGCAGAAAGAAAAATTAGGGCACATTTTGACTTCTCAAATCCTCTTCTATTTCATAAAAAAATTCTGACATGCAGACTGAAACATGCACTTTGAATACCAGCAGCAGACTTCCCTGGTGAGCAGTAGCTTTACTACAGTGATCTAATGAGCAACAAGAGTGCTAACATTCAGAATTTAAGGCAAATGTGTGACACATCTGAATGCCTTCTTGATGGAACCAAACTAAAAAACTGAAAGTATTTCCTACTGAGGAGACTGCAGTAAATGAGGAAAACTTCATAACAAATACATCTCCCAAGATGGCAACCAGAGACAAAAGAGCCCAAATGTAGCCCAAATATCACCCAGATGTAGCCCAAGTATAGCCCAATGATAGAATGTCCCAGAGTGTTCTAACGAATAACTAGAGCGCTAACAGTCTTACTTATTACAAAAGTATGGCACACCTGAAGCCATCTTGATTGGAATAAAGTGGTAACACTTAAAACATTTAATTTACAATGGAACAAAATGAGGGGGTTCATTTTCCCATAGAAATTATGAATAGTTCTGCAGAAAGAAAAATTAGGGCACATTTTGACTTCTCAAATTCTCTTCTATTTCATAAAAATATTCTGACATGCAGACTGAAACATACACTTTTAATACCAGCAGCAGACTTCTGTGGTGAGCAGTAGCTTTACTACAGTGATCTAATGAGCAACTGGAGTGCTAACATTCAGAATTTATGGCAAATGTGTGACCTATCTGAATACCTTCTTGATGGAATCAAAGTAAAAAACTGAAAGCATTTCCTACTGAGGAGACTGCAGTAAATGAGGAAATTAGGAAACTTCATAACAAATAAATCTCCCAAGATGGCCACCAGAGACAAAAGAGCCCAAATGCAGAACAAATATCACCCAGATGTTACCCACTGACAGAAGTGTGCAAAACACTTATTTTTTGTGTATTTGCAGTTGTATATAGTGCAGATTTGTCAGGTATTGGAGTGCTTTACATGAGCATTGGTTACATCACACAAGATCAAATTCATTTTGGTTGTAGACATGGGGAGTTAAGTGATTTGACCAGAATCACAGAATGTTGAGCTGAAGCAGAAACTCCAACCTGGTTCCCCAGTTGCAAAGTCTGCAGCTCTGGAAGTAACACCACATCCTCTCCCCTAGGTGCAACATTTAATCAAGTGGTCAACTGGATAAAAAAACATAAAGATTACAAATAATTTAAAAGTTCTTTGTCGCTATTTGAAAACTCAGAAAATATGTCCTCATTTTAGTTTTTTACAGCACTAACCATAATTTTGATGCAAATAAGACCCTCTCATATATGTAATTTCTAAAGGAAATACTCTAGTTATTACAGTTTTGATTACATCAAGATGACGTCAGGCGTTCCACACTTTTGTAATAAATATAGAATGTTAGCAATCTAGTTGTTCATTGGGATACTGTTGAGAGGCAGAGGCCAGGGGCACGGACTCTGAAAATTGAAGGCAGGTAGGAGAGTGCAGAGGCAACAATTTGACCACACTGGGCAGGCAGGAAGGGCAGTGGCAGCACAACAGGGTAAGGAGGGCAGTGGAAAGTTGGGCAGGGGCAACAAACCAACAATACAGGACTGGCAAGAGAGGCTGTGGCAATATAATAGACCATTGTGGGCAGAAGGAAGAGGCAGTGGTAGTACAACCATACATGCCAACAGACCCGTTTCAGCCAGGAAACATCCAATGTTTTTAAGCTCAAATGGGCTTTACTTGATCTGTCTCCTGTCTACAATCTCCTCTTTTTTAATGTTACTCAAAGGGGAAAATCAATACCCCAGTTTTTTTCAAAATCTCCCTCTTACCAAGTTCAAAATGTTTGCAAGTATGGTACATTGGATCATGGTACGCAGGAGGAATTGGGGTAGGGACATGGACTCGGATAACAGAGGACAGGAGGGACATGGAGAGGTGCACCAAACTGACCCTACAGGGCAGGCATCAGGGAGTGCAGCACAACAATCCATGGAAAGCAATAGGGAGGGGACAGGACCATGCACATGGACAACAGAGAACAGAGGGGAAAGAGGCAATGGGAGCTAGCTGACCATAATGGACAGATAGGAGAGAAAGCTGCAGCATAACAGACCATAAAGGGCAGGAGGGACGGATCAGGGGCATTACAATGGAACAGGCAAGCCAGGAGGGAGGGAATAGGGGTCTACACATGGAAACAGAGGGCTGGGGGCAAGGGGGCAGGGCAGGAGCAGCAAGATGACCATGGAGGTCAGGCAGGATGGGCACTAGAAACAAGACACACCATGGAGAGCAACAATGAGACTATGATGTCATACACACAGACCATGGAGGGAAGGTGGGGGGTCAGGGGCAGCTAGCTGACCACACAGGGAAGGTGGGAGGGGCCATGGCAGCACAGAAGACCATGCATGGCAAGCAGGAGGGTTAGTGGCAGCACAATGGCTATGATGGGCAAGTAGGAGGGTGCAGGGGCATGCACAAAGGACCATGGAGGATAGAAGGGAGGGTCAGGACCTGGGCACAGACAAGAGAGTTCAGGGGAAGGGGCCTCACAACAGACCGCACGGGGCAGGCAGGAGGAGCAGTTGCAGCACAACAGACCAGGGAGGGCATAAGGGTGTGGCAGTAAAATGGACCATGGAGGACAGGAGGAAGGGGATAGGGGCATGGCATGTGGACAGGCAGGGTGGAGGTGGCAGGTACAGGTTACAGTCATCTGACAATGCTAGGCAGGTGGGAGGGAAGTGGCAGCTCAACAGAACACTCAGAGTAGATAGGAGTGACAGGTCCATGGAACATGGTGGGCAAAAAGGATGAAGCAGGGGCATGCACAAAGACATCGGAGGGCAGGGGGAAGGAGAATAGGGGCAGCAAGCTAAGCACAGAGGCTAAGCAGGAGGTCAATGATGGGCCATAGAATCGGGCAATGGATGGCAGGAGGAGTGGACTGGTACATCATGCTAAATGGGAGGGCAGCGACAGCACATCAGACCATGCATGGCAGGTGGGAGGAAGTTAGTCCATGGATTCAGACAACAGAGGATAGGGAGGAGGTGGATGGGGCTGCAAGCTAACTGTTCAGAGAAGGTGGGTGTTAGGAACTTTATTGTTTTTAAAATGTGTGTCTGTGCGAACTACTTAAAATATGAACAAGTATGCAGCATAATCTCACTTTTATTCAGGAAGAAGAGGATGTTTGTGACTGTGACTCCGGGCTCACTTGGCAGAAACACCCCCTGACCCTCCACCCCCATCGCAAAATGTAATGTCTGTGAAAACGGTAGGTGGACGCAGTGTTATATAGCACATAGTCCTGAGAGCACGATTGAAAATGAAAACTAGATATAGTATATGGTATAAACTATGCACCAAAAAGTGTGATATAAGATGAACCGGGGTGTGAAATATAATATGCAATACATTGTGCGCAATGACAGATTCATTGGAGAGCGCGAGATAGCACAGGCACTAGCTCGTGCTATGCGATATGCGCCTTGGAGTGTAATATGCACAGGACAGTGTTGTGTAACCTAACTAGTCTCTAAAATTGTAATATAAAATATGTGCTGGGGAGTGTAACGTTGCATATGCACTGTGACAAAGATATGGATCCCAGATTGTAATATGTATGGCATAGCGCTGTGCGTTATAACATAGGCATCGAGGAAGGCACGTTAGATGGGGCCATATAACCCGTGCGAAGGCAAGTGTGGCACAACATATTCACGGGGTGGTGTTACAGTGCACATGGGCTAGAGAGTGTCATAGCATACGCACTATCTGGTGGAATACAACACAGTGGTGTGAGGCACTCGGCGGGCACTGGTGGGTGTAACACAGCATTGGGCTCAGCCAGGAGCACGCTGTGACTCAAGTGAGGTTCGTCTCCTTTCCAGAGAGTAAAATAAAAAGTATTACACATCCGGCGGTGGATGTGTGTTTTATTAACCGTGAGGGGGGTTTCTTGCATAGTTTGGTCGAATTTTTGTTGAAACCCCTTTGACACGTCAGAGCTTCACTAGCGGTGTAAATACATTCCATGTGGATTCATTCTATGCATAGTTGCCTTTTAATGATTATCACCGCAATCCTCTGCTGATGCTAATACTGTATTTCGACACTTATTTGCCCATGTCTTCTTCCATTAAATTTTAGCTATACATATATTACAAATATTTTTTTTTTCATAAAGACACATATGTCATCAGCAGAAGATTGCGGTCGCGTGAGTTATAGTTGCCTGCACTAACTATAACGCGGGAATTTCATTGGTTTTTTACGAGTGAAATGTACAGCTAACTATAACATGTGTGAAACCTATGGTTTTTTCAGTGAATTTGCAAGGTTTTTTTAATGCTAATTCCTAACTATAACGTGTGTGAAACCTATCGTTTTTTCAGTGAATTTGTACGGTTTTTTAAATGCTAAGTTACTTTACGCCATTCATGCCGTGTGCGCCCAGTTAACGCAGTTCATTCCGTGCGCGCACGGTGCGCTTCGCGCACCGTGCGCGCACAGTGAGCACGCGGTGTGCTTCGCGCACCGCGCGCCCACTTTACGCAGTTAGTGCCGTGCACGCACGGTGGTCACGCGGTGCGCTGCGCGCACCGCGTGCCCACGTTAAGCGAGATGGGCCATGTACGCACGATGCGCATCTTTGTGAAATGTATTCTTTGTTGAATTCATAGCTGTAATATGCCATGCACAAATGGTGCCCTTTGGGCACCATTTGCACACGGGGTGGGGAGAATGTGGATAATTTTTTTTTTTATACATTTTTACCGTACGCGTACGGTAAGCGTAATCGGCGATTTTCCGAAAAAAAAAATTTTTTTTTTTGGGCTTGGGGGTGGTTTGGGGACCCCTGTATCAATGCTGGGTGGTTAGGATCTCATGAAACTGCCTCTTTACACATTTTTGGGGTTCGTTTTTGCTGCCCAACTCATTTTTAGCTCTCCAGAATGTGATAGTAGGGGTACTTGACAATCTTGAATTGAGTACTCCATCTGTTAATAGTTGGGCCAATGTTTCCTCACAATAGCCCTGATTTTTCTTTGTTCATTGCTAAATGTGGTTATTAGTCTGGGACTTTCATTTAAAGTGATTTCTTCCCTTGTGGCCACCTTTATTTCTGCACCTGAATTTGTGGATTTCTTGAATTTAAAAAGGCTTTCTCTGGGTCTTAATTTTGCCTTATCAATAGCTAGTTGTAATATTTTGTCTGTGTATCCTCTTTTCTTTAATCTCATGATCAAATCATTTAGGCAAGATTTAAAATCCGTAGTTAAACTACATATTCTCTTTAACCTCAATATCTCACCGTAGGGAATGCTAGCTATTAAATGCTTGGGATGCAAACAAGTAGCATGAAGCGTTGCATTCCCAGCTGTGGGTTTTCTATATAAGGTTGTTTCAATTCTTTCATTTTTTATGTAAATTTTCACATCTACAAACTCTATGTTCATTTTATTAATGTGTGATGTGAAACGGAGGTTGAGGGAGTTGCAATTAATAGTTTCCACAAAACCTATGGCTTCTTGTTCATCTCCTTGCCACAGGATAAAAATATCATCAATATACCTTAAATAGCATATTATCTTTTCATTTACCCATTCTTTGTGTTCTATATTTAGGACCTGTTCCTCCCACCAGCCTACTTGTAAACACGCATAGCTGGGGGAGAAACAGGAAGCCATCGCAACTCCTCTGAGTTGTCTATACAGCTCCTTCCCAAACAGAAAGAAATTGTTATTTAAACACCACTTAATGAGATTGACAATAACCTTATTAAGTTAGTGATATTCAAATGTCCTGTTGGCCAAAAAATGTCTCACTGTGGCTACTCCTTGTACATGATTTATGCTTGTGTAAAGAGACTCAACGTCTAAAGTTATAAGCAGCATATCTTCATTCCAGTATTGATCTTTGATCTTTTCCAAGAAGTCACTGGTGTCCCTTACATAACTTGGTAGATTTTTGACTGGATCTTGCAAGAAAAAGTCGATGTATTGGCCCACCTGTTCTCCAGCCCTTTTGATGGCCGATATAATTGGTCTTCCAGGTGTCGGTATTACTCCTTTATGGATTTTTGGGATTAAGTATAGGACAGGGAGAACTGGAAACTCATTGTTCATGAATTTAAATTCTTCAGATGAAATAAGTCCCTCCCTGCGCCATTGTGAAAGCTGTTTATACAGAGTCTCTTTGGCTTTGGTATATTCCCTATATGTTGTTTTTTCATAGCAGTTGCCGTCATTTATTTGTCTAATAGCCTCTTTGATGTACTCGTTCTTGGGCCAGATAACCAAGTTACCACCTTTATCTGAATTTTTAATCACGATTTCTTTGTTTTCACCTAATTTCTTCATAAGGTTGACATATTGTAGTTTTGTATATTGGATTTTGTTTCTTTTCTTGCCCTTGATATCTTGATACAATTTTTTGATATCATTGATTACACAATCGTGAAAAGTATCTACTGCATCCTTAGGCATTAGTGGAATAAAGTTGGATGTTGCTTTAAACTGACTTTTGCCAGCGCCCTTTTGTGCCATATTAATTTTGTTAGGTCTCAGTTGCGTTGTTAGGTCAGAATCTGGTTGAGAATTTGTGGCATTGTCAAGATCATGTAAGGTCAGTAAGGTGGGAACATCTGAGGACAATAGTCTGTTGTCTTCCATAGTGGGATCTCTAATACAAGTTTCCGATTCGACAATTTCTTTCACGGATTTCATAGCGAAGAATTTCTTTAGCTTGAGTTTCCTGATGAAACAGTAGATATCTATGCGTGTGTAAGTATAGTTGAAACTTTGTTTAGGGCAATAATTAAGACCAAGTGCTAACAGTTGTTCTTCTGCTTTAGTTAAGGTGACAGTCGATAGATTGATGATAGAATTGTTTTCTACTATTTCTTCCTTTGCCAATTGTTTTTTTTTTCTTCTTTTTTTGTTGATTTTTGTTTGTGCATGCATATTCTATCTCATCCCCGTTTATTTCTCTTCTTTCTATTTGTTTCCTTTGTTGTCTTGGTCTCAATGTTTGCAGTCTTTCTTCTACTAAAAAATCCAATTCTTGGTCCAGATTTAATTTAGTTGAAACTTGTTGCCTAGTAGAATCCGAGTCTAAGCTGGACTCGCTGGTTATAGAGATCGTTTCCATGCTAGAAAACTCATTTTCTACATTGGATCTTGTGTTGAAAGATAATGTGGGTTGAGAAACTGTTGCCCATCGGAGGGCTTGAAATGTCGCAACAACAGACTACATGTTCCACAATTCCATGTGGGCTCATTTGAGCTGCCCATTGGAGGGTGATTAATTGAAATGAACGGACATGTGGACTGCATTTGCCACGCCTCTGACGAAGTGCAGAAGCACTGAAACGCGTCCGGCGTTAAGAAGATTAGCTGATAATAATGCTGTTATTACGTTCGGCATGCTGACCCTGCTTTTACTCGGGAAAATGATGGTTGTCGGAGTGCATTTTCAACCTGAGGGTAAACCTGGAGCGTTCATGTTTTGCGGCAGCCCAGCTGCAGAAAATGCACCACCCCGCGATCATGGGGGCCATGGGGTTCCATATCTAATGGAGTTTTATTTTGGTGACTTCCATAGGGATTAATAAACGGGACCCGCATGCCGAGGCCCATCGGAGGGCTTGAAATGCCGCAACAACAGACAACATGTCCCAAAATTCCATGTGGGCTCATTTGAGCTGCCCATTGGAGGGTGATTAATTGAAATGGACGGACATATGGACTGCATTTACCACGCCTCTGAAGAAGTGCGGAAGCACTGAAACGCGTCAGGCGTTAAGAAGATTAGCTGATAATAATGCTGTTACGTTCAGCATGCTGACCCTGCTTTTTCCAGGGAAAATGATGGTTGTCGGAGTAAGTTTTCAACCGGAGGGTAAACCTGGAGCGTTCATGTTTTGCGGCAGCCGAGCTGCAGAAAATGCACCACCCCGCGATCATGGGGGCCATGGGGCTCCATATCCAATGGAGTTTCATTGTGGGGACTTCCATAGGGATTAATAAGCGGGACCCGCATGCTGAGGCCCATCGAAGGGCTTGAAATGCCGCAACAACAGACAACATGTCCCAAAATTCCATGTGGGCTCATTTGAGCTGCCCATTGGAGGGTGATTAATTGAAATGGACGGACATATGGACTGCATTTACCACGCCTCTGAAGAAGTGCGGAAGCACTGAAATGCGTCCGGCATTTAGAAGATCAGCTGATTATAATGCTGTTGCTATGTTCGGCATGCTGACCCTGCTTTTACCAGGGAAAATGATGGTTGTCGGAGTGCGTTTTCAACCGGAGGGTAAACCTGGAGCGTCGCCAGTAGATAGTTATAGTTAGGAGCGAGTTCCCATAGGAAATCTGAAAATTCTATTTTGAATAACTTTGGCGCCGGTTGACTTATCTTTGTGAAATTTTCAAAACTAATGAGGCGCTCCGCTCAGCTCCTACCCTGAAAGTCTCGGGGTGATTCGTCAAGCGGGGGCTGAGAAAAAAGGGGGAACCCAAAACGCGTTTTCCCCATGCATTTTCCCATAGGACCTTTAGTCGAAGGTACAGCCCGAACGGCTGAACAGAATTACTTGAAATTTGGCAAAGAGGTAGTCCTCAGGTCAGGCACGTGCCTTATGCATATATGGTGTAAATCCGTTCAGTAGTTCCTGAGAAAATCAAAAGTAAATTCACATATATATCTGGGCGGAGCCTAACCACACATCTCATCGTGAGATCTGATTGGCTGTCAGCACTTCATCCAAGAAGTGTTGGCAGCCATCTTGGGACCAATATACATGATAGCACCTCATTAAAAAGCCTTGCAGTTAATAGAAGGTTTTAAGACTTTAGTTACATTATAAATCATTTGTTGATGGTACCATACTCATTTTAGGAATTGTGGTGTGTTTTAAGGTGATTTTACCATGTGAAAAAGCCTTCTGCTGGGATATCATGAATCATGTTTTGGAGAAAACTCTTTTCTCATGCTTTTCCCACAGAGGTTTGGAAGGTGATCTATCAGCTGAACTGAGAGCATATTTTCTGGTAATTCACATTATCTTTCTCAGTCATGGGAGAATGAAGTCTGACATTCTCAGTAAAACATGTACATCCAACAAGGGCAGAGACTGTCAGTTGATTCCTTTGTGTTCTACTGCAGCTTCCCAGAGTGTTCTAAAGAACAACTAGAGCGCTAACAGTCCTACTTATGACAAATGTATGGCACACCTGAAGCCATCTTGGTTGGAATAAAGTGGTAACTCTTAAAACATTTAATTTAAAAAGGAACAAACTGAGGGGGTTCATTTTGCCAAAGCAATTATGATTAGTGCTGCAGAAAGAAAAATTAGGGCACATTTTGACTTCTCAAATCCTCTTCTATTTCATAAAAAAATTCTGACATGCAGACTGAAACATGCACTTTGAATACCAGCAGCAGACTTCCCTGGTGAGCAGTAGCTTTACTACAGTGATCTAATGAGCAACAAGAGTGCTAACATTCAGAATTTAAGGCAAATGTGTGACACATCTGAATGCCTTCTTGATGGAACCAAACTAAAAAACTGAAAGTATTTCCTACTGAGGAGACTGCAGTAAATGAGGAAAACTTCATAACAAATACATCTCCCAAGATGGCAACCAGAGACAAAAGAGCCCAAATGTAGCCCAAATATCACCCAGATGTAGCCCAAGTATAGCCCAATGATAGAATGTCCCAGAGTGTTCTAACGAATAACTAGAGCGCTAACAGTCTTACTTATTACAAAAGTATGGCACACCTGAAGCCATCTTGATTGGAATAAAGTGGTAACACTTAAAACATTTAATTTACAATGGAACAAAATGAGGGGGTTCATTTTCCCATAGAAATTATGAATAGTTCTGCAGAAAGAAAAATTAGGGCACATTTTGACTTCTCAAATTCTCTTCTATTTCATAAAAATATTCTGACATGCAGACTGAAACATACACTTTTAATACCAGCAGCAGACTTCTGTGGTGAGCAGTAGCTTTACTACAGTGATCTAATGAGCAACTGGAGTGCTAACATTCAGAATTTATGGCAAATGTGTGACCTATCTGAATACCTTCTTGATGGAATCAAAGTAAAAAACTGAAAGCATTTCCTACTGAGGAGACTGCAGTAAATGAGGAAATTAGGAAACTTCATAACAAATAAATCTCCCAAGATGGCCACCAGAGACAAAAGAGCCCAAATGCAGAACAAATATCACCCAGATGTTACCCACTGACAGAAGTGTGCAAAACACTTATTTTTTGTGTATTTGCAGTTGTATATAGTGCAGATTTGTCAGGTATTGGAGTGCTTTACATGAGCATTGGTTACATCACACAAGATCAAATTCATTTTGGTTGTAGACATGGGGAGTTAAGTGATTTGACCAGAATCACAGAATGTTGAGCTGAAGCAGAAACTCCAACCTGGTTCCCCAATTGCAAAGTCTGCAGCTCTGGAAGTAACACCACATCCTCTCCCCTAGGTGCAACATTTAATCAAGTGGTCAACTGGATAAAAAAACATAAAGATTACAAATAATTTAAAAGTTCTTTGTCGCTATTTGAAAACTCAGAAAATATGTCCTCATTTTAGTTTTTTACAGCACTAACCATAATTTTGATGCAAATAAGACCCTCTCATATATGTAATTTCTAAAGGAAATACTCTAGTTATTACAGTTTTGATTACATCAAGATGACGTCAGGCGTTCCACACTTTTGTAATAAATATAGAATGTTAGCAATCTAGTTGTTCATTGGGATACTGTTGAGAGGCAGAGGCCAGGGGCACGGACTCTGAAAATTGAAGGCAGGTAGGAGAGTGCAGAGGCAACAATTTGACCACACTGGGCAGGCAGGAAGGGCAGTGGCAGCACAACAGGGTAAGGAGGGCAGTGGAAAGTTGGGCAGGGGCAACAAACCAACAATACAGGACTGGCAAGAGAGGCTGTGGCAATATAATAGACCATTGTGGGCAGAAGGAAGAGGCAGTGGTAGTACAACCATACATGCCAACAGACCCGTTTCAGCCAGGAAACATCCAATGTTTTTAAGCTCAAATGGGCTTTACTTGATCTGTCTCCTGTCTACAATCTCCTCTTTTTTAATGTTACTCAAAGGGGAAAATCAATACCCCAGTTTTTTTCAAAATCTCCCTCTTACCAAGTTCAAAATGTTTGCAAGTATGGTACATTGGATCATGGTACGCAGGAGGAATTGGGGTAGGGACATGGACTCGGATAACAGAGGACAGGAGGGACATGGAGAGGTGCACCAAACTGACCCTACAGGGCAGGCATCAGGGAGTGCAGCACAACAATCCATGGAAAGCAATAGGGAGGGGACAGGACCATGCACATGGACAACAGAGAACAGAGGGGAAAGAGGCAATGGGAGCTAGCTGACCATAATGGACAGATAGGAGAGAAAGCTGCAGCATAACAGACCATAAAGGGCAGGAGGGACGGATCAGGGGCATTACAATGGAACAGGCAAGCCAGGAGGGAGGGAATAGGGGTCTACACATGGAAACAGAGGGCTGGGGGCAAGGGGGCAGGGCAGGAGCAGCAAGATGACCATGGAGGTCAGGCAGGATGGGCACTAGAAACAAGACACACCATGGAGAGCAACAATGAGACTATGATGTCATACACACAGACCATGGAGGGAAGGTGGGGGGTCAGGGGCAGCTAGCTGACCACACAGGGAAGGTGGGAGGGGCCATGGCAGCACAGAAGACCATGCATGGCAAGCAGGAGGGTTAGTGGCAGCACAATGGCTATGATGGGCAAGTAGGAGGGTGCAGGGGCATGCACAAAGGACCATGGAGGATAGAAGGGAGGGTCAGGACCTGGGCACAGACAAGAGAGTTCAGGGGAAGGGGCCTCACAACAGACCGCACGGGGCAGGCAGGAGGAGCAGTTGCAGCACAACAGACCAGGGAGGGCATAAGGGTGTGGCAGTAAAATGGACCATGGAGGACAGGAGGAAGGGGATAGGGGCATGGCATGTGGACAGGCAGGGTGGAGGTGGCAGGTACAGGTTACAGTCATCTGACAATGCTAGGCAGGTGGGAGGGAAGTGGCAGCTCAACAGAACACTCAGAGTAGATAGGAGTGACAGGTCCATGGAACATGGTGGGCAAAAAGGATGAAGCAGGGGCATGCACAAAGACATCGGAGGGCAGGGGGAAGGAGAATAGGGGCAGCAAGCTAAGCACAGAGGCTAAGCAGGAGGTCAATGATGGGCCATAGAATCGGGCAATGGATGGCAGGAGGAGTGGACTGGTACATCATGCTAAATGGGAGGGCAGCGACAGCACATCAGACCATGCATGGCAGGTGGGAGGAAGTTAGTCCATGGATTCAGACAACAGAGGATAGGGAGGAGGTGGATGGGGCTGCAAGCTAACTGTTCAGAGAAGGTGGGTGTTAGGAACTTTATTGTTTTTAAAATGTGTGTCTGTGCGAACTACTTAAAATATGAACAAGTATGCAGCATAATCTCACTTTTATTCAGGAAGAAGAGGATGTTTGTGACTGTGACTCCGGGCTCACTTGGCAGAAACACCCCCTGACCCTCCACCCCCATCGCAAAATGTAATGTCTGTGAAAACGGTAGGTGGACGCAGTGTTATATAGCACATAGTCCTGAGAGCACGATTGAAAATGAAAACTAGATATAGTATATGGTATAAACTATGCACCAAAAAGTGTGATATAAGATGAACCGGGGTGTGAAATATAATATGCAATACATTGTGCGCAATGACAGATTCATTGGAGAGCGCGAGATAGCACAGGCACTAGCTCGTGCTATGCGATATGCGCCTTGGAGTGTAATATGCACAGGACAGTGTTGTGTAACCTAACTAGTCTCTAAAATTGTAATATAAAATATGTGCTGGGGAGTGTAACGTTGCATATGCACTGTGACAAAGATATGGATCCCAGATTGTAATATGTATGGCATAGCGCTGTGCGTTATAACATAGGCATCGAGGAAGGCACGTTAGATGGGGCCATATAACCCGTGCGAAGGCAAGTGTGGCACAACATATTCACGGGGTGGTGTTACAGTGCACATGGGCTAGAGAGTGTCATAGCATACGCACTATCTGGTGGAATACAACACAGTGGTGTGAGGCACTCGGCGGGCACTGGTGGGTGTAACACAGCATTGGGCTCAGCCAGGAGCACGCTGTGACTCAAGTGAGGTTCGTCTCCTTTCCAGAGAGTAAAATAAAAAGTATTACACATCCGGCGGTGGATGTGTGTTTTATTAACCGTGAGGGGGGTTTCTTGCATAGTTTGGTCGAATTTTTGTTGAAACCCCTTTGACACGTCAGAGCTTCACTAGCGGTGTAAATACATTCCATGTGGATTCATTCTATGCATAGTTGCCTTTTAATGATTATCACCGCAATCCTCTGCTGATGCTAATACTGTATTTCGACACTTATTTGCCCATGTCTTCTTCCATTAAATTTTAGCTATACATATATTACAAATATTTTTTTTTTCATAAAGACACATATGTCATCAGCAGAAGATTGCGGTCGCGTGAGTTATAGTTGCCTGCACTAACTATAACGCGGGAATTTCATTGGTTTTTTACGAGTGAAATGTACAGCTAACTATAACATGTGTGAAACCTATGGTTTTTTCAGTGAATTTGCAAGGTTTTTTTAATGCTAATTCCTAACTATAACGTGTGTGAAACCTATCGTTTTTTCAGTGAATTTGTACGGTTTTTTAAATGCTAAGTTACTTTACGCCATTCATGCCGTGTGCGCCCAGTTAACGCAGTTCATTCCGTGCGCGCACGGTGCGCTTCGCGCACCGTGCGCGCACAGTGAGCACGCGGTGTGCTTCGCGCACCGCGCGCCCACTTTACGCAGTTAGTGCCGTGCACGCACGGTGGTCACGCGGTGCGCTGCGCGCACCGCGTGCCCACGTTAAGCGAGATGGGCCATGTACGCACGATGCGCATCTTTGTGAAATGTATTCTTTGTTGAATTCATAGCTGTAATATGCCATGCACAAATGGTGCCCTTTGGGCACCATTTGCACACGGGGTGGGGAGAATGTGGATAATTTTTTTTTTTATACATTTTTACCGTACGCGTACGGTAAGCGTAATCGGCGATTTTCCGAAAAAAAAAATTTTTTTTTTTGGGCTTGGGGGTGGTTTGGGGACCCCTGTATCAATGCTGGGTGGTTAGGATCTCATGAAACTGCCTCTTTACACATTTTTGGGGTTCGTTTTTGCTGCCCAACTCATTTTTAGCTCTCCAGAATGTGATAGTAGGGGTACTTGACAATCTTGAATTGAGTACTCCATCTGTTAATAGTTGGGCCAATGTTTCCTCACAATAGCCCTGATTTTTCTTTGTTCATTGCTAAATGTGGTTATTAGTCTGGGACTTTCATTTAAAGTGATTTCTTCCCTTGTGGCCACCTTTATTTCTGCACCTGAATTTGTGGATTTCTTGAATTTAAAAAGGCTTTCTCTGGGTCTTAATTTTGCCTTATCAATAGCTAGTTGTAATATTTTGTCTGTGTATCCTCTTTTCTTTAATCTCATGATCAAATCATTTAGGCAAGATTTAAAATCCGTAGTTAAACTACATATTCTCTTTAACCTCAATATCTCACCGTAGGGAATGCTAGCTATTAAATGCTTGGGATGCAAACAAGTAGCATGAAGCGTTGCATTCCCAGCTGTGGGTTTTCTATATAAGGTTGTTTCAATTCTTTCATTTTTTATGTAAATTTTCACATCTACAAACTCTATGTTCATTTTATTAATGTGTGATGTGAAACGGAGGTTGAGGGAGTTGCAATTAATAGTTTCCACAAAACCTATGGCTTCTTGTTCATCTCCTTGCCACAGCCTACTTGTAAACACGCATAGCTGGGGGAGAAACAGGAAGCCATCGCAACTCCTCTGAGTTGTCTATACAGCTCCTTCCCAAACAGAAAGAAATTGTTATTTAAACACCACTTAATGAGATTGACAATAACCTTATTAAGTTAGTGATATTCAAATGTCCTGTTGGCCAAAAAATGTCTCACTGTGGCTACTCCTTGTACATGATTTATGCTTGTGTAAAGAGACTCAACGTCTAAAGTTATAAGCAGCATATCTTCATTCCAGTATTGATCTTTGATCTTTTCCAAGAAGTCACTGGTGTCCCTTACATAACTTGGTAGATTTTTGACTGGATCTTGCAAGAAAAAGTCGATGTATTGGCCCACCTGTTCTCCAGCCCTTTTGATGGCCGATATAATTGGTCTTCCAGGTGTCGGTATTACTCCTTTATGGATTTTTGGGATTAAGTATAGGACAGGGAGAACTGGAAACTCATTGTTCATGAATTTAAATTCTTCAGATGAAATAAGTCCCTCCCTGCGCCATTGTGAAAGCTGTTTATACAGAGTCTCTTTGGCTTTGGTATATTCCCTATATGTTGTTTTTTCATAGCAGTTGCCGTCATTTATTTGTCTAATAGCCTCTTTGATGTACTCGTTCTTGGGCCAGATAACCAAGTTACCACCTTTATCTGAATTTTTAATCACGATTTCTTTGTTTTCACCTAATTTCTTCATAAGGTTGACATATTGTAGTTTTGTATATTGGATTTTGTTTCTTTTCTTGCCCTTGATATCTTGATACAATTTTTTGATATCATTGATTACACAATCGTGAAAAGTATCTACTGCATCCTTAGGCATTAGTGGAATAAAGTTGGATGTTGCTTTAAACTGACTTTTGCCAGCGCCCTTTTGTGCCATATTAATTTTGTTAGGTCTCAGTTGCGTTGTTAGGTCAGAATCTGGTTGAGAATTTGTGGCATTGTCAAGATCATGTAAGGTCAGTAAGGTGGGAACATCTGAGGACAATAGTCTGTTGTCTTCCATAGTGGGATCTCTAATACAAGTTTCCGATTCGACAATTTCTTTCACGGATTTCATAGCGAAGAATTTCTTTAGCTTGAGTTTCCTGATGAAACAGTAGATATCTATGCGTGTGTAAGTATAGTTGAAACTTTGTTTAGGGCAATAATTAAGACCAAGTGCTAACAGTTGTTCTTCTGCTTTAGTTAAGGTGACAGTCGATAGATTGATGATAGAATTGTTTTCTACTATTTCTTCCTTTGCCAATTGTTTTTTTTTTCTTCTTTTTTTGTTGATTTTTGTTTGTGCATGCATATTCTATCTCATCCCCGTTTATTTCTCTTCTTTCTATTTGTTTCCTTTGTTGTCTTGGTCTCAATGTTTGCAGTCTTTCTTCTACTAAAAAATCCAATTCTTGGTCCAGATTTAATTTAGTTGAAACTTGTTGCCTAGTAGAATCCGAGTCTAAGCTGGACTCGCTGGTTATAGAGATCGTTTCCATGCTAGAAAACTCATTTTCTACATTGGATCTTGTGTTGAAAGATAATGTGGGTTGAGAAACTGTTGCCCATCGGAGGGCTTGAAATGTCGCAACAACAGACTACATGTTCCACAATTCCATGTGGGCTCATTTGAGCTGCCCATTGGAGGGTGATTAATTGAAATGAACGGACATGTGGACTGCATTTGCCACGCCTCTGACGAAGTGCAGAAGCACTGAAACGCGTCCGGCGTTAAGAAGATTAGCTGATAATAATGCTGTTATTACGTTCGGCATGCTGACCCTGCTTTTACTCGGGAAAATGATGGTTGTCGGAGTGCATTTTCAACCTGAGGGTAAACCTGGAGCGTTCATGTTTTGCGGCAGCCCAGCTGCAGAAAATGCACCACCCCGCGATCATGGGGGCCATGGGGTTCCATATCTAATGGAGTTTTATTTTGGTGACTTCCATAGGGATTAATAAACGGGACCCGCATGCCGAGGCCCATCGGAGGGCTTGAAATGCCGCAACAACAGACAACATGTCCCAAAATTCCATGTGGGCTCATTTGAGCTGCCCATTGGAGGGTGATTAATTGAAATGGACGGACATATGGACTGCATTTACCACGCCTCTGAAGAAGTGCGGAAGCACTGAAACGCGTCAGGCGTTAAGAAGATTAGCTGATAATAATGCTGTTACGTTCAGCATGCTGACCCTGCTTTTTCCAGGGAAAATGATGGTTGTCGGAGTAAGTTTTCAACCGGAGGGTAAACCTGGAGCGTTCATGTTTTGCGGCAGCCGAGCTGCAGAAAATGCACCACCCCGCGATCATGGGGGCCATGGGGCTCCATATCCAATGGAGTTTCATTGTGGGGACTTCCATAGGGATTAATAAGCGGGACCCGCATGCTGAGGCCCATCGAAGGGCTTGAAATGCCGCAACAACAGACAACATGTCCCAAAATTCCATGTGGGCTCATTTGAGCTGCCCATTGGAGGGTGATTAATTGAAATGGACGGACATATGGACTGCATTTACCACGCCTCTGAAGAAGTGCGGAAGCACTGAAATGCGTCCGGCATTTAGAAGATCAGCTGATTATAATGCTGTTGCTATGTTCGGCATGCTGACCCTGCTTTTACCAGGGAAAATGATGGTTGTCGGAGTGCGTTTTCAACCGGAGGGTAAACCTGGAGCGTCGCCAGTAGATAGTTATAGTTAGGAGCGAGTTCCCATAGGAAATCTGAAAATTCTATTTTGAATAACTTTGGCGCCGGTTGACTTATCTTTGTGAAATTTTCAAAACTAATGAGGCGCTCCGCTCAGCTCCTACCCTGAAAGTCTCGGGGTGATTCGTCAAGCGGGGGCTGAGAAAAAAGGGGGAACCCAAAACGCGTTTTCCCCATGCATTTTCCCATAGGACCTTTAGTCGAAGGTACAGCCCGAACGGCTGAACAGAATTACTTGAAATTTGGCAAAGAGGTAGTCCTCAGGTCAGGCACGTGCCTTATGCATATATGGTGTAAATCCGTTCAGTAGTTCCTGAGAAAATCAAAAGTAAATTCACATATATATCTGGGCGGAGCCTAACCACACATCTCATCGTGAGATCTGATTGGCTGTCAGCACTTCATCCAAGAAGTGTTGGCAGCCATCTTGGGACCAATATACATGATAGCACCTCATTAAAAAGCCTTGCAGTTAATAGAAGGTTTTAAGACTTTAGTTACATTATAAATCATTTGTTGATGGTACCATACTCATTTTAGGAATTGTGGTGTGTTTTAAGGTGATTTTACCATGTGAAAAAGCCTTCTGCTGGGATATCATGAATCATGTTTTGGAGAAAACTCTTTTCTCATGCTTTTCCCACAGAGGTTTGGAAGGTGATCTATCAGCTGAACTGAGAGCATATTTTCTGGTAATTCACATTATCTTTCTCAGTCATGGGAGAATGAAGTCTGACATTCTCAGTAAAACATGTACATCCAACAAGGGCAGAGACTGTCAGTTGATTCCTTTGTGTTCTACTGCAGCTTCCCAGAGTGTTCTAAAGAACAACTAGAGCGCTAACAGTCCTACTTATGACAAATGTATGGCACACCTGAAGCCATCTTGGTTGGAATAAAGTGGTAACTCTTAAAACATTTAATTTAAAAAGGAACAAACTGAGGGGGTTCATTTTGCCAAAGCAATTATGATTAGTGCTGCAGAAAGAAAAATTAGGGCACATTTTGACTTCTCAAATCCTCTTCTATTTCATAAAAAAATTCTGACATGCAGACTGAAACATGCACTTTGAATACCAGCAGCAGACTTCCCTGGTGAGCAGTAGCTTTACTACAGTGATCTAATGAGCAACAAGAGTGCTAACATTCAGAATTTAAGGCAAATGTGTGACACATCTGAATGCCTTCTTGATGGAACCAAACTAAAAAACTGAAAGTATTTCCTACTGAGGAGACTGCAGTAAATGAGGAAAACTTCATAACAAATACATCTCCCAAGATGGCAACCAGAGACAAAAGAGCCCAAATGTAGCCCAAATATCACCCAGATGTAGCCCAAGTATAGCCCAATGACAGAATGTCCCAGAGTGTTCTAACGAATAACTAGAGCGCTAACAGTCTTACTTATTACAAAAGTATGGCACACCTGAAGCCATCTTGATTGGAATAAAGTGGTAACACTTAAAACATTTAATTTACAATGGAACAAAATGAGGGGGTTCATTTTCCCATAGAAATTATGAATAGTTCTGCAGAAAGAAAAATTAGGGCACATTTTGACTTCTCAAATTCTCTTCTATTTCATAAAAATATTCTGACATGCAGACTGAAACATACACTTTTAATACCAGCAGCAGACTTCTGTGGTGAGCAGTAGCTTTACTACAGTGATCTAATGAGCAACTGGAGTGCTAACATTCAGAATTTATGGCAAATGTGTGACCTATCTGAATACCTTCTTGATGGAATCAAAGTAAAAAACTGAAAGCATTTCCTACTGAGGAGACTGCAGTAAATGAGGAAATTAGGAAACTTCATAACAAATAAATCTCCCAAGATGGCCACCAGAGACAAAAGAGCCCAAATGCAGAACAAATATCACCCAGATGTTACCCACTGACAGAAGTGTGCAAAACACTTATTTTTTGTGTATTTGCAGTTGTATATAGTGCAGATTTGTCAGGTATTGGAGTGCTTTACATGAGCATTGGTTACATCACACAAGATCAAATTCATTTTGGTTGTAGACATGGGGAGTTAAGTGATTTGACCAGAATCACAGAATGTTGAGCTGAAGCAGAAACTCCAACCTGGTTCCCCAATTGCAAAGTCTGCAGCTCTGGAAGTAACACCACATCCTCTCCCCTAGGTGCAACATTTAATCAAGTGGTCAACTGGATAAAAAAACATAAAGATTACAAATAATTTAAAAGTTCTTTGTCGCTATTTGAAAACTCAGAAAATATGTCCTCATTTTAGTTTTTTACAGCACTAACCATAATTTTGATGCAAATAAGACCCTCTCATATATGTAATTTCTAAAGGAAATACTCTAGTTATTACAGTTTTGATTACATCAAGATGACGTCAGGCGTTCCACACTTTTGTAATAAATATAGAATGTTAGCAATCTAGTTGTTCATTGGGATACTGTTGAGAGGCAGAGGCCAGGGGCACGGACTCTGAAAATTGAAGGCAGGTAGGAGAGTGCAGAGGCAACAATTTGACCACACTGGGCAGGCAGGAAGGGCAGTGGCAGCACAACAGGGTAAGGAGGGCAGTGGAAAGTTGGGCAGGGGCAACAAACCAACAATACAGGACTGGCAAGAGAGGCTGTGGCAATATAATAGACCATTGTGGCAGAAGGAAGAGGCAGTGGTAGTACAACCATACATGCCAACAGACCCGTTTCAGCCAGGAAACATCCAATGTTTTTAAGCTCAAATGGGCTTTACTTGATCTGTCTCCTGTCTACAATCTCCTCTTTTTTAATGTTACTCAAAGGGGAAAATCAATACCCCAGTTTTTTTCAAAATCTCCCTCTTACCAAGTTCAAAATGTTTGCAAGTATGGTACATTGGATCATGGTACGCAGGAGGAATTGGGGTAGGGACATGGACTCGGATAACAGAGGACAGGAGGGACATGGAGAGGTGCACCAAACTGACCCTACAGGGCAGGCATCAGGGAGTGCAGCACAACAATCCATGGAAAGCAATAGGGAGGGGACAGGACCATGCACATGGACAACAGAGAACAGAGGGGAAAGAGGCAATGGGAGCTAGCTGACCATAATGGACAGATAGGAGAGAAAGCTGCAGCATAACAGACCATAAAGGGCAGGAGGGACGGATCAGGGGCATTACAATGGAACAGGCAAGCCAGGAGGGAGGGAATAGGGGTCTACACATGGAAACAGAGGGCTGGGGGCAAGGGGGCAGGGCAGGAGCAGCAAGATGACCATGGAGGTCAGGCAGGATGGGCACTAGAAACAAGACACACCATGGAGAGCAACAATGAGACTATGATGTCATACACACAGACCATGGAGGGAAGGTGGGGGGTCAGGGGCAGCTAGCTGACCACACAGGGAAGGTGGGAGGGGCCATGGCAGCACAGAAGACCATGCATGGCAAGCAGGAGGGTTAGTGGCAGCACAATGGCTATGATGGGCAAGTAGGAGGGTGCAGGGGCATGCACAAAGGACCATGGAGGATAGAAGGGAGGGTCAGGACCTGGGCACAGACAAGAGAGTTCAGGGGAAGGGGCCTCACAACAGACCGCACGGGGCAGGCAGGAGGAGCAGTTGCAGCACAACAGACCAGGGAGGGCATAAGGGTGTGGCAGTAAAATGGACCATGGAGGACAGGAGGAAGGGGATAGGGGCATGGCATGAGGACAGGCAGGGTGGAGGTGGCAGGTACAGGTTACAGTCATCTGACAATGCTAGGCAGGTGGGAGGGAAGTGGCAGCTCAACAGAACACTCAGAGTAGATAGGAGTGACAGGTCCATGGAACATGGTGGGCAAAAAGGATGAAGCAGGGGCATGCACAAAGACATCGGAGGGCAGGGGGAAGGAGAATAGGGGCAGCAAGCTAAGCACAGAGGCTAAGCAGGAGGTCAATGATGGGCCATAGAATCGGGCAATGGATGGCAGGAGGAGTGGACTGGTACATCATGCTAAATGGGAGGGCAGCGACAGCACATCAGACCATGCATGGCAGGTGGGAGGAAGTTAGTCCATGGATTCAGACAACAGAGGATAGGGAGGAGGTGGATGGGGCTGCAAGCTAACTGTTCAGAGAAGGTGGGTGTTAGGAACTTTATTGTTTTTAAAATGTGTGTCTGTGCGAACTACTTAAAATATGAACAAGTATGCAGCATAATCTCACTTTTATTCAGGAAGAAGAGGATGTTTGTGACTGTGACTCCGGGCTCACTTGGCAGAAACACCCCCTGACCCTCCACCCCCATCGCAAAATGTAATGTCTGTGAAAACGGTAGGTGGACGCAGTGTTATATAGCACATAGTCCTGAGAGCACGATTGAAAATGAAAACTAGATATAGTATATGGTATAAACTATGCACCAAAAAGTGTGATATAAGATGAACCGGGGTGTGAAATATAATATGCAATACATTGTGCGCAGTGACAGATTCATTGGAGAGCGCGAGATAGCACAGGCACTAGCTCGTGCTATGCGATATGCGCCTTGGAGTGTAATATGCACAGGACAGTGTTGTGTAACCTAACTAGTCTCTAAAATTGTAATATAAAATATGTGCTGGGGAGTGTAACGTTGCATATGCACTGTGACAAAGATATGGATCCCAGATTGTAATATGTATGGCATAGCGCTGTGCGTTATAACATAGGCATCGAGGAAGGCACGTTAGATGGGGCCATATAACCCGTGCGAAGGCAAGTGTGGCACAACATATTCACGGGGTGGTGTTACAGTGCACATGGGCTAGAGAGTGTCATAGCATATGCACTATCTGGTGGAATACAACACAGTGGTGTGAGGCACTCGGCGGGCACTGGTGGGTGTAACACAGCATTGGGCTCAGCCAGGAGCACGCTGTGACTCAAGTGAGGTTCGTCTCCTTTCCAGAGAGTAAAATAAAAAGTATTACACATCCGGCGGTGGATGTGTGTTTTATTAACCGTGAGGGGGGTTTCTTGCATAGTTTGGTCGAATTTTTGTTGAAACCCCTTTGACACGTCAGAGCTTCACTAGCGGTGTAAATACATTCCATGTGGATTCATTCTATGCATAGTTGCCTTTTAATGATTATCACCGCAATCCTCTGCTGATGCTAATACTGTATTTCGACACTTATTTGCCCATGTCTTCTTCCATTAAATTTTAGCTATACATATATTACAAATATTTTTTTTTTTCATAAAGACACATATGTCATCAGCAGAAGATTGCGGTCGCGTGAGTTATAGTTGCCTGCACTAACTATAACGCGGGAATTTCATTGGTTTTTTACGAGTGAAATGTACAGCTAACTATAACATGTGTGAAACCTATGGTTTTTTCAGTGAATTTGCAAGGTTTTTTTAATGCTAATTCCTAACTATAACGTGTGTGAAACCTATCGTTTTTTCAGTGAATTTGTACGGTTTTTTAAATGCTAAGTTACTTTACGCCATTCATGCCGTGTGCGCCCAGTTAACGCAGTTCATTCCGTGCGCGCACGGTGCGCTTCGCGCACCGTGCGCGCACAGTGAGCACGCGGTGTGCTTCGCGCACCGCGCGCCCACTTTACGCAGTTAGTGCCGTGCACGCACGGTGGTCACGCGGTGCGCTGCGCGCACCGCGTGCCCACGTTAAGCGAGATGGGCCATGTACGCACGATGCGCATCTTTGTGAAATGTATTCTTTGTTGAATTCATAGCTGTAATATGCCATGCACAAATGGTGCCCTTTGGGCACCATTTGCACACGGGGTGGGGAGAATGTGGATAATTTTTTTTTTATACATTTTTACCGTACGCGTACGGTAAGCGTAATCGGCGATTTTCCGAAAAAAAAAATTTTTTTTTTTGGGCTTGGGGGTGGTTTGGGGACCCCTGTATCAATGCTGGGTGGTTAGGATCTCATGAAACTGCCTCTTTACACATTTTTGGGGTTCGTTTTTGCTGCCCAACTCATTTTTAGCTCTCCAGAATGTGATAGTAGGGGTACTTGACAATCTTGAATTGAGTACTCCATCTGTTAATAGTTGGGCCAATGTTTCCTCACAATAGCCCTGATTTTTCTTTGTTCATTGCTAAATGTGGTTATTAGTCTGGGACTTTCATTTAAAGTGATTTCTTCCCTTGTGGCCACCTTTATTTCTGCACCTGAATTTGTGGATTTCTTGAATTTAAAAAGGCTTTCTCTGGGTCTTAATTTTGCCTTATCAATAGCTAGTTGTAATATTTTGTCTGTGTATCCTCTTTTCTTTAATCTCATGATCAAATCATTTAGGCAAGATTTAAAATCCGTAGTTAAACTACATATTCTCTTTAACCTCAATATCTCACCGTAGGGAATGCTAGCTATTAAATGCTTGGGATGCAAACAAGTAGCATGAAGCGTTGCATTCCCAGCTGTGGGTTTTCTATATAAGGTTGTTTCAATTCTTTCATTTTTTATGTAAATTTTCACATCTACAAACTCTATGTTCATTTTATTAATGTGTGATGTGAAACGGAGGTTGAGGGAGTTGCAATTAATAGTTTCCACAAAACCTATGGCTTCTTGTTCATCTCCTTGCCACAGGATAAAAATATCATCAATATACCTTAAATAGCATATTATCTTTTCATTTACCCATTCTTTGTGTTCTATATTTAGGACCTGTTCCTCCCACCAGCCTACTTGTAAACACGCATAGCTGGGGGAGAAACAGGAAGCCATCGCAACTCCTCTGAGTTGTCTATACAGCTCCTTCCCAAACAGAAAGAAATTGTTATTTAAACACCACTTAATGAGATTGACAATAACCTTATTAAGTTAGTGATATTCAAATGTCCTGTTGGCCAAAAAATGTCTCACTGTGGCTACTCCTTGTACATGATTTATGCTTGTGTAAAGAGACTCAACGTCTAAAGTTATAAGCAGCATATCTTCATTCCAGTATTGATCTTTGATCTTTTCCAAGAAGTCACTGGTGTCCCTTACATAACTTGGTAGATTTTTGACTGGATCTTGCAAGAAAAAGTCGATGTATTGGCCCACCTGTTCTCCAGCCCTTTTGATGGCCGATATAATTGGTCTTCCAGGTGTCGGTATTACTCCTTTATGGATTTTTGGGATTAAGTATAGGACAGGGAGAACTGGAAACTCATTGTTCATGAATTTAAATTCTTCAGATGAAATAAGTTCCTCCCTGCGCCATTGTGAAAGCTGTTTATACAGAGTCTCTTTGGCTTTGGTATATTCCCTATATGTTGTTTTTTCATAGCAGTTGCCGTCATTTATTTGTCTAATAGCCTCTTTGATGTACTCGTTCTTGGGCCAGATAACCAAGTTACCACCTTTATCTGAATTTTTAATCACGATTTCTTTGTTTTCACCTAATTTCTTCATAAGGTTGACATATTGTAGTTTTGTATATTGGATTTTGTTTCTTTTCTTGCCCTTGATATCTTGATACAATTTTTTGATATCATTGATTACACAATCGTGAAAAGTATCTACTGCATCCTTAGGCATTAGTGGAATAAAGTTGGATGTTGCTTTAAACTGACTTTTGCCAGCGCCCTTTTGTGCCATATTAATTTTGTTAGGTCTCAGTTGCGTTGTTAGGTCAGAATCTGGTTGAGAATTTGTGGCATTGTCAAGATCATGTAAGGTCAGTAAGGTGGGAACATCTGAGGACAATAGTCTGTTGTCTTCCATAGTGGGATCTCTAATACAAGTTTCCGATTCGACAATTTCTTTCACGGATTTCATAGCGAAGAATTTCTTTAGCTTGAGTTTCCTGATGAAACAGTAGATATCTATGCGTGTGTAAGTATAGTTGAAACTTTGTTTAGGGCAATAATTAAGACCAAGTGCTAACAGTTGTTCTTCTGCTTTAGTTAAGGTGACAGTCGATAGATTGATGATAGAATTGTTTTCTACTATTTCTTCCTTTGCCAATTGTTTTTTTTTTCTTCTTTTTTTGTTGATTTTTGTTTGTGCATGCATATTCTATCTCATCCCCGTTTATTTCTCTTCTTTCTATTTGTTTCCTTTGTTGTCTTGGTCTCAATGTTTGCAGTCTTTCTTCTACTAAAAAATCCAATTCTTGTTCCAGATTTAATTTAGTTGAAACTTGTTGCCTAGTAGAATCCGAGTCTAAGCTGGACTCGCTGGTTATAGAGATCGTTTCCATGCTAGAAAACTCATTTTCTACATTGGATCTTGTGTTGAAAGATAATGTGGGTTGAGAAACTGTTGCCCATCGGAGGGCTTGAAATGTCGCAACAACAGACTACATGTTCCACAATTCCATGTGGGCTCATTTGAGCTGCCCATTGGAGGGTGATTAATTGAAATGAACGGACATGTGGACTGCATTTGCCACGCCTCTGACGAAGTGCAGAAGCACTGAAACGCGTCCGGCGTTAAGAAGATTAGCTGATAATAATGCTGTTATTACGTTCGGCATGCTGACCCTGCTTTTACCCGGGAAAATGATGGTTGTCGGAGTGCATTTTCAACCTGAGGGTAAACCTGGAGCGTTCATGTTTTGCGGCAGCCCAGCTGCAGAAAATGCACCACCCCGCGATCATGGGGGCCATGGGGTTCCATATCTAATGGAGTTTTATTTTGGTGACTTCCATAGGGATTAATAAACGGGACCCGCATGCCGAGGCCCATCGGAGGGCTTGAAATGCCGCAACAACAGACAACATGTCCCAAAATTCCATGTGGGCTCATTTGAGCTGCCCATTGGAGGGTGATTAATTGAAATGGACGGACATATGGACTGCATTTACCACGCCTCTGAAGAAGTGCGGAAGCACTGAAACGCGTCAGGCGTTAAGAAGATTAGCTGATAATAATGCTGTTACGTTCAGCATGCTGACCCTGCTTTTTCCAGGGAAAATGATGGTTGTCGGAGTAAGTTTTCAACCGGAGGGTAAACCTGGAGCGTTCATGTTTTGCGGCAGCCGAGCTGCAGAAAATGCACCACCCCGCGATCATGGGGGCCATGGGGCTCCATATCCAATGGAGTTTCATTGTGGGGACTTCCATAGGGATTAATAAGCGGGACCCGCATGCTGAGGCCCATCGAAGGGCTTGAAATGCCGCAACAACAGACTACATTTCCCACAATTCCATGTGGGCTCATTTGAGCTGCCCATTGGAGGGTGATTAATTGAAATGGACAGACATGTGGACTGCATTTGCCACGCCTCTGAAGAAGTGCGGAAGCACTGAAATGCGTCCGGCATTTAGAAGATCAGCTGATTATAATGCTGTTGCTATGTTCGGCATGCTGACCCTGCTTTTACCAGGGAAAATGATGGTTGTCGGAGTGCGTTTTCAACCGGAGGGTAAACCTGGAGCGTCGCCAGTAGATAGTTATAGTTAGGAGCGAGTTCCCATAGGAAATCTGAAAATTCTATTTTGAATAACTTTGGCGCCGGTTGACTTATCTTTGTGAAATTTTCAAAACTAATGAGGCGCTCCGCTCAGCTCCTACCCTGAAAGTCTCGGGGTGATTCGTCAAGCGGGGGCTGAGAAAAAAGGGGGAACCCAAAACGCGTTTTCCCCATGCATTTTCCCATAGGACCTTTAGTCGAAGGTACAGCCCGAACGGCTGAACAGAATTACTTGAAATTTGGCAAAGAGGTAGTCCTCAGGTCAGGCACGTGCCTTATGCATATATGGTGTAAATCCGTTCAGTAGTTCCTGAGAAAATCAAAAGTAAATTCACATATATATCTGGGCGGAGCCTAACCACACATCTCATCGTGAGATCTGATTGGCTGTCAGCACTTCATCCAAGAAGTGTTGGCAGCCATCTTGGGACCAATATACATGATAGCACCTCATTAAAAAGCCTTGCAGTTAATAGAAGGTTTTAAGACTTTAGTTACATTATAAATCATTTGTTGATGGTACCATACTCATTTTAGGAATTGTGGTGTGTTTTAAGGTGATTTTACCATGTGAAAAAGCCTTCTGCTGGGATATCATGAATCATGTTTTGGAGAAAACTCTTTTCTCATGCTTTTCCCACAGAGGTTTGGAAGGTGATCTATCAGCTGAACTGAGAGCATATTTTCTGGTAATTCACATTATCTTTCTCAGTCATGGGAGAATGAAGTCTGACATTCTCAGTAAAACATGTACATCCAACAAGGGCAGAGACTGTCAGTTGATTCCTTTGTGTTCTACTGCAGCTTCCCAGAGTGTTCTAAAGAACAACTAGAGCGCTAACAGTCCTACTTATGACAAAAGTATGGCACACCTGAAGCCATCTTGGTTGGAATAAAGTGGTAACTCTTAAAACATTTAATTTAAAAAGGAACAAACTGAGGGGGTTCATTTTGCCAAAGCAATTATGATTAGTGCTGCAGAAAGAAAAATTAGGGCACATTTTGACTTCTCAAATCCTCTTCTATTTCATAAAAAAATTCTGACATGCAGACTGAAACATGCACTTTGAATACCAGCAGCAGACTTCCCTGGTGAGCAGTAGCTTTACTACAGTGATCTAATGAGCAACAAGAGTGCTAACATTCAGAATTTAAGGCAAATGTGTGACACATCTGAATGCCTTCTTGATGGAACCAAACTAAAAAACTGAAAGTATTTCCTACTGAGGAGACTGCAGTAAATGAGGAAAACTTCATAACAAATACATCTCCCAAGATGGCAACCAGAGACAAAAGAGCCCAAATGTAGCCCAAATATCACCCAGATGTAGCCCAAGTATAGCCCAATGATAGAATGTCCCAGAGTGTTCTAGCGAATAACTAGAGCGCTAACAGTCTTACTTATTACAAAAGTATGGCACACCTGAAGCCATCTTGATTGGAATAAAGTGGTAACACTTAAAACATTTAATTTACAATGGAACAAAATGAGGGGGTTCATTTTCCCATAGAAATTATGAATAGTTCTGCAGAAAGAAAAATTAGGGCACATTTTGACTTCTCAAATTCTCTTCTATTTCATAAAAATATTCTGACATGCAGACTGAAACATACACTTTTAATACCAGCAGCAGACTTCTGTGGTGAGCAGTAGCTTTACTACAGTGATCTAATGAGCAACTGGAGTGCTAACATTCAGAATTTATGGCAAATGTGTGACCTATCTGAATACCTTCTTGATGGAATCAAAGTAAAAAACTGAAAGCATTTCCTACTGAGGAGACTGCAGTAAATGAGGAAATTAGGAAACTTCATAACAAATAAATCTCCCAAGATGGCCACCAGAGACAAAAGAGCCCAAATGCAGAACAAATATCACCCAGATGTTACCCACTGACAGAAGTGTGCAAAACACTTATTTTTTGTGTATTTGCAGTTGTATATAGTGCAGATTTGTCAGGTATTGGAGTGCTTTACATGAGCATTGGTTACATCACACAAGATCAAATTCATTTTGGTTGTAGACATGGGGAGTTAAGTGATTTGACCAGAATCACAGAATGTTGAGCTGAAGCAGAAACTCCAACCTGGTTCCCCAGTTGCAAAGTCTGCAGCTCTGGAAGTAACACCACATCCTCTCCCCTAGGTGCAACATTTAATCAAGTGGTCAACTGGATAAAAAAACATAAAGATTACAAATAATTTAAAAGTTCTTTGTCGCTATTTGAAAACTCAGAAAATATGTCCTCATTTTAGTTTTTTACAGCACTAACCATAATTTTGATGCAAATAAGACCCTCTCATATATGTAATTTCTAAAGGAAATACTCTAGTTATTACAGTTTTGATTACATCAAGATGACGTCAGGCGTTCCACACTTTTGTAATAAATATAGAATGTTAGCAATCTAGTTGTTCATTGGGATACTGTTGAGAGGCAGAGGCCAGGGGCACGGACTCTGAAAATTGAAGGCAGGTAGGAGAGTGCAGAGGCAACAATTTGACCACACTGGGCAGGCAGGAAGGGCAGTGGCAGCACAACAGGGTAAGGAGGGCAGTGGAAAGTTGGGCAGGGGCAACAAACCAACAATACAGGACTGGCAAGAGAGGCTGTGGCAATATAATAGACCATTGTGGGCAGAAGGAAGAGGCAGTGGTAGTACAACCATACATGCCAACAGACCCGTTTCAGCCAGGAAACATCCAATGTTTTTAAGCTCAAATGGGCTTTACTTGATCTGTCTCCTGTCTACAATCTCCTCTTTTTTAATGTTACTCAAAGGGGAAAATCAATACCCCAGTTTTTTTCAAAATCTCCCTCTTACCAAGTTCAAAATGTTTGCAAGTATGGTACATTGGATCATGGTACGCAGGAGGAATTGGGGTAGGGACATGGACTCGGATAACAGAGGACAGGAGGGACATGGAGAGGTGCACCAAACTGACCCTACAGGGCAGGCATCAGGGAGTGCAGCACAACAATCCATGGAAAGCAATAGGGAGGGGACAGGACCATGCACATGGACAACAGAGAACAGAGGGGAAAGAGGCAATGGGAGCTAGCTGACCATAATGGACAGATAGGAGAGAAAGCTGCAGCATAACAGACCATAAAGGGCAGGAGGGACGGATCAGGGGCATTACAATGGAACAGGCAAGCCAGGAGGGAGGAAATAGGGGTCTACACATGGAAACAGAGGGCTGCGGGCAAGGGGGCAGGGCAGGAGCAGCAAGATGACCATGGAGGTCAGGCAGGATGGGCACTAGAAACAAGACACACCATGGAGAGCAACAATGAGACTATGATGTCATACACACAGACCATGGAGGGAAGGTGGGGGGTCAGGGGCAGCTAGCTGACCACACAGGGAAGGTGGGAGGGGCCATGGCAGCACAGAAGACCATGCATGGCAAGCAGGAGGGTTAGTGGCAGCACAATGGCTATGATGGGCAAGTAGGAGGGTGCAGGGGCATGCACAAAGGACCATGGAGGATAGAAGGGAGGGTCAGGACCTGGGCACAGACAAGAGAGTTCAGGGGAAGGGGCCTCACAACAGACCGCACGGGGCAGGCAGGAGGAGCAGTTGCAGCACAACAGACCAGGGAGGGCATAAGGGTGTGGCAGTAAAATGGACCATGGAGGACAGGAGGAAGGGGATAGGGGCATGGCATGTGGACAGGCAGGGTGGAGGTGGCAGGTACAGGTTACAGTCATCTGACAATGCTAGGCAGGTGGGAGGGAAGTGGCAGCTCAACAGAACACTCAGAGTAGATAGGAGTGACAGGTCCATGGAACATGGTGGGCAAAAAGGATGAAGCAGGGGCATGCACAAAGACATCGGAGGGCAGGGGGAAGGAGAATAGGGGCAGCAAGCTAAGCACAGAGGCTAAGCAGGAGGTCAATGATGGGCCATAGAATCGGGCAATGGATGGCAGGAGGAGTGGACTGGTACATCATGCTAAATGGGAGGGCAGCGACAGCACATCAGACCATGCATGGCAGGTGGGAGGAAGTTAGTCCATGGATTCAGACAACAGAGGATAGGGAGGAGGTGGATGGGGCTGCAAGCTAACTGTTCAGAGAAGGTGGGTGTTAGGAACTTTATTGTTTTTAAAATGTGTGTCTGTGCGAACTACTTAAAATATAAACAAGTATGCAGCATAATCTCACTTTTATTCAGGAAGAAGAGGATGTTTGTGACTGTGACTCCGGGCTCACTTGGCAGAAACACCCCCTGACCCTCCACCCCCATCGCAAAATGTAATGTCTGTGAAAACGGTAGGTGGACGCAGTGTTATATAGCACATAGTCCTGAGAGCACGATTGAAAATGAAAACTAGATATAGTATATGGTATAAACTATGCACCAAAAAGTGTGATATAAGATGAACCGGGGTGTGAAATATAATATGCAATACATTGTGCGCAATGACAGATTCATTGGAGAGCGCGAGATAGCACAGGCACTAGCTCGTGCTATGCGATATGCGCCTTGGAGTGTAATATGCACAGGACAGTGTTGTGTAACCTAACTAGTCTCTAAAATTGTAATATAAAATATGTGCTGGGGAGTGTAACGTTGCATATGCACTGTGACAAAGATATGGATCCCAGATTGTAATATGTATGGCATAGCGCTGTGCGTTATAAGTTATAACATAGGCATCGAGGAAGGCACGTTAGATGGGGCCATATAACCCGTGCGAAGGCAAGTGTGGCACAACATATTCACGGGGTGGTGTTACAGTGCACATGGGCTAGAGAGTGTCATAGCATACGCACTATCTGGTGGAATACAACACAGTGGTGTGAGGCACTCGGCGGGCACTGGTGGGTGTAACACAGCATTGGGCTCAGCCAGGAGCACGCTGTGACTCAAGTGAGGTTCGTCTCCTTTCCAGAGAGTAAAATAAAAAGTATTACACATCCGGCGGTGGATGTGTGTTTTATTAACCGTGAGGGGGGTTTCTTGCATAGTTTGGTCGAATTTTTGTTGAAACCCCTTTGACACGTCAGAGCTTCACTAGCGGTGTAAATACATTCCATGTGGATTCATTCTATGCATAGTTGCCTTTTAATGATTATCACCGCAATCCTCTGCTGATGCTAATACTGTATTTCGACACTTATTTGCCCATGTCTTCTTCCATTAAATTTTAGCTATACATATATTACAAATATTTTTTTTTTCATAAAGACACATATGTCATCAGCAGAAGATTGCGGTCGCGTGAGTTATAGTTGCCTGCACTAACTATAACGCGGGAATTTCATTGGTTTTTTACGAGTGAAATGTACAGCTAACTATAACATGTGTGAAACCTATGGTTTTTTCAGTGAATTTGCAAGGTTTTTTTAATGCTAATTCCTAACTATAACGTGTGTGAAACCTATCGTTTTTTCAGTGAATTTGTACGGTTTTTTAAATGCTAAGTTACTTTACGCCATTCATGCCGTGTGCGCCCAGTTAACGCAGTTCATTCCGTGCGCGCACGGTGCGCTTCGCGCACCGTGCGCGCACAGTGAGCACGCGGTGTGCTTCGCGCACCGCGCGCCCACTTTACGCAGTTAGTGCCGTGCACGCACGGTGGTCACGCGGTGCGCTGTGCGCACCGCGTGCCCACGTTAAGCGAGATGGGCCATGTACGCACGATGCGCATCTTTGTGAAATGTATTCTTTGTTGAATTCATAGCTGTAATATGCCATGCACAAATGGTGCCCTTTGGGCACCATTTGCACACGGGGTGGGGAGAATGTGGATAATTTTTTTTTTTATACATTTTTACCGTACGCGTACGGTAAGCGTAATCGGCGATTTTCCGAAAAAAAAAATTTTTTTTTTTGGGCTTGGGGGTGGTTTGGGGACCCCTGTATCAATGCTGGGTGGTTAGGATATCATGAAACTGCCTCTTTACACATTTTTGGGGTTCGTTTTTGCTGCCCAACTCAGGGAGCGAGAGAGAAAATGGCGGCCGCCGCTTCCTGGTTTCGACCGATTCGAATGTTTACTAAGAGCTAAGAGCCAATCAAAATCGCGCTCGCGCACGCCACCGTACGCGTACGGTAAGCGCACCGTAAGCGCACCGTACGCTGGCTCAGATATATATATTGATTTAAAGGCTATTTTCTCAGAATCTACTGAACAGATTTACACCAAACCTACAAAAGGCACTTCCTTGACCTGAGGACTACCTCTCTGCCAAATTTCAAGTAATTCTGTTCAGCCGTTCGGGCTGTAGCTGTGTCTAAAGGTCCTATGGAAAAATGCATGGGAAAAACGCGTTTTGGGACCCCCCTTTTATCTCAGCCCCCGCTTCACGAATCCCCCCCGAGACTTTCAGGGTAGGAGTGGAGCGTAGCGCCCCACCTATTTTGAAAAATTCGCGAGGATTCGTCGACCGGCGCCAAAGTTATTCAAAATAGAATGTTGCGGATTTCCTATGGAAACGTGGTCCTGACGGTAGGTAATATATATATATATATATATATATATATATATATATATATATATATATATATATATATATATATATATATATATATATATATATATATATATATATATATATATATTACCTACTGGCGGTCGCCAGTAGGTAGTTATAGTTAGGACCACGTTTCCATAGGAAATCCGCAACATTCTATTTTGAATAACTTTGGCGCCGGTCGAAGAATCCTCGCGAATTTTTCAAAATAGGTGGGGCGCTACGCTCCGCTCCTTCCCTGAAAGTCTCGGGGGGATTCGTCAAGCGGGGGCTGAGATAAAAGGGGGTCCCAAAACGCGTTTTTCCCATGCATTTTTCCATAGGACCTTTAGACAGGGCTACAGCCCGAACGGCTGAACAGAATTACTAGAAATTTGGCAGAGAGGTAGTCCTCAGGTCAAGGAAGTGCCTTTTGTAGGTTTGGTGTAAATCTGTTCAGTAGATTCTGAGAAAATAGCCTTTAAATCAGTATATATATCTGAGCCAGCTTACGGTGCGCTTACGGTACGCTTACCGTACGCGTACGGTGGCGTGCGCGAGCACGATTCTGATTGGCTCTTAGATCTTAGTAAACATTCGAATCGGCCGAAACCAGGAAGCGGCGGCCGCCATTTCGTGTGTTTCACTCAGAAAAAAAAGAGTGATAACAAGAAAAGGGGGCAAGGAGGAGAGTTACAGACCCCCTAACATTTGTAAGGGGGTCAAAGAAGGACAGAAAAGTACAAAGAAAACATTTATTGATTTTAAAAAAAATCGTGGGGTACGCGTACGGTAAGCGTACGGTAAAAAAAAAAGAAAAAAAGAAATGAAATGCAGATTTAAGTGTTTAGATATTAGGGGGCTCTAAAAAGAGCCGTTGTGTTTATGAAGTGATTTTTAAGTGGTACCTACAAGTAAGTACCGATGCAGAGTCTAAGGTTCAAGAGGAAGACTCTGTTCCCTTCATCATTGAAGTGCACACCATCTCCTCTATAAATGTCTTGCATGTCGTAACGCAAGTTGTTGTGGTAAATGGAACCCATACCATAGTCACGGAGGAAAGCAGAAACAGATTTGTTGACGTGCTTTCTTGCTTTGTCAATCTGTGGACAGAAATGATTGGACCAGTTCCATTTTTGCCTTTGGCATATGTTAGAAAACACAAAGGCAGTTTTAGGGAAAAGTGAAAACAGTTGTGCAAAGGTGTCCTTCATAAGCATTTCCAGACCTACCCCAGTCAAAGTGCCTAGGTCATTGCCACCGCAGTGCACTATTATGAGGTCAGGGTGTTGGTTTTGCATGAAGGATTTCACCAATGGCATCAATTGGTGCCACTTTAACCCTCTCTGACCAATCCATTTAATGTCTACATTTGGCAAAGCAAGGTCTCTCACTATACCTGTTTTCTCTGCAAACTTTTCACTCCAGAAGACATAGCTGTGTCCTACAATCCACACTGTGAACATCTTCAAAGGAGATCTGGATGCACTCAGGAGGTGTATTTCAGTAGAATGGTAAAAAGAAATGAAAGACAGTTTGGAAATGGAGGCATACATATTTTTTTTTTTAAAAAAGAACTGATTGGCTGTTTCATACCATTCTACACTAAAAACTAGGCTGTATGTGTAAATTTATAGAAGCATGTTTTGTATTGGTACAGAAAAATGTGTTACCAAAGAACAGTACTATGGATTTGCTGTTAGGTTAGAAAAGTCAAGCACTCTTGCTCTGTGGAATTGAAACATTGTTTGGCGAACTTCTGACCTAACTCCACACAGCAGTGTTCCATGAGCTGTTGCTATGGTCGCAGGCAGAAGTCAAGTTGGGGGAAGGGTACTAGGCAGAAGTCAAGTTGGGGGAAGGGTACTTTTGGAAAAGGGTTGGTTTTCAACCAATAGAAATGTGTGATTACATTTGAAAAAAAGGGGGAAGCACTGAGATTTGAAATTAACATGTATATATGTGGAAAAAGAGAGGGAAAGTTTGCCATTATCTGGTTCTGCTGAGAGGAGAGAGGTGTAAAGAACAGAGATCCTGGCTCTGATAATCTGCTGTTTGAGTGCCACATTTCTTTCACAACTAACTAATTTTAAAGGTGAGTTTAGAGTTTGAGAGGGGATGTATATGGTAAATTAAGAAATGAATAATAGAAATGCAATTCTTTTTGTTGAAGTTGTGTTTATTATTTTCTGTTTTGGGAGAAATTTAAATGTGAGGAACAAGTAAAATAATATGGACTATGTTTTCACAATAAATTAAGGTGTACTGGTATAAAAAAAGAATAGTTTAAGGGTTTGAGGTTGGACTCTGTAATGCAAATACATTCAGCATCACTAAGGCTGGTTACCCTTGCTGGAGTGTAGGCAGTCACCCAGGTTACAAATGGTGCTGGTCTGAAAAAGCAGTTTGGACATGTGCTTTTTAAAAAATCTGAAAAGTGGATTCATAATGTGTCAGTCTGTAAAAGTGATTATCACTTGCCAAAAAAGAGAGCAGTAAGTGTGCTTTCAAATTGGCAAAGAAATTTTGTTTTGTGACTAATGTGAAAACATGACTCTGTGTGCAAATAAGAATTACAGGCAGAGATTTATTGCGTATTGCTCTGGTGATTTCACAGTTGCATTAGATGGAAAGGGGGAGCCATTTTTTGGTGCAGAAGCAGACTCTTAGCACACACCCAGCTGCTTACCATGTGGAATCATGCACAGTATTCACAAGCGAGTGGGGTTTGAGGTTTCAGTCAGTAATGCAAATACATTCAGCATCACTAAGGCTGGTTGCCCTTGCTGGAGTGTAGGCAGTCACCCAGGTTACAAATGGTGCTGGTCTGAAAAAGCAGTTTGGACATGTGCTTTTTTAAGAATCTGAAAAGTGGATTCATAATGTGTCAGTCTGTAAAAATGTTTATCACTTGCCAAAAAAAGAGCAGTAAGTGTGCTTTCAAATTGGCAAAGAAATTTCGTTTAAGGGCCTAATGTGAAAACATGACTCTGTGTGCAAATAGGAATTACAGGCAGAGATTTATTGCGTATTGCTCTGGTGATTTCACAGTTGCATTAGATGGAAAGGGGGAGCCATTTTTTGGTGCAGAAGCAGACTCTTAGCACACACCCAGCTGCTTACCATGTGGAATCATGCACAGTATTCACAAGCGAGTGGGGTTTGAGGTTTCAGTCAGTAATGCAAATACATTCAGCATCACTAAGGCTGGTTGCCCTTGCTGGAGTGTAGGCAGTCACCCAGGTTACAAATGGTGCTGGTCTGAAAAAGCAGTTTGGACATGTGCTTTTTAAAAAATCTGAAAAGTGGATTCATAATGTGTCAGTCTGTAAAAGTGTTTATCACTTGCCCAAAAAAATAGCAGTAAGTGTGCTTTCAAATTGGCAAAGAAATTTCGTTTTGTGACTAATGTGAAAACATGACTCTGTGTGCAAATAGGAATTACAGGCAGAGATTTATTGCGTATTGCTCTGGTGATTTCACAGTTGCATTAGATGGAAAGGGGGAGCCATTTTTTGGTGCAGAAGCAGACTCTTAGCACACACCCAGCTGCTTACCATGTGGAATCATGCACAGTATTCACAAGCGAGTGGGGTTTGAGGTTTCAGTCAGTAATGCAAATACATTCAGCATCACTAAGGCTGGTTGCCCTGCTGGAGTGTAGGCAGTCACCCAGGTTACAAATGGTGCTGGTCTGAAAAAGCAGTTTGGACATGTGCTTTTTGAAAAATCTGAAAAGTGGATTCATAATGTGTCAGTCTGTAAAAGTGATTATCACTTGCCAAAAAAAAGAGCAGTAAGTGTGCTTTCAAATTGGCAAAGAAATTTCGTTTTGTGACTAATGTGAAAACATGACTCTGTGTGCAAAGAGGAATTATAGGCAGAGATTTATTGCGTATTTCTGTGGTGATTTCACAGTTGCATTAGATGGAAAGGGGGAGCCATTTTTTGGTGCAGAAGCAGACTCTTAGCACACACCCAGCTGCTTACCCTGTGGAATCATGCACAGTATTCACAAGCGAGTGGGGTTTGAGGTTTCAGTCAGTAATGCAAATACATTCAGCATCACTAAGGCTGGTTGCCCTTGCTGGAGTGTAGGCAGTCACCCAGGTTACAAATGGTGCTGGTCTGAAAAAGCAGTTTGGACATGTGCTTTTTAAAAAATCTGAAAAGTGGATTCATAATGTGTCAGTCTGTAAAAGTGATTATCACTTGCCAAAAAAAAGAGTAGTAAGTGTGCTTTCAAATTGGCAAAGAAATTTCGTTTAAGGGCCTAATGTGAAAACATGACTCTGTGTGCAAATAGGAATTACAGGCAGAGATTTATTGCGTATTGCTCTGGTGATTTCACAGTTGCATTAGATGGAAAGGGGGAGCCATTTTTTGGTGCAGAAGCAGACTCTTAGCACACACCCAGCTGCTTACCATGTGGAATCATGCACAGTATTCACAAGCGAGTGGGGTTTGAGGTTTCAGTCAGTAATGCAAATACATTCAGCATCACTAAGGCTGGTTGCTCTTGCTGGAGTGTAGGCAGTCATCCAGGTTACAAATGGTGCTGGTCTGAAAAAGCAGTTTGGACATGTGCTTTTTTAAGAATCTGAAAAGTGGATTCATAATGTGTCAGTCTGTAAAAATGTTTATCACTTGCCAAAAAAAAGAGCAGTAAGTGTGCTTTCAAATTGGCAAAGAAATTTCGTTTAAGGGCCTAATGTGAAAACATGACTCTGTGTGCAAATAGGAATTACAGGCAGAGATTTATTGCGTATTGCTCTGGTGATTTCACAGTTGCATTAGATGGAAAGGGGGAGCCATTTTTTGGTGCAGAAGCAGACTCTTAGCACACACCCAGCTGCTTACCATGTGGAATCATGCACAGTATTCACAAGCGAGTGGGGTTTGAGGTTTCAGTCAGTAATGCAAATACATTCAGCATCACTAAGGCTGGTTGCCCTTGCTGGAGTGTAGGCAGTCACCCAGGTTACAAATGGTGCTGGTCTGAAAAAGCAGTTTGGACATGTGCTTTTTAAAAAATCTGAAAAGTGGATTCATAATGTGTCAGTCAGTAAAAGTGTTTATCACTTGCCAAAAAAAAGAGCAGTAAGTGTGCTTTCAAATTGGCAAAGAAATTTCGTTTAAGGGCCTAATGTGAAAACATGACTCTGTGTGCAAATAGGAATTACAGGCAGAGATTTATTGCGTATTGCTCTGGTGATTTCACAGTTGCATTAGATGGAAAGGGGGAGCCATTTTTTGGTGCAGAAGCAGACTCTTAGCACACACCCAGCTGCTTACCCTGTGGAATCATGCACAGTATTCACAAGCGAGTGGGGTTTGAGGTTTCAGTCAGTAATGCAAATACATTCAGCATCACTAAGGCTGGTTGCCCTTGCTGAAGTGTAGGCAGTCACCCAGGTTACACATGGTGCTGGTCTGAAAAAGCAGTTTGGACATGTGCTTTTTAAAAAATCTGAAAAGTGGATTCATAACGTGTCAGTCTGTAAAAGTGTTTATCACTTGCCAAAAAAAAGAGTAGTAAGTGTGCTTTCAAATTGGCAAAGAAATTTCGTTTTGTGACTAATGTGAAAACAAATGTAGTAATATATTTAAATAAAATAAAGGAATTTTTTTTTAGTTTTTTTCAGGTATTGCTGAAGAGCAGTGAACAAAATTTAAGATGCCTACAAAATCTAGAGTAAAAAAAGACCACAAAAAAAACCTATATTTGAAGACAACTGGAGGACCTAAGTTAGTTGAAGATGCTCATGTTGGGAAAAAGAAAAAATCTTCTGGTAAGCAGACAAAAAAATTTCTAAAGAACATATTCAAAAAAAGGAAAAATGTACAAAATGTCTGTATTGGATTTTTGATTTCAATCAAAAAGGACAGGAAAAAATTGAGAATTTAGTTAATGCAAATATACCTTCTGCAACTAAAAAGATTAACTTAAACAGAAAAACAGCGTTTAAAGAGATACGTAGAAAAATGTTTCAGAGAAGAGTTATGTCCAATTTGATAAAGGATGTGAAGAAATATAAGCAAAAGGCTAAGTTTTATAAGAGAAAAAAAAAATTGAAGCCATTGCAGCAAAGGCATTAGAATTAAAAAGGAAACTATTCACTTTAATTTTGAATAGGATGCGTACATTAGACAAAATGGTTAATGTACTGAAATCACATAGCAAAAGGAAAAGAGTCGTGAACAGAACAAACTTTTCTAAAGTGTTTTTAGGAAAATGGATGCATAGTTCAAGTAGTGAACCTTTTTTTAATGAAGAGAGTTATTTTCAAAGTAATAGTTTGCTGCATGCAGTTGACACCAGAGGTCGTGCTTATGAAGTGAAAAAGGGTTGCATAATGGAGAAGGAGATAATGGTTCCAAGAGATGAGGTACAAGTGATGGCGGATGAGGCTATGGGGAGACGTCCTAAAGCCCCAGTGTACACTTGGAATTGTAGTAGTATTTGCACTGTGCGTCAGGAATCTATTGATAAATTTCGTGAGTTTCTAAGAGAATATAGTAAAAAAAAGTGTAAAACAGAAGATTAAGGTGCTTCAAAGTCTGGATCCATGCAGAGTGAGAGAGAATACTGGTTTGCAGGGTCATTCTCTGGCTTGTCTATCTAGAAAAGTGTGTAATAGTGTTTTCCATCATTTTAGGATGCTGGCTGTTCATCATACTGAAATGAGAAAGTTTGTGAGACGGTTGTATTTTGCTAAAAGTCCAGCAATAAAGTTAGATGAATTGAATAGGGCTCTGTTCCGTGGAACGGTATCAGATGTAGAGAAGGTTGTTGATGAAATTCAGTTTTGTTACTTTGGTCCTGAACAAAACAGTGCAGAGAAGGACACAGTAAATGAGGAAGAAGTGGAAGAGAATGTAGAACCCTCTGTAAGTAAGACATTTAATGATCACATAACAAAATTTGCAATAATCTCTAATGAAAGACCAAATATTACTTGTATTTGTTGCCGCAGAACTCATTATAGAAAACAAACTAGGAATGTTGATCTCTACAGAAAGAGTGAAAATGAAGATAATTATAAGTGGAAGGATTTTGCCACATATATATTTCTTGAAAATTGTTTTGAATTGGGTGAAGATCAGCGTATTTGTAAATACTGTTACAACAAGTTAGAGGAAAATAGAATGCCGACCAGAGCTGTACATAATAATTTAGAATTGGATGCTATTCCTGCTGAACTTTCTGAATTAAATACATATGAGTCTATACTCATTCAGTGTGTTCATCCGTTCCAGACCATAGTACGTATGGAGCCCAAAACTGGTAAATTACCTCCTTCAGATTTACTGAGAGGTTTAAAAGGTAGAGTGGTGTATTTGCCCTTGGATTTGAAAAAAAATATGGAAACTATTGATGCGGATACTTTGGAAACTGAACCATTAATTATTCTGGTTAATGGTGTACCTACAAAGAATAAGAAGATTTGGCAGGAGCTGGTAGATGTACGGAAAGTACAAAGAGCAAATTTGTATTTGAAAAGGAATAACAAATGGTATGAATCAATTTATATAGAAGAAGAAGAAGAAGAAGATTTACAAGAAGACACAGAAACACCAACTGGACAAATTGAAAAAGTGGACAAGTCAAAGGAAGAAGAAATTTATGAACATTTTAGCATACATCCTCTTCATTCAAAAGAAGTTATGGGAGACAATATTGATCTATTTCAGATGAAGAAAGCAAAAGGAACTCCCGTGAGTGTATGGGAGGAGAGCTTGGAAGCTCGATGTTTTCCCCAGCTGTTTCCTAAAGGAAAAGGAGGACGATACGATGAACGTCCGGAACAGATTCCAGCTTCTGAGTATCGGACTACAAGACTATATGCTGAAGATCCCAGATTTCGACAAAGTATTCCTTATTTGTTCCATCTTTTATTTGAAAGCGACTTGTCTGCATTGTCTTATGCAGTAAATCACATTTTAAAAAGTGGAGTACATTTGCAAAATGTGTCTGCTAAGGATTTTATGGAGAAAGTGCAGCACCGAGATGATCATTTGGAAACACAACTGATCAATCTGATGGCTTGTCAGCGTGGGACTAATGAATATTGGTACCGACGCCATGGTGAATTAAAATGCATGTTACGGAATTTAGGAACACCAACATGGTTCGTTACCCTAAGCTGTGCCGAGTACGCTTGGGATGATTTACTGGATTTTCTACGAGAGGCAAATTCAAACATTAAAAACATCGAATACAAGACAGCAGGAGAACTGTGCTCATTGGATCCGGTTAATGTTTGCAGATATTTCAATCATAGATTTGAGGCTATGATGTCCTTCATCTGCAATAAAAAAAATCCAACTCTAGGAGAAGTAGTGGATTTCTTTTGGAGAAAAGAGTACCAGGCAAGAGGTGCTCCTCATATTCATATACTGTTGTGGATCAAGGATGCCCCAAAGTTTGGAACAGATACTGATGAAGCAGTGTTATCTTACATTGAAGAATATGCAACATGTGCTATACCAAAAGGCACAGAAGAGAAAAAGTTAAAGGAGCAAGTTTTACGTTTCCAAAGTCATCGGTGTGGAAAATACTGTCGACGGAAATACAAGAGCAAAGATAAATACTACACTAAATGTCGATTTGGATTTCCTAGACCTGTTCTTTCAAATGGAAGAGTTAACAGTTTTATGTCATCTGTGAGACATACTATCACAAGAAAATCACCTAAGAATACCTACAACCTTAAAAGAAAAGAAGAATCAAAAAATATAAATGACTACAACCCAGTGATTTTATCCATGTGGAACGCTAACATGGATATACAGTATGTAGCTGACAATTCCATTGCTGTTGCTCGATATGTAACGTCTTACATTACGAAATCAGAAAAAACAGAATTGAAGGAAATGTGGGAAGAGATTTCTCACGAGAAAACTGTCAGTAAGAAGCTGTACAGTTTCAGTTTGAAGATGTTATCGCATCGAGAAATTGGATCCTACGAATGTTCAGATAGGTTATCTTCTGCAAGTCTCTACTCGAAATCAAGAAGAATAATTTGGGCAAGTTTAGGCCTTGCAGCAATGAGAAATCGGGTACTGAAATCTGTTGGAGAAATTGAATATTTGGCCGAGAATGACCCAGAAAGTACAGATATTTTGAAATCAAACATGTTGGACACATATTATCCCAAGAGAAGTCATCATCTGGAGAACATGTGTCTCTATGAAGTGCTGCAGAACTACATTTATTCACGGAAAGCCGCAGAAGACATCAACAATGGAAAATATAAAGTCATTGGTGAGGAAGGATGTTTGGTGAAGCAAACAAAAGGAAGTTTGATAAATCACCGGAAGCTGAGTTGCGACACTACTGACAAAAAGGAATTTTACTACTTGGCTCTTTTACAGCTGTTTAAACCATGGCGTACAGAGGATGAACTACTGGGAGAATTTCAAAGCTATGAAGATTCTTTCAATGCTTGCAAAGACAGCATACAATGCAATACATTCACAACTTATCTGCAAATGTTAAATGAAGAAATTGAACAGGAAACTACAATTGCAGCAGAAATAGCTAGAGACAGTTCTCAGGACAGCCAACGTTCAGGAACACTCAGTCAAGATCCCCTAGGACAATCAATCGTTGAAAATGAAGCATCAATAGCCATGAATGAAGTGGAAACGGCTATGAATCAAGCTCAAGAAGAATTTATAGACTTACAAAATTTGGAAAGACAACTGAACGAAGAGCAGCAACAAATTTATGAAGAGATCAGAAACAAAATTGATCACGGATTTCTACATGAAAAAAAAGAGTGCTCATGCACATCATTTCATCCAATCAGGATGTATGTAAGCGGACAAGCTGGAACTGGAAAAAGTTTCCTAATAAAAGTCATCAGAAGCTACCTACAGCAAAAAACGGATTCTACTTTGTCTTGTGTGGTTACTGCTCCAACTGGGTTAGCAGCATATAACATAAAAGGAATCACTTTACATCGTTTGCTAATGTTACCAGTGGAGCATGAGAACAAAATACAATACAACAAGCTAACTGGAGAAGCATGCTTGGAAGTTTCAAGAGTATTGAAGAAGATGCAAGTTCTCATTATTGATGAGGTGAGCATGGTATCAAACTTAATGCTTGCCTTTGTGCATTTAAGAATGCCGCAAATTCTGAAGACAGACTATGACGTGTTATTTGGAGGAAAACACGTCATAGTTTTTGGAGATCTTTTGCAACTTACTCCAGTTAAAGGACAACCAGTGTTTAATACTGTGACACATGAAGACACGAAGAAGTCATTGGGAAGCATCGGTAATACAAATATTTGGTCCTTCTTTGAGTACAAGGAACTTACTACTAATATGAGGCAAGCAAACGATGAAGAATATGGAAGTATTCTGAAAGATATCAGAATTGGACTACTCACTGAAGCTGGCAAAAAAGCATTACAGAGTCGGCTGCTACATAATTTATTTCCAAAGGAAGAAATAGTTGCAGAGAAGATATACAAGAACATTGCAGAAAACAAAAGTGTCATCTGCTTAATGCCAACTCTACGTGAATGCTCAATATTCAATGAGGAGCTTTTGAAATTGGAAAAGGAAGATATCAGGAAATTGGAAGCAGTGGACAAAATTGAGGATGGAAGAATTACTGTCACATTAACAGGCACACTGAAAAATAAATTGGATTCTCTAGAGAAGAACATTTCCAAAACAGCTGGATTAGAAAAAAATCAATATGTTTGCATGAACTGTAGAGTATTTTTAAGGAGAAATTTGGATGTTGAAAAAGGTTTAGTTAATGGAGCTATGGGAAGAGTTGTGGGTTTTATTAATTATCAGAAAAAAGATGGAATTGAATGTTTAAAAATAAAATTTGATCAGATAGAAGAAGTTAAAGACATTTGTCGTTGTTCAGTTCGTTTCATGCTTGTGAAAGACTTATATGTACGTAGGAAGCAGTTTCCGTTTTCGCTAGCATATGCTGTAACTATTCACAAGTCTCAAGGATTGACTGTAGATTGTGCATTTGTGAACATTGGTTCAACTGTGTTCAAAGAAGGTATGGCATATGTTGCTTTGTCACGAGTGAAAACATTATCAGGTTTATTCATGATAGACTTTGATGATTCAATAGTTAGTGCTGATACAAATTGTGTAAAGGAGTATAATAGATTAAGAAGAAGCTATGCTCCTCATTTAGGTCAGTATCCTGTGTTGGAGAAACGTGTAGTTTCTCGTAAAAGGAGAAATGAGAATATCTGTAATGAAGATGTAGAGAGGAGGAAAAAAAAGAGGAGTGATGTAATTGCAAGCAAAAAGAATAAGGAAAATGAAGAACAGGTTGTAGGATGTCATTTTGAAAATAGCTCTGGTGTCAACTGCTACGCTAATGTAGTGCTGAATGTTGCATTTTATCTGGAAAGTTTGCAAGAGCAGATAATAGTAAATCAGGGAAAAAGATTCTGTTCTGTGCTGAGTCTCCTTTTTGAAAAGCTGAGTAATGATAAAACTCAAATAGAAAGTGCTACTGAAATTAGAAAACTTTTAGATGTATGTTCTGGACGAACACAGTTTTCTCAAAATGTACAGCAAGACGCACAGGAATTCTTGATGTATTTTCTTCAGGTACTGGAAGAAGAAGGGGTTCCCATTGAAAATTTATTTGGTCTCTCTTATAAATGGGAACATAGTTGTGAAAACTGTTATAATATATGTGGCTCTAATGTTGATAATGAAAGGTTTATTTATTTAACATTGCCAGAGAGTAAAACAGTCACTTTTGCTAAATTAGTTAAAGATGCTAATCATAGCATGCAATGCGGTGAGTGTAAATCTGACATGTTTTCAACGTTAATTTTAAAGGAATACGGACAGTATGTAATTTTAATGATGCAACGATGTAGAGCTGATGGTTCAAAATTGGATACTTTAATAAAGAAGTTTACAAGACAGCAATTATCAATTTCAGGAAAAACTTTTGTAACAGTTGCAATAATTTTCCATGATGGACCTACTGTAACTTCTGGTCATTACACAGTTTATCTTAAATGTGAAAAAGGCTGGACACTGTGTAATGATTCCCAATTGATTTTTAAGCAACGTTTGCCTTTTGATTTAGCAAATTCCTATCTAATCTTCCTGAAACCTAAATTTTAGAGAGATTTGGCAACATCTGGACAAAACAATTTTAATATTTTATTGGATTACCATTTGGAATTTACAAATAAAAAGATTTAACAAATTATCATTTGGCCTAATGGAAAGGTAACCAATCGTAATGTGGAATTTTTCCATTTTTTAAGGAAACTTTGGAAAACCAAAAATTTAGAAAAAATCGGTAACATCTGCACAATTTAAATTTTGGAATGTTATTGGATTGCCATTGGAAATTTTTTCAAAAAAGATTTTTAAAATTACTATTTGGCCATGCGGAAAGGTAAACAATTCTATTGTGGACTTATTTAATTATTAATAAATCTTTCGGAAACCAAAATGTCGAATCGGTGACATCTGTACAATTTAAACTTTAGATTTTTATTGGATTACCATTGGAAATTTAACCAAAAAAGAATTTTAAAATTACTATTTGGCCTAAAGGAAATGGAACCCGATGTATTGTGGAGTTATTTGAGATATATTATTGTGATTATACTTCTGAAACAAAAATATCAGACGGTATTTTAAAGAAATAAGTATTGATATTAGATGATATTTTTTAAGAATATTATGTATTTCTATAAAGTTATGTTTATGCAAAAAGAGATTGTGGGCTTTTTTAAAACAATCTTTGAGATTGTTAATTTTTTTTTTGCCTGCTGTTAAATGATGAATGCAATTGCTTTCACAATTTATAGTGAAATGCAATATATTCTGAAAACAGAAAAAAAAAGGCAAAAATATTTTTTGAAAAATATGTAAATATGTGTACTGTATTATAAAATGTTTTATTAAATATTAATACTTTTTTCTTTTTTTTCAGATTGAGATAGAACATTTTCGAAAACTAGAACCATTTTTAAAGCAATTAAAAAAAAATTTAAATTAATAAATATTTTTTTGAGTGGGTATGGTAAGTCAATAATATCATGGTCCCTTTTTTCCACTTCTCTACAATCACATTTTCAGTTTTTAATTGTAGTCTCTCAAGGACCTTGTAATGTGATAATTGATTTTTAGTGTTTTTTAAAAAAAAAAAAAAAAATTATGCGTACCGTACGCGTACGGTAAAAAAAAAAAAAAAAAAAGTTTTTAAAAACATATATAAAAAATAGATGAAAGGTAAGGTTGGCTCTTAAAAGAGCCGTTGTGTTCATGCAGGGATAGAGGAAAGAAAGATTGGGAATATTAGATGGTACGACAAGTGTGCTGATCTATTTTACAGTTCACTGGGGAAATACTGGTCTCCCTATAACTAATTAGATCATGACAAGTGGCGCACCGTACTTCAACCCTCGCAAACCGAGGGTTAATTTCCAGAGGACCAGAAAAAGGAGATGCTCCCCCCACAGATGAAGGGCTCACCTGACCTGCAGAAGAAGGACTCGGCACTGCAGATGATGGTCCAGGCTGAGCTGCTGTGGATGTGATTGGTTGATTTACTGAAGGGTTACCTTCAGTAAGTCGAGCATGTGTCCTTCTGTGTACATCCTTAAGGTGTCTCATCATGGTGTGATTCCCAAAGGAACACTTCCTGTCAGGATTCCCTCTTGAAAGTACACGCTTACACAGCTTACAAGTCACTAAGGGTGCATTTACCTTTTGCTGGCCTTCTGGAAAAGAAAAATACTCCCATACGTAAGAGGTCTTTTGTTTCCTCGCTCTCTGCCTCAAGGTAGTGCTGCTAGCCTCACTCTCAGAAGAGCTCTGCTGTTCTGCCATCGTATCACAAAGACAACCCAGCTCCTTCTCCTAAGGGATCACAAGCAGAAATGAGGGGAATGGGTGTGGTGTAGGAGAGTTCTAGAACTGAAAGTAGTTTCAACCAATCAAAAGTTGTGTTTCATGTTCACATGACCCACCGTACGCTTACGGTGCGCTTACGGCAAAAGTACGCATGCGCATAACAGTCACTCCCCAACACTTCCGCGTAACGTGCGCGTGTAGCGTACACGCGTACGCACCCCACGCGCAGTACGCGCGGCTACGCAAATTGCGTAACTATACGCAAACAGCGTAGATAAATTACGGACATTGCGTAAACCGTACGCTTACCGTAAGCTTACCGTACGCGCACTAAAAAAAAATTTAAAAAAAAGGAAAAAATGTATTGCTAATAAATTTTACCTGTTTATTTTATAAAAAATGTAAAATAAAAACATATTGTAGAATTTTAAAAATGTAACCATAGTCTTTAAAAAAGGAGAGAAAATTAAAATAAAAATATGTAAAAAAAAAAAGAAGAAAAAAAAAAATTAGCATTTAAAAAACCTTGCAAATTCACTGAAAAAACCATGGGTTTCACACACGTTATAGTTAGGAATTAGCATTTAAAAAACCTTTGAAATTCCCTGAAAAAACCATGGGTTTCACACACGTTATAGTTAGGAATTAGGATTTAAAAAACCTTAGAAATTCAATGAAAAAACCAAAGGTTTCACACATGTTATAGTTAGCTGGACATTTCACTCGTAAAAAACCATTGAAATTCCCCCGTTATAGTTAGTTCAGCTAACTATAACTCGCGCGCCCGCAATGCACTACTGATGACGTCACATATTACATCACTCATGACATGGTCAGTGACATCACTCATGACATCACTGATGACATCTCAAATGACATCACTGATGACATCATCCAGTGAATGTGTGTTTTTCTGAAAATTAAATATGTTTAATATATGTATATCTCAAGGTCGATGGAAATACTAATTCCTAACTATAACGTGTGTGAAACCCATGGTTTTTTCAGTGAATATATATATATATATATATATCAACGATTTCTCGCTCTATAACTCCATGCTGCTCCGCTGGAACAAAGCGAGATAGGACCCAGATAGGTGCTTGATAGATTTTATTTACAAGCCACTCTCCACCATGACGCGTTTCGGCAGCTTCTCTGCCTTGATCACATGACAGCGCTTACACGGGAGACATTCATTTTTAAAGTGCTAATGCAAGGTCACATGGTACAATCAATACAATCAACATAGAAAACATACTATAAGATTACAAGTGTGTAATTTAAAAGAAAGGCATCAGGCATTGCTATTTTATCGCTAAATGCCTCTCATTGTAACAAGACCTGATTGTCATGACTGCTGTTGATATGATATTTCAATATTTTATACCCAACATGTCACTTCAAAGGTTAGAATAATGGCCTAAATGCCAAAAGCCTTTGTGTTTTTCCGTTTGTTGACTGATTGTTTTGCATAGGACCTATGTGATAAAAAATGATTATACCCGTGTATCCATTAAATATTTTAAAAAAGACATTTTATAAAAATTAGCAAGAGAACCGGTGTTGAAATTTCCATAAAGTGTAAGTGCTTAAAAAATAATAAAACAGTGTGCGAGGGGATTGGTTGCTGATATATAACCTCCCCGTATGTGCAAATATAATAACTACAAGGATGCTATCTAGTGTCACAGACTATAATGTCTGAGCTATAAGTTCTAAAGAAATATATATCGCCGACCGAAGTCACCTATATGCCATATGCTCAATTATAATGTCAATTTTTACCTCATGGACAGACCAAATATATGTTGGGGGGCTTAGATAATTGCTGGTCATTCCTAGCTCTGGCAGACCTTCATAAATACTTGTATAAAATGTATTAAATACATAAATATAAATATAAATATAAATAGATACATTCTTAAAACATCCACATATAATGTTTGTAAAAACCTCCCCTAACAAAGTAGGCTAGAATACCAACATTGTAACACATCATTATTGTCTGTGCAAAGGTAAATTCATTAAAAGGTCTTGAATCATAGGACAATTGAACATCTTTTATGAAAGGAGAGTATTGATTCATAAAATGATAATGAGGTGTGACAAGCATACAATATAAAACATGTTAAAAGAAGAATTATTGTACTTGGATGTTGGTATATACAATATTAAAATATTCTTCCACATAAATATACAATCCTAGCATATCATATCATCATCCAATTGAGTTCTATTCATCCCTGGCAGTAATTAGGAAATAAAGGAAAGGAACCAGATGCCATTGTACAGCTGATAAAAGTATGTCTAGTCAAGGTATGTGTACAGATCCTCGCTAGTATTAAGACCTCCTGGATTCTTGGTGTCTAGCTCTAAAATGTAGCGTGTTTCAAGGCGCCTAAGTTTTTGTTCCCGATCTCCCCCTCTGTCTAGTGGAGGTATCGTATCAATGACATAATACTGAAGATGTTTTAAATTATTGTCATGTTGTGTCTTGAAATGCCTTGCTACAGGATAGGTTGGGTCGCTGTTGGTAATGGCTCTAATGTGCTGCAATATGCGCTTGTGTACTTGTAACTTGGTGCTGCCTATATACAATAAGTTACAGGAGCACTGTAACACATATATAGCAAAGTCAGTGCGACAAGTCTGATGATGTTTGATTTCTCGTGTCGTACCATTGAACGCTGTCTGGTAAGTGGTTGTGAATATATATATATATATATATATTCACTGTAAAAAACCATAGGTTTCACACACGTTATAGTTAGCTGGACAATTCACTCGTGAAAAACCATTGCAATTCCCCCGTTATAGTTAGTGCAGGCAACTATAACTCACGCGACCGCAATCCTCGTCATATATTACATCACAGTATTTAGACACCTATTTACCCATGTCGTCTTCCATTATTCTTTAGCTATACATATATTACAAATATTTTATTTTCAGAAAGACACATATGTCATCAGTGATGTAATATCTGACGTCATCAGCAGAGGATTGCGGTCGCGTGAGTTATAGTCCTTTCAGGGTAGGAGCTGAACGGAGCGCCCCATTAGTTTTGAAAATTTCGCGAGGATTCGTCAACCGGCGCCAAAGTTATTCAAAATAGAATTTTCAGATTTCCTATGGAAACACGGTCCTAACTATAACTATCTACTGGCAACCGCCAGTAGATAATATATATATATATATATATATATATATATATATATATATATATTTTTTTTTTATCCACAAAATGCCTGAAAGCTTCAGGCAGTACTCAACAGCTAATTTCGAATTCCGGCTAATTTAAAGCCTCTGCATACAAAGTAATTATTCTTTATTGCGCCTACGCGTTTCAAGGCAACAGCCTCTTAATTATGGCAGCTGGAAAATGTTACACGAAGTTCCTAATTGCTTACGTCTTTTTATACTGCCCCCAGTGGGCCCGCTTTGAATGCAGTAAACTTGAAAATGTATGCCGGGGACATGTGGTCCAGGAAAATTATTAATTACCCTCAGTGGGTTCCGTTTCTCATTCAAAATTCGTTCAGCATTGTCCAAGCCCACTGAGGGCGGTTCTCTCACTATAAGCGCAGATTTTTTGAGTGCCTGTTACTTACAAGCCCATGAAGAAGAGGCGTTTCAGCCTCGAAACGCATCGGCATGAGGACACCATATGATGAATGAGAAGCAGGCTGCAGAAAGGCTGGAAGGGCCGGATGGCAAGGGGTCCTGTCGAGTGCACCTTTCAATGCTGGGGCAGATTGGTGAATAAAAAAAAAAATATATATATATATATATATATATATATATATATATATATATATATATATATATATATATATATATATATCTATATATATATATATCTATCTATATTATCTACTGGCGGTCGCCAGTAGATAGTTATGGTTAGGACCCTGTTTCCATAGGAAATCCGCAACATTCTATTTGGAATAACTTTGGCGCCGGTCGACGAATCCTCGCGAAATTTTCAAATGGTGCCCGAAGGGCACCATTTGTGCATGGCATAAAATAAATAAAATGAAAATTTAAAAGCTTACCTTTCACAACGAAGCGCATAATATGTCCTCCACGTGCGCACGGTGCGCAAAGTGCATTGTGCGTACATGGCCCATCCAGCGTAACGTGGGCACGCGGTGCGCATAGCGAACGAACTGCGTTAAGTGGGCGCGCACGCCACGAATGGCGTAAAGTAACTTAGCATTTAAAAAACCGTACAAATTCACTGAAAAAACCATAGGTTTCACACACGTTATAGTTAGGAATTAGCATTTAAAAAACCTTGCAAATTCAGTGAAAAAACCATAGGTTTCACACATGTTATAGTTAGCTGGACATTTTACTGATAAAAAACCAATGAAATTCCCCCGTTATAGTTAGTGCAGGCAACTATAACTCACGCGACCGCAATCCTCTGCTGATGACATATGTGTCTTTATGAAAAAAAAATATTTGTAATATATGTATAGCTAAAATTTAATGGAAGAAGACATGGGCAAATAATTGTCTAAATACAGTATTAGCATCAGCAGAGGATTGCGGTCGCGTGAGTTATAGTTGCCTGCACTAACTATAACAGGGGAATTTCATTGGTTTTTTATCAGTAAAATGTCCAGCTAACTATAACATGTGTGAAACCTATGGTTTTTTCACTGAATATATATATATATATATATATATATATATATATATATATATATATATATATATATATACCTAGGTGTATTTAAGAATGAGTGGGTGTATATGGGGCTGAATAGATGATTTAGTAGGTGAGTAACTGACTGTATAAGTGAGTGATTAATCATGTCTTACTGAATGCATGGGTTAATGACTAAACTGTGTGAATGTCTGTATTAGTGTGTCAGTTGGTATGTAGCCACATGAGTGTCTATATGGATTATTGATTGGTTGTCTGAGAATCTGTATGGGTGCCTGAGTGTCTCTGTGGGTGGGTGGGGGGGTGACTCTGTGCATTGATGTGTGAGTAGGTGATTCACTGGGTGTATGGGTTTAAGAATGCACCTGTGAAGGGCTGTATGGGTGGGTGAGTGTGTGTATGAGTGTGTTGGTGAGTGAATGGATGTCTCAGTGGTACATGTGTGAGTAACTACATATGTGAAAGGCAGTATATTTGTGTTGGAGTATATAAATGACTATATGTGAGAGTGAGTGATAGTGAGAGTGGCTGTATGGATGAGTGTGTGCTTGTGCCAGTGACTGTAGATGAGAGTAAGTATGTGTTAGTATCTGTATGAATAGGTGAAGTGGTGTGTGTATAACTGTATAGGTGAGTAAATGGGAGTGTGAATGATTCTTTGCATGACTGACTAGGTGTGTGAGTAACTCTATGGATGAGTGGCAGTGTGTGAGTGTCTGTATAGGTGTATGAGTGAATATGATTGTGCTGTATTGATGAGTGACTGCATGTATGAATGACTATAGGTGAATGAGTGGATGTGTGTGTAGACCTAGGAATCAGTGATTGAGTATGTAGTACCTGGTGTTGGTCGGTCTATGGTTTCGAAAATGGTAGTCTGTTTTTTAGAGTGGGTGTATCAAAGGTTATATTAGGGTGTGAGGAGGTGCATCAGATTTTCATGTGGATGATGTCATCAGTGATATCATCGGTGATGTCATTTGAGATGTCATCAGTGATGTCACTGACCATGTCATGAATGATGTAATATGTGACGTCATCAGCAGTGCATTGAGGGGGCGTGAGTTATAGTTAGCTGAACTAACTATAACGGCTGAATTTCTCTGGTTTTGTATGAATAAAATGTTCAACTAACTATAACATCCCTGAAACCTATAGTTTTTTCAGTGAATTTCAAAGGCTTTTTAAATGAGGTTTGTAACTGTTATATGTTAAAAATATTTTCACATTAGATTTTATTTGTTGTAAAAATAATATAATGTTTTTGTTTTCTAAGGTATATATTTTTCGTGTACCGATCGTGTACCTACCTCGGTGTGTGCGCGGATTCAAGCCGCCATATTGGTAAAGTCGTGGAGGATGCGCGTTTGATATGCGACGGGTGCGTGGTGTCTGGCCCTGCATAACATCACGTACATATGTGGTCACGCCGGGTGCGCGTCCCCCATAAAATGTTTATGTTTTAAATGTATATGTATATAACTTTAGTATGGGCTTTAAAAAAAGAGATTATCTAAAGTAGTTATAAAATTGATATATTTTTTTTGGGAATAAAGTAATATTATTGTTAAATACATTTTTGGTAAGTCGCGCCGGGTGCGTGCCAGGTGCCGGACCCTCATATGATTTCAAAAGAAAGCATTTCATTGGTTTACAAGGTTTTGTTTCTAGAATGTAAAGGACCCCTCCCTTTTTTTTCATTCCTTTGACTGCATCCTAGGAGACACACCTGTTGTGATTAGGTTGTATACTTTTTGGGTGTTTTTTTAACACAAACATGGCTTCTTCATCTGAACCTGTCAATTTGGCAACAGAAGAAGAGTTGGAGGAATCAGTGAAGAAGAGGAAGGAGTCTGTGGTATGGGCCTTCTTTACAATTCCTGAGGGGGAAAAGAAGGTTAATGCAAGGAAGGTTAGCTGCATGCTATTGCCCAGGGTCCTTTCACCTGGAAGTGAAAAAAAGTATTCGTGCGGCACTTCCAGTATGATGAAGCACCTGCAGACACGGCATCCTCGTCATCTGGCCTGCGAGCAACATTGTCGCGCCCAGGAAGCACAGCAGCATGATGACCAAACTGCTGTAACGAGCACCTCTGTAGCAATCCGTGGACTCAACATCTGTCCCGAGTTCACAAACTTTGAACAGCACTGCATCAAGTGCAAGACTGTAGTTTGTTATGGCGAGCAGTCTATTGATGTTGTGGTTTCTGCCCCAAGGCAATGGTAATTATTTTGGTGGTGCATTTTTTCTTGCAATGATAGTTTAATTGCAAAGTTGGACAGTTGGTTTTGTTGTTTTCCCTCTTTTTTTAAAAAAAACACCAAAACTAATTGCAAACTACTATAAAATTGAAAAAAGAAAAAAAAGTTTGTTTAGAACCACCTACTCTGTTAAAAAAAGAGCAATACATGTATGGTAATACCTGGATGACTGCATGAGTACATATGTAGAGCTTGAGTGATTGAAAGAGTGCATGGGTAGTGCATAAGTGATTGCATCACTAGTGCCTGTGTGATTGAATGAGTGAATTGGTAGTGCCTGGCTGATTGCATGAGTGCTTTGGTAGTACCTGAGTGATTGGATGAGTGCATGGGTAATACCTGGGTGGTTGCATAAGTGCATGAGTAGTGCCTGTATATCAGGAAATGTGGAAGGGTAATACCTGGATTATTGCATAAGTGCATGGTTAATGATTGGGTGTTTGCATTAGTATATAAGTGGTGCTTGGGTGATTGGAATACTGTATCAGTAGTGCATGGGTTATTGCATGATTACATAGGTAGTGGTTGAGTGTTTGGAAGACTGCATGGGTAGTGCAAGGGTGATTGCATGAGTGCATCAGTTATATGTATGTGCTTGCATAAATGTATGGATAGTTTTTGTCTGATTGGACAAGTGGATGGGTAATGCCTGGGTGATTGCATAACTGCATCAGTACTACATAGGAGCTTGTATGAGTGAGTAAGTGTAATGCCTGCATGATTGGAGGACTGCATGGGTACTACCTGTGTAATTGAAGGAGTGAATGAGCAGTGTCTATGCAGTTAGAGAACTGCAGGGTAGTGCTCAGGGGATTGTAGCAGTGCATGTGTTAGTGCCTGGGTCATTGCATCAGTACATGTAGTGACTGGATTATTAGAGTACTGCAAGGAGAGTGCATGGAGAACTTATAAGTGCTTGGGTTTTGGCGGAGTGATTGGATTAGAACATGGTACTGGCTGGGTCATTGGAAGAGTGCATGGGTAGTGACAGGGTGATTGCTGGACTGAATTGAAGGAGCGAATGAGTAGTGTCTAGGTGGTTAGAGGACTGCATAGGTAGTGCTCAGAGGATTGTAGCAGTGCACGTGTTAGTGCCTAGGTCATTTTTTATGAGTACATGGATACTGACTGGATGATTAGAGTACTGCAAGGAGAGTGCATGGTGAATGTATTAAGTGCTTGGGAATTGGTGGAGTGCATAGTACTGGCTGGGAGATTGGAGTAGTGCATTGGTAGTGACAGGGTGATTGCTGGACTGCATGGGTACTACCTGGGTAATTGAAGGAGTGAATCAGTAGTGTCTAGGTTGGTAGAGGACTGCATGGGTAGTGCACAGGGGATTGTGGCAGTGCATGTGTGTGAGTTATGGCAGAGTGATTGCATTAGTACTGGGTGGTGGCTGGGTGTTTGGAGCAGTGCATGGGTAGTGCAAGAGTACTACCTGGGTAATTGAAGCTGTGAATGAGTGGTGTCTAGGCAGTTAGAGGATTGTATGGGAAGTGCACAGGTGATTGTAGCACTGCATGTGTTAGTGCCTAGGTCATTACATGAGTACATGGGTAGTGACTGGATGATTACAGTACTGCAAGGAGAGTGCATGGTGAATTTATAAGTGCTTGGGTATTGATGGAGTGCTTGGATAAGTACATGGTGCTGGATGGGTGATTGGAGGAGTGCTTGGGAAGTGACAGCATGATTGCTGGACTGCATGGGTACTTCGTGTGTAATTGAAGGAGCAAATTAATATTTTGTAGGTGGTTAGAGGACTGCATGTGTAGTGCTCAGAGGATTGTAGAAGTGCATGTGTTAGTGCCTGGGTCATTGTATGAGAACATGGATACTGACTGGATGATTAGAGTACTGAAAAGAGCATGCATGGTGTATTTATAAGTGCTTGGGTATTGGGGCAGTGATTGGATTTGTACATGGTACTGGATGGGTGATTTGAGGAGTGCCTGGGGAGTGACAGGGGGATTGCTGGACTGCATGGGTACTACCTGGCTAATTGAAGGTGTAAATGAGCAGTGTCTAGGCAGTTAGAGGACTGCATGGGTAAAGCCCAGGGCACTGTAGCAGTGCATGTGTTAGTGTCTGGGTCATTGCATGAGTGCATGGGTAGTTCCTGGATAATTAGAGTACTGCAAGGAGAGTGCATGTAGAATTTATAAGTGCTTCGGTTTTGGATTAGCACATGGGGCTGGCTAGGACCTTGGAAGAGTTTATGGGTAGTGACAGGGTGATTGCTGGGCTGCATGGGTACTACCTGAGTAATTGAAGGTGCGAATGAGTAGTGTCTAGATGGTTAGAGGACTGCATGGGTAGTGTTCATGGGATTGTAGCAGTGCATGTGTTAGTGCCTGGGTCATTATATGAGTACATGGATACTGACTGGGTGATTAGAGTACAGCAAGGAGAGTGCATGGTGAATTTATAAGTGCTTGGGAATTGGCGGAGTGATTGGATAAGTACATAGTACTGGCTGAGTGATTAGAGGAGTGCATAGCTAGAGACAAGAAGATTGCTGGACTACATCGGTACTACCTGGGTAATTGAAAGAGTGAATCAGTAGTGTGTAGGTGGTTAGAGGACTGCATGGGTAGTGCACAGGGAATTGTAGCAGTGCATGTGTTAGTGCCTGGGTCATTGCATGAGTACATGGGTAGTGACTGGATGATTAGAAAACTGCAAGGAGAGAGCATGATGAATTTATAAGTGATTGGTTTATTGCATGGGTACATGGGTAGTGCTTGGCTGATTGGGAGAGTGCATGGGTAGTGCCTGGGTGATTTCATAAGTGTTTGGGTAGTGGTGAAGTGATTTCATGAGTGCTTGGATACTAACTGGGTGATTGCAGAATATGGAATCCGTAAATCATTACTCATGGAGTTTTAAAATCACCTAGACACTACCTTTGCACTCCTCTAATTGGTCAGGCACATCTCAATAATTCACTAAGCATACATATAACTGTATAAATACAATCTGAACACATAGATGAGTCATTACATATTTTCTAGTTAGGTAGACAAGTACAACATGCCTGCAAGAATATGTGGTGGTTTACTTTTGATCTACTTCTTGACAATTCTATCCACAAATATGCGACATCATTATACTATACCTCTCAACAGACTTAAGAAAGAAGGGTAATTAAAAACATGAGCATTTTTTAAACCACACTTTTATTTTACATCTTCAGCTTTATATCTAAAATTATGTGGCATCATGCAACTATACCTTTGTTCAGGCTACAAAAAGAAGGCTAATTAACAGCACCTTATTTCACCATTCTATCTTTAAATATATGGCATCATTTAACTTTACCTTTTGTACAAACTAATACAAGAAATCTAATTATTAACACCTTATATGGTCATCTTACAAACAGCACAGTTGTGCTGCATCTTTACCAAACTATCCATAATTATGCAGTATCATTCAACTATAACTTTGTAGAGTCAACAAAAAATGAAGCCTAATAAACGACATTGTATATGAACATCTTTCAAAGTACACATTTCTACTGCATCTTCAACCAACTAGCTAAACATATGCAGCATTATTCAACTATATCTTTGTACAGACTTAAAAATCAAGCTTAATTAATAACATCAGTAATCATCTTAAAAGATACACATATTAAAATACAAATTCTTTTTTAAATCTCATTCAAGTACAATTAAACAAATTCCAATATACATATCTACATTTAATAATATATTTCAAACAACACTGTTTTAGAATAATGTCATTTTTTTATAAATAAACCTCACAAATGTATAACTCACCTTGCAAATAAATGTGTTGAATGAAAAATCTCACAAACTCTGACAGGTATTTTTTTCACACACAATCAATATAATGCACCAGACTCAGCAAGGTAAAACCAGTAATGACAAGGTTTCCCTCTCTTTCTCCATACACAAACACATAAGCAACAAATAACATTGCTTCCCAGACTTTTTCAAATTGTAAAACACATTGCACATTGCACATTACACATAATAACTCTTAGCAACTGGCTTCTTCACCCTTTCTGCTTAATGCCAGTTTCTCTAGTAACAGATCATGGAACATTAAACTTAACTGACAGGTCACAAGTTCACCATATTTTGAAGTTCACCTCGCAATCTTGCAAATGCAAACAGCAGGTGTGGTTGGCATTGCAAAACATGATCTTATCCTTTCTACTGTACCTTTCAAAACTTTTTACTAACCAATAAGAAACATGCTTTTTAAACAAAGTAAAATCCACCTTATTTTTGAATTTGCAATGTTCTTAAACAGCCAATCAATTCTCTATTTTCTTAAAAACAGCATCTTCTGAACCATTTTAGATACCTCTCAGTCTACCAACTAATTATCTCAGCTACAGACATCTTTTGATTACTTACAGACATCCCTTGAATATGCTTTCTGTGTGGATTGTTGGACACAGCTATGTTTTCTGTTGCAAAAGGTATGCTGAACACAGAGGTATTGACAAAAACCTAGCTTTGCAAAATGTAAACACTAAATGGATTGGACAGAGAGGATTAAAGTGGCACCCATTAATGCCTTTGGTTAAAACCTCTTTGCACCTCCAACCCCCTGACCTCATGATTGTGCACTGTGGTGGCAATGACCTAGGCACATTGACTGGGGTAGGTCTGTAAATGCTAATGAAGGATACCTTTGCAGAATTGATGTTGCTTTTCCCCCAAACTGTCTTTGTATACTCTAACATGTGCCAAAGACAGAAATAGAAGTGGTCCAATCAATTATGTCCTAAGATTGAGAAATCTAGAAAAAATGTCAATAAAGCTGTTTCTGCTTACCTCAGATACCACAATCTACGTTCCCATATGGATGGCAATATAGAAGAGATGGTGTACACTTCACTGATCATGGCAACAGAATGTTTCTCAACAACCTGAAGCTCTGCATCCACACTTACATGTAGATACAAGAATCTCGCAATGACAACAAGGACTCTTTTTAGAGCCAAACTATAACCCAACATATATCCTAGGTTTATATTAAAAAAAATCTTTATTATTTTTGCTTGGAGTCGCGCACCCGGTGCTACTGTAGGAGCCGCTCACTCATCGCGTTCACACTATGGGGCCGCACTGGGAGCCGTGCACCCAATGCGTTCACACTAGGGGGCCGCGCATCTCTCGTGTTTACACTAGGGGGCCACGCTGAGTGGCTCGCACCCCTCGCATTCACACTAGGGGGCCGCACTGAACACCGCGCTAGGGTCAGGACTCCAAACTTTCGTGGAAAACAACCTGGCCACTTCAATTAATTTATTATCGCCCAGGGGACCTCATCCCCTGGGCATGCCCAAATCTTTTTTCTTTTAAAAAGGAAGGGGGACCACGTGGCCCCCCTCCTGGGCAATTTTTGGCCCCAGGGACCCCATCCCCTGGGGCATGGCCTCACAGTTGCGGACCGTGGGGGGTTCCCAATGCCCCCACCATCCTGCCGGCTCCCCGCCTCCTGTGGGAGCCGGCAATGCTTTTGAGCAGAGGGAGCTGCTGACATGCAGCTCCCCTTGCCCAAAAGCAGTCCTGCTTTGCTTCATTGAAGCGAGAGCAGGTCTTCCTGCTCTCGCTTCAAGGAAGCAAAGCAGGGTTTGCTATGGTAGGGCTGGCGTCTCATGGCTCCTACCCTGCCATAGCAAACAGAAGTGTCCTGGGTGTGGGCACCCCAGGACACTGCAGGGGCCGGCCCTGGTGGTCCCCAGGGCAATCCTGGGCTCCTGGAGTGGGTCCACGTGGCCCCCCTCCCTCCATTTCAAAGCCCTTGGGAGGTGGAATATTAAGTGCCCCGGGGAGGTGGTGGTCCCTGGGGCAGTGTGGGGGGCTTGAGCCCCCCCACACTACTTATTCTGTATAGCTCCGGGGAGGTGGTGGTCCCCGGGGCTGCGGGAGGCCGTAGTGCCCCCCACTTACACTGAAATAAGGGCTATGGGGGCCCCCGTGGCACCACCAGATTAATTGGCTAGTGCCCCCGGGACCTGGCCCACCTGGGGGCTTTGTGGAAACAAAGCGTGGGAGCCTATGCTTCTTTTTTTTATTTTCTCTACAGGAGTCACGACCCCAACGCAACTTCTGCCCTTTTTTAATAAAGAAATGCTTTTTTAGGCCCTGGTGGTCCTTGTGGGACCCCCTGAGCAGGTCTAGGGGGTCAGGGTGTTTCTACCATGCCCACTTTTCTTCATTTTATACTTTGTTTCACTGTTTTCTTGTGACCCGGTTCTACAGAATCAAACAATGACTGGCAACAGTTCCCGGTTTGGAGTGTTGGCAGCCAATCAGAGTGAAGCTCGTGCCCGGGAGGGTTCGCGAACCCACCGTGCCCACAGATATTGATTTTTTTTCTTTTTCTAATTTCTCAGGAACTACTGAATGGATTTACACCATTTAAAAAAGGTCTCTTTCTGAACCAAGAGCTACCTTTTTGCCAAATTTGGTGTAATTCTTCTCAGCAGTTCGGGCTGTAGCTTTGTCTAAAGTTTCCTATGGAAATTAACATGCGGAAACCCTGTTTTGGGACCTCCTTTTTTCTCGGCTATCGCTTGACGAATCACCCTGAAACGGTCAAGACAGGAGTTGACCGGAGCGCCCCACAATTTTTGAAAATTTTGCGAAGATTTGTCAACCGGCGCCAAAGTTATTAGGAAAAGAAAAAAAGCTTTTTGAATAGAAACTAGGTCCTAACTATAACTACCTACTGGCGACTGCCACTAGGTAGTATATAACTTTTAGCAACAGCTTCAGCCCGAACCGCAGAACGGACTTACACCAAATTTGGCAAGGAGGTAGATGTTGGCTCAAGTGAGTGCCTTTTGCTTATTTGGTGTAAATCCGTTCAGCAGTTGTTGAGAAATGTATGTTTTTAAATTATAGTGATATCTCTGTCTGTGGATCTTTAGCGGTGGTTTTGCGATTAATTGCGAATGCACGGGCCAGCGGGAATGCTCTGATTGGTTGAACAGAACCTGGTCAGAAAGTTGCAGCCACCATTTCATTGCTCACAAACGGTTCCTGTGGCTGTAAATTTCTGAAAAAGCTAACATAAGGGGTTAGAGTAGAGCTACTCTCTGACCACTTGTTTGAGAAATGGGGGTGTTAGTGACATAAGTTATGATTCCCAAATTTTTTTTTTTAATCACGCGTTATATTCGTGATGATGCAGCGACCACTAGCGTGGCCTCCCGTGTATAATCACAGGGACATCACGACTATTGCCATAGTCGCGAATAGTGCTGGAAATATACAAAAATATATCAGTTAATCATTAATACACATTATTATAGAGATATTGAGATTTGGACACATGTTTTTATAGAGTTATTTATACAGTGAGTTATCTACTGTGATGGCTATAATTAATTATATCATTATCATTTATGTATGTGGTGGTGGCTATTGAATTCCTGCTTTTGCTTTCCGCTTTCACGACATAACCGTGGGGATCGCGATTACTGATATCATTATGATCTCCGGCCTCACTGTGAAAATGTTCTAGAAATACACTAGAAAAACATGAGTTTGAAGTGTACAGTAATAAACCCCTAGTGTATAAAATATTGTAATATGTGTGCATATATGTGTTTTCCCTTTATGTAAAAGGCATGACCATTGCGGTAAACGGCAACGTCGCAATGTCCCGAATAACCGTAAAAATTGAAATTTGGTCTGAAAGATGGTTTTTGAAGAAACTTAGTGGAAAAATATGATTTTAAACATGCTTTGAAAGAAGTATGTATATAGTGATATGTGTAGGGCAATGTTCAGAATTGATTTCTTTACATATCATTTTTGGATGTGTTCGTGATCAATGAATGTCTGCTTTTGTTTTCTGCTTTTGTGACGTGTCTGCTGGGATCGCGACATCGTCGCGGATATTGTTGAATACTAAAGCAAATAACATTTTAGAAAAAACTTCACAATTTTTGGGGTACTAGGGTTGCTCTGACAAGAGCCATTGTGTTGGTTTTGCTTACTTAGAAACACCCTGTTGCACTCCATCATTTCTGTAAATTCCATGCATGTCAAAAAGCAGATTGTTATTATAGAAACAGCCCAGGTTTTGGTCTCTAAAGAATGAAGAAACAGTTTTATTGACATGTTTCCTGGCTTTGTCAATCTGTGGACAGAATTGATTTGACCACTTCCATTTCTATCTTTGGCATATGTTAGGGTACACCAAGACAGAGTGAGGGAAAAGTGACAGCAGTTCTGCAAAGGTTTCTTTCATTAGGATTTCCAGCCCTACGCCAGTCAATGTTCCTAGGTCATTGCCATCACAGTGCACAAACATGAGGTGAGGAGCTGGGGAATCCACTATGGATTTAACCAAAGCCAGCAACTGATGAAACTTTAACCCTCTAAGGCCAAACCAAGTAATCTGAGCATTTGACAAACCCAAGTCCCTGTCAATACCTCGCTTTTTTTGCAGCCTCTTTAGCCCATTAGATACAGCTCAGGCCCAATATCCACACACTAGGCATTTTGAAGTGAAGGAGCAATAGAAGTCAGGAGAAGACTGGAGCTGAATGAGGTAGTTTTCCAAAGGAAAAGCAGCTAAAATGGAGGTGTTTAAGGTGGCTTTTGTTAAAAAAAAAGATAAGTAATACAGAGATGGATATGCTTTGAATCTGTGGAGTAAAGCACACCTGTTGTATCCTATTGGGAAGTAGCATGTTCCATCTAGAAAGTGCAATGAACTTGTGACCTAGTGGCTACCCTGGGTTCCTAGGTACACTGAGCTAAGAGTGTATTGGGGGAGGGTGTTAAAGAGACAGAACATTTTTTTTTAAAGTTGAGGAGTTATGACAATTCAAGTAACGGCAAACTTTAATTTACAACTCAGGACCATGTAATAAACTGTGTGTAGTATTTACATTTTTTTAAATGAAGCTATATATACGTTTGAACTCATGTTTTTTTTTGCGATTTCTCTGCAATCATCGTGAATACATCGCAAACAAACATAGATAGGAATCTCTTTTTGATAGGGAGGGAAAGGGTTAACAGATACTAACCATTCACAAGTGGAGATAGTGTAGTCTATAATGAAAGATATGATTTCATTTGCTGCCTTTCTCATGATCAGAGTTCAAAGTTGAAGAGGTTGCATTTCATGCTTGCTTTGTAAGAGAGTGGTGTACCATTTCTTGTGCTTAGCATTTACGAACCCTAACAGTGTCAAAACTATCCACAAAGAGTTAAACAACAATATAATCTGCAAAATGAAATCACTGGTATGTACATAACGTTTTAATCCTTTATGAAAACTACATTAGAAATGAAGATGTATCTGGGAGTTTGATAAAAAAAGAGTATCACACTGATATGAAAAAGTATATCAGATGAACTGTATCTACTAGAGGGTATGTGTTTATGAGGTTAGTGGTGAATGTTTTAGGAAGTAAAAAAAAAAAATGAATTAGTGCCTCGTTATTGCATCGTGTACTTTATTAAAAAATAATTTTATAGTACTGTGGAAAGTTGCAATGAGGAACTAAGTATGTTTTAAATGCCTAAACATCATGTGCAGAACAGATATAGCGGTTATTTGCATTCTGGGAGTTGCAGTACTTTTCGTAACATTATTAAACAGGAGTAGTGTAGTCACAAAAAAAAAAAGGAGAACATGTTGTCTGCCTGTATATGAATTAGAGAGATGTAACACTTGCCAGGTATGTATTAAGATGTGTTTGTCAATGTGGTTTTTAATTTATATGACCGCTTTGCATATGCTTAGATGGTGAGATATGATTCCTGTGATAGCATATAGCTATCTATACAGTGGTACTTTTGAGGTTGATTAAAGGTGCAGAGAGGTATATATTTTTGGAAAGATGGCCTGAAATCGTATATGTGTGTACATGGCGATCTATGAGCAGAAAGGCTGATGAAAAGTTCCTGTATATGGTGAGGGTGGTGTTTTTTCTTTAAACATAGTTTGTTTACAATTGAGGAAGATTAATAGTGCAGGATGCCTTGCAAGTTCTTGTGGTACCTCCATTTGGAGTGTAACTTTTGTTTGACAAATGCTGAATATGTGTTTTAGAAGCAGAAGAAGTATTTGTGAAATTATGTCGGTATACCATTCACAAAAGGTTTTGTGTTTTGAAAACATTTTAAATTTAGTTTTCCGTTCTAAAAACGTACTCATGCATGTGCATGCTCAGTAACAAAGCAACGTATGCTCCTAGAGAGCAATGTATGCAATTATATACCAAGTGTGATATCTAGACTTCACTTACACATAGCTCAGTTGAAAAGCATATACAGTAAAACAGGTATCTTGATACTGACAGAAGGAGATAACCAATGATTCAAAGATATAGTCACAACTGTTATGTATCTAACAGCAAACAAGGTACTTTCTCAGTCAGTCAGTATTCAGGCACTCATGCCATCACCCAACCACTACCGAGGCAGTCATCAAATCAGTGATTCAGTATCCATGGAGTTATTCAGTTACTTAGACACTGCACATGTAGTCTTTGAATTAGGATGGCAGAAATTATGTAATTATTTAGCTATGGTCCCACTACCTATACATTAATCTAATCACCCAGACACTAACCATTTGTTTATGCAATTAACAAGGCAGTCATTGTAACACTTACAGAGAAGCTATGCAGCCATCTAAACACCCAGTTAAAACCCATGTAGTCGTTGAAATACTGAGGCACATGCATGAACTCATTCAAACACTCAAGTACTACTTATGCACTCATCTAATTATTGTAGTAAACCTGTTATCTATCCAGTAGCTATGCAATCATTTAATTACCGAGGGAATACTCTTGTACTAATACAATTACCCCAACAGTACACTTACTTTAATCCAATCTCTCGAGCTTCCAAAATGGAGTCATGAAATCACTCAGACACTAGTCATGCATTCATCTAATCAGCCAGGCACTACTGTAGCACTTATTCAATTATCCAGGACCTACCCATGTAGTTATCTAAACACCCATGCACTACCTGTTCACTGAATCAAAAGCACATGGGCAGTAGCCATGTAGTCATGCAATCACTGAAATACTACTCATGCACTCATTCAATCTGCTAGGTGCTATGCATGTATTTAAACAATCATGTAAACACTATTCATGCACTCTATACATCACATATGTACTATCAATGCACTCCTGCAATCGTAAAGGCACTAACGTTGCACTAATTTAATAATCCAACAACTATTTATGCATGTATTTAATAATTGAGCCGTTAGTCATGCACTTATCTAATCATTCTGGTACTACTCATACACACATCCAAACACCCAGATAGTAGTGATATATTCATGCAAGCATGCAGGCAGTAAATATGCAGATATGGAACAACCAATGGAGGTCTGATAAACTCAGGGTATTATCCAGGCCCCACCTGTATCCTTAAAGAACCACCTAGGAACTACCTATGCACCAATTTAATCATCCAGGGAGGATTCATGTATTCAACCACAAACACATGTTTTTTATGAGTTTTACTGAGGAATATGTAGTCTTTTGGAACAATCGGGTGATTTATATATGCAAGCTGTGCATGTACTTGGAAGAATTAGTAGGCTATATGCTTTGATAGAGATTAATGTGGAGATAGTTATATGCACCATTTCTCAAAATGTATATCTGATACATTTAAGAAGAAGAGTACTGAGATACTAAATACACAACTAAAACAGTGGTAGAGAGGCATCCAATAGCTCTTATGTTGTGTTTTCATATTTACAGTGTTGATACTGTATGTACTTCTACATTTGGGGCTACATTTTCAAGAAAGTAATGCATTGTGGAGTCACAAGGCATTTGGCTGCGCCGTTCTGCATTATTTTCAAAGCACAGGGATGCATCATTTTTACAACAATATGATTGATCCATATGCTCTCCCCTGTGCTGGTGCACAACTGGCTGCCATTCGCAAATGGAGGTACTCTTGCACCTGTTTAGTGGGGATCAGTCCAGAACAGAAGAAATGTATGAACATTATAGCATCCACCCTTTGCATTCTAAAGAGCATATTAGTGATGCCATTGAGCTTTTTCAAGTGAAGGAAGCAAAAGGATCTCCATTGAGTGTGTGGGAATTGTTTTTGAAGCTTGGTGTTTCCTACATCTTTTTCCTACTCGAGTAGGTGGCAGGTATGTTGAGAAGCATGTGTGAATACCTGCAGCGGAGTACAGATGTTGTATACTATATTCAGAAGACCCTAGATTTCATCAGTGTTTTCCAAATATATTTCACCTATTATTTAAGAGTGACTTGTCTGGCCTCTCATATGCCATGAACCATTTTTATATGTTAATTTGCATAATATATCAGCAACAGAACCTTTGGAGAAAGTTCAAGGAAATGATGAGCGCTTGGAATACAATTTAGTAAACCTAGTGACATGTCAGAGTGGGACTAATGAATATTGGTATTGGCGTCATGGTGAACTCAAGTGCATGTTGAGGAACCTTGGAGCACCTACTTGGTTTGGGATGCTGAGTTGTGCTGAATATGCATGGGATGACCTCCTAGAATTTTTTGCAAGAGACATTCATCTAAAGATGCCAGGAGAACTGTGCTCACTAGACACACAGATTTCAAGCAATGATGTCTTTCATCTTGAATAAAACAAAACCTCCTTTTGGTGAAGTGATTGATTTCTATTGGTGTAAAGAGTACCAAGTCAGAGGTTCTCCCCATATTCATATGCTGTTGTGGGTAAAAGGTGCCTCAAAGTTTGGGACAGACAGTGATGAGACTTTGTTCTCTTTTATTGAGCAGTATGTTTCTTGCTTCATCCCAAAAGAGAGTAGTATTAACATATTAAGACAGCAAGTTCTAGGATTAAAAAAATCATAGATGTGGAAAATACTGTCAGCGAAAATACAGAGCAAAATGGAAATTTTGTACAAGATGTTGTTTCGGATTCCTATGACCTGTCATCTCACAAGGAAGAGTCAACAGCTTTTTGTCTGCAGTCAGACATACACGTACAAGGAAATCTCTAACAAACACACACAACCTAATAACAGAGGCCTCCAAGCACATTAATGACTATAACTCTACGATTCTAAAGATGTGGAATGCAAACATAGATGTACAGTTTGTCGCAGATAACTCAATGGTTGTTGCTCGGTACATTCCATCTTATATACCAGAGTCAGATAAAACTGAGATGAAGGAGATGTGGGAGGAGAAATCAGCAGAAAAGAGTAAGAAATTGTACAGTTTTAGTTTGTAAATGCTTTCTCACAGAGAGATAGGCTCCTATGAATGTGTAGACTGGTTAAGCTCAGCAAGTTTGTTTTCTAAGTCTAGAGGAGTACTTTGGGTGAGTTTAGGGCTTGCTAATACTCGTAACAGAGTACTGAAGTATTTTCCTGAAATTAAATATCTTGCAGAATTTGAGCCACACAGTACAAATATTCTGAAGAGTAACATGCTGGATACTTACTATCCAAGAAGAAGTCCTCATCTGGAAAGGATGTGTCTCTATGCAATACTTCAGCCTTATACTTTCAGAAGTAATATCAGTGAAAACATAGATGAAGGTAAATTTGCTGTGGATAGATGTGAAGGATGTTTGGTGAGACATAACCAGGGAAATGTAATCAACCATCGAAAGCTAATTTGCCCAACTCCAGACAAAAGAGAGATTTTATATTTTGCCTGGTTACAGTTGTTTAAGCCATGGCGAACTGAAAGTGGGCTACTTGGAGAATTCGACTGTTATGAAGACTCATTCAACGCCATGAAAGACGGCATTGAGTGCTATGTGTTTCCAGTATATCTTCAAATGTTGAGAGCAGAGATTAAATAAGAAGTAGAAATTGCTGCTTAGATAGCGAGAAAGAGTTCTCGAGGCAGGCAAAGTATAAAACCTGGAAGTGAAGATTCTCTGGGACAGCCAATCATTTAAAATGAAGCTGCAATAGCTATGAATGAAGTGGAGAATGCAATGCGGAAAGTGAGAAGGTAAACTTTGGATCTACAACTACTAATAAGGCAACTGAATGCAGATCAGAAATACATTTTTGAAGAAGTAAAATGTAAAGTGGAACATGGATTTCTCCATGAGAAACAAAGTGTACATGTTGTACATACAAACCAGTTCTATTGATAATAAGTGGTCAAGCTGGAACTGGAAAAAGCTTCTTGTATAAAGTATTGACAAGTTACCTACAGAAGACAACAGATTCCAATTTGTCGTGTGTAGTCACTGCACAAACAGGCTTAGCTGCTCATAATGTTAAAGGACTTATCCTTTGTCAATTATTAGTACTGCCTATTGAACATGACAATAAAATACAAACCAACAAATTATCTGGTGATCCTTGTCATGAAGTGGAAAGAGTATTAAATAAATTGAAGCTACTAATTATTGATAAAGTCAGCATGCTGTCTAACCTAATGTTAGCTTTTATACATTTAAGAATGCAGCAAACATTTAAAACTGAATACGATGTACTTTTTGGAGACCTGCTACAACTAACTTCCATAAAAGGACAACCTGTAGTCAAGAAACTACCACATAACGAGACAAGAAATTCACAAGGAAGTACTGGAAATGTAAACTTTCCAGAACATATTCAATATAAAGTGTTAGTCCAAAATATGCACCAAACATCAGATATGCATAGGCAGATATACTAAAGGATATAAGAGTATGAGTCCTCACATAAGAGGAAAAGACAGTATTGCAAACGCTGTTCATCAAAAAAAAGTCCAAGTAATGTTTCAGCTGCTGAAGTAATGCATAGTTTAGTTAAGGAAGAGAAGTCTATTGTTTGTCTGATGCCAACTCTTGAGGAGTGTAGTAAATTCAAGGACAATTATTGCAACTGGAAAAAGAAGAGATAGTTGAAATTAGAGCAAATGATAAAATGGAACCTCAAGGAGTTACAGTGCTACTAACAGAAAAAGCTGCAATCAAAATAAGATAGTTTAGAAAAGTCTGTGTCGAAAACTGCAGGATTAGAAAAACTTACATATCTGTAAAAATTGTTGTGTAATCTTACATTGAAATGGCACAATTGGTAAAGTTAGGAAATGTATTTATTATCCAAACAGAAATGATGTGGAATACTTAGCAACAAATTTTATTATATTGCTGGAGTTAAGCAGATTGGTAGATGTGTGGTACGTTTCCTACTCTTAAAAGACTTGTATGTCAAGCAAAAGCAGTTCCCAGTGTCTTTAGCATATGCAGTAACTATTCACAAATCGCAAGGTTTAAGTATAGATACAGGTCTTGTTGATATTGTTAGTAGTGTATTAAAGGAAGGCATGTCATATGTTGCTGTGTCATGAATTAGAACATTGTCTGGTTTATTTTTGATTAAATTTGATGAGAAGAAAGTAAATGCTTTTGTGAGCTGTGTAACAATGTATAATCAGTTAAGAGCTCAATTTGCTCCTCATGTAGGCCAGTATCCTGTGGTTCAAAAAGCAATTCTGTGTCCAAAGCGGAAAATATCAAAGCAGTCTATCAGAGCTGAAAAGAAAGATGAACAAAAAAGAAATCAGAAAGGAGGAAAGAAAAGAAAACTACAGCACAATGAGGAAATTCAAGGCTATCACTTTGATAATAAATCTGGAGTAAACTGTTCTGCAAATGTAGTGTTAAATGGACTATATCATTTTCCTCATTTTGCAAAATCTATTAAAGAAAAGGTAGATAAAAGAATGTCTTCACAACTATGTAGTTTACTTTAAGAATTAAGAAGTGGCAGAAGTATTATACATTCTGCTACTGGAATAAGAAAACTCACCCATGACTGTACTGGATCAGTAGTGTTCTCTCAAAATCTTCAGCAGGATGCTTAAACATTTCTAATGATAATGCTAGGACAATTAGATGAAGAAGATGCAAATATCAATTAATTATTTGATTTAACTTATAAATGGACCCATAACTGTGAAGATAGTGATTTTACATCTAGCACTGAAAACAATTCAGAACGATTCCTCTGCTTAATGTTACCAGATTGTAAAGCTGTGCCCTTTGAAGATTTAACTACACCGCCCATCAAGATAGGACCTGTACAAACTGCAGATCAGAACTTAGGTCAACATTGTTTCTACAAAGGTATGGAAAATAGGTCATAGTCATGCTACAACAATGTAGAGTGGATGGTAGTAGGGGGCTCATTACGATGGCAGGCGGACCTAAGTCCGCCCGCCATCGTTGCAGTGTTCGGGACAGCCCACCAGACAAGCGGCGGTCCCACCACTGCAATTACGATGTGCCCGTCATAGTGGCGGCCGCATCCAGGGCATTTAACATTGTGGATGATGCTGCTGGCTGCAGCACACTACGCAATGTTAAAATGTGATGCTGTGCATTTCCATGCACTACGTGGCAGGCACCATGCGGTGCCTGCCACGCAGTGCAGGGAAATGTAGGGGGCTGCTAGGCACCACCACCATTTTAGGCATCCTACACCGTCCACCAGGCAATCGGTGGACAGATTTGATTTGACCACTTCCATTTCTATCTTTGGCATATGTTAGGGTACACCAAGACAGAGTGAGGGAAAAGTGACAGCAGTTCTGCGTTCTGGGTTCCTAGGTACACTGAGCTAAGAGTGTATTGGGGGAGGGTGTAAAGAGACAGAACATTTTTTTTAAAGTTGAGGAGTTCTGACACAATTCAAGTAACAGCAAACTTTAATTTACAACTCAGGACCATGTAATAAACTGTATGTAGTATTTACATTGTTTTTAAATGAAGCTAGATATATGTTTGAACTCATGTTTTTTTTTTGCGATTTCTCTGCAATCATCGTGAATACATCGCAAACAAACAGATAGGAATCTCTTTTTGATAGGGAGGGAAAGAGTTAACAGATACTAACCATTCACACGTGGAGATAGTGTAGTCTATAATGAAAGATATGATTTCATATGCTGCCTTTCTCATGATCAGAGTTCAAAGTTGAAGAGGTTGCATTTCATGCTTGCTTTGTAAGAGAGTGGTGTACCATTTCTTGTGCTTAGCATTTACGAACCCTAACAGTGTCAAAACTATCCACAAAGAGTTAAACAACATTATAATCTGCAAAATGAAACCACTGGTATGTACATAACGTTATAATCCTTTATGAAAATTACATTAGAAATGAAGATGTATTTAATCCTTTATGAAAATTACATTAGAAATGAAGATGCACACTGATATGTAAAAGTATATCAGATGAACTGTATCTACTAGAGGGTATGTGTTTATGAGGTTAGTGGTGAATGTTTTAGGAAGTAAAAAATAAATGAATTAGTGCCTCATTATTGCATCGTGTACTTTATTAAAAAATAATGTTATAGTACTGTGGAAAGTTGCAATGAGGAACTAAGTATGTTTTAAATGTCTAAACATCATGTGCAGAACAGATATATTGGTTATTTGCATTCTGGGAGTTGCAGTACTTTTCGTAACATTATTAAACAGGAGTAGTGTAGTCACAAAAAAAAGGAGAACATGTTGTCTGCCTGTATATGAATTAGAGAGATGTAACACTTGCCAGGTATGTATTAAGATGTGTTTGTCAATGTGTTTTTTAATTTATATGACCGCTTTGCATATGCTTAGATGGTGAGATATGATTCCTGTGATAACATATAGCTATCTATACTGTGGTAAATAAAATCTTCTTTACCGGACTGAATTTCATACGGGATCTTAAAATAAAGTAAAATAGCTCAAAATAACAAGAGGCAGAATCCGTGGTATAAGAGTTTCTAAATGGGCTTTATTCCATTCAAAATGGCCGACTCGAGTCGCGGCCTTCAGGTTCCGTCACCACGAGGGTTCAGGAAGTGAAGTACAATACTTTATTGACAGACATGCATTTTTATAATAAGTACATTACAATGAAACGAATGTAGAAGGCGTAACATTTGATAAGAAAAGTGACATAACAGGTGCGTAATCGAAACTAGGCGTAATAAGGAATAAAAGAAACATGATTGGTTAGGATTATCAGACATAGGTGGATCTATAAGATAATACTTGGCATAGATGCGCGCGCAGCAGCATGACGTGTGAGTGACATGCAACTAGGGGGTGAAGGGGACTTGACATTTAGCTCTACATGTGGAGACGAGAAGTCTGGGGGGTCAAGTCAACCTAATCCCAAATCATATCTAACATCCTATGTTTAAAGAACTATGTTATCCACAAGGAAGGACTCTCGGACAGAATCTAGTCTATACTGACTGTGTGCGTGCACAAACGCCTAAGTGTCTATGTGAGATGCGAGAGGCAGAAAACTTTCCATGGCAGCAGGGCTATGAATCACTTGCAGGAGGACGGAAAGGCTGAGTCCTTTGCTTGTGAGCTAAAGGAAATGTTTACCTAAATCACTAGACAGGAATGCATCGGCTGAAGAACAAAATAGATAATTCGAAGGTGAAATACAGCTTCTTGGCAGGCAGGCGAAAACTGGCCGAGGCAGGCACCGTTAGCTGCACAGGGAGTAGGACAAAGTTCATGGATACAGATGCGAGCTCAAGCTGAAGCTGTCAAAGACAGAGAGCAGGGAAAGGCTTTGAGGACAGAATCGGGCCTACTTGCCTGAACTGTAAAAATGGAGTAACTTAGCCATATAAAGTCGGTGGCCTTTCATGCTTAGGAATCGAATATCCAGCCCATTGATGGCGGATCTGACAGAGAACATGTCGACGGTAGACACACATATGTTTGCGTCTTAGAAACTGGAACTGGAGGGAACATACATGTACTTGTAACATGCATATAGAACCGTTGGGGTCCAAGATAGGGGACATAACTGATCAGGAAAATCCACATTTCCACATTCCCTCCTTGTCCCCTACTTGCCCTTCAAGAGATATCAATCTTCATCATTCCATCGATTTGCTCATGGAGCATCATTTCTTCTTCCTTCTTCCTCCGGCATTTTGAACGAGAACTGTGATATGGAATGCATGATGTGGCACACAGACCACAAATCGCTGGTCCACATTGCAGGCATAAACAACAACTGAAGAGCATAAGAAGGCCAATACCTAGGAAGGATAGAACTCTCCATCCCCAGGCTGATATCACACTCCAAAACCACCCGGACCACGTCCAAGTGCCTGGATTTTCGTGTATCTGGCTTACAATCTTATGAAGGCGTGTTATAGCTTTATATACAGATGGCGAATTTTCTGGTATGAATATGCAGCAGCTGGATCCGATGACCCTGCAAGCTCCGCCCCTATCGGCCAGGATGACGTCAAGGACAAGACGATTCTGGAGAACAACAATTCTCATCACTGATTGTTCCTCTGTCAGATTGCCTAGGGCGGCTATAGTCTCATTTACTACAGCTTCAAGAGTCTTGGTGAGTCTGCGTATCAGCTTACTATTTGATATTGTACCTATATAGGGAAAGATACCTTTATTGAAATCTACATACTTGTCCCATGCCGTCTCAGTATAATCGACAACTGGGAGATCTCTTCGCTCTCTATTGTGTACTAAATGAACATTTCGATAATAATCAGGGGGGGCTAGGAAAACAGGTGGCAAAAGGAATGCTATGTAACAGGTACCATCCCAATCTAGAGGCAGACGCATATATGCCGTCTGACCACATATAAAGTAAGAATGGCTAGAAGCTCTAAATGAAGATTTACCTTGATCACTATATTCTACTGTAGTAACGCATTTACTGTGGCCCATATGTATGGAACCAACTTTTCTCACACATAATTCACCCTTGACTGGAAATACTGACATAGTGGGCAGAATTAGTTCAACTTCGGATTTGACATTCAAAATCATAAGATTAGGCGTAAAATTACCTAATTTATACACTTCATTTTCTAATTCAGTTCCTGTTCTACTGGGGTGACCCTCCTTATTAGGGTGACAGACTTTGAATAAAACTAGATTCAGATTTCCCCATATCCAATGTTGTTGATAAACTGCTGTGTCTGGGTCTATGGAATTTAATAAACTAAACCATGCTCCACAGGAGCCATTGTGTGTGAACGGATGTGGAAAGAAAGGCAGAACTCCTTTGTTATTCTGATAGGGAGGGAGTCGGCCACACACCCAACAATTGGTGGCATTACTAGTCTGATGGGAATGATGTAACATACTAATGAAGGTGTTATTGCGCAGCGCAAGTCTATAGGACAACTCATGTGGGGGTAGGTCACTAAAAGAATGTTCATCAGTTATATTGAAAGCACGTTTAGAAACAGGATAATACATATGCAACAATATACTTGCAGTAACTATTAAAAAACTCAAGGAAAACAAAATTAATAAAGTCACAATACAGTGGCTACGCAGTAATTTACAATAAGCATGTCGTTTCATTATGATTCTGGACTCTACATCATTCAGACCTAAGGGATACATGTCGGGACAGATTCAACCGCTTCACCTTGGAGAGGACTTAAACAATCAAATCGTCCGACAGTTTGGATCTGGACCTGAGTTTCTGCTTATAGAGTTCGGTGCTACTGGCCTCAGCCAAAGGTAGCTTTGAGTCAATGGGGGAAGACACACGGGGAGTACTGTTTGTGTCAGGAGGAAGTCCATGAAATTTCTTGATATGGCTGGAATGCACCCAGCCTTTTCTCCCTTCGATCTTCACAGCTGTTCTGGTCGTCAGCAGGACCAACTTAGGAAGCCTCCACCTTGGCTCCAGTTGGGTTTTCCGATCAAAATTCCTGACGAGAACATAATCGCCGGGAATTACGTCATGAGGTTTCACCTCGGTGTTGTCGGGAAAAGCTGCGACTACCTGTGAACGACAAGATTGTAGTGCAGACATCAAGGAAGCCAGGTAATCTGTCAGCATATTACAGTCAACATCAGTTATTTTACGGGGTATAGGCGTCCCCCACATATTCGGTGGTCTACCAAAGATCACCTCATAAGGGGATAGCCCTGTTCGAGAGTGTGCTACCATCCTCATGTAAAATAGCGCAACTGGTAAAGCTACTATCCAGTCCACACCTTTTTCCTGACATATTTTAGACAATCTGATTTTTAAAAGTTGATTATGTCGTTCCACGAGACCTGCTGCCTCGGGGTGTCGGACACAGTGGAATTTCCACTGATATCCCAACAAAAGCGAGACATGTTTCATTAATTCGGATGAGAAAGGCTGGCCGTTATCTGAATATACAACACGTGGTAAACCGTACCGTGGGAAGAATTCTCGAACTAGCTGCTTGGCAGTAGTCGGGGCAGTGTAATCTGATACGGGATACGCCTCTGTCCAACGGGAGAGAGCGCAGACAACTACGAGAACATATTTGAATCCTCGACAACGTTCCATCTGAATATAATCCATCTGGAGGACTTCAAAAGGATGGTCAGGAGGCTGAAATCCACCCTGCTCTACGGGAACACTCTTTCCTGGATTAAACTGACAAAATATCATACAGGTACGAACTTTTTGTTTAGCTGCTGCTCGTAAATGTTTGTTGAACCAAATGTGCTGAATGCTGTCTAGCATAGCCTTCTCTCCTAAATGTGCTGGACTGTGAACTGTAGCTATAATGGCTTGAACCATGGAATCAGGGAGAAACCATACAGATTTCTCCTTCGTCATCCATCCTTGATCTGTCTGGGTCCCTCCTAGTTCAGTCCACTTCTTTATTTCTTCTGCTGTGGCATGTGTCTGTATGTCAATAACGTCAAGTGCGGGATCCTTAATTGTCATACACTGTGTTGGTGTCTGAACTATTGGCTTTGTCATGTCTAATGTGCGATTCTGAGCAGTCTGTTTAGCTGTTCTGTCAGCTAAATCATTGCCTTGAGAAATGATATCAGTAACCTTCGTGTGTGCTTTACATTTCATAATTGATATAGCAGTGGGTAGATGTATTGCATCTAACAAAGCATGAATGAGGGGTCCGTGCTGAATGTGGGCACCATGGGAAGTTAAATAACCTCTCTCTCGCCACAGCACGCCGAAGTCGTGTACAACTCCGAATGCATAACGTGAGTCAGTGTATACATTAACTTTCTTATTTGTGGCTTGAATACAGGCTTGTGTTAGAGCAATAAGTTCTGCTGCTTGGGCTGACAAAGTATCTATACAATTTGTCTCAATAACTTCAGTGTCTGTTGTGACTGCATACGCGGCCACTAAATCTCCTGTACTTGTTCTCATGCACGATCCGTCTACATACAACGTCAGGTCTGGATCTAACAATGGAACGTCTGTCAAGTCTTGTCTAGGTTTCGTCTTTATTTCAATGATTTCAACACAATCATGAGCTAGTGGGTCTGTTCCAATTACAGGTAATAGTGTAGCAGGATTCAATGTATTACACCGTCGGATCTCTATGTGTGGTTGAAACAATGTCAGTTCATAACCGGTAAGTCTTGCTATGGTCAAGTGTTGTGTTTGTGTTCGGTTCACAAGAACCTCTACTGCATGTGGTACTTGTACTGTCAATGGGTGTCCTAATACTATGGCATCGCTTTGTCTGATTGCTAAAGCTGTCGCTGCCACTGATTTCAGGCATGCAGGCAAAGCCTGAGCTACGGGATCTAATGTACTGGAAAAATAAGCACATGGTTTGCGTGATCCTGCTTGATCCTGAGTGAGTACTGACAAGGCAGTACCTTCGCGTTCTGTAACAAAGAGTGTAAAATGTTTGCTATAACATGGTGTTGCTAAAACAGGTGCTTGACATAAAGCTTCCTTTAGGCTTTCAAAAGCTTGTGTATGTTCCTGAGTCCAAGGGAGAACAGTCGATGTGGCTGCCTCCTGTGTGGTTAACTGAATGAGTGGTTTTGCTAGAAATGCGTACTGAGGGATCCACTGCCTACAATATGAAGTGAGGCCTATGAAAGCTCGCACCTCCTTTTGTGTCTGGGGTATTGACATGTTAGCAATTAACTGGATGCGATCTGGTGTAAGCTGCCTTCCCTCCTTGGACAGCGAGTGACCAAGATAAATAACTCGCTGGACACAGAATTGCAGCTTAGAAGGAGACACCTTGTGCCCCTTGTCGGCTAGAAAATGTAAAACTGTCAGAGAAGCCTTTTCACATTCTGGCTCGCTTCTTGCGGTGATCAGCAGATCATCGACATATTGAAGCAGTGCAGTATCGACTGGCATGTGGATACTGTCAAGTTCTCGCTTCAGTGCTTGGCTGTAGATGCTGGGGCTTTCTGTGAATCCTTGGGGAGCGCGTGAGAATTTAAAACTGCGCCCATTTAAACTGAATCCGAACAAATATTGGCTTTCCGGATCTATTGGGACGCTGAAAAAGGCATTCTTGAGATCAATTACAGTAAAGAATGTTGCTTCGGAATCAATTGCTGTCAACAATGATGATATATCAGGGACCACAGGGAATTGTGGTACAATGCACTTGTTTAGTTCACGCAAATCAATAACCAATCGGTACACTGGTGGGGCAGTAGGATCAGTTCGTTTAAGAATCGGAATTATCGGTGAATTACATACATTGGAGTCTGTTTCTACAACTACTCCCTGGGCAATCAGCTCATCAATGATTTTCAGCAAAGCCACTACAGCATCATGCGGTAACTTGTATTGTCGCATTCGTGGTAGTACCACTCCTGCTTTCAGTGTGACTCGATAGGGTGTAATGTTCATGCAGCCAACATCCGTAGGGCCTTGTGCCCATAGATGTACTGGTAAAGTCTGTAGTCGGGGATCCATGTCTCTAGACACATAGTGACCTTTAAAATCACGTAAAAACAACCTTACTCCTTCCGGAGAACAACATATTATGGCTCCTAGTGCTTTCAGAGTTTTAATTCCTAACAGATTTTCTGGGCATGATTTAGTAAGCAATAAATCTGTAGTTCGTGTCAAAGGTCCTATCGTAAGTGGTAGAGGCTGTGATACTTCATTAACAATAGGTTTTCCTGAAAAACCAAGGGAAACATTTTGAGAGCCTGAGAGGGGTGCCCCTGGAACTTCACTACGTTTTATAGTTGTTCGACTTGCCCCTGTATCGAGTAAGAATTTTCTATCCTGACCTAATAATTCACTATGTACATAAGGTCCTTCTTGATCTACAGGAATCTCGATAAGCGGTAAGTCAACTTCCCTCTCTAGGCTGGTTCATGCGTAACGCTGATACTCAGGGTATTCATACTGTGCAGTCTGATACATTTGTCGTGTTGTGGTTTGTGTAGCAGTAGCAGGCAACGGTGGTGCAGCTGGCACAAACTGTATGGGTTGCTGTGAGGCTGGCATGGACTGTTGCTGAACTGGCATGGACTGTCCATGCTGCATAGTTCCTTGTTCATTCTGATCGTGTCTAACTAATCGTGGTCTCTCTTTTGCAATACCTGTAGCTATATTACGTTTCAGGACTGGACAATCGTGTACATAATGGCCCAGTTGTTTACAGTAATTGCAGGTTCCTTTTACAGGAACTGCAGAATCACCAGAATGTGTCACACCCTTTTTGTGACCATCTGCTGGTACTGTCTGAGAAACTAGCATTTTCATTTTTGTATCCTTCATGCGTCTATGCTCGTGTTCTTGTTCATCCATGGAATCGAGGAGGTGGTAACCCCTTCGTTCTCGTAGTATTTTATCTGCGGCTTGAAACGAATGTTCAGGAGACTTCAGATTTATTATAGGCGTCGGATACGTTCTGCTATTATTTGGGCATACTGAGTGTATGGGATCAGAAAAACATCTAGTATTTTCACAGGATCTTCCTCTGCCTACATAGGCTATGGTCTCTGACTGTCTTGCGGAATTCCCTGATTCGGACACTTCATCTTGCTCAAACTCGTCTGTTCCCAATCTTTCTTCATGAATACGCTCTATTTCTTTACGGATTTTTCGGCACATGGCTATTATACAATTTTGCTTATCGTGTCTCCCTTCTGATATATTCTGACTCCATCTTGTAAGAATAAGCATTGCATTCGGGTCTACCCCCGGGCGGTCTTGATTTCTGATCACACAGTTTATGAGGAAACGTAACAGTTCCCCCTGTATTTCTACTTTCTGGAATTCCATAGCTCTGTTAATACATCCTGGATCTCGTCCTGTTTGAACAAAATGATATATGTTATCTAGATGCGTAGTCATTCCTGGTAACCTTGCTAAATACTCTGCGGCTCGCCTGATACGTAATGATGCCAGGACCATTTCGTCCTCTTTACCAACCACCGGGTCATATCTACAATTTACAAGGAGTTCCTTAAGCGTACGTTCACTTACGAATTTAGGTGTACGTGAATGCGCTGACTCTTGAAAAACAAGTTTATTTATTCTAGGTGGTGTAAAGGTAATGCTAGCACCTCCCGTGGCCCCATCTGGGGCGTCGGGTGTGAATGGGTTCGTTGAACGTGACACGGCAACTATGGGTGTCGATACCCCTGTAGAGTCGACTGCGGAGACAGATGCGGAAACAGATGTGCTTGCCGAAGCTTGTATCGGGACTTGCTGTTGCACGGGAACAGATACCTGATCCTGACGTTGAACCCCTACACCAGACGGTCTATGTGGTGCGGCGTTAGCATACTCGGGAGCTGCGTCGTCTAGATATGAGGAAAGAAAAACATCTTCTGCGGTTCTGGGATGCCCTTTTGGATGTACCTTAATTGGAAATAATGGGGGTGGCAAGTCTTTTGGCATCTCTGGAGCAGCCTTAGGTAGTCCTTCGGCTAGAAGGGGATACATACCATTCATAAGAGCATTTCTTTGTCTATTTACTTGTTCTGATTTCACTCGGATACCTTCCTTAATTAATAGATTTTCTTGAACTTTATTTGAACTTTCTTTACTCCTCTCTTCTTGTCTACGTGCTTTTTCTGTTCGTCTATGAGATTCTTTACGCCATAACTCAACAGCGTCTTTCTGTGACTGTCTGACCTTTCTTTTCCATACCCTCCTCTACTTTCATGATGCACTCTGCATCCCAGGTTCCCGCTGTGGGCCACCTTTGACTTTCCGGCAATCCCTTGGTATAGTCTACCCATAGATCAAGAAACAATATGGCATCTAAGCCATGCTTATGGTACATAAAATGCCCTGGAGTGTCCCTAGGAGGAATAGGAACTGCTTCTTCAAGCACCCCTTTTCTGGTAGTAATCTGTCTTAACTTCGAGAAGAGCGGCATATTCACAACTGATCTGATACTTACTCTTGAACTTACTTAATACGAAAAACACAATAATGAACAGTGAACAATGAACAATCATTCATACCACAATATTTGAACACTTTAAACATTAAACATTTAACAATGACCGACAATGATGACAGTCTGCCTAACTAATCACCACGCTGAATTCTTGACAATAACTGCATACCTCGGAATACTTGATATACTGCTAAACAGTACATATACACTGCTAAACAGTGCAGACCGGATTTGTGTACCCAAATCCGTCTTGACCGGCACAACCTATGTGCGCGTCAACACGCCTCCCCGGCGATGGTACTCACCGAGTAGCTCCTTGAAACGGAAGGCCTCAGAGAATGGACAGGACTCGATGACTGCGGACAGCGGACCCTCTGGACATCGGGATTTCGAAATATCTGGTGGGCCTCTGTATACCTCGGATCTTGCTCTCTCAGCTAGGCTCTGGTCGGGATACTTCGCACTTCTCACCGCCTCGTCTGGGTTGATCGCAGCCTCAGTCGCCCCCGCTTGACCGGAGGGAGCTTACAGGAAATCCTGCTGGTACGCGTTTATGGTCCGTCCAGCTGTGGCAGGAGACCGGGCCTGCAACGCACCGCCGGCGCGTGAGATGAGAAAGTGTCCCTGTTCGGGCGCCATTATGTGGTAAATAAAATCTTCTTTACCGGACTGAATTTCATACGGGATCTTAAAATAAAGTAAAATAGCTCAAAATAACAAGAGGCAGAATCCGTGGTATAAGAGTTTCTAAATGGGCTTTATTCCATTCAAAATGGCCGACTCGAGTCGCGGCCTTCAGGTTCCGTCACCACGAGGGTTCAGGAAGTGAAGTACAATACTTTATTGACAGACATGCATTTTTATAATAAGTACATTACAATGAAACGAATGTAGAAGGCGTAACATTTGATAAGAAAAGTGACATAACAGGTGCGTAATCGAAACTAGGCGTAATAAGGAATAAAAGAAACATGATTGGTTAGGATTATCAGACATAGGTGGATCTATAAGATAATACTTGGCATAGATGCGCGCGCAGCAGCATGACGTGTGAGTGACATGCAACTAGGGGGTGAAGGGGACTTGACATTTAGCTCTACATGTGGAGACGAGAAGTCTGGGGGGTCAAGTCAACCTAATCCCAAATCATATCTAACATCCTATGTTTAAAGAACTATGTTATCCACAAGGAAGGACTCTCGGACAGAATCTAGTCTATACTGACTGTGTGCGTGCACAAACGCCTAAGTGTCTATGTGAGATGCGAGAGGCAGAAAACTTTCCATGGCAGCAGGGCTATGAATCACTTGCAGGAGGACGGAAAGGCTGAGTCCTTTGCTTGTGAGCTAAAGGAAATGTTTACCTAAATCACTAGACAGGAATGCATCGGCTGAAGAACAAAATAGATAATTCGAAGGTGAAATACAGCTTCTTGGCAGGCAGGCGAAAACTGGCCGAGGCAGGCACCGTTAGCTGCACAGGGAGTAGGACAAAGTTCATGGATACAGATGCGAGCTCAAGCTGAAGCTGTCAAAGACAGAGAGCAGGGAAAGGCTTTGAGGACAGAATCGGGCCTACTTGCCTGAACTGTAAAAATGGAGTAACTTAGCCATATAAAGTCGGTGGCCTTTCATGCTTAGGAATCGAATATCCAGCCCATTGATGGCGGATCTGACAGAGAACATGTCGACGGTAGACACACATATGTTTGCGTCTTAGAAACTGGAACTGGAGGGAACATACATGTACTTGTAACATGCATATAGAACCGTTGGGGTCCAAGATAGGGGACATAACTGATCAGGAAAATCCACATTTCCACAATACAGTGGTACTTTTGAGGTTGATTAAAGATGCAGAGAGGTATATATTTTTGGAAAGATGGCCTGAAATCGTATATGTGTGTACATGGCGATCTATGAGCAGAAAGGCTGATGAAAAGTTCATGTATATGGTGAGGGTGGTGTTTTTTCTTTAAACATAGTTTGTTTACAATTGAGGAAGATTAATAGTGCAGGATGCCTTGCAAGTTCTTGTGGTACCTCCATTTGGAGTGTAACTTTTGTTTGAGAAATGCTGAATATATGTTTTAGCAGCAGAAGAAGTATTTGTGAAATTATGTCGGTATACCATTCACAAAAGGTTTTGTGTTTTGAAAAATTTTTAAATTTAGTTTTCCGTTTTAAAAACTTACTCATGCATGTGCACGCTCAGTAACAAAGCAATGTATGCTCCTAGAGAGCCATGTATGCAATTATATACCAGGGTGTCGAATCCGATCCGGTAAAAAACAAATTGCGTACTACTCGTATCCGTATATTTTCACGTACGAATTGTACAAGTACCTTACAAACAGCGAAGTACGATTCGTACGTGAAAAATACCTACGAATAGCATCGGGAAAAGCGTACGAGAGGGACCCGTGAATTTGTACGTTCGAATATCGTTGGGAAAAGTGTACGAGAGGGAGTTGGAAATGTTTGCGTGCAAATCGTAAAACACAAGTCCGAGTGCGCAAGTACGATCCGTACCGCCCGTCCGAATACACAACCGCATGTAAAAGGCCCCGTACGGAGCGAACGCTGTAGCACACATGTACACGTGTAAACTTGTGCCCGGATACGAGACGTACAGCCCCCCCTAACCCCGCATATGTCAGCACCGTACTCCCGTATGTCAGCACCGTACCCCCCCCTCCACACCGTACCCCAACACCGTAGCCCAGCCTCCTGCGCCCATACGCACCGTACAACAACACCGTAGCCCAGCCTCGCACCCATACCCCAACATCGTAGCCCAGCCCCGCACCCGTACGCACCGTACCCCAAAACCGTAGGCCAGCCCCGCACCTGTACGCACCATACCCCAACACCGTAGCACAGCACCGCACCTGTACGCACTGTACCCCAACCCCGTACCACAGCACCACACCTGTATGCACCGTACCTCCACACCGTAGCCCAGCACCGCAACTGTACGCACTGTACCCCAACACCATAGGCCAGCCCCACACCTGTACGCACCGTACCCCCACACCGTAGCACAGCACCCTCACCCAGCATCGCGTATGGACGGACCGTACCTATGCGAAAAAAGCACGTACAGAACCAGGACACTGTAAAACAGCACAAGAAGGGTCAATTTGACTCGCACAACACCACAAAACACGTCTACATGACAAAATACATCTCAATGAGCACATCCAAACAGGCAAACAGAGGCCCTAAACCACAACCACCTCTTATAACACACCCACCACAAATTCAAACCCAGCCACACCCACTAAAGGACCAATAAAAAGGGCCCACACACACAACCCATGAGCCTTTGCAACAGACCCACTGCTGCCAGACCCCACAGACAAACAACTGCACCTTACTTTCACCTCAACTACACCTTAACTCACACACCTTCACACAACTTCCTTCACAAACACCCCCTCTTCAAATTCACACACACACCGTCACATTCACACCCACACACCCACAACCATCCACACCCACACCCCACACCATGCCCACAGACAAGAATCCAAAGTTCACAAGTGCAGAGCTGGACCTCCTTGTCAATGAAGTCATCAGAGTCGAGCCACAGCTCTTTGGAACATTGGTCAGACAGACCAGCATAGCCCAAAAAACCAGCCTGTGGCAGAGGATCGTCGATAAGGTGAATGCAGTTGCGCCCATCCGAAGGACCAGGCATGAATGCCAATCCAGGTGGTACGATCTGCGCAGGGCAGTCAAGAGGAAAATGAACCAGGAATATGCCCAGAGTAACATCACTGGAGGTGGGCTGCCCTGCAGACCCGTACATTACCATCCCTGGGAGGAGAAGGTGATGGCCACGCTTCCACAGGTGGGAGTACACTGAGTCGAAGGAGTCGCAGAGCCTGGTGAGTACACTAAGAACACACATAACATGGGGGAATGGTATCCACACCACAAACACACCAAATGCACGCAACTTACCCCATGCCCTCACCACACACAACCACACTCAAGAACCACGCTTATGCCACTAACGTCTCCATGCCCCATTCACAAATAAAGGCAACGCCATGTCCCAGGCCACAACAGCCACAAACCCGAGACTGGATGTCCGGGATGCTGGGAGGGTGTGCCTCACACAACACATCGTGCAACTCAGAAGCAGACACCAATGCCCACAGCCCATATGGCCTAGGTACATACCCATGCACCATGCCCAATGCACAGGGACTGGCAAAGTACTGACAAGGTAGATGACACTTGGCCCTACGGTAGGCAGCACAAGGCCCTCCTGTGACCACTGTACACTCAAACAACAACTCCACGACCTCACATACCTAGCACAGGAACACACACACACTGTCATGCCAGCATGCACCATGAGGGGACAGACACATCACCTGGGAGGCCCAATGACACATCACACTACACCCAACAGCAGGCCCGGTCACTAGGGGTGGGCGGAATTTGCGTAATCGCGTTACGCAAATCTCCGCGAAACGGTAAAAAATCTCCGCGAACATGCAGAAATTCCGTGAGCACGCAGAATTGCTTGTTCGCGATGCTTTTTTCCTGTTCACAGTTGCTGTTTGCGTGCTCGGGGAAAAATATCTCCCGAACACGCATTTTGAGAACGCGAACAGAATTTTGGGCAATTTCGCGTTCTCCGCGGACCGCGAAATTACCGAAATTCCGAAAATTCCGCGAGCAGAACGGAATTTACCGCCCAGGCCTACCGGTCACACACCCCCCCTCACACAAGCACACACCCCCGGGGGAGGCAACGGATTCACCAACTCTCACAATGGACATGTGACACAACAAGACCAATCCATAGTCAAATAAGCATCCGAGCCAAAAATCGACTGGGCAAACACTCAGGAGCACATGCCAATTTGTCCACCGCAACATACCCATCCACAAGTGTACATTGAGAGGAATGCTAGGCTAGGCACATCCAACCACCTGGAGGAACTGTCACTACTTGAATATGCATGAAACATGGATGTTCCATGAAACAGCATTAACATTGTCTCTCTCTCACACACACAGGGCAACGTCATCGCCCTCCCCCCAACAATGGGGGGGAACAATCACAGTCCCAGGCTCAGCGTGAAGATGATCCCACCGGCAGCGATGACTCTCACCACTCCGTGGATGACCCTGACCAACCTGGCCCCTCTGGTGCCCAAGCCCCTGCAGCACCTGGGTCAGGTACATCTATGCCAACCACCACCCCCATTCCTGCCACATCCCAGGAGACACCCAGGAGCCCTACTCGCACTGAACAACACAGCCAGTCTGACCAGGAGGGACAAGGTTCTCCGGGCACCCAGGAGGAGGCAGACGACACCACTAATGCCATCCCTCAGGGGTCCCGTAGACCTGATGTGCCCACAACGGCAGGCCAGGCTCGTGTGGGCAGGGGTGGTGGGAGTGGAGGCAGGCGGAGGCGAGAACCTGACCAGCCAGCTGAGGGAACCGGTATGGCACACATACGCCACATCCTGGACACATACCGGCGTGACACCAGGGGCATCAGCCAGGTAGTGTCGAGCCTCACAGACATCAAGGGGACCCTCGACGAGATGAAGAACCTGCAGGCCGAGCAACATGCCAGTCAACAACGACACCAAGGATGGATGGAGGCAAGCCTGGCTGAGCTCCTGGCGGTGCAAACGGACATGAGCCGTTCACACCGTTGGATCGCCGACAACATGGGCAACCCTCCCTGTGACACCAGGCGAAGACCACCACCAGCCACAGGGAGGGAGGAGGAGGAGGATTCGTCGGACGGAGCATCACAGACATCGTCAAGGCCTGCATCTGAGGGTCCCCCAGGAAGGTGGGTCGTCCACGGAAAAGACCGTGAGAGTCAGCGGACCATCCAAATCTCCCAGGTCACCTGGCCCTCTGGCGCAACAGCAGCACCCCACCCAATGACATTCCCTGCCACATGGACTTGCTGGTCACAGTCTGACCAATGATGACCAACACTGTGGTCTGGACTCTGATGACTCCAACTGACAAGGATGCCACCTCCCCCTGTGAACTTTGGATTCTATGCACCCGGTAGAGCACCTTTGTACATCTACCACAAGACTCACCCCACCAAAAATAAATTATTTTTCTGTCATGAGATGTTGCTGTCATTTGGCATTAGTCCACAACATATGTGCGTGTAAATGTCTAACTATGCCAGAGTGTTGAACTAACTCCACCCATTCATACCCTGGGATCTGAGTCTGGTACAGGACACACATGGGTCACAAGTTAGCATTCAATGCAGACATGGAGCACAATACTCACCTGTGATGGCCTCAAGCTGCTGAGGGGGTGCTTGCTAAACTGTGCGGACACACCTATTTGGAAAAGTGACATTTAGGCGGAGAGGTCATGCCTCATGTGGAGGTTCCCTGGGAGGGAGTCCCAGGTATGTGTTCCCAGGTGGGAGAACTATGTCCTGCATGCTGGAGTACGGTGGATCTGAAGAATGGTGGACATGTCAAGGTTGGATGCACGGAGATGGCACTACGGGCTCTCGGATGACAGTGGTACAAGGTTGGTCATGGGTCAGGGTTGTGGCCTGCCTCCTGAGTGTGGGTGGGGAGTCTGAAGGTCATCTTGCAGCACACAGTGATCCATTGCAGCTATCTCTGCTGGACGCTGATGTGGCTGTGGCGCGGGATGTTGCAGCTCAGGTGTGCAGATGCAGCCTGGATGTGGACAAGTGTCCCGGGAGTTAGGATGTGGCTGCTCCGTAGAGGGCAGGGCATTATTTGACACGGATGTTGTCGTGGACCTGGGGGATGGTGCGTCTTTCCTTGGAGTGGATCTATCTGGGGATCATATGCATAATGCAGAGGGTGTTGCAGTGTGAGGTACAGATACTGGTGATTAGGCAAATGTGAGCAAGCAATCCATGATGCACAACATCCTGTGTGTGGGGACACTGGGTGCCTGTGCGGAGCTTCTGCGGGTGGGACACAAGCAGTTGACCCAGCTGTAAGGGGACAATCCTCAGATGTTGACCTCAGTCCTGTACAAGTCCAGCCTCAGATGGCTGCTGTTCTGCCATTCATCTATGGATCTCATGCAATCTTGAATATTGGAACTGGAAATGTCTGCGTCCTTGGTGAGGGTGAGGAGCATCTGGCTTGCAATGGCATACGAGTTGATGATGAGGTTGTGTGCGCATGTGATGGTGGAGAGGGGGGTCCTGGACACATTGTAGAATGACACGCTGAGAGATGATACCTGTGCCATGTGCCTCACGACAACAGCATACTACATACAGAAGCCTTGAGTCCCACTCCCATGGCCTTGCAGGGGTACAGAGCCGGTGGGCAGTAGGAGGGACATGACCTGGTGGGTGTGACAGGGCCTGGAAGGCGTTGCAGCGCTGTGTAGGCAGTCGGAGTTGCACACTCACCATGCAAAGGTGTTGTGTGTGCGCTCAGTGCATGCCTGAGAGCAGGCGGGAGATGTGTGGATGGACCTTGCTTGGAGGGTGGCTGCAACATCAGACTGTAGTGTGAAGTGGGTCATGCAAGGACCTGAGGGTCGTGCAATGTGCACATTGCATGTGCAGACGGTCCAGCATTTGGCACCGCGTGGCCGCAACTGTGGCACAGACAAGCTGATGACAGCCAAATGAATGGGTTGAGGGAGGAAGAGAGGGGAATCTTTGATGTGTGTGTGTTGCCAAATCTGGAAACTGTGTGCCCTTGCTGCATTTTCTGCAACAGCAGGTGGCATGTCCTGGGAACTATGCCACAATATCCACACAAAGACTAGGATGTCAGAAAGGACCACTGCAACAGGTGTATGCCAAGGAAGGAGTAACCGGTTTTCAATGGCACACCCAGAGACAAAGGATGCACAATCACCAAAGATGACTGACACCGGATCATGAAACTGAAGGCCGAGCTGCACACAAGAAACACACCCCAGAAGGTGTTGATGGCCCGTTGTGGGGAGCAACATGCCAAACCACATACACAGCCATGGACATCATGCACAATAGAGAATTAAATACATGAAGAACAGCATGCAGGTTGCTAATCTACACATAGACTCATATGCACAATCCTTGACAACCATGCCAGAGATGCCGCATGCACAGTGGCAAGAGACCTGCATTGACAGCGATGAGGCACCTTGGAGGCTGAGGAACCCCTTTATTACTCAGGATCACACCTATGCAAATGCATCAATATAAACTGACTCACAGGTCTATTGGATTAACATGTGGGACCTACACTGGACACCCCCTTTGCACCACAGATGCTGTAAATCCATAGTACTGGCACACAAGTGAAGGGGGTGACCCAAACATCCCCTGCTGCACACGCAGAGGCTGAAATTCCCCATTGAGCCTCTCATGGGGATGTCCCGCAATATGTCCACCTGTAGCCTCCTGTATGTTTCCGAGGGAAGTTGTACACACATTGATGCCTTCATCAAATTCCACTATCCCATTACAGATGACTGTCACGAAGTGTGACTATCAATTCATGTGAGTCATGCTACATGTCATGTGCCCCATGTTGAGTCCACATGTATGCATAGTAACAAAACCTGCACAGGAGCAAGGCCCACACATTCCAGCAAACTACCACACCCAAAATGCCTTGCTGTAACCCTTACCCAAAGGTGACTTCTCACCATGTCCGTGCATGTAACGCTGATTCAGCACACGTTGCAATACCCATGAGGATTAGCAGGAGCACAACGATGCCACGAGCAGACAGCTTGCAAAACTACCTGGGGATGAGAGACACACAAGAAGTCAGGAAAAACATAGTCATCCGCATGCATGGTCATGTACTCCAAATGACTAAGGTTGACACCATGCTAGTTGTCAAATCAGTGTGTCAGCTGAAATGTGTGGAATCACATCAGCACTTGAGTGACATCAGAACACACCTCAAAGTCACTTAGCATACAGCCAGCTGGACACACACATTGCAACACATGCCACACAAGGCTCCAAACGTGCACACTCAGACCCAGGGACTCACCATCACGAGAAGAAGTTGCGTATGAGCTGAATCCGGATGTCCTCCTCCTCCTCCTCCTCCTCCTCACTTGCCTCGTGACCAAGGCCTTCATCCTCCATGGGTGGATGGTCCTGCTCATCGGGATCCAGGATGAGTGGCACAGCTTTCTCCACTGCCATGTTGTGCACCATGCAGCACACGAGAAAGATTTTGCAGACCTTCACCGGTGCATATGGGAGGGATCCGCCTGTCTTGTGGAGGCAAACGTCCTCTCAATCACTCGCCTGGTCTGCTCATGTGCGTTGTTGTAATGGTGATCTGCAGCTGTCCGGGGGTTGCGGAGAGGCGTCACCAGCCATGGCATGTTAGGATAGCCAGAGTCCCCTACATGGAAACATCATGTAAAGAAGTGGGTCAGGATATGTCGTCACATACTAAGACACTACTAAATACTGGACAAACAGAGTCTACCCACCAACAAGACATGCTCGTTCGTTGTGCAGCTGCAGCAGCATTTCTGGCACCCTGCTACGCCTCATGATGTAGGCATCGTGTGCTGACCCTGGAAAACGTGCACAGACATGGGAAATCAGCATGTTAGCAAGACACACCACAAGGGCATTAATGGAGTGATAATGTTTATGGTTTCGATAGGCTACCTCCTGTGCCTGTGGTGCTACCAAAGCCACATGTGTCCCATCAATGGACCCAATTACATGGGGCATCCCTCCCAGGGCAAAGAACTCACCCTTGATACCTGTCAACTGCTCATGAGTTGGGAAATGGATGAATTCATCCAGGTGCTCCGACATGGCTTCTAAAACATCATGCAGGACACGGCTGAACATGGTCTGGGACATGCCACCCACATCAGCTATGGTGAATTGAAACGTACCGGTGGCAAAGAAATGTAGGGCTGACATCATCTTCATCTTGGGGGTCAGCGCAGTTGGATAACTGTGTCGCGGTTGGAGGTGTGGTGCCAACCTGTTTGTCAGGTCCTGAATTAACTGTTGGGAGAATCTGTAGCGGCGTATGCAGTCACGTTCCCTCATGGCACCCAAGTCTGGCATTGGTCGGGGGAGAGGCGGTGCCCTGCAGAAATTTGGAAGGAATAACAAAGATTGAGTACATTACTACACCAATGTCAATGCACTGAGCACATGTTCAACAGCTAATACACATATGCTACCTACAGAGTCTGTACTGTGCAATACAACCTGCACACGTATGCCAGCATGGTGATACTCCTACCAAGAGCCAGCTACAAACGTGGATTGTCAAGGTCTACATGCCATGCCATGAAAGTAGCTGTGGGGCAGTGTTTGTGAACAGCCAGACAAATTACAGGAGTGACATACATCCACAGATGTGCATTTGAAGGAAGTCATCTCACACAGACAGCTGGCGCCAAGCTAGACGCACAGGTCACATGTTATGGAAAAAGAACAGACCACACACCTTGCCATGAAGGGGTACATGTAAAAAATGATCACACTGACATTGAGACTACGCTGATATGTCCTAAGCTCGCAAGTCCCTGTTCGATGCATACAGACACACGTTAAGTGTTATTCCACATGTGTCCTGGTGTGTGTAATAGTGTGACATGGGCATCTACACACAGACACATGTTGGATGCAGATGTCGTTGACGGAACACCAACAGCAAGATCATGGGAACACATGACACACACGACATAGCCACATCGTGGCACGCTGGTAGTGAGATGTCAGGTGTCATCATCCGTGTACCTGGCATCAGGGGACAGTTGCGGGTGTTGGTGACTGTGCCATGCCAGTGATGCAGTGCTTGACAAGTTTGAACTACATGCACACATGTAAAAGGTGTGAAGGGGAAGTGCGCCACATAGTGCCCCATCACACATGACATGTGTACACAGGTCATGACACAACTATTGGGTTAACACATGAGGAGACATGTGCCACATCACTGCCTGACAGACCTAGGCCCTACACATGAAGGACTGCACTGACAATGACTTGATTTCCATCCTTGTGCGAGTCTGACACCTCCATTCCTTTCCTGTGCGCCTCCTATCACCAGTGTAAGCTGTGAAACGCACCGTACACACGCTCTGAGGGCGTGTGTATGGTCGTATCACTATATGGGGTTTGGGTAGGAGTACGCGTGTGTGTACGGCCCGTAGCACTATGGTGTATGCCTACGGCAACACTACCATAGTGCTACGGGCCGTACCCGCGTGTGTACGGGCCGTAGCACTATGGCGTACGCCTACGGCAACACTACCACAGTGCTACGGGCTGTACACACGCAGGTACGGCACGTAGCACTATGGTAGTGTTGCCGTAGGCGTACGCCATAGTGCTACGGGCTGTGCCCACGTGTGTACGGCCCGTAGCACTATGGTAGTGTTGCCGTAGGCGTACGCCATAGTGCTATGGGCCGTACCCGCGTGTGTACGGGCCGTAGCACTATGGTAGTGTTGCTGTAGGCGTACGCCATAGTGCTACGGGCCGTACCCGTGTGTGTACGGGCCGTAGCACTATGGCGTACGCCTACGGCATCACTACCATAGTGCTACGGGCCGTACCCGCGTGTGTACGAGCCGTAGCACTATGGCGTACGCCCTAGGGGTACGTGTGAAACGCAGCGTACCTGTGTGGGGATTTGAAAATTTCAATGGGGACACATAAGGGACAAGTATTAGGGTCTACATGCATGCTGGTTGTCATGGATACCCACTTTAAAGTTCACATTTTTCCATCATGTGGCCTGGAAAAAGCAGTTGGCCACATTATACATTGTTGCAAAGTGGTTATTGACTTGACATCATGCAGCTAATTTGAAAAAATGCTAATGCGGTCACTGGTGTATGTTTAAAGGGATTGGAGGAAACGTAGGATGCAAATGAGTCTGACCAATCACTCTGTACTCCTGTTCATGAAATAGCCCAGCAAGGCAGATATAAGTCAGCCAGAACCCATGAGAGGGCACTTGCCTGCACAACCTCTGATTCGACAACACTGCTGCTGCTTGTGATTCCTCTGGCACCATGTCAAGGACTGTGGAGAGGGCCCAGCCATTTACCCAGGAGGAGAATGAGGCGTTGCTGGACGTCATCCTCCCACAGTACCCCAGCCTGTATGGTAGACCAGGGGAGCAGGTGAGTGCTGAACCAGCTACCTTTGACTGTGCCCCTTTTTTTGTGACTGGCACTTCTGGCATTGTGTCCAGGTGTGACAGACATACAATGTTGTTTAGAGTGGGTCCCGGGGGGGGGGGGGGGGTATGGCTTATATCTGTCATGCAGTGCATGATGTGGTTCATGTGTGCAATCCTCACTTGCATTGTGCTTACTGTGACATTCACTGCATGCTGCATGGCACATTCAGCATAGCTAATCCTCTTGGCCCTTCTTGTTCTATAGTCCTGAGGTGAATCAGTGTCCCCCCGTGTGACAGGTGACTGTACCCACATATGTGTGTGAGTTGAGTGGAGCTGTGGTGAGAGTGTCTAAATGATCTGGACATTGATGTGTGCGAATGTTCCTTGTCATGTGGGTGAGTGTCTATGTGGAGTGTTGCACCACAGCTGCATGGAGGAGGCAACAGCTCTACCCATCTGATGTGAGAAGTGATCCGTGCTGTGTGTCTGACTTGCTGGGCTAGCCCCACACCTGTGACACCCCCCAGGCAAGTGGCACATGTGCAGAGTGAGGTTTGTATCCGCTGTTGCCACTGGCAGGTGAATGATCTGTGCCTGTGTGTGTCTGTGTAGTCTGCTGATGTTGGGTCAGTGGCCTGGGGCATGTGACTGCTTGGAGGTGCTGGCTATCAGCTTTGTGTTGCTTGTGATGTACAGTGCGTGCCATGATCAGGGAGTGTGTCACACCCCTCATGCCACCTGTGTACTTCCAATGCCATGTAGTGCATTGGGCCTTACACAGAGGCGAATGTCCCTATGACTGAGGTGCTATTCGTTGGCAGCATACTATGCCCTGTGCAACACATCAAAGACGTTCTAATGTGTGTCTCTGTGACATGGAGCAGGTGTAGTGATCTATTCTCACTTTGGCATCCTCACAGGTAATCACCTACGAGAAGGGGAAGATATGGAAGCGGGCCGTCAGGGCCGTGATGTCCGTGGAGGGTTGCAGTCGGCGCCTGGCACAGGTGAGGAAACGCTGGCAGGACATCCAGTGCTGGACCAGGAGGATCGCCCGGGTCCTGCTGGGGGACTCACCAGAAGGCAAGAACCGCGGGCGCCGGCGCCTGACCCACCAAATGAAGCGTGTCCTGGCGGTGGTCTTCCCTGACATGGATAGGCGGTTATGGGAGAAGCAGCAGCAGGAAGGAGGTAGGTACATGTGTGTTTGTTGTGTGTCAGCTTTTGGATGTGCTCAGTCGCATGGATACACTGCCAGGGTTGATATGTGCTTTGCATATTCTGTTCCCCAAAGTCATCCACTGCTGTTCTTCCTCCTTTCCCCTCCTTGACATGTGTTCCCTGGTCTGTGTGTAATCACTATTGCACATGGTCATCTAGGCTGGCAGTTAATCCAAGTGCACATTGCTGTCTGCATCATGTGGGGGTGGGTTCGGAGACATGTGTTGTTACCTTGCCTGTGCCCTGTCCTGTTCAGTCATTTGGTGGTCCATATCAGTTGGCACTGATGCTGAGTCTCTACATAGAAGTGTGAGTTTTCAAATGAACAGACTTGCAGCATGCATTAACAATGTTGTGGCCTCAGACATGCTGTGCATGAGTGGGAGATATGCATAGTGCCGGGACGGTAGCTCATGTTGCAGTCAGATAATTCCAGGACCATGGAGCAGTGTGCCCACTACAGTACCCTAAGACACCCTTGCCTCAGTATCATGTGTGTCATCCAAAACTCTGCCCTTTCATGTGTTCAGCATAGTTTTGACTCTGTGGCATTGTTCCCTGGCCTCATTTGTATTTATCTAAAGTGTGCTACATGTGCCCATTGTACCGGCTGACCCCATTTAGCTTGTGCATCCTCACACTGGCCAGTGCCTGTGTGTCTATGTACAACAATCTGTTGAGGTTCTTTGTCACAAATATTTATTGGCAGCCTCACGAGGTGATGTGGATTACAATTAGGATTTCCGGATGCACTTTTTAGTACACCCAGGTGGAGAGGTGTCAATTCTTGAACTGTCTCAATCACATTGTCTCAGTTATGGGGTGTTTGTGCGGGCAAGGACTACATGTCCAAACCTTATGTCTCCTTGCCAGGTCTGACCAGTGTGTGATGATTGTCTGGACAGGCACTCAACGTGCAGTGACCCAGGCATGTTGTGTAGGGTGTCATGTTTGTGCTTTGCAGCATGTGTCACTAGTTAAAAAACATGTTTCCTGCTCATCCATGATTGGCACCAGTGTGTGCTCCAGATGCTAAGTCAATTGTGTACAGTTTTGTGCTTCCCAATGGATCCGATAGTATAAATGTTGGTTTTCTGAAGTACTCACAGGTCTATGAGTGTGGGGAACCCTTCAGCATTGGCGTCTGTTATTTGGCATTGGGCGCACCAATACTATTTTGTTCACAGTGACCAGGAGGTGGCATGCCGTCATGGTCTGCCTGTGCTCCACTGTTCACAGACACTTGCTTCTCTATACAATTGGATATCCAGTTATTTGCTGTGGTGTCCTGATTTTCATTATTTCAGGGGGCATGTTGGGTGAACCAACTGAGGAGTGCGGGGCTTACATATGTGCTGGGTATTCTAGATGTACCTCATGATGCTTTTCATGATATGCACTGTGACCTATTTAGTTTGGACCCATGTGTCAGATGTACACAGGTGACTGATTATTTCCTGTCTCCTCACCTTGCCCACAGCATCATCGGGGGACACCGAGGGAGACACCGGCACGGATGTGGAGGAGGGACCCAGCACCAGTGCCACCACTCCTGGCGAGTCGGTGCATCAAGTGGCACGGAGGGCGAGGGGAGTGCGGCGGAGGACCTGGGTAGTACCACCAGCGACTACGATGCAGACGGGTCCGAGGCTGAGCTCCCTGAGGGGGCAGAGGCTGCTCCAACAGCTGGCAGCAGCATTACGACTGTCACCGCCCCCTCCATTCCCATCACCGCCCTCCCAGTTGCTCGGGTCCCTTCTGTCCGTGTAGGGCAACAACGTGTCTCCTTCGTGCCAGGCACCGCACCCCATGCCCCTGTCTCCCCTGCTGCCCTCACTGCCGAGTCTGTGGACATTCAGCGGCAGTTGCAGGTTGGGCAAACATCGATCCTGACTGTCCTCCATGGCCACACCAGGCTGCTGACACCGATGGTGTCGTACATGGAGGGCATGTCATCAGCGATGTCTGACCAACGGATGTTGCTGAGGTCCATGGACTCGTCACTGACGGCAGCAGTGGGTTTCCCAGCAGTGCCCAGACAGCGCTTCGTCCCCCCACCTACCACTGCACCATCCACACTTGCCACTCCCATTCCTGTCCCAAGCACACACACACCTTCCCAGGCAGGCACCACACCAGACACAGGCAGCACACCAACAGGGAAGGGCAAGCGCACACCTCCTGACACGCACTCTCAGGGGGAAGAAGGCACACCCACTGGGTCTAGGGCACACAGGCAGACACGCAAACACAGTGGGAGTCCGCAGACCTCACGACCCACTTCCTCCAAAACCACTCCCCTTAGCTCCCCTGCCCAACAGTCAGACAAAGAGACCTTCATGGCTAGTCTGTCCCTCAGCCCCAGTGTGACACCACCCAGCAAGCGGCCAAGGAAGTCCCCGGGCAGGGCAGTTGAGTCACCCCCCTATCCACCACCTCCCCCAGTAGCGCTGCAACCCATCCCTCCGACCCCCCCCCTCCTTGGGGCCTGTGGTTCCTTCAGGTGCAGGAGAGACGCTTGAAGACCTTGCGGACGTGTGCAGCGCAATACTGACCTCCACCTTTGGTGCTGCCCCACCCCCTGTGGTGGAGTCGTCCGTCCCTGCACCCCCAACACCTGCCCTACCCCCTCCTGTCCCTGCGGTGCCTGGTCCTTCCCCACATGATGCCCCCACCCCAGTCGATCAACCTGAGGTATCAGATGTGCAGGCAAGCTGGGGGAAACGCGTGGCCATGTGTCCCCCCCAGGACTTCGTATCTGGACTTGCCTATGGGCTTTGTATATAGACTGTCCTTTTCTACTTTTTGTTTTCATGCTGAATAAAGCATTTTGTTTTCCCTTTGCACACGATTGCTTTTCAGGTATAGATGTTGGTGCTGATGCTCCAAGAGTTGGGGTGGTGATCATGTGTTGGGTATCTGGGAAATGTAGTAGTCTGCTGCTCATGGGGTGGACCCTGGTATCTGGGTGGCATCACAAGGTCTCTGCAATGATTCTTAGGTCGTGTATGCTCTTTGTGTTTGGAGACATTGTCCCAAGGAGTGTTCCTTCTTCAGTGGCACCTTCCTTCTTCCCTGCAGGGATTTGAACCATTGTTGTGCTGACCTGTGTCTACATTCCCTTGGTGGCTGATGGATCCCTTCAACTATGTCCATGCCTGCTCAGCAATGTGTCCAGCTGCATCGTCTGTGCCATCCTTGGTAGTCACTGTACTTGTGTATAGAGTATGTTGCCATGCCTCCATGGGGATATGGTCCCTTTTCCGCACTATGCATGTGTGTACTCCCAGCCTAGCACACATCTGGTACTTGTTCTGCAGGGTATTTGGTCACCTGATGGACAATTGTGGGCAATGTATCTGTGGGAAGTCCACCCTATTCCTTCCATGGGAGACAACGACTTGGTGGCTGTGCCAGCACCTGTACATTCCTATCAGTCCTAGAATGTGCATGACAGTGTGTGTTCCCTTTGGCTCTCTTAGTTTAGTAGGCTTTCACATTACTATACAGTCTTGTGACATGGTTTCAGTGTGTGTATTGTGCTGCATCCGCCAGGGGTGGGTATGCATGTGTCATTTGTCATCGCACCCACATGTGGTGTGTCATGCAGTGGGGGAATGACATCCATCCTCATGTGAGTGGGACACTGCTGTCAGTGATGCATTGAAATGGCACTCTCAACATAGTCTCACATTGGGGATGCGTTCATGGACCCATGGAGTTGTGGTCATCTGAGGATGATGCACCCACCCCTCATATGTCTGGGCACTGCTGGGAGTGATATGCACCCACCCCTCATATGTCTGGGCACTGCTGGGAGGCCTCGGCACCCACACCTCATATGTTTGGGCACTGCTGGGAGTGATATGCACCCACCCCTCATATGTCTGGGCACTGCTGGGAGTCCTCTGCACCCACCCCTCATATGTCTGGGCACTGCTGGGAGTGATATGCACCCACCCATCATATGTCTGAGCACTGCTGGGAGGCCTCTGCACCCACCCCTCATATGTCTGGGCACTGCTGGGAGGCCTCTGCACCCACCCCTCATATGTCTGGGCACTGCTGGGAGTCCTGGGCACAACCCCCCATGTCTCTGTCCACTGCTGGGAGTCCTCTGCAGCCACCCACCCACCCACCCGCCCGCTCCCTTGGTGCAGTACAATGCTGTCCTGTGCATACACACACACCAATATACTGCTTAATGCTGCACCAGGCCCTGTGCCGACATTCGTTGCGTGTGTACGCCTTGTATCCATTCTGTACTGGTGCCGTAGGTGTATGGGTGGGACGGACCCTAACCCTGCAATCATAGGGTGTACGGGCCGTACCCATGCTCTGAGGGCGTGGGTACGACGCGTACCCGTTACCACTCCAATGGTGGTACGGCCCGTACCCACGCCCCCACAGTGTGGGTACGGCCCGTACCACCATTGGAGTGGTGATGGAGGGGTACGCGCCGTACCCACGCTCTGAGGGTGTGGGTACGGCGCGTACCCCTCCATCAACACACCAATGGTGGTACAGGCCGTACCCACGCCCCCACAACATGGGTACGGGCCGTCCCACCATTATCGTGGTGACGGGAACGCGTCCACGTCCACTTCCGTTGTGACGGTGCGTTGGGAGTGGTGGACACACCCCCCCCCGAAGTGACCAGAGCCAGGAGGTCATGTATGTACAGGTCATTTTTCAAATTTAACTTGGGTGGGGGTTATATTTCCTGCCCCTGCCCCCCCCCTTTGCCCCTGGGTGTTGTTCTGACCTTCTGCGGTGTCTGCGTGGGTTTCTGTGCACCAGGTCGTAGGCTAGGAGGGCCGGGTTGACACGTAGGATAGGGTCCATGACTGTCCGTCGCGTAGCGCTGCTCCTTCTTCGCTTCGTCCTGAATTTCCCGGCAGTTTTTGGCTGCCATAAAAAATGGTCCATGCGGAGTGACGTAGACACGAATCGTACTTGCTGGTCCGTAAAACGCTGCCCGAGTCCGTCCGGACATCACGTACGCGATGTCCTGGATCGGAATTGTGGGTATATTTTCGCCGCACGTACTTTTGTACGAATCGTACGGAAATGATTTTCTGTACGATTCGTACTTGCTGCTTTGTAAGATGGAAATCCCGGGTATGAGTCGTATGGAGAATACGCTCCGGGTTTTCCAGGATCGGAATTGGCACCCAAGTGTGATATCTAGACTTCACTCACACATAGCTCAGTTGAAAAGCATATATACAGTAAAACAGGTATCTTGATACTGACAGAAGGAGATAACAGTTGTGACTATATCTTTGAATCATTGGTTATGTATCTAACAGCAAACAAGGTACTTTCTCAGTCAGTCAGTATTCAGGCACTCATGCCATCACCCAACCACTACTGAGGCAGTCATCAAATCAGTGATTCAGTATCCATGGAGTTATTCAGTTACTTAGACACTACACATGTAGTCTTTGAATTAGGATGGCAGAAATTATGTAATTATTTAGCTATGTTCCCACTACCTATACATTAATCTAATCACCCAGACACTAACCATTTGTTTATGCAATTAACAAGGCAGTTATTGTAACACTTACAGAGAAGCTATGCAGCCATCTAAACACCCAGTTAAAACCCATGTAGTCATTGAAATACTGAGGCACATGCATGAACTCATTCAAACACTCAAGTACTACTTATGCACTCATCTAATTATTGTAGTAAACCTGTTATCCATCCAGTAGCTATGCAATCATTTAATTACTGAGGGAATACTCTTGTACTAATACAATTACCCCAACAGTACACTTACTTTAATCCAATCTCTCAAGCTTCAACAATGGAGTCATGAATTCACTCAGACACTAGTCATGCATTCATCTAATCAGCCAGGCACTACTGTAGCACTCATTCAATTATCCAGGACCTACTATGTAGTTATCTAAACACCCATGCACTACCTGTTCACTTAATCAAAAACACATGGGCAGTAGCCATGTAGTCATGCAATCACTGAAATACTACTCATGCACTCATTCAATCGGCTAGGTGCTATGCATGTATTTAAACAATCATGTAAACACTATTCATGCACTCTATACATCACATATGTACTATCAATGCACTCCTGCAATCATAAAGGCACTAGCGTTGCACTAATTTAATAATCCAATAACTATTTATGCATGTATTTAATAATTGAGCCGTTAGTCATGCACTTATCTAATCATTCAGGTACTACTCATACACACATCCAAACACTCAGATAGTAGTGATATATTCATGCAAGCATGCAGGCAGTAAATATGCAGATATGGAACAACCAATGGAGGTCTGATAAACTCAGGGTATTATCCAGGCACCACCTGTATCCTTAAAGAACCACCTAGGAACTACCTATGCACCAATTTAATCATCCAGGGAGGATTCATGTATTCAACCACAAACATATGATTTTTATGAGTTTTACTGAGGAATATGTAGTCTTTTGGAACAATCTGGTGAATTATATATGCAAGCTGTGCATGTACTTGGAAGAATTAGTAGGCTATTTGCTTTGATAGAGATTAATGTGGAGATAGTTATATGCACCATTTCTCAAAATTTATATCTGATACATTTAAGAAGAAGAGTACTGAGATACTAAATACACAACTAAAACAGTGGTAGAGAGGCATCCAATAGCTCTTATGTTGTGTTTTCGTATTTACAGTGTTCAGATACTGTATGTACTTCTACATTTGAGGCTACATTTTCAAGAAAGTAATGCATTGTGGAGCCACAAGGCATTTGGCTGCGCCGTTCTGCATTATTTTCAAAGCACAGGGATGCATAATTTTTACAACAATATGATTGATCCATATACTCTCCCCTGTGCTGGTGCACAACTGGCTGCCATTCGCAAATGGAGGTACTCTTGCACCTGTTTAGTGGGGATCAGTCCAGAACAGAAGAAATTTATGAACATTATAGCATCCACCCTTTGCATTCTAAAGAACATATTAGTGATGCCATTGAGCTTTTTCAAGTAAAGGAAGCAAAAGGATCTCCATTGAGTGTGTGGGAATTGTTTTTGAAGCTTGGTGTTTCCTACATCTTTTTCCTACTGGAGTAGGTGGCAGGTATGTTGAGTGGCCTGTGCGAATACCTGCAGCTGAGTACAGATGTAGTATACTATATTCAGAAGACCCTAGATTTCATCAGTGTTTTCCAAATATATTTCACCTATTATTTAAGAGTGACTTGTCTGGCCTCTCATATGCCAGGAACCATTTTTATATGTTAATTTGCATAATATATCAGCAAGAGAACCTTTGGAGAAAGTTCAAGGAATTGATGCGCGCTTGGAATACAATTTAGTAAACCTAGTGACATGTCAGCGTGGGACTAATGAATATTGGTATTGGCGTCATGGTGAACTCAATTGCATGTTGAGGAACCTTGGAGCACCTACTTGGTTTGGGATGCTGAGTTGTGCTGAATATGCATGGGATGACCTCCTAGAATTTTTTGCAAGAGACATTCATCTAAAGATGCCAGGAGAACTGTGCTCACTAGACACACAGATTTCAAGCAATGATGTCTTTCATCTTGAATAAAACAAAACCTCCTTTTGGTGAAGTGATTGATTTCTATTGGTGGAAAGAGTACCAAGTCAGAGGTTCTCCCCATATTCACATGCTGTTGTGGGTAAAAGATGCCTCAAAGTTTGGGACAGACAGTGATGAGACTTTGTTGTCTTTTATTGAGCAGTATGTTTCTTGCTTCATCCCAAAAGAGAGTAGTATTAACATATTAAGACAGCAAGTTCTAGGATTAAAAAATCATAGATGGTGAAAATACTGTCAGCGAAAATACAGAGCAAAATGGAAATTTTATACAAGATGTTTTTTCGGATTCCTATGACCTGTCATCTCACAAGGAAGAGTCAACAGCTTTTTGTCTGCAGTCAGACATACACATACAAGGAAATCACTAACAAACACACACAACCTAATAACAGAGGCCTCCAAGCACATTAATGACTATAATTCTACGATTCTAAAGATGTGGAATGCAAACATAGATGTACAGTTTGTTGCAGATAACTCAATGGTTGTTGCTCGGTACATTACATCTTATATACCAGAGTCAGACAAAACTGAGATGAAGGAGATGTGGGAGGAGAAATCAGCAGAAAAGAGTATGAAATTGTACAGTTTTAGTTTGTAAATGCTTTCTCACAGAGAGATAGGCTCCTATGAATGTGTAGACTGGTTAAGCTCAGCAAGTTTGTTTTCTAAGTCTAGAGGAGTACTTTGGGTGAGTTTAGGGCTTGCTAATACTCGTAACAGAGTACTGAAGTATTTTCCTGAAATTAAATATCTTGCAGAATTTGAGCCACACAGTACAAATATTCTGAAGAGTAACATGCTGGATACGTACTATCCAAGAAGAAGTCCTCATCTGGAAAGGGTGTGTCTCTATGCAATACTTCAGCCTTATACTTTCAGAAGTAATATCAGTGAAAACATAGATGAAGGTAAATTTGCTGTGGATAGATGTGAAGAATGTTTGGTGAGACATAACCAGGGAAATGTAATCAACCATCGAAAGCTAATTTGCCCAACTCCAGACAAAAGAGGGTTTTTCTATTTAGCCTGGTTACAGTTGTTTAAGCCATGGCGAACTGAAAGTGGGCTACTTGGAGAATTCGACTGTTATGAAGACTCACTCAATGCTATGAAAGACAGCATTGAGTGCTATGTGTTTCCAGTATATCTTCAAATGTTGAGAGCAGAGATTGAAAAAGAAGTAGAAATTGCTGCTTAGATAGCGAGAAAGAGTTCTCGAGGCAGGCGAAGTATAAAACCTGGAAGTGAAGATTCTCTGGGACAGCCAATCATTTAAAATGAAGCTGCAATAGCTATGAATGAAGTGGAGAATGCAATGCGGAAAGTGACAAGGGAAACTTTGGATCTACAACTACTAATAAGGCAACTGAATGCAGATCAGAAATACATTTTTGAAGAAGTAAAATGTAAAGTGGAACATGGATTTCTCCATGAGAAACAAAGTGTACATGTTGTACATACACACCAGTTCTATTGATAATAAGTGGTCAAGCTGGAACTGGAAAAAGCTTCTTGTATAAAGTATTGACAACTTACCTACAGAAGACAACAGATTCCAATTTGTCGTGTGTAGTCACTGCACAAACAGGCTTAGCTGCTCATAATGTTAAAGGACTTATCCTTCATCGATTATTAATACTGCCTATTGAACATGACAATAAATTACAAACCAACAAATTATCTGGTGATCCTTGTCATGAAGTGGAAAGAGTATTAAATAAATTGAAGCTACTAATTATTGATAAAGCCAGCATGCTGTCTAACCTAATGCTAGCTTTGATACATTTAAGAATGCAGCAAACATTAAAAACTGAATACGATGTACTTTTTGGAGACCGGCTACAACTAACTTCCATAAAAGGACAACCTGTAGTCAAGAAACTACCACATAACGAATCAAGAAATTCAGAAGGAAGTACTGGAAATGTAAACTTTTCAGAACATATTCAATATAAAGGGTTAGTCCAAAATATGCACCAAACATCAGATATGCATAGGCAGATATACTAAAGGATATAAGAGTATGAGTCCTCACATAAGAGGAAAAGACAGTATTGCAAACGCTGTTCATCAAAAAAAAAGTCCAAGTAATATTTCAGCTGCTGAAGTAATGCATAGTTTAGTTAAGGAAGAGAAGTCTATTGTTTGTCTGATGCCAACTCTTGAGGAGTGTAGTAAATTCAAGGACAATTATTGCAACTGGAAAAAGAAGAGATAGTTTTTTTTTTTTTTTGTTTTCAAACACCTTTATTGCGCAAGCAAAGTGTACACAGCTATTCAGCCAACAACCCGGAGGCAGGCAGCTTGTAGATATATCGACGCGCCAAGGGCGCGGATCAATGCCGTACACTGTTAGAGGAGATTGATGAAGCATTCTGCAGCGCCAAACAAACAAACAACAACCCTGCCAGTAAGCATCTTTGGTGGGAAGCATACAGCTCGCCAATCGGTACCAGACATTAGATGAAATATTGCAATCGTCGTCTCAGCAGTACAGTGATAGAGACCACAGAACAGTAGACCCCGTCCAGGGGCCTATGAGCCCGCCAGATACGGCTGCGGCAATGAAGCGGAGCAACCCTGCCAGGGAGTACAAATCGCCTACGAGGCCACAATGGGGAAAAAGAAACAACCTGCCCGCCCGCCTCCCTCTCATCGCCCCCACCACACTCGTATCACTCACTCAGGCCACCAGCCTCTGAGTCCCTGCGCTGATGCTCCCGGGCCCAGCACACAAACAGGTCCCAAATGTCCCTGGGCCGGGATGCGACTGGCATCAGCTCCCAGAACGTCGCCAGCTGCGTGCTACCATACGTGACAGCCGCCAGCCAACCCTTCACTGTGGGCACCCTTCTCCGACCCCAATGGATGGCCACTTGCCTCTTGGCAAACAGCAGAAGCAGTGCATGCAACTTACGCAACGGTGGTGGAGTGTCGCTGACATAGCCCAGCAGCCCGACTAGAGGGGAAGGGACAACCGCTAGGCCCACAATCTGGTTTACCAACACAAAAACCTGAGACCAATAGCTGTTTAGTTTGGGGCAGGACCACGCTATATGTAGAAAGGAGGCCGCGGTCGATCCACACCGCCAACAGTCATCCGCCTCCCTAAGGCCCATCCGTTTGAGGCTGACGGGGGTTCTATAGAAGCGATGCAGATACTTAAAATGTATTAGCCGTAGATTATAGTTCGGCGATAGCTCGGTAAGTTGCCCGCAGCAGAATTCCCACTGTTCCTCCGTAATCTCAGGGTGGAGCTCACCATTCCAAAGCAACAAGGCCGTGGGCACCTCCACCTGGTCCACACTCTGCATATGGCGATAGATGCGAGTGACCAATTTACGGGGGGACGGGGAGCCCACCACCGCCTCCAAGGCTGAAAAGACAGGCGGCGCGATAGGGAACTCCCTCGACAGCGCCCGGCATGCCTCACATAGCCGATGGTACAGGAATAATTCGGAGAATGGCACCGCACCCCCATCTCCGGGTGACGGGGGCGGCATGAACTTGCCATCGGGGAATAGGTCAGCCAGTGTACGAAGCCGCAGCTTCTCAACAAGGTGTCCGGCTATCCCATCCGCCACACAAGGCAGCAACGGGTTATGCATCAAAGGGAGCGAGGGGGCATATAATACCGGAACCCGTGCCCTCCGGCGTAGCCGCTCCCACACCCACTGCAACAGCCCCGCTGTATCGACGTCCGCCCCCGGGCGGCGCGCCTTGGCGCAAATTGCCACTCCAAGTGGAAGGGGCGCCACCACTGCTCTCTCCACCGCCACATGAGGCTGAAAGGGAGTAGGGTGAGACCAGAAGTGCAGGAATTGTGCCTGAGCACAGAGAGCATACAGCTTCATATCCGGGGCACCCAGACCTCCCCGCCGCAACGGCAACGTGTCCCACGCCACCCTGGCCTGCCCACCCGCCCAGACCAACTCCACCAAGCAGGAGCGCAAGGAGGCAAAGAAATGCGACGTGAGTGGCACTGGTATATTGGCAAACAGGTAGAGGAACTTGGGCAGCACTATCATTTTTGCAAGTGCAATCCGCCCAGTCAGCGTCAGGGGTAGGGAAGCCCAAAGCTTCACTTTTGCACGCAGCCACATCATTGCCCTACCAAAGTTGAGATTCCCAATCTCCTGAGTGTCACGGCTAATCCAAATCCCCAAATATTTGACCTCTCCGTCCTCCCAGCGCAAGGGGTACTCGGAGCACACTTCCGTGGTGCTGTCCGTGAGGGGAAAGAGCACCGACTTGGCCCAATTTATAGAGATGCCAGCGAGACCCTCAAAGCGGACGAACTCCCGCAAAATGGGATCAAGGTTGTCCGCAGGATTGGTAAGATAAAGGGTCACGTCGTCCGCATAAAGGGAGACCAGAAGGCTTCTGGAGCTAAAACCGATACCCCTCGCCGTGTGATGCTGCCTAATTCTGGCCGCAAGCGGCTCCATATCTATGGCGAACAGCAGCGGGGAGAGGGGGCACTCCTGTCTAGTGCCTCGCGAGATGTTGAACGGGTCAGACACTAGGCCATTCACCCGCACCCGTGCAGTAGGCAGTGTGTAGAGCAATCGAATTTTCCGTAGCAATAACGCACTGAACCCCATCCTTTCCAATACTTGGATCAGATAGGGCCATTCAAGGGTGTCAAAGGCCTTTGTGGCATCCAAAAACACCACCGCGGCTTTGGTCTCAGGGTGTAAATAATGCAGCACCGCAAAGATGGTGCGCAAATTGTGCGAGGTCGCTCTCCCCGGTATAAACCCCGATTGATCTGGAAGGGCAATCATCGGCAGCATCGGCTGCACCCGGTTCACGAGAATCTTGGCGAGGATCTTCACATCCACATTTATCAAAGAGAGGGGCCGATACGAGTTGAGGTCATCTGAGGGCTTATCTGGTTTTAGCAACGTGATAATCAGTGCCTCGCGCATGGTGGGAGGCAGAATTCCCGTCTCTAAAGCCTCCTCGTATACAGCCAACAACCGGGGCGACAGTTCCTCTGCACATGCCTTATAGTAGGCTGTCGTGAGGCCATCAGGTCCCGGCGCCTTATCAGGAGGCAGGCTCCGGATGACCTGCGCTACATCCCCTGCGTCTATCGGAAGATCCATATATTCCCTATGGTTGTTGTTAAACCATGCTAGCGCAATGGATTCCAGGAAGGGCTGAGTCCCTCCGGGCACGCATCCTGGGTGTTACTATATAACCGGGAATAGAACTCAGAGAAGGCACCCACTATCTCCCCCCTAGTGTGAAGCAGTTCACCCGCTGACGTGTGCAGTTCGTGGATATATGTAGCGGGCCGCGGCGGCCTGGTCATGTTCGCCAGTACCTTCCCCGGCCTTCCGCCCTCGCCGTAGCGACGAGCCTCCTCATATTTCCCTAGGAATTTAACTTCCTGCATCGCCTCCTCGTCATAGGCCAGTAATTTAGCCTTCAGCAGCCCAGGTACCTCCGGGCCTCCGCCCTCAAAGAATGTGCGTTCAAGTCCCTTGATATCACCCTCTAGTGTGGCTAAGGTGCCCCGTATCGCCCTCAGCACCCCTGCCTGCCGGGCTATGCACTGGCCCCTGATGACGACCTTAAATGCCTCCCAGAGAGTCGCCACTGAGTCCACAGAACCCACATTTCAATCGAAATAGTCGGTGATATCCGACCTTATCTCCTCCTTGAAGGCATCATCGAGTAGCGCGTGGGGCGGGAGCCTCCACGAGAACACCGGGGGAGGGTCGCCCGGCAGCCGCAGCCTTAGCATGCAGGGCGCATGATCAGAAAGCGAGCGGGGTATGTGCTCTAACTGCGATGTCCACAACGCGACGTCTCGCGACACCAGCCAGAAGTCCAATCGGGACCACGCACCCCCATGGGCTGATATGCAGGTGCCCTCCCGGACGTCACCATGACGACCGCGCCACACATCCACCAGCGCACCATCCATCACAATTTCGCGTAGCGTGGAGCTCGCCATCGGATTCAGCGTGCGAGCCACCCCCTGCCTGTCTGCTCTGTCATCAAGCACAGCATTAAAACCCCCCCCCCAGATAATGGTGTCGCAGCCAGTGGCCTTCACCTGCCCCCAAATCTTGTGGAAGAACCCAGGAGAGTCAACATTGGGCCCGTACACAGCTAGAAACACCACCGCGATACCACACACCTGTCCATGTACTAGAACATACCTGCCGTCCGGGTCACACTGCACAGACCCCTCCCTCCAGTCCAATCCTCGGCGAAGCAGGATTGCCACCCCCCGGGCATAGTTCGAATAGATAGCAGAATAAACGTGTCCCCATCTGGTGTGACGCAGCCTAGGGGCAGGAGTGGCATTCAAATGAGTTTCCTGTAGCAGGCAGACATCCACACAGTGCCGCACCAAATAAGCATGCACCAACCTGGCCTTCCTATGATCGTTGAGCCCCCGAACATTCCAGGTAAGACAGTTCAGTGTTTTGTCAGTTCTAGGCATACCCCACACAATGGAAGTAGAGCATAAAACGACATGTATACGAAAGTCGACTTGCACATTCTTGGCACCACATAGCGAGCAGACAGACCAGTTTGGCAGTAAACAACAAACCAAAGAACATTCCCCCCCAATCACCCTCCCCTCACCCACTCCAACCCCCCAACCGGGTCGTAGAATAGCCCTCCCCAACATGCGCCTAAAAAAACCTGAAATGGAAACGGGAATATTCCCAGTGGGGTATGGCTTTGACGGCTACTCCCCTGTGCAAAACAGGGTGGCCGGAAGATCTGCAGGGGACGCGAGCCACCCAAACCCTAATATAGGAGATGTACCTACTGGGCCCTCGGCAGCACCAGAGTGCCAGGTGTCCCCCGTGCCCCACCCAAACAAGTGACGAGCAGACCCCAGGTGGCTGCAAGCATCTCTCACCTAGGCACCAGGATGGAAGTCCACTGTTACTCATTGTCACTGAGCCCTCCAGGTGCCGCCTCCGCAGCACCCCTGGTTCGCTGTCCAGATTTGCGACCCACATGCTTAGCAAATTTCATCGCTTCCTTGGCATCAGTTAGAATGTGGGTAGAACCTTCAAAGGACACTTTTAACTTGGCCGGGTATAGAAGCGAATAGGGGACCTGCGCCTGCAGGAGAAGCCGCTTGGCCGGTAGAAACTCCTGTGATAGTTCTTTTCTCCCGGGCCAGCCTGAGGATTGTGTCACGATCTTGGTAGTTCAAAATCCGCGCGATAATTGGCCGGGGCGGCGCCCCGACAGGTGGTTTCTGGCCCAGCGACCTATGCGCCCTCTCGACCGCGAACACCCCCGAGAGGCCCGGATCGAACAGTTCGTGAAGGAGGTCGGCAACATACGTTTCCATTGTGGATATGGCCGTGGTCTCTGGAACGCCAGTGATGCGCAGATTATTGCGCCGGGACCGCGCCTCTAAATCCTCGTTCTTTGCACGAATAATGCCCAGCAATTTGTCCATATGCAACAGTTGGTCCTTCGTTTCCACCTGAAATTCGTGGAACTCAGATTGACGGGTCTCCAGCGTGTCCAGACGCGTCTCATGCGACGCCACCTGCGTCTTCACCGAGTCCAGCTGGCTGGTTAGGGTGTCGAGTTTAGTGTCGATATTCCTGAGACTAGATCTCATCTCTAGCATCAACGTGCGCAAATCCTCGCCTTGATCATCTGAGGGGGAGTCCTGCCTCTCCGCTTCCTGGGGGCCCCTCTCTGATTCCACATGCCGCGCCGCGCGCTTGTGGTCGAAGGTCAGCTTCGCCTGTTTAGCGTCGTGTTTACCCATGGCAGCTAGAGAGCAAGCGACCACCCGAGCAATCCACCAGCCACACCACAGTCCCGGGGTACCTTCGCGCCGATTACGGACCACTCACCACACCGCCGGTCCAGTGAGAGCAGGAGTCCAAGTAGCGGCCACCTCGTAGTACTCCTCACCCCCTATCCACGCGGTCAAGCCTCTGGGCCCGCCACCAGCGCCACCGCAGGTCTCCACAGGGCCACAGTCCAGAGCAAGTCCGACCTCTGCACCCCCACACAGAACGGTTCTCCGCACTTCCCTCGTCGCGAGGGGGGGGGCACAACAGCGAGGGGGGACAGGAAGCAGCTCCGCAGCGAGTACCAGTGGCCACCCTCCGCCAGGCCAGCTCACGATGGCTCCCACCGCTGCGCCCCCTCCCTGCCGCCACCAAGGTCGAGCTCCACGTCAGGTTCCCAAGTCACAGCCCCCGGGCCAGCAGGCAAAGCCCAGGCGGGTCGGGCACACACCACCTTCACCAGCGAGTCGCAGACGCCAGCCAGTTACCTCGCCACTGCCGCAGGGCCCCCGCAGCCCCTCCACGTGGTCCAACAGTCTGCAACTCACTGACCCCAGGATCCAGGCCATGTCCCCAGGATGGCGGCCGCCTCCGTCTGCCAGCGCCGGCTTCTTCCCGGCACCAGGGTCAAGCCAGCAGTCTTCTCCGTCTGGGGCTCACCCGGGTGCCACGCGCACCCCCTGCAGGGTGCGGCCTATCGCGGCAGTCGTCCGCTCCTCCTAACGTGGGGATCAGGCCGTCAGTCTCCAGGCGGCCTCAGCGCTCTCCGTCGCTCCAACCAGCTCCCGCACAGGATTCGCACCTCCCTCTCAGCGACCTCCACCACAAGCCGCTAACGCTGGCGAAGCAGGGACTCCACCACTTCCCCTCTCCACACCGACACCGGCCCTCGCAGCCGCAACCTCCTCGGGCTAGATTGATGGCACACCCCCGTAGGAGATCCAGGCTACTCCTCCCCTCCGGCCGCACAATGGCTTCGCGGGCTCCGATCAGGGCGAGGATCGTAGAGAGGGGGCCCAGCTCGCTACCGCTGATGCTCCGACGCACCAAGCACAGTGTCAGCTGGTTTGGGCAGCACACGCTCACCCCGATGTGCAGGATTAAGACAGGATCGCTTTCCGGCCGGCGGAGCTCGCTCACAGAGCGGCCATTTCGCTGCGCGTCAAGCCACGCCCCCCCAGAAAGAGAAGAGATAGTTGAAATTAGAGCAAATGATAAAATGGAACCTCAAGGAGTTACAGTGCTACTAACAGAAAAAAACTGCAATCAAAATAAAATAGTTTAGAAAAAGTCTGTGTCGAAAACTGCAGGATTAGAAAAACTTACATATCTGTAAAAATTGTTGTGTAATCTTACATTGAAAGGGCACAATTGGTAAAGTTAGGAAATTTATTTATTATCCAAACAGAAATGATGTGGAATACTTAGCAACAAATTTGATTATATTGCTGGAGTTAAGCAGATTGGTAGATGTGTGGTACGTTTCCTACTTGTAAAAGACTTGCATGTCCAGCAAAAGCAGTTCCCAGTGTCTTTAGCATATGCAGTAACTATTCTCAAATCGCAAGGTTTAAGTATAGATACAAGTCTTGTTAATATTGGTAGTAGTGTATTCAAGGAAGGCATGTCATATGTTGCTGTGTCATGAATTAGAACATTGTCTGGTTTATTTTTGATTAAATATGATGAGAAGAAAGTAAATGCTTTTGTGAGTTGTGTAACAATGTATAATCAGTTAAGAGCCCAATTTACTCCTCATTTAGGCCAGTATCCTGTGGTTCAAAAAGCAGTTCTGTGTCCAAAGCGGAAAATATCAAAGCAGTCTATCAGAGCTGAACAGAAAGATGAACAAAAAGGAAATCAGCAAGGAGGAAAGAAAAGAAAACTACAGCACAATGAGGAAATTCAAGGCTATAACTTTGATATTAAATCTGGAGTAAACTGTTCTGCAAATGTAGTGTTAAATGGACTATATCATTTTCCTCATTTAGCAAAATCTATTAAAGAAAAGGTAGATAAAAGAATGTCTTCACAACTATGTAGTTTACTTTAAGAATTAAGAAGTGACAGAAGTATTATACATTCTGCTACTGGAATAAGAAAACTCACTGATGACTGTACTGGATCAGTAGTGGTCTCTCAAAATCTTCAGCAGGATGCTCAAACATTTCTAATGATAATGCTAGGACAATTAGATGAAGAAGATGCAAATATCAATTAATTATTCGGTTTAACTTATAAATGGACCCATAACTGTGAAGATAGTGATTTTACATCTAGCATGAAAACAATTCAGAACGATTCCTCTGCTTAATGTTACCAGATTGTAAAGCTGTGCCCTTTGAAGATTTAACTACAAACGCCCATCAAGATATGACCTGTACAAACTGCAGATCAGAACTTAGGTCAACATTGTTTCTACAAAGGTATGGAAAATATGTCATAGTCATGCTACAACAATGTAGAGTGGATGGTAGTAGGGTGTCATAGTCATGCTACAACAATGTAGAGTGGATGGTAGTAGGGGGCTCATTACGATGGTAGGCGGACCTAAGTCCGCCCGCCATCGTTGCAGTGTTCGGGACAGCCCGCCAGACAAGCAGCGGTCCCACCACTACAATTACGATCTGCCCGCCATAGTGGCGGCCGCATCCAGGGCATTTAACATTGTGGATGATGCTGCTGGCTGCAGCACACTATGCAATGTTAAAATGTGATGCTGTGCATTTCCCTGCACTACGTGGCAGGCACCATGCGGTGCCTGCCACGCAGTTCAGGGAAATGTAGGGGGCTGCTAGGCACCACCACCATTTTAGGCATCCTTCACCGTCCACCAGGCAATCGGAACAATTGCCTTTGGTGGTGAATTGGGGGACTGACTTTGCATCCACTGCGGTACCCTCTGCCGTCCTAATTGGGCGGTTGGTAAATCGCTGTCAGATGGCGGAGAGCCCACCACCGCACGGCTGGCATTGGCGGTACCTCCGCCATTGTAATGAGCCCCTAAATTAGGAACTGAAATTACAAATTTTAAAGCTGCTCAAATGTCCATGACAAAAAGAACTTCCACAGCTATAGCAATCATATCTCATGAAGTAATTAATATAACCTATGGACATTAACCAATATATTTAAGATGTCAAACAGGATGGACAGAGTGACATTCAAATCCTTATACGTTACCAAACTCATATGTGCTATTTCTAAAATTGAAGTTCTAAGGAGAATCTTGGATAAGAAAATGTGGTATTACGTTGACATATATATGGATTACGGGTTTCTGAGGCATTATTCAGTCTATAGGGGCATTGTCTAAAGCAAGCTGTTAGACATGAAGGACTCTTTAACTGCAGGAAAGGAATGTATAAAACATTTGAGGACTAAATTGTGTTACTATACATAAAAATTAAATGGAGGTACCAGGGATGATGTTTACACAAGGACAAGCAAAAATGAAGACTGCTTCATAACTGTTGGACATTTTGTATTGGATATAAAAATATCAGACATATATGCTTTAACATATAGTTTATTTCAATAAGGTAGTAAACATGATCTACTGTGCACATTTGGTTTCTTTACAATCCATTGATTGTTTTTTACAACTGTTTAATGATGATGCTTCATACAAAGCACTGTTGAAAGTAAAGTGAACAAGCATGAAAGCTGAAAACAGAAAAAATATAAAACAGTAAATCATTTGTCTATGTTGAATTAAAGATTTGGTTAAAATATTGTATGTTGTTTGGTTGCCTAATGTTCAAAATGAAATTCTAATAATTTTTTGCCTGTTTCTATTTATTCACAGTGGTTGGAGGTCGAGAGATATTCTGTGTGCCAAATTACTAATCTAGTGATGGGTTCATTGAGTTACTACTCATGTACTTATTCCATCTGCCAGACACAACAGTTGCACTCTTCCAATCACCCAGCCACTACCTAAGAAGTCATCCAGTCACTCAGGTACTGCACTCGAATTCATCTTTTCTCCCAGCCACTACTCAACCACTCATCCAATCACCCAGGCACTACCCATGGAGTCATAACTTCACTTAGTTACTACTAATGCAGTTATGGATTCACCTAGTCACTACACTTTAACTCTTTCCTTCATCCAGGTACTCCACTTGCAGTTATATGTTTACCCAGGCACTATACTTGTAGTCATCTAAACACCCAGGCAGTACCCTTGCACTCATGCATTCACTGATATACTACCCATGCACTCATCCAGTCACCAAGGCACTAGTCATGCCCTAATCCATTCACTCAGGCACTACTCATACACTGATCCATTCACTCAGGCACTAAAGATGCACGCATTGAATCACCCATCCACTAACCATACAGTCATAAATTCACTCAGGCAATACTCATGCTGTGATCCATTTACTCAGGAACGAAGCATGCACTCATCTAATCATCCAGGCACAACCCATGCACTCATAAAATCACCCAGGCGCTACCCATGCACTCATTGCATTATCCAGGCATTCCCCATACGTGCATCCAATAACTCAGGTACTACCTTTGCACTCATCAATTCACTTAGGCACTACCCATGCACTATGCAATCACCCAGACACTATGCATGCACTCATCCAATCACTTAGGCACTGCTTCTGCACTCATGTAATCACCCTTGCACTACTCTTGTATTCATCCAGTCACCCAGGCACTATGTCTGCACTCATCCAATCACTCAGGCACTACCCTTACACTCATTAATTCACTGAGGCATTATCAATGCACTCACTCAATCACCCAGGCACTATTCGTGCACTCATCCAATCACCCAGGCACTACCCTTGCACTCATCCATTCAAGAGGCATTGCCCATGCATTCATCAAATCACCCAGGCAGTACCCATGCACTCATGCAATCACTCAGGCACTACCCTTGCACTCATCCATTCAATGAGGTGGTACCCATGACTCATCCAATCAACCAGGCACTACTCTTGCACTCATCCAGTCAACCAGGCACGATCCATGTACTCACTGAATTACCCAGGTACCACCCTTGCACTCATCCATTAACTCATTCACAACCCATGCACTCATCTATTCACTAAGGCACTGCCCATGCAGTAATCCATTCACCCAGGCACTACCCATGCACGCATCCAATCCCCCAGTCACTACCTTTTTACTCATTAATTCACTCATAAACTACCCATGCAGTCTTCAAATGTCCCAGGCACTACCCTTGCACTCATCCATTCCCTCAGGCACTACCCATGCATTTTTCCATTCACTCAGGTACTACTCATGCAGTCACCCATTGACTCAGGCACTACCCATGCATCCATCTATTTACTCAAGCACTACCCATGCACTCATTCCAATGTCCATGTACCACTTTTGCATTCATTCATTCTTCATTATGCCACTCACCCAGTTGTTCACTATTGCAAACATTATAGGCATACTTTTACTCATTCATTCATTCAGGTTTTTTCACAACTGTAAAAATGTTTTTGAGGGGGACTTGTTTTTATGATTTTTACAACTTATTAATTTTTTTTTCTTTTTGCAAGGAAAAATTAACTGCAAATGGCAGCGGAAAACTTGAAGATGCTCAAAAAAACTTGAGAACACTGCAAGGGCCAAAACACACATTTGTGAGTCTTACAACTGTTGCAGAAAGCGGTTATGCTCTGCTCACCATCACTAACCACAGCTCCACAGTCCATACAATAAGTGGCCATCTAGTTGCATTTGGATGCGATATTGTGAGACAGTTGTTGAACTTCAGAAGGTACTCTTTGTCCAGGTGTTGATGCACTTGCTAAAGATGTAGATGGACTTTCAGCTGCTCATTGTCTCTTCATAGCTTTTAATCGATGTTGGGGAAAGTTTTCAGATGGTAGAGCTTTGAAGTTGTTCCACAAGTGTTTTTTTATTTGTACTTCGACAACTTCTTCTCATAAATTGTGCATTGAACAATTTTTGCCACAGTTTTGGATTCTCCAGAAGGAATTGTGAATGTATTCCATGCGATGCTGCTTTTTTTCTGTGGTGGCCCCTTATCTTCACAGTCTTCAGAATGCAGTTCCTGGACTTCCTGGTTTTTGAGTTGCTGCTGGTTTTCCCTCTGTTGTTGTTCTGTTGTTTGAGTTGCCACTTCTTTAAAAAAAGTTGCTAAAATCTTACCAGAAAATTCCACCTACCTTCTCTTACTGAGGTGATCTCTTAAAATGAACCACAAAGTGTATGAGTGTGTTCTTCCCAAACCTTATAGTTGAAAAGTATATAATTCAATCATATTTCTTTGTTTCCCAGCAACACGATCTTCATGACAATTGGTGTCATCTCGAATACGGGAAACTGAACAGGATAATATTTTGTTTGGAAATAAGTAGTCAAAAATAAATGTTAATCAACTGATATTAAACCCCAAATGAGTATAATATAATGTAATATGTTAAATATGTGCTAAACACTTTACCAGAAACACGTGTTCATCGCGGTTACCAACATCATCGCAACTTCCGGCATCACCGCGATCACACTAAACACCAAGTAAATCAATCGATCAATCAATCATTTGTAAAGCGCACTACATACCCGCGAGGGTCTCAAGGTGCTGGGGGGGCCACTACTGATCGAACAGCCAGGTCTTGAGTACCCTCCTGAAGGTCAGCAGGTCTTGGGTCTGTCGTAGGCTTAGTGGGAGGGTGTTCCATGTCTTGGCGGCGAGGTGGGAGAAGGATCTCCCGCTGGTGGTTGTTTCTCACGAGAAATGCGCCTGCGCAGGCGTCCGTGCATGCGCATTTGCGTGAAGAAGTTACCGTCCAGCAAGAAGAGGGAGTCCCGGGACGCCGCACTGAAGGTAAGGTGGTTTATTTACCTTTAACCTTCTTTAAATTATTTTAATCTGAGGGCGGGCGGGAGGCAGGCGGCGTGTAGTGGGGCTACGCGGAGCTCGCGAGTGTGCGTAGATTTTGCCACACTATGCGCTGCTTCACGTAGCCCCACTACGCCCACCACGCCCAGGCTTATTGATGACGTTGCGTAGGTGGGGTGCGATGGAGCTGCTTGCTTTGTTGAAGATGTGGTCCGGGAATGGGTCTGACGGAGACCCGGAGTGGATTGTGCTCATGGTCTTGATGGTGTCATCGACGCTCACACTGGCCCAGGCTAGCAGGGGCTTGTGGTCGATGGTGTGCGGAGAGTCTGTTGTGTTGCTTGCTGTTGGGGCTGTCTGGATGTTGAAGCTGTCATGGATGTCTGCTATCTTGCGGTGGAAGAAGGTGGCGAGGGAGTTGCACAGGGCTTGCGACGGTGAGATGTCATTGGTGTTGGAGCTGGTGTTGGAGAGTTCCTTCACGATGTTGTAGAGCTCCTTCCTATTGTGGGCATTGTTGTCGAGGCGGTCTTTGAAGGAGGTGCTCTTGGCCGCCCTGATGAAGTGGTGGTGGTTGCAGCTTTTAATTGAAAAAATTCTTCCAATAGTAAGGTTTGATGAGTATATCAATAAACAACTTGTGTCAAATATTAATTAAAATATGTCTAAGTATGTGTCCTGAGTTCCAAAAAAACATGTGCAATTTGCGACTACTGACAACACCGCAGTCTATAAAGTCACAGCGAATATATAAAACATCACACTGAAGACATTTTTCACAAAACCATAACACAAACTCAAATATAAACTCTACATTAATAAACAACTAGTGTCTGCTATTAAGTAAATTCTGTCTACATGTATGCTTAAGACTTCCTCACAAACATGTGCCTTTCGCGACATCACAGCAGGCATTGCAACATCGCTGCGCATGTAAAAAATGCAGAGAAAAAAACAACGTTAATCCACTGAAGAGAATACTCGCTTATAAAAATACCACCTATAGAGTCATTTTAGATAGAAAATACAATTCAAAAACCTTAAAAATGCATTAATAAATTATAAGTTACATGGACATTATAGTTGGGAAATAGAATTTTAAAAACCTTAGAAATTCACTGAGAAAAAAGAAAGGTTACAAGGACATTATAGTGAGGATTTAACATTTTAAAAAAACCTTAGAAATTCAGTAAAAAAAACAAAGGTTATAGGGACATTGGAGTTAGGCTGATATTTCACTCATACAAAACCAGAGAAATTCAGCAGTTATGGTTAGATGAGCTAACTATAATCCAGAGAGTGGGTGTGTAAGTACTGATATAGGTGTGTCAATGGTTTTGAGAATCGTAGTGTGGAAGTTGGAGTGGGTGTATGAGGCGTTATATGGGGTTGTGAGTGGGTGCATAGGAGTTTCTGTGGATGATGCCATCAGTGATGTCATCAGTGATGTCATTTGAGATGTTATCAGTGATGTCATCGGGGATGTCACTGACCATGTCATGATGGATGTAATAAGCAGTGCAATTCACGGGTGCAAGTTACAGTTAGCTCAACTAACAATAACTGCTGAATTTTTCTGGTTTTGTACAAGTGAAATGTCGGCCTAACTATAACGTCCCTGTAACTTTGGGTTTTTCACTAAACTTCTAAGGTATTTTAATTACATTTCCTAACTATATTGCCCCTGTAACCTTTGTCTTTTTCAGTGAAAAATTTACTATTCCCACTCCACTGAGTGTAACTGTAGGGAAAGTGCTAGATCATGGAGGGATAAAATTTACTATTCCCACTCCAATAAGTGCAAAACTAAGAAAAGTGTTCAATTGTGGAGAGGTAAAATGAAATAATCCCACTCAAATGAGTGCAAAAGTAGGGAAAGTTTTGGATTGCAGAGGGGTAACATTTAATATTCCCACTCCAGTCAGAGCAATAGTTGGGAAAGTGTTGGATTGCAGAGGGACAACATTTACTATTCACACTCCAGTCAGTGCAACCGTAGGAAAAGTGTGGGTTTGCAGAAGGAAAATAATAATATTCCCACTTCAGTCTGTACTACATTAGAAACAAACACATTCTCTGCAAAACAATAAAATAATTTAAAAAACCAAATAAAAAATTAAAATAATGTATTAAATAATTTTTATTTTAGTTACTGTCCACCATTTACTCCACAAAACGTACACACAACACCTAAAACTTAACTTTACAAAGTTAGTCACACTATTAACATAAATGTTTAACAACAAATTAACTATCAATAGATAAAAATTATTATTTAATTAAATTACATTTTCTTTTATCAATATACAGCCACAAAATATACAACACACTCCTAAAATGTACCCAATAATTAATACATATAATTAACCTAATACATTTTAATAATTATTATCAATTAAAAAAAATTGTTATAACCTAATTAATATTTAATTTACTTCCTACCATATACCCCACAAAACACAACCCCACACTTATAAGTTTAGTACAAAATGTAATTACACAATTCACATAATGAACTATAAATTAAATAATCATTATTAAATAAAAATATGAATATTAAGGTGCCGATTCCGATCCTGTAAAACCCGGGTACAAATGGTCGTACGGAGCGTTTTCTCCGTACGAATCGTACCCGGGAAATCCACTGTACAAACCAGCAAGTACGATTCGTACAGAAATACCATTTCCGTACGAATCATAAACAACACCGTATGGCTAAAAAATACATACAATTCCGATCCTGGACAGCGTGTATGCGACGTCCGCACGGATTTAGGCAGCGTTTTACGGACCAGCTAGTACGATTCATACCTACAGCACTCCGCACGGCTATATTTTTTTACGGGAGCCAAAAAGTGCCAGAAAAGCTAAGTACACCGCGATGCATGAGGAAAAGGGGGCCCTCTACGCGACGTACATGCCATCACCCACATCGTACGTGTCATCATGTACGGTGCATACCCCAACATTGCATATGTATGGCGTGTACCCCCCACCCCCATATGTACGGCGCGTACCCCCACTCCCGTATGTATGGCACGTACCCCCCACCCCCGTATGTACGGCGCATACCCGCCACCCCACATATGTATGGCGCATACCCCCCACCCCCGTATGTATGGCACGTACCCCCACCCGTGTATGTTCGAGCCGTACCCCAGGCGTACCCCACCACGTATGTTCGCACCGTACCCCAGGTGTACCCCCACCCATGGATGTTCGCACCATACCCCAAGTGTACTCCCACCCACGTATGTTCGCACCATACCCCAGGTGTACCCCCCACCCACGTATGTTCGCACCGTACCCCAGGCATACCCCCCACCCGCGTATGTTCGCACCGTACCCCAGGCGTACCCCCCACCTGCGTATGTACATACGGGGGTGGGGGATACACACCGTACATACGGGGGTGGGGGGTATGCACCGTACATACGGGGGGTGGGGTGTACGCGCCGTATATACATGGGGGTGGGGGGTACGGTGCAGACGTACGCGGGAGGGGTGGGAGGCTGGGGGGGCCGTACGACTCGTACCCCAGGCACAAGTGTACTCGGGGTAGGGCTCGTACAAAGTTCGCTCCGTACGGAGCCTTTTCCATGCGCTTGTGTTTTCGGACGGGCGGTACGGATCGTACTTGCGCGCTCGGACTTCAGTTTTACGATTTGTATGTAAAACTGTCCGGGGACGTCTCGTAGATTTTTCCCGAGGCCATTCGTATGCATTTTTCACTTACGAATCGTACTTCGCCGTTTGTACGGGACTTGTACGATTCGTACGTAAAAAAATTTGGATAAGAGTCGTACGGGGAAAAAAAAAAACAGGATCGGAATCGACCCCTAAATAATTAGAATGAATTTCCTTTCCATACTCAATTTATTTCCCAACCCACACCTAAAATAAATATATATTTCCACGATTAACATAATTTATTATCAAATTATTGATGAATTGTTAATTAATTAAAATTTAATTACTTCCCACCCTGTACCCCTATAAACCCCACAACCCACACATAAAATGTAAATTTAGAAAAATGAATTACACTAATAAAAATATTAATAATAATTAAAGAAACTACATTAATTAAGAATGAATCATTAATTTATTACAATTAAATTAATTCCCACCCTGTGCCCTCAAACACCCACAACCTGTTACAGTACTAAAAATTAAAAAAAATACTCACATTAAATTTAATGCTTACAAAACATTATTATTATAAATACATTAAAAAACATAAACAATCATACAAAAATATTACATCCTATATATTTAAAATATATTCCAAAAAACATAATATTCAAAAAATGATATTAAAAACATCTATATTTTTGTAAGCGATATTCATGACTTTGATATTTAAATTTTTTTATATTTATCATTATTTGTGACAACGATATTCTTGCTGACGATATTTCCATGTCATGATTTTTTTGACTCAATATTTTTGCAAGTCGATATTTCCAACTTGATATTTTGTCTCAAGACCCCTGCCACCACTTCAAGCAGGAAGTGATGGCTGCCATCTTGGGACTCTGACTCGGCTGAGTCCAAAAGAATAATTGAGAAAAAAAATATCAGGGTGCACAGTAGGAATATCCTTATCCCGCAGGCCTTGTGGTGGGGTCCCACAGGGACCCTGTCTGGGTCCAAAAATGTTTTTTCCTAAATTTTACCATGAATTTGATGAGGATCCATGAATTTGTGATAAAATTTAAAAAAAGCAAGGTTAGAAATCCTGTGCTTGACTTTTTTGTGCTCCCTGGGTAGGCCAGGTCTCCATGGGAGAAATACATATATTATGGGGAGGGGTATGCATAACCCACCTCCCCAGGCCGATTTTGTCCCCAGGTTTCCAGCGGTAAATTCAGAGCGGGATAGGGGCACACAGCCTCCCTGGGGCTAATTTCAGCCTGTGTGACCGCACCTCCCAGGGCCGGCCATGCCAACAAATGGGAGGGGTGCCACATGGCCACATTCCTGGATCTAATAATGTCCCTGGGGACCCCATTTCCCAGGGCTAGTTCTAGCTACCTCCCAGAGTACCCATCCCCCCGGGAGATAGCGATTTCCCTGACTGCACTGGTGTGGGCAGGGGAGCCTCTGTTGGCTTTCGCTTGGCGGGAGCAATTTCAAAGCTCCCGTCAATCGAGAGCAGACACAAAGTCTGCTTGAAAAGTACAGGAACATGAAAAATGTTCTCACTCACTGGGAGTGAACTTCCGGTCTGTTCTGTGGGCAGAGAAACAGATTTGAATATTGCTACCAATTGCAGAGAGCAGCATTTTTTGCAGCTCCCTGTGGACGGTAACACTCATGGCTCGTGCTGAATGCAGTGAGCTGGTTGGGGCCGTTGGAGCCTTGGGACACCTATAATGGCCCCCAACAAGGATCCAAACTTTTTTGGTCTTAGCCCAGAGGATGAGGTCCCTGGGGCTGAGAACAGCCCAGAGAGTGGGTATGTGTGGCCCCCTCACCCATTAATTATTTTCCAGGCCCCAGGAGAAGGTGTTCCCAGGACCAAAATTGACCCGGGAAAGGATGATGCATGCCTCCCTTCCTCCCCCATGAATGTAATGGGGTGACCCAAGGGATAGGGTCCCTGGGGTAAATATTAGCCCAGGAAGGGGGAGGGTAGCTATGCACCCCTCCCCCAAAAACATTTGATGGGCCCTGTGGGAGGGGTCCCCATGGCCAAAATCACTCATGGGAGTAGGCCACATGCCCCCCTCTCCCACAAAATGTGCTGGGCCCCAGGGTATGGAATCCTTGGGGTATAGAGCAGCCCAGAGTGGAGGCCCATTGGTTTGCTGCTTTGGAGCTTGGCCACAAGTAAGGGCCAGGCCCTGCAGCCAAGCCCATACTGCACATGTGGCCAGGCCCTACGGCACACCCCCTGCCATGCGCAATTGAAGGCTGTATGCGGTGGCAGTTGTATTAACGTATGATACTTAAATATCACTTAGCTTTAAAATAAATCTTAGAAATTCACACAAAAAACTATATATAAAAATATTACCTACCGCCAGTAGGTAGTTATAGTTAGGACCAATGTTCCCTCTAATTTTTTCCTCTGTGTGCGGCAGTGGAGGGTCTCTGTGCGCTGCAACCTTGGCTATGTGTGCCAGGAACCAGACCAAGCGCGTGTGCAGCGCCAAATGTCACTCCAAACGTTTACTTTAAAAAGTGAAAAGATGATGCATTTTTACACATACAGCGCCACGTTAAGGGTCTTAAGGTCGGTTTGCAAATTGGATAAACACTCTATGACATTAATTGGTTACACAGGCAAGTACACTTCAGGTTTAGAAATGCACAAGACTCCAAGGGGCATATTATCACCGCTTTAGCGGCAGGAAACTACCACTAAAGTGGCGATAATGGGCCTAGTAATATGCCCTTGAGAATTCCAATAGAAGCCCATGTTCTGGTGTGAACATGGTCTTCTATTGGAATGCTCAAGGGCATAATATCAAGCCCATTATCGCCGCTTTAGCGGTAGTTTCCTGCTGCTAAAGCGGCGATAATGTTAACGCCATTCTTGATAATACGCCCCCAACGGTGGTACCATCATAAGATTTTACTAAAATTTCTTAACTGGAGCACTGTTCATTGGGTGGGGAAATGTTGCCCCTTTTGTTACTTGCAGTTTAGAAGTTTAAATCCTAATATAGAACAGTAAGATATTAACTATCAAAGAGCTGCATTTCCATTCATTGCAATGGCAAAAAACCTGCGACAGACCACCCGAGCGGAAGAGTAGTATGGCTTTTGATTGTAAGAACGTAAGGGTGTTTTTGAACAGTAAATAGAAAAATTCAGCCTGAAATTTAAAAATCAGCATCAAGAGGAATAACCTTCAATCATGTTTTACTTGAAGATACGTTTAAACAAAACACAGAACAAGGCACAGTAGGGCAGCCGATTCAAGGGAGTTCCTCAAATACTAAAATAGATGCCTAAATAACAGCCAACCTCTGTACGTCTCAAACCACAAAGAGACTAGCTACAATTCAAGCTCTGCATTTTCAACCCCATACCTCCTGCTATGCTGGGGAGAGGGGCTGCAACTTGCAAAGAGAAGAGCAACTTTAAAAACACAGCGTGTACTTCCTGAAAGTACATGCTTGGTTTTTAAACTTGCTCTACTCTTTTGTTTGTAAAGCGCCATGTGGGGAACAGGCCCGGCTCCAGGAATTTTTATTTGGGTGGGCCAAGGGTGCATTTGGGTGGGCCACTGCGGGCTTGATTTGTCGCATATATGTCTAGGCAGGCCTGCTTCCGGCCCCTCCTTTATCTCTTCTTAGTCTTACAGGGCCCAGTAAAACACACTTTTTTCCAAATCTCTTTCTAAATATTATCACTTTCAAAAAGTGCTTTTTCCATGTAATGTTCCTTTATTGGGAAGAGGAGGGTTCTGAGGTGGGAGTATCAGGCAAGTGACACTTCTCAGGCTCCCTCTGTGTGAGCCTTCAGGGAGAATCCCTCTTCATTACTACCTCCGCCTGACCCCGGACTCTGCAACGCACTCCCTTACAGGCTTGATTATCCACTACTCCTCTCTAGTGCACCTTATCCCACAGCTGACCTTGGGCCCAAGCCCCATATCAGGCACCATAGGACTCCACTTTCATTTTTCCCGGTAAAAACATTAGTAAAATCGCCTACAAACTTAAAACATTGAATATAGCAGTAAATATAATTAGCACGCACTTTAAAGTATGTTCCACAGTAGCCCTTATGACCCGACTGTTAATTAAATAAACAAAAACAGAAAGTCCATGACAGGGCCGGCTTCAGCGCTGATAGAAAAGTATTTTATGGTGCCACACCAATAACCTCTTTCTCTGTAAATACCTTTTCTACCACCTTCTAACAGTGCCCCTCATCCCTCCATGGCCCCCTCTATTGACCTCCTCCTCGGATTCCCTCACTGCCACATGCCACAAGTGCCCCTCATCTCCCTATAGCCCCTCCCCCTTATGACCTCCTCCTCGGATTCCCTCACTGCCACCCTCCAACAGTACCCCTCATCTTTACTTAGCCCCTCTCTCATATGCATTTCATTTGTTGTATAGCGCTACTCATAGTGTAGTGTGTGTCAGTACTTTACACCACGCACACATTATACAGAGACAATGAATCATAAAAGTATGTAAATCAGTCTAGGGAATGTCACATAAGCCAATGAGGATTACAAGGTGTAGGAATCACATGTCATCCATACTGGTGGGCAGTATATTTTAAGAGGGTTTGGTCTGGGGAAACACAACCTTAGGATTTAAAGAGTATTCCATGGGGGTCAGCTTTACTGATAAAAATGTATATCTGCCCGAACATATTCATTTTAGCAACATTAGAATAATGAAAGACTGCGGAAGTTCTAACTATATAACAAAACAAAAAAGCCAAGTTCTAACTATATCATTCATGTTTGTGAATAAACTTCTTCTTTCCTGCGCTGCATAGAAAAAGAAAAATCCATGTTGCAGAACAGTAGGCAATGGTTACCATTGTCAAAGAAAGGATGTGTCGCCTTTCGCCATGTGGAGATGAAGGGGTGAAACAATAAATAAAGCCAGGTTAACATGTAAATGGTCTTTTAAAGACCTGTCAAGTACTCGGGTGCGGCTGCGATAATCTCTAAAGCTGTCTGTGTGCACCCGGGAAGCTCTCTCGTCACACGACACACACGAGGGGGGGGTTGGAGCACTTGGAGCCCCATGGCGTTGCGCGCATGCCTTCAAGCCCTCACTGCGAGGGCCAAGGCTCCCGTTTGGGTGGAACCGGGCCTGGTGGGGAAGAGTGTGGGCTTTTGTTTAAGTATTTATGTTAATCACAGCTCGTGAAGGGGCTGTGATTAACATGAATACTTAAAAGCCCACAATCTGCCCCGCAGGTGCCGACAGCCGCAAGCCCCCAACCCCCATCTTACCTTCACTCCCAGTCCAGACACCGCATCCAGGAAGTGAGTGATTTTCGTGCCACTCGCTTTTTTAAAGCAGCGGCGCGATTCACTCGCGGGATGTCGTGGGTGTGTGCGCGCTGCCCATAAGGCAGTGCGCGCTCTCGATAACAGAGGTGGGCGCGCACCTTAACGGGAACAGTGGTTAGGACCTAGTTTCCATAGGAAAAGCTTTTTTTTGATTTGCCAAAATGTTTGCCGCCATTTTGATGAATCTTCGCAAAATTTTCAAAACTAATGGCCTGCTCCTGTGAGCTCCTGTCTTGAAAGTTTTGGGGTGATTTGTCAAGGGGAGCAGAGAAAAAAGGGGGGTACTAAAACGCATTTTCTCCATGTTAATTTCCACAGGAAGTTTTGTTGCGGCTACAGCCCGAACTGCTAAATGGAACTACACCACATTTCGCAGAAGGGTAGCTGTTGTTACAGAGTGCATTCTTTGATATACATGGTGTAAATCCATTCAGTAATTCCCGAGAAATTTAAAAATAAAAAATATCAATATCTGGTGACCGCGGTGGATTCACGAACCCTCCCGGGCACAAGCTTCATTCTGATTGGCTGTCAACACTCCAAACCAAGAAGTTTTGGCAGCCATTTTGTGACTCGGTAAAACTGAGTCAGATTAAAAAAGGGAATAAAAAGTTAAATAAAAAGAAAAGGGGGCAGAGTAGAAACACCCTGACCCCCTAGGCCTGGTCAGGGAGTGCCATAGGAACCCCCAAAGCCAAAAGAATAATAATTTTGTAAAAGAGTTCGACAGAATTTGCGCTGGGTGCGCGAATCCCACTGAAAAAGGAAAAAAAAAAAAACGAAGCGCGAGATGTTGTGCTTCATTTTAATGAGCCTCCGCGTGCACCAGGTCCTGCGGGCAATATGTAAAATATATGTGGGAGCCGAGCAGGCCCCCATAGCCCCGGGGACCGTCACCTCCCTGGGTCTTTTTATAAATATGGGTGGTGGGGCTCGCCGGCCCCCCGAGCCCCGGGGACCACCACCTCCCGGGGGTTTATTAATTATGTGCAGGGGCCACGCCGCCTCTCCACAGCCCAAGGGACCGCCACATCCCCAGGGCTTTACTTAATTATAGGGGGCTTTGCACGCCGCCCCGGGGACCAGCACCTCCCAGGGGCTATTTTAATAAGTATGTGTAGGGGGGCTTAAGCCCCCCTACACTGTTCCGGGGACCACCACCTCCCTGGGGCAGTAATTAAGCCACCCAGGGGCTTTTAACTTGTTGGGAGGTGGGACGCTTGGCACCCCTCCTGGAGCCCTTCATGGCCCTGTGGACCATCATCCCCCAGGGCTGGGTCTGACAATGTCTCAGTGTGTCCACCCCGGGACATTGCAGTTTGCAGTGACAGAGTGGGAGCACTGCTCCCACCCTGTCATTGCAAACTCTGCTTTGCTTCATGGAACTGAGAGCAGGAAACCTGCTCTCACTTCCATGAAGCAAAGCAGTATTGCTTTTGGACAAGGGGAGCTGCATGTCAGCAGCTCCCCTTGTCCACAAGCAATGCTGGCTCCTGCAGGAGGCAGGGAGCCAGCTGGGACCATGGGAGCATTGGGGCTCCCCCCGCGGTCCCCAACGTGAGTGCATTTGGGTTTTAATGTGGCTCTAAAAAGAGCCCTTCTTTTTATTATGAGTTTGTTGTAGCTACATGTAACGGTGGATGAACAGGTTTAAGTTGTTGAGGAAGACTCCGTTTCCTTGATCTGTAAAGTGCACTCCATCACTTCTGTAGATGTCATCCATATCAAAATGTAGATTGTTGTTGTAGATGGACCCCAGTCTATGATCTCTGAAGTATGCAGAAACAGCTTTATTGACATTCTTCCTATCTTTCTCAAACTGTGGACATAATTAATTTGACCAGTTCCATTTCTGTCTTTGGCAAAAGCAACATCAATTATGCAAAGATGTCCTTCATTAGTATTTCCAGACCTATCCCAGTCAATGTGCCAAGGTCATTGCCAGCACAGTGCACAATCATGAGGTCAGGGGGTTGGAGACGCAAAAAAGTTTCAACCAAAGGCAACAATTGGTGGCACTTTAATCCTCTCTGTGCAATCCATTTAATGTCCAGATTTTTCAAACCTAGGTCTTTGGCAAAACCTCTACGTTCAGCATACCTTTTGCACCAGAAAACATAGCTGTGCCCTACAATCCACACTGTGAGCATCTTGACGGGATGACTGAAAGGAATGAAAAGATGTCTGTAGCTGTGGTAGTCAGTTGATAGAATGAGAGCTATCTAAAATGGTGGAGAACATGTTGTTTCTTAAAAAGTTGATAAGTGATTGGCTGTTCATCAAGATTGTGCACACAAAAATAGGATGCATGTTACTTTTCTGAGGTATCGTGTTTGTGATTTGTTATTAAAAAATGTTTGAAAGGTACAGTAGATGTCATAAGGTAATATTTTGCACAAGTCAACCACACCTGCTGTTTGCATTAGTAAGCTTGTGTGCTGAACATGAAACTACGGTGAACTTGTGACCTGCCAGTACAGTTGAATGTTCCATGAACTGTTACTATGGAAACTGGCATTAAGTAGAACAGGGGAAGGGTTGAAACTTAACTGTGAACTTAAAATGTGAAATGAATACCTAAATATAAGTGAAAAGTTAGTAAATTAAGGTTTTCTAAGACAGTAGTATGTGGAGAAGTAGTGTGTTGCTGAAAATCTATACTAGTATTATTAAAAATAGGTTTTTGAATTCCCGTGTGGATTCGCGGCTCCACCGCGGTGGAGTCTCAGCTTCAGAAAATTACAGAAGCAGTTTCAGCACCATTTGAAGACAGTTGGAAAGGGTCAATGTCTAACCAATAGAAATGTGGTTTGCAATTTGAAATAATGATGGAAGCAATGTGATCTGTTACTTACATTTATTTGATTGCAAAAAGAGAGGGAAAGTTTGCCATTCTGGTTTCACCTTTCTGAGAGAGGTGCATTACACTTCTTGTGTGGAAAAGAAAATCTTTTAAGAGTTTGTGATATTTGGTATTCTCCAATACTACCTCAAACGTGAGTAATCAATTTATAAGGTGTATTATATATTATTCAGTACTGCTTTATTGTTTTTAGTGATATTTTTACTATAAAATACAATTGTGGAAATTGTAAGAGAAACATCAGGTATGGAATATGTTATGATATGTACAGGTCTCTCTCTATTGTAGTTTGTATAATTGTAAGGAAAAGATGTTTTAAAAAGTTTGTAGATAGTAACATGGTAGAAGGATTAGTGTTTCCTTTTTTGAATTACCAAGGCAGTATTCTTCTAGTGAACTTTTCACTGAGGCAGTACTCATCCAGTCATGGATTCTCTCAGGCACTACCCACTACCTATCTATTTCTATGTTTCTTTGATATATGATGATGCTTTTAAAAGGTAGAGACACATGTATGCATGCTTTCTGGAATATTGTGAGACTTTTAACAGATAGATTGAAAAGGTTGCTGCTTTGTATTTGGCTAGGCCCAACACTCTGAGTTATTGCTGTATAGTGAAGCTGCAGCCAAAAGGTGAGGTTTAAGACATGTTGGTAGATGGATTAGTGATTAGGTTAACTTGTGCTGGTCTGTGGAGATGTAAACTTGAAGTATGTCGCATAATTTTATGTGTCTCTTTAAAATTGGAAGTGCAGTCTCTCAAGTTTAAGGGGCTTTTTAGTATTATGACTGAGGTAGGTGTCTCACGTGTTATAACTAAATAGATGGTAAAGGTGTAAAAGTCTGGTACACATGTTTTTGTATGTTTCTTTTACATATAATGTCACTAGGAAAAGGCACCGATACATGCATGTTATGTGATCCTTCAGACATTAATCATGGATTTGTGCAATCATCCAGGCACTACTGTCCCACTCAAAGATTTAGTCAGCCACTACCCATGCTCTCATCCACTCACTCAGGTAGTCCTGATGCACTGATAGAATGTCTCAAGCATTACCTTTGCACTCATAATGTTCTCATGTGCCTCTCATATAGTCATACAATCATCCAGTTACTATTGCTGCAGTCATAGAATCACTCCAGTACCCATGCACTTTTGTTTTGTTCTTTCAAGCACTACTCATACACTTTTGTTTTCAAGCATATGTTAGCCTTGCCCTCATCGTTTGTCTAAGGTATTTTCCCTGCACTGTTCTAATCACCCATTCGGTACTGCTGCTCTCATGCAATCACCTAGGCAGTAATCTTGCACTGAACTATTCACTCAGGCACTACCCATCAAGTTATCCATTCTTTCAGGCACTACTAAAATGGGAAGCATAGTCCGTCAAGTTTAAGGGACTTTTTAGTCTTATGAGTGAGGTATGTGTCTGGGTGCCCATGTATTCTGTCTCATGTTATGTTTAAGCAGATGGTAAAGGTATAAAACGTTGGTAGACATGTATGTGTATGTTTGTTTTATATATGATACCTCTATGTAAAGGCACAGACCTATGCATGCCATATAATCCCTCGGATATTAAGCATACATTTGAGCAATCACCCAGGCACTACTATCCCACTCAAGGATTTAGTCAGGCACTACCCATGCTCTCGTCTACTCACTCTGATACTACTGATGCAGTCATAGAATGGTCCAAGCATTACTCTTATTCTCATATTGTCTCTATGTTGCTTCTCATACAGTCATACCATCATCCAGATACCATGTGTTAGCCTTGCACTTTTTGTTTGTCTAAGATATTTTTCCTGCACTGTTCTAATCACCCGTTCAGTACTGCTGCTCTCATGCAATTACCCAGGCAGTACTCTTGCACTGAAATATTCACTCAGGCACTACCCATCTAGCTATCCATTGTTTCAGGCACTACCCACTACCAATGTATTTGTATGTTTCTTTGATATATGATGCCACTTTTGAAAGGTACAGACACATGAATGCATGCTCTCTGGAATATGGTGAGACTTTTAACATAGACATTGAAAAATTTGCTGGTTTGCATTTGGCTAGGCCCAACACTCTGAGTAGTTGCTGTATAGTGAATCTGCAGCCTAAAAGTAGGGTTTAAGACATGTTGACAGAGGTATTAGTGATTAGGTTAGTTCGTATTGGTATATGAAGATGTACACTTCAAGTATACCGCATAATTGTAGGTATCTCTTTAAAATGGGAAGTGTGGTCTGTCAAGTTTAAGAGACTTTTTAGTGTTATGAGTGAGGTATGTGTCTGCATGCATATGTATTTTCTCATGTGTTATGTCTAAACAGATGGTAGAGGTATAAAAGTTTGGTATACATGTATCTGTATGTTTGTTTTATAAATTATGTCTTTAGGCAAAAGCACAAACGCATGCATGTCATGTAATCCCTCAGACATTAACCATAGATTTGTGCAATCACCCAGGCACTACTATCACACTCAAAGATTTAGTCCGGCACTACCAATGCGCTCATCTACTCACTCTGATACTACTGATGCAATCATAGAATGGTCCAAGCATTACTCTTACACTCATAATTTGTCTCTGGTGCTTCTCATACATTCATACCATCACCCAGTTACTACTCCTGCAGTTATAGAATCACTCATGCAGTACCCGTGCACGTGTTTGTTCTTTCAAGCACCACTTATACACTTTTGTCTTCAACCATGTGTTAGCCTTGCATTTTTTGTTTGTCTAAGTTATTTTCCCTGCACTGTTCTAATCACCCATTCAGTACTGCTGTTCTCATGCACTCACCCAGGCAGTACTCTTGCACTGAAATATTCACTCAGGCACTACCCATCTAGCTATCCATTCTTTCAGGCACTACCCACTACCAATGTATTTGTATGTTTCTTTGATATATGATGCCACTTTTGAAAGGTACAGACACATGAATGCATGCTCTCTGGAAAATGGTGAGACTTTTAACAGAGACATTGAAAAAGTTACTGCTTTGCATTTGGCTAGGCCCAACACTCTGAGTAGTTGCTGAATAGTGAAGCTGCAGCCTAAAAGTAAGGTTTAAGAAATGTTGACAGAGGTATTAGTGATTAGATTAGTTTGTATTGGTATATGAAGATGTACACTTCAAGTATACCGCATCAATTTAGGTATCTCTTTAAAATGATAGGTGTGGTCTGTCAAGTTTAAGAGACGTTTTAGTGTTATGAGTTAGGTATGTGTCTGCATGCATATGTATTTTCTCAAGTGCTATGTCTAAACAGACGTTAGAGGTATAAAAGTTTGGTATACATGTATCTGTATGTTTGTTTTAAATACTATGTGTCTAGGTAAAAGCACAGACACATACATGTCATGTAATCCCTCAGACATTAACCATAGATTTGTGCAATTACCCATGCACTAGTATCCCACTCAAAGATGTAGTCAGGCAATACCCATGCTCTCATCTACTCACTCTGATACTACTGATGCAGTCATAGAATGGTCCAAGCATTACTCTTACACTCATAGTTTCGCTCTGGTGCTTTCTATACAGTCATACAACCATCTAATTACAACCACTGTAGTCATAGAATTATTCAGGGAGTACCCATGCACTATTTTATTTTCTCAAGTACTACTCGTACACTCTTGTCTTCGTTTATGTGTTAGCTTTGCATTCATGAATTGTCTAAGGTATTTCCCCTGCATTGATCTAATCACCTGTTGAGCACTGCTGTTCTAATGCAATCACCCAAACACTGCTCTAGTACAGAACTATTGACTTAGGGAGTTGTCATTTAGTGATGCATTTTGTTAGGCAATACATAAGCACTCATCAAATAATCCTACTATTACTTTTATAGTCATCCTTATACTCAGGCGCTACCATGCAGTCATACAGTTAAGGATAAACTACCTAAAGACACAATACCCTTTTTCCCTCTTTTAATACCTCTCTTGCTTCTTTCTGCATTTCTTTTGTCTCATTCTACACCTTTTTTACCTCGTTATGATCTTTTGTTGTCTCTTTATGCACCTCTTTTGCTTCTTTTTTCACTTATTGTGCCTATTTCTGTACCTCTCTTGCTCTTAGTTCACCTCTGTTGCCTCTTTGTGCATGTCATGTGGTTCTGTCTAAACCCCTCTTCCCTTTTTCTATACCCCTCTTTCTTTTTTCTGTACCACTCTTGCATCTTTGTGCACTCGCCTTTCATGTTTCTCTACCCCAGTTGTCTGTTTCTGCAACTCTCTTGTCTCTTTCTGCAGTTCTCTTGCTTCTTTCTCCATCTATGTTGCTTCTTTGTGCACTTCTCTTGGCTCTTTCTACATTCCTTTTTCTGCACTCTGTTTCCCTCCTTTTGCACCTCTCTTGCCTCTTTCTGCACACCTGTTTCCTCTTTCTGCACCTTTCCTGCCTGTTTATGCACCTCTGTTGCCTCTTTCTGTACCTCTGTTGATTCTTTCTGCACTTCTCTTGCTCTTTCTGCACCCTTCGCATTTCTTTCAGCACCTCTGTTGCTTCTTTTTGCACTTCTCTTCCTTCTTTCTGCATTCCTCCTGCCTCTTTCTGTACTTCTCTTGCCTATTTATGTACTCCTCTTGCCTATTTCTGTACTCCTCTTGCCTCTTTCTGCACCTCTCTTGCTTCTTTCTGCACCTCTCTTGCCTCTTCATTGCATCTGACTTGCCTCTTTCTGCACTTCTTTTCTTTTCTTTTGCACCTTTCTTGTTTCTTTCTGCAACTCTCTTGTCTGTTTAATCACTTCTTTTGCTTCTTTCTGCACCTCTGTTGCTTCTTTCAGCACTTCTCTTGCCTCTTTCTGTATCCCTGTTCCCTCTTTCTGTACTTCTCTTCCCTCTTTCTGCACCAGTCTTCCCTCTTTCTGCACCTCTCTCGAATCTTTCTGCACCTGTCTTGCCTCTTTCTGCATCTCACTTGCCTCTTTCTGCACTTCTCTTCCTTTTTTATGCACCTTTCTTGTTTCTTTCTGTACCCCTGTTACCTCTTTCTTTACCTCTCCTGCCTGTTTCTGCACCTCTCTTGCCTCTTTCTATACTTATCTTGCCTCTTTCTGCACTTCTGTTGCTTCTTTCTGCACCTGTCTTCCCTCTTTCTGCATCTCACTTGCCTCTTCCTGCACTTCTCTTCTTTTTTTTCTGCACCTTGCTTGTTTCTTTCTGCAACTCTTGTCTTTTTTATCACTTCTTTTGGTATTTTCTGCACCTCTGTTGCTTCTTTCAGCACTTCTCTTGCCTCTGTCTGTACTCCTGTTCCCTCTTTCTGCACATCTCTTCCCTCTTTCTGGACTTCTCTTCCCTCTTTCTGTACACCTCTTGCCTCTTTCTGCACCTCCCTTGCCTCTTTCTGCACCTCTTTTGCCTCTTTCTGCACCTCAATTGCCTCTTTCTGTACTTCTCTTCATTTTTTTCTGCTCCTTTCTGGTTTCTTTCTTCAATTTCCTTTTCTGTTTCATCAGTTTTTTTGCTTTTTTCTGCACCTCTATTGCTTCTTTCAGCCCTTCTCTTGCCTCTTTCTGCATGCCTCTTTCCTCTTTCTGCCCTTCTCTTCCCTCTTTCTGCACCCCTCTTGCCTCTTTCTGCACCTCATTTGCCTCTTTCTGCTCCAGTCTTGCCTCTTTCTGCATCTGACTAGCCTCTTTCTGCACTTCCCTTCCTTTTTTCTGCATCTTTCTTATTTCTTTTTGCAACTCTTTTGTCTGTTTCATCGCTTCTTTTGCTTCTTTCCGCACCTCTATTGCTTCTTTCAGCACTTCTCTTGCTTCTTTCTGCACCCCTGTTCCTTCCCTCTTTCTGTACTTCTCTTTCCTCTTTCTGCACCCATCTTGCCTCTTTTTGCACCTCACTTGCCTCTTACTGCACCTCTCTTGCACCTTTCTGCACCTGTGTTACCTCTTTCTGCATCTCACTTGCCTCTTCCTGCACATCTCTTCCTTTTTTCTGTACCTTTCTTTTTTCTTTCTGCAACTCTGTCTGTTTCATCACTTCTTTTGCTTCTTTCTGCACCTCTGTTGCTTCTTTCAGCACCTCTATTGCCTCTTTCTGAAACCCTCTTGCTTCTTTCATCACTTCTCGTGTCTCTTTCTGCACACCTGTTCCCGCTTTCTGCACATCTCTTCACTCTTCCTGTACTTCTCTTCTCTCTTTCTTGCCTTTTTTCTGCACCTTTCTTGTTTCTTTCTGCAACTTTCTTGTCAGTTTAATCACTGCTCTTGGTTCTTTCTGCACTCCTTTTCCCTTTTTCTGCACCCTGTTTCCCTCCTTCTGCACCTCTCTTGTCTCTTTATGCATACCTTTTCCCCCTTTCTGCACCTTTCCTGCCTGTTTATGTACCTCTGTTGCCTCTTTCTGTACCTCTGTTGCTTTTTTCTGCACTTCCCCCTCCTTCTTTCTGCATCCCTCCTGCCTCTTTCTATACCTCTCTTGCCTCTTTCTGCACTTCTCTTGCCTCTTCCTGCACATGTGTCTTTCTGCATCCTTGTTCCCTCTTTCTGCAACTCTCCTGCCTGTTTCTGTACCTCTCTTGCCTTGTTCTGCACCTCTCTTGTGTCTTTTTACACCTCTGTTGCCTCTTTCTGCATCTCATTTGCCACTTCTTGCACTTCTCATCCTTTTTTCTGCCCCTTTCTTGTTTCTTTCTGCAACTCTCTTGTCTATTTCATCACTTATTTTACTTCTTTCTGCACCTCTGTTGCTTCTTTCAGCACCTCTCCTGCCTCTTTCTGCGCCCCGTTCCCTCTTTCTACACCTCTCTTGCCTGTTTCTGCACCTGTCTTACCTTTTTCTGCACATCTCTTGCTTCTTTCTTCATTTATTTTGCCTCTTTCTGCATTTCTCTTGGTTCTTTCTGCACGTCAGTTGCATTTTTCTGCACTTCTCTATCTTTTTTGGACATTTGTCTTGCTACTTTCTGAACTTTTTTTGCCTCTTTCTGCAATCATCTTGCCTTTTTGTCCACCTCTGTTGCTTCTTTTTGCATTTCTCTAGCATCTTTCCGATCTTCTCTTGCTTCTTTCTGTATCCCTGTTGCCTATTTCTGCACTCGTGTTTGCTGTTTCTGTATCTCTCTAGTCTCTTAGTGCACCTCTGTTGTCTGTTTCTGTACCTCTTTGGCTCTTTCTGCACTTCTCCTGCCTCTTTCTGCACCTTTGTGTTTGTTTCTGCACTTCTATTCCTTTTTCTGTACCTCTCTTATTTCTTTTTCTACTCCTTTTGCCTCTTTGTACACTTCTTCTATTTGTTTCTGTACCCTACTTGCGTTTTTCTACCACTCTTTCCTCATTCTGCATTTCTTTTGCATCTTTCTATACTTCTCTTGCCTGTTTCTGTACGTCTGTTGCTTCTCTCTGCATTTCTTACATTTTTCAGTAGCTGTGTTGTTTGAGTATTTAATTTTGCGGTTTGTAAACCTTTTGTTTTTTTCCTTTCTTGTTTCGGGTGTGTGACCACCTTTTCTTTTTGCAGTTGTTTAACTGATTTTTGTACTTTCCTCTTTTTATATGCTATATATATATATAATGGGAATTTAATTGTAATTTTGTTTCTAATTTTTAAAAATGGAACGTTATTAAATTAAACATTTTAATTGATGTACCTAAATAATTGATTTATTATTTGTTTCTTTGAAGATATTTTGATTGGACTATAAATAAAAGATGGCAAGGAAACATGAAAAGAAAAGAGAACGAAGGAAAGAGAAGTACATAATGAAAACTAAAAAGAGTGGAGTAGAAAAACACCAAAAGGATGCTGAGGATAAAGTGGCTTCTGGTAGGAGAACTAAACAATGTATTTAAAAAGTTGTGGAGAGATTGAATGAACAAAATACTAATCAAAGGAGGAAGGACATGTTTAGAACAAAAGAGTGGCAAATAAAGAAACAGTGGCAAAAATACACATGTGACAAAAAAACAGAAACAATTTAAAGACCTACATCTATGTATGTTTCGTAATAGAGTAATTCAAAATATATTAAAAGATTGTAAAAAGCATAGAAAATGATCAGCAGCACATAAGAAGAAGCAACACATTGAAAGTGTAGTAGATACTGCTTTTGAATTGAAAGGGAAATTATTTATATTGGTATTTAAGAGTATGAAAACATTGAATAAAACAATGCACTTTATGAAGGAGAAAAGCCAAAGAAAATAACTTTTACAAAGCTTTTTCTGGTGAATGGAAGCATAATTCTATCACTGAGCCTTTTTTTAATTAAGAAAATTATTTTCAACAAAATACATTAGTTCACACAGTTGATACCAGTGGTCGTTGTTACGAGATAAAGGATGGTTGTCCAATTGAAAAAGAAAAGATGGTTCCAAGAAATGTGGAAGAAGTAATAGCTGAAGAAGTTTAAGGGAAACATGCACATGCTCCATTGTATAAGTGGGATTGTAGTAGTATTTGTAGTATTCAACAGGAATCTATTGATATATTACAAGTTTCCTTGCGACAATATGCTAAAACAAAAAGTGGTAAACAGAAGATTAAGATGTTGCAAGGACTAGATCCATGTGAAATAAGAAAATATACTTAGTTGCAGGGTCATTCTCTGGCTTTTCTTTCTAGAAAAGTATGTAAAAATACTTTTCATCATTTAAGAATGTTATCAGTACACCACTCAGAAATGCGGAAGTTAGTTAGGAGATTGTACTACGTAAAAAGTCCTGCATTATCTTTAAGTGAAATGAACACAGCTCTTTTGCATGGTTCAGTATCAGATGTAAAACAGTTGGTGATGATATACAGTTTTGTTTCTTTGATTGTAGTGTAGAGAAAGTGGGAGCTTGATAAGTATAGGTGTTGAACAATAGTTGGAAGATATTAGTACTGAGACATTTGAAGAATAAATTACAAAATTTAAGATACGTTCATGTGAAAAACTAAACTATTTTTGTATTTGTTGTCCATGTACTCACTATAGAAGTCAAACTAGGAATGTTGATGTGTATTTAAAAAGTGAAATGGAAAATAATGATAAGTGAGAGCAATTTGGTGCTTAATAGTTGGTGGAAGGTTGTTTTGAGTTGGGTACTGATCAACATATTTATAAATATTGTTACAACAAATTAGAAGAGAACAAAATGCCAGCCAGAGCAGCACATTACAAGTCAGAGTTGGTAGCTTTCCCTCCTGAACTGGCAGATTTAAATATATATGAGTCCATTCTCTTTCAATCTATGTACCCGTTTCAAGCTATAGTTCGTATTGAGCCTAATACAGGTAAGATGCCTCCAACAGATTTACAAAGAGGTCTGAAAGGAGGAGTTGTGTACTTACCTTTAGATCAAAAAAAAATATTGAAACTGTTGGTATAGAGAGAGAGGACGGTGAACCTGTACTTATTACAGTTAATGGTGTACCAACAAAGATTCGGAAAATATGGCAAGAGTTAGTAGATGTTACCAAACTTCAAAAGGCTACATTATATCATGTACCGAACAATATTTATTATAAAACTGTAAATGTGGAAGGACAGGAAATATGTTTGAAAGAAGATATAGAACTTTCAAATGGCCCAATAGAAAAAGTGGATAAGTCTAGGAGTGAAGAGATTTACACACATTACAGTATACATCCTCTACATTCAAAAGAAGTGATTGGAAACACTATTGAATTATTTCAAATGAAGAAAGCAAAGAGAACTCTCATGAGTGTATGGGAAAAAAGTTTAGACGCTCGTTATTTTCCACAGCATTCCCCACTGGAGTAGGTGGACGATATGATGAACGAACAGTACAGATTTCAGCTTCAGAATACCAGACAACAAGATTGTACTCAGAAGATTCAAGATTGACAGTGCATTCCACATATATTTTATCTTCTATTTGAAAGTGACTTGTCTGGACTTTCAAATGCATTGAATCACATATTAGAAACAGGAGTTTATCTTACACATGTTTTGGGGGATATATGGACAAAGTTCAACAAAAAGATGATCCTTTGGAATCTCAGATCATTAGCTTGATGGTGTGTCAACGCGATACTAATGAGTATTGGTATTGTCGTCATGGCGAACTTAAATGTATGTTAAGAAACTTAGGCACTCCTACGTGGTTTCTAACACTCAGCTGTGCTGAATATGCTGGAGACAATTTACTTAAATTTCTTCGACAAGCAAATTCGAATGTCAAAAATATTGAATTGAAGACAGCTGGAGAATGGTGTTCTCTGGATCCTGTGAATGTCATAGATTTCAAGTTATGATGTATTTTATCTGCAATAAAAATAATCCACCTCTTGGAGAAGTTACACATTTCTTTTGGAGAACAGAGTACCAAGCCAGAGGTGCTCCTCATATACACATGCTATTGTGGATCAAGGATGCACCTAAATTTGGAACCGATTCAAATGAAACTATTTTGTCTTTTATCGAAGAGTATGTTACCTGTGCTATTCCAAAAAAGGAGGAGATGAGAGCTTAAGAGAATAAGTTTTACGTTTTCAAGCTCATCGATGTGGAAAATATTGTAGAGGAAAATACAAGTCAAAGAGAAAATTTTATACAAAATGTCGTTTTGGATTCACACGCCCAGTAATTTCAAAAGGAGGAGTCAATAGTTTTATGTCAGCAGTAAGACATACTATAACTCGAAAATGTCCGAAGAATGCATACAACATAAAAAGAACTGAAGATTCAAAGTATAATAATGACTACAATCCGGTGATTTTGACAATGTGGAATGCAAACATGGATATCCAGTGTGTTGCAGATAATTCAATTGCTGTTGCTCGCTACGTTACGTCATATATAACGAAATCTGAAAAGACAGAGTCTAAGGAAATGTGGGAAGAAATTTCACAAGAGAAGAGTCTTAGTAACAAATTGTACAGCTTTAGTTTGAAAATGCTTTCCCATCGAGAGATTGGATCCTATGAATTTTCGGATTGGTTGAGCTCTGCAAGTTTAGATTCAAAGTCGAGAGCAACCATTTGGGTAAGTCTAGGTCTTGCGGCTACACGAAATAGAGTTTTGAAATCTCTACAAGCAGTTGAATACTTAGCATTGAACGAATCAGAAAGTACACATATTGTTAAAACTAATATGTTGGATATGTACTATCCCAGAAGAAGTCTACATCTGGAAAACTTATGTAGCTATGAAGAAGTGCAAAATTACAGCTTTAAGAGAAATATTACTGAAAATATAAATGAAGAAAAATATGCAGTTATTGAATGTAATGGATGTTTGGTAAAACATGCCAAAGGAAATTGTATAAACCACAGAAAACGGAGTTGTGAAACTCCAGAGAAAAGGGAATTTTTCTATTTAGCACTACTGCAGCTCTTCAAGCCTTGGCTTAGTGAAGCAGAATTACTTGGGAGATTTTGACTGCTATCAAGATTATTTTATTGCATGTAAAGTTAACATTCAATGGACAATTTCCCCTACTTATCTGCAAATATTAAAGGAAGAGATTGACCAAGAAACTACTATTGCAGCTCAAATAGCTAGAGGCAGTTCTCAAGATAGTCAGAGTTCTGCTCCACTGAGTCAAGATCCACTAGGACAACCAATTATTGAAAATGAAGCAGCAATAGCCAGAATGAAGTAGAAATGACAATGCAACAAGCACAACAGGATATTATTGATTTGAGAAACTTGGAAGAACAACTAAATATTGAACAAAAAGAAATATATCAGCAAGTGACATTACAGATACAGCATGGTTTGCTACATAAAAAAAAGAATGCCAATGCACATAATTTAAACCTATTTGAATGTACAACGGTGGTCAAGCTGGAACAGGAAAAAGTTTCTTAATCAAAGTTTTCACCAGTTATCTACACAAAACTACTGGATGTTATTTATCTTGTGTTGTAATAGCTCACACTTGATTAGCAACACAAAACATTAAAGGGATTACTTTACACTGATTACTCATGCTACCATGCTGTACATGAAAATAAATTGGAATAACACAAGCTATCTGGAGAAGCTTGTTATGAAGTACCGAATAAAATAAAACTTCTAATCATTGATGAGGTGAGCATGGTGTCAAACTTAATGCTTACTTTGTAAATTTAAGAATGCAACAGATTTTAAAAACAGATTATGATGTTCTATTTGGAGGAAAACATGTAGTTGTATTTAGTAACCTACTACAACTTACTCCTGTGAAAAGGCAACCTGTTTTTAAACACTTGTCCATGAAGACACTAGGAAATCATTGGGAAGTATTGGAAATGACAACATTTGGTCTCGTTTTGAATATAAAGAACTTATTAGGAATAAGCAACAAGCAAGTGAAGAACATTATGCAAACATTCTTCATGATATAAGAATTGGTGTTTTGACAAAACATGGTAAAGAAGCTTTACAAATTCGGCTTTTAACAAAGTTGTTTGCAAATGAAAACATAGCACCTGAAATAATATACCAAAAAATTGGAGAAAATAAGCCTATAGTTTGCCTAATGCTTAGACTGCAAGTGTTCTACATTCAATCAAGAACATTTGAAATTGGAAAAACAATCAATACTGAAAAGGGAAGCTATTGATAAAATGGAACACAAAGGAGTTACTAGTCTTCTCTCAGGGGAATTACAGTAAAAATTGGATTCTTTGGAAAAGTCGGTGTCTAAGACTGCAGGTTTAGAAAAGACTTTAAATGTATGTGTAAACTGTTGGGTCATTTTATGGATTAATTTGAATGTAGAGGAAGGTTTAGTAAATGGAGCAATGGGAAAAGTTGTTGATTTTGTAAATTTTCAGAACAGAGATGGAATTGAATTTTTGAAGATTTGATCAGATCAAAGAGGTAAAATAGATTGGATGTTGTGCTGTTCGTTTTTTACTTGTAAAAGACATGTATGTTCGTAGAAAACAGTTTCCCCTTTCTTTAGCATATGCAGTAACCGTTCATAAATCTCAAGGTTTAGGCGTAGACAGTGCTTTGGTAAATATTGGGAGTACAGTGTTTAAAGAGGTTATGGCATATGTTGCACTGTCTCGAGTAAGAACATTATTTAGTTTGTATTTGATTGATTTTGATGAGAGAAAAATTAGTGCTGATGTAAATTGTGTAAAAGAGTAAAATCGGTTAGGAAGACTTTATGCTCCTAACGTAGCTGAATATCCCGTGTATGAGAAACGTGTAGTGTGTCCAAAACTAAAATGTGATAAACATGCTACTGAGATTCAGAAAAAGAAAACAATTAAAGAGAATGATGAACCTGCAAAGAAAATGAAAATGGACACTGTTGATATTGTAGGATACTAGTTAAAAAATAGTTCAGGTATCTACTGCTACGCTAATGTAATTGTAAACGTTGTCTTTTATCTAGAGAATCTTCCTCATGAAATTACGGAAAATTGAGAAAAAAGATTCTGTTCTTTACTCCATTATTTTTTTCAAAAGTTGGTAACTGAAAGAACTAAAATCCATACTGCTTCTGGCATACAACATCTTTTGTATATATATATATACTGGTTCATTGAAATTGACATCGAATACACAACGAGATGCACAAGAATTTCTTACATTAATGCTTGGAGTATTGGATGATGAAGGAATAGAAATTGAAAATGTATTTGGACTAAGTTACTGATCAGAAACGAGAAGAGTCTTCATTTTCTTCTACTACTGAAATAGACACTGAACGATTCATAAACTTAACAATACCCGATATGCAAATCAGTGTCTTTTAACAAATTAATGAAAACAGCTAATCAAGATATCAAATGTTCCCATTGTGAATCAGAAATGTTGTCAACATTATATGTAGAAAGATATGAAAAATGTTTCATTTTAATGCCACAATGTTGTAGAGCAAATGGAACAAAATTGGAAACCAAAATTAAAAATGTTGTGGCAAGTCAAGTATCACTTTCAGGAAGAAATTTTAAAGCAGTGGATATTGATTTCCATGATGGACCTACTACAACATCTGGACACTATACTGTGTATTTAAAGTGCGATAAAGGATAGACACACTGTACTGATGCCCATATGGAATCCAAATGTAGGCTACCTTACGAATTACCAAATTCGTCTCTCATATTTTTGATGCCAATGTTTTGAAAACATAATTCGGCCTATTGGGAAGATGTGAACACGAAATAGCGTATTTATTTTTGATATTTTCAATGCAAATGGATTTGGAAACATTATTCTGCCTATTGGGAAGATGTGAACAATTAGTGTTTGGTTTATTGTTTGTGCTAATTCATATTGCATTTGGAAGATTGAAAAAAGTAGTTTACATATTTGATCTTTATATTATATGCGATGTAAATGAGAGTGTATATTTTACAAAATGTACTTGAGAGAAATAAAAGAATTAATGTAGCTGAAGATTGTAATTTAGAAACTGTAGATAGGTAAACAGATAGTTACACTTGTTTTAAATAATGCTCAATGCTGATTTTTTTTTTACAATCTCATTGATTGTTTTTTTCCCCACTGTTGTATGTTGATCTACATTGAAATCACTGTGTATGGTGAAAAATGGAAACTGAAAATGTTATGTAATTATAAAATTATGTTGTGTTCTTAAAACTATAATATTATATTCGATAACAGTTTTTCATTTTCTTTTTCACAGAAGGAATGGTGAAGTTTGAAAAGATTTTAAATACAGTTTACAACACAACTACTGTGAAATAGTTCCACTGAGTTTTATATCTACATTAGTAAAAAACGTAAGATGAAAAATTGTAATAAGCATGATAATGTGAAATAATGTTTACAGGCACTTTTACTGCACTCATCTATTCCTTCAACCACTACCCATGCACTCAACTACACAGTTAGACACTATTCCCATACTCGTCCAATCACACAGGCACTATCCATGCACTTCTCCAATCACCCAGGCAGTATCGATGCACTCCTCCAATCACCCACACAATATCTCTCCACTCATGCAATCAGCCAGGCATTACCAATGTACTCCTTCAATCACCTAACCACTACCCATTCACTTATATAATCACCCAGGCACTACCCTTGCACTCCTCCAATCAACTTGGCACTACCACTGCACTCATGCAACCACCCAGACATTACCCCTGCACTCATGCAATCACCCAAACATTACTCAAGCACTCCTCCAATCACCCAGATATTACCCTTGCACTCATGCAATCAACTAGGCATTACCCATTCACTCCTTCAATCACTCCGGCACTACAAATTCACTTATAACATCACCCAGGCACTACCTATGCACTCCTCCAATCACCTAGGCACTGCCACTACAGTCATGCAAGCACCCAGGTATTACCCCTGCACTCATGCAATTACCCAAACACTACTCAAGCATTCCTCCCCCAGACATTACTCCTGCACTAGGTATTACCCATACACTCCTTCAATCACCCAGGCAGTATCAATGCACTCCTACAATCACCCAGATATTACCCCAGCACACATGCAATCATGTTGTTTCTCGCACTGGGTTTATGGTGTGTTCTTGTCTCCAGGCAGCCATTCTCCTTGGTGATTACCAAGTCCAAGAATATTATAGTAGTGGGGTCCATCGTGTAAGTGAACCTCAAGTTTTGGTCTCACGTGTTGATCCATATGCAAAATTCGGTTAGAGTCTCGGGAGGTCCCTGCCAGATGGCAAGGACATCGTCAATGTATCTTCTCCAGAACATAATGTTGGAGGTGAAGGGATTAAGTGCATCCAGTATGAATCTTTTCTCGAAATCAAAGACATAGAGTCCTGCCAGACTAGGAGCGAAGGTACTCCCCATCGAAGTACCTCCCGTTTGGAGAAAGAGTGTTCCTTCATACTTAAAGTAGTTTCTCTTCAGAGCCAATCTTGCGCAATCCAAGATGAAACTTTTAGGTGTTCTATATGTCCAGGGGGTTTCATCTAATGCTGCCTTTAATACTCCCAAGGTATCATCCTGTGGGATGCTTGTGTACAAGCTTTCAATGTCGAAGGACACCAGGATGGTGTTTTCATCCACTGGTATTTCTTCAAGTAGTTTCAGCAGGCTTTTTGTATCTTCTAGATAGGTAGAGGTAGAAGTTCCAACTTCATTGTGAATTGGCAGGCTTCTTCAGGAAACTGCGACTAAAGGTTTTCTTTGAGAAACAAGGCGAATCATCTGGGGAGGATCCCAATGAAACTGGACTACGTGCAAAATCCACCTTCACCCCTCCACCACACATGAGCCCAGTGGAGATAGCCACGTTTGAACAGTCTGTTTTTAATGACATTGAGATCTTAGACCCTAAACAACCATTCCAAAATATGAGCAAGGAAGAGAACTCTGCCTTGGAAAATCTGAGAACATGTGACACCATTGTGATAAAACAAGCAGACAAAGGCGGGTGCATAGTGGTTCAGGATAAAGTTGCCTATCATGCTGAATGTCAGAGATTGCTTTCCGATGAGAAGAACTATCGGCCCTTACAGGCTGACCCCACTAATGATCTGAAAGGAAAAATAAAATCACTAGTAGAAAACGCAGAAACATTGTGCCACATCTCCAGACAGGAAGCTATTTTTCTTAGCAACAGTGAGGGCAAGACACGGTACTTTTATACTCTACCCAAAATGCACAAGAATATGATCCCTCCACCTGGTAGACCTATCGTGTCTGGCATAGGCTCTCTACTTGAACCATTGTCACGTTTTTGCGACTTTTTCAAAACCCTGGTACAAAATACCTCTACCTATCTACAAGATACAAAAGGAACACTCTTTCTCCAAACGGGAGGTACTTCGATGGGGAGTACCTTCGCTCCTAGTGTGGCAGGACTCTATGTCTTTGATTTCGAGAAAAGATTCATACTGGATGCACTTAATCCCTTCACCTCCAACATTATGTTCTGGAGAAGATACATTGACGATGTCCTTGTCATCTGGCAGGGACCTCCCGAGACTCTAACCGAATTTTGCATATGGATCAACACCTGTGACCAAAACTAGAGGTTCACTTACATGATGGACCCCACTACTATAATATTCTTGGACTTGGTTATCACCAAGGGGAATGGCCGCCTGGAGACGAGAACACACCATAAACCCAGTGCGAGAAACAACCTTCTTAGATTTGAGAGCTTTCATCCAAGACCACTGAGGGAGAATCTCCCTTACGGTCAATACCTAAGACTGCGTTGCAACTGCAGCAAAATCACTGACTATCGTGAACAAGCAAGGGATTTGACTAACAAACTCTCTAACAGAGGTTATCCTGAAAAAATTCTCAATAAATGCCAAAAGAGAGCACGAAACCAACCCAGAGAGGCCCTCCTAGAAAATAGAACACAGATGGATGATGAGATACCACTAACATGTGTAACCACATACAATACAGCCTCTAATCTAATGACAAGATCCATTAATAAACTTTGGTCTATCATCAACACAGGTAATATACACTGGGAGAAACCCCTATTCTACTTCAAGAAAGCAAGGAGTGAGGGGAGGAGCTTCGCGCGCATCCAAGATGGTCGCGTGAGCACAGGGCTCCCCGGACCCTTGCCGCTCCTCGCAACTTATCCTGACATTATCCTGGATTTGTGGACGGATTCTGGAAGATGAACCTTGGCTGAATCCATAACTCTTTTCGGAATGTAAATCGGACCTGGGAGACCTGAAATACAGCGTCTTGCATTTTGGAGGCCCACCTGGAACTGTGCCCGGTGCTTTGGTGAACTGTGGGGCCGGGGAGTAGTTGAACAACAATGGCGTCGGAGCCTTGCCAATGACCGCGCCCCCACTTTCAGTTTCGTTTTTGCACTTCTGCATGGCCTGATCGAGGAGCTACTTCGCGCGGCTGGGGCGTCCTCCGGCCTTTGTACTGGACTGATTTGTGCCTTTTTCTCAACTCTTCCGAGCGGGCTCTAGGACAGTCTGTGTCTGATCTGCTGGCGCCCCTTTGCTATCGGTCCGGGCGGACCCCTCCGGTGAGCATCGCTCAATATGGTGGGCAAGGGGGATCCCGAGTAACGGAGGGCCAAGACATCCCAGCGTGGGGGACCAGTCCAGAGTAACATCATGGATCGTTATACCCAGGGTAAAGGATCCCCCGGTCCAGCAAGTGCCGTCGTGGAGGACTCCGGAGGCGGCCCGTCCGTCCCCACGGAATTGTCGCTGCAGGACGTTATGGGCGCCATCAACGGCATAAGGGAGACTATCGCCCAGCAGTACGAGGCTCTGGCCCGTAAAATTGACACGGTTGCCATTGATGTCACGTTAATTCGGGCAGATCTCTCTAAGACTAACGAGAGGGTTCAGTCGCTGGACTTGAGGACATCCACTCTTGTTACGGATGTATCAGACCTCCAGGCAACTCTTGGCAATCTAAAGTCGGCAAACGCCACAATGTCCCGGCGGCTGGAGGATTTCGAAGGTCGGGCACGACGCAACAATATCCGCGTCATAGGTGTACCGGAGACTTTCGACAATCGTCCGGTGGACCTCATGGTCGAAGATCTCATCCTCAATCATCTTGCTCCTTCAGGCCTGAGCAAGTTCTTCGCCGTGGAGCGTGCCCATCGTGTCCCGGGCGGCAGGCCTCGACCAGGAGCTCCCCCGAGGCCTATCATTGCAAAACTTTTTCATTACAGAGACCGGGATGCGATCCTGCAGGGCTCGAGGGTGCACGTCCCAGTTAAATATGAGAATTCCTCCGTTAACTTCTTTCCGGACTTCACCCAACTCGTTCAGAAACAGAGAATGGGCTTTCAGGGGGTGAAGCACCGTCTTCAAGATCTGGAACTCAAATACTCTATGCTTTTTCCTGCCAGGCTTCGTGTGGAATATGAAGATCGGACTATCTTTTTTGACCGCCCTGACACCGTGAGTGACTGGTTGGATTCCCTGCCGGACCGGGGCGAACGATCTGGGCGTACTGGCGGTGCTGAGGGCGGAGGGCCTCTGCAGGAATGATTCTTGGTCCTCCACTTTGACATTTCCTTCTGCTCCCAGCCAGGTTCTACTTCAATTGTATGTTTTGTCTATTAAAGTTTCGTTTGGGTGCGGGCGGGGACGGGTCCCTTTCCTCCTCTAGGGTCTTTTCGTAGCATGGGACTGTTAGGGTGACAGGCACACTGCAAGTTGGGGGGGCTGTATAGTCCGCAGGGGTGCAGGGTGGGGGGAGTTGCAATGGTGTGGGGGTGGGAGGGTGGCAGTGGTTGTTGGGTTGTGTGTTTTTTCTTTTCAAGGCGGTATGTTTGTTCTCTTTCAGTTTCAGGTGTCTGGCTGCGTGCCCGGGGACTCCAGCTTCTTGTTTTGGGATGGGGGGGACGGGTTGAAACTGATGTCTTGGAACGTCAACGGATTGGGGGACCGTATCAAACGTGGGGTTGTGTTGCAATATTTGCGCCGATTGGCCCCTGATGTGGTATTTCTTCAAGAGACGCACTTGGTGGGCAATGTATGTCATGCTATGAACAGGGGGGGCTACCGACTGGTTGCACATTCTGTCTTCACCACTGGATCCAGAGGGGTGGGCATCTTGCTGCGATCTTCCCTCCCGCTTGAGATTGACAAAGTCACTCTTGATGATAGAGGGCGCTATGCGTCCTTGACTGGACGGTGGGAGGGGCAGATTCTTTCATTGGTATCGGTCTATGTTCCCCCGGGCCTCCAGACCTCCACTTTCTCGGATGTGGGTCGTATGTTACTTGAACTTCCTGATAGTCTCTTACTTGTGGGTGGGGATTTTAATTCCGTGATTTCTGGCGAGTTGGATCGTTACCCTCCCAGGGCCCTCTCTGCCGCCCAGGCGTGGCTCGGCGGGTTCTTGGACACTTTCGGTCTAGTGGACTGCTGGAGGTTGATACATCCGACACAGAGTCAGTACACATTCCACTCCGGGGCCCACGGGAGTCTCTCCAGACTAGATTATTTTCTTATGCCCGCGGCCCAGACCACCCGGGTCCGGGAGGTTAAGCACCTGGCCCGGGGCATTTCCGATCATTCCCCATTGTGGCTCCTCTTCGATACCGGGATGCAATCCGCCGGGCGGATCGCCCCCATTAACCCCTGGTACCTGCGCGACCCCAAGATTCGCAAGGGTCTCATTAAGTCACTTGAACAGTATTTTCTTGAGAATGAGGGGTCCGTCTTGTCCTCAGTGTCCTTGTGGGAGGCTTTCAAAACGGTTCTCCGAGGACACGCCCTATCCCTGATCGTGGAGGCCAAGAAAGCTAAGAACGGGGTGGTTGTTGCGTTGGAGGCTGAGATATCGGGGTTGGAGGCTGCCTTGGAGACGGGTGTCACTCAGGACGGGCTCCACGCCCTCAGCCTGAAGCAGTTTGAATATAAGTCCCTTGTTACGGACGCTGCTCGGACAATGTATAGGGAACAGCAGGGTAGACTGTATGATGCTGGGGATAAGGCGGGTAAACTGATTGCCTGGCTTGATAAGAAGGAGAGAGTGAATCGAGTGGTCCCTGTGCTTCAGACGTCGGAGGGAGTAAGTGTGACTGACCCTGGTGAGATTGTGGAGTGTTTTGCTGACTACTTCAGCGCTGTGTACTCCCCGGTGTCTGCTAGAGATGAGGCTGACTCTCGTCACTTGTTGAAGGATATTGCTTTGCCTTGCCTGTCCGTGGATGAGCGTGAGCAGATAGACGCCCCATTATCGGTCGACGAGATTGCTACCGCAATTCGTTCCCTTCGCTCAGGCAAGGCTATGGGCCCCAACGGACTCCCGATTGAACTCTATAAACTGCAACCGGATAAAATTGCACCATTTCTCCGTCGTATGTTTTCGGAGTCGCTGGAACTTGGTTCTCTCCCTGATGACCAATGTCTGGCCACTATAGTCGTGATTCCCAATGACGGTAAGCCGCGGGACCGTTGTGCCTCGTACAGGCCTATTTCTCTGTTGAACGCCGAGCCGAAAATCCTTGCCAAGGTTCTTGCTAACCGCCTGCTTACTGTTATTTGTGATCTGGTGCATCCGGACCAATCCGGTTTTATCCCGCACCGGAATACGGCCCTTAACTTGCGGCGCCTACATGGCGTACTTGCAAGGGTGGAATATCTTTCAGAGCCGGCCATCTTGGTTTCCTTGGACGCCACGATGGCCTTTGATACGACAGAATGGCCGTATCTTTGGGCCGCCCTGGCAATGTTTGGCTTCGGGGCGGGATTCATTAGTTGGGTTAAACTCTTATACGCTGCTCCGTTGCCACAGGTTGTCGTCAACGGGAGGGTTTCCCGGCCTTTCGTTCTTGGGAGGGGCACTAGGCAGGGGTGTCCGTTGTCTCCCCTGCTCTTCGCTTTGGCTTTGGAACCGCTCGCTGCTTGGCTTCGTTGTGAACCGTCGATAAGAGGGATCCAGTGGGCCCCTGGCTTCGAGGATTGTGTTTCGTTGTACGCGGACGACATTCTTTTGTACCTCACCTCACCACGTAAGTCACTCAATGTGCCCTTTGACATCCTCACTTCCTTCGGCAAGAACTCTGGTTTGATCATTAACTGGTCCAAATCTTGTGTCTATGCTATATCCGGTGGCTTTCCTCTCTTGCCTTCTCGTTTTCCCATTAAGGCGTCCCACTCCGGCTTTACTTACCTGGGGGTGTACGTCTCATTGGACCCGACTGTCCGCTACGAGCATAATCTCCTCTCTCCACTTCGGAGATTGAGGTTAGACGTGGCCCGTTGGCGTAAGCTTCCCTTGTCTCCCCTCGGTCGAGCGGCACTTTTTAAAATGATGTCCCTTCCCCAATTCCTTTACGCACTTCAGAACTCCTTTGATATTATTCCGGCGGCCTACTTCCGGGAAGTGGAGAGCTTACAAAGGAGACTTGTTTGGGACGGTCGTGCACGTATTGCTCTTGCAAAACTGACTCTCCCCTGGTATGACGGGGGCATTGCGCTCCCGGACATCAGGAGGTACTATTGGGCTTCCCAGCTATCTGCTATTAACCATGCAACGTACGCACCTGGTCCGAATCCGGCTTTCGAAATGGATAGATTTTTGTTGCCTGGCGGCAACTTTAACACAGCGCTTTACTCTCGATCGGCTGGGAGGAACTTAACCGGTCCCACTAAGATTGCGGTACGCTCGTGGAAGGCTGCGAATGTGGCCATGGGCTGGAATGATCGTTTGACGGGTGCGACCCCTTTGTTTGCGTCTGAAAGATTGGGAAGCCTCTTGACGACGAAGGGCTTTGAGCGTTGGGACACGATTGGCATCAGCAGAGTAGGTGACCTCTGGGTGAAGGGTGCGGTTAAATCCTTTGCTGCGCTGCAGTGTGAGTACGAATTGTGTGAGAGGGAGTTCTTTCGGTACGTTCAGGTTCGGCACGCCTTGCTCTCGGTCTTCGGGGCTGAGACTGCAGTCCCTGTATCTTCGCCACTCGAGGACCGCATACTCGACGGTCACTTGCCCGACAGTACTATTTCCCTTATCTATAAAAAACTAATAAACATTCGGGCGGATCTCCTCGTGCGTCTTCGGGAGGCGTGGATCGGGGATGGGGTGGAACTGGACGATGAGGATTGGCAGTCAGCGCTGTCCTCCCCTAAGGAGGTGGCCATACCCGCGTGTCTCCGTCTTGTCCAGCTTAAAATTTTCCACCGTGTCTACGTGTCGGGCCCTCGTTTAGTTTTGATGGGTTTTTCTGAAGACGGGCTCTGTAGTCGTGGCTGTGGGCTCAGCGGCACTTTTCTCCATGTTCTCTCGGAGTGCTGTGAGGTGGCGGAGTATTGGCGCCGGGTGCATGCTGTCATGGAATGTGTCACTGGGGTCGCTCTGTTGCCTGAGGTTCGCCGATGTTTGCTGAACGTGTGGGAGCCTAATGACTATAATGCGGCTCAGACTCGGTGGGCGGCCCTTGGGAACATGATTGCTAAGAGGGACATCGCACAGCTTTGGGGTTCCCGGCGGCCTCCCACCGTGTCAGTATGGAAGGAGAACATGGACTGGTGCATGTGCAGAGAGAAGACTGTGTATGTGGCCCGGGGTAAGCCGGGGGCGTGGGATAGAATTTGGGGTCAGTGGAACGCGTACCGAGGGAACATCTGTACGCCCCCCCTCGTGGACACATCTGATGCTGCCTTGTCCCCCTGATACTGAGGTTCCCGGACTATTATGGTTGTGGCTCTCCCGTCACCCCCACCTCCCCCTTGATCATCCTCATTAACCACCCGAGGGTGGAGTATGTCTTGTGTGGTCCCCCGGCTGTGGTTAGACGCCCTTTTTCGATGGTTTCCGCCTTGCTTTTTGGTGTTATTTTATTTTTTCTTCCTTTGTTTATATTTCTAAAAATTATGTATCCTGATAGCCTCTGAGGTGCACTCAGTAATTTGTTAATTCGGCTGAGCCCCAGGGGGCCTGTTGCTGCCTTGATGTTGATGACCATGTATATATTAGCGGCCGGCCCTGGTGGTTGTAGGCCCATGTTTGTATTTAGTTTTTTATGTACAATAAAGGTTTTCGCAAAAAAAAAAAAAAAAAAAAAGAAAGCAAGGAGGTTGAAAGATGCCTTGGTGAACACACGCCCAAAAGACTGTCCGCAGGTAGGGACACCAACTATAACCAACGCTTGGGGCCTACCGAACATAGTGGGACATTATCAATGTGGCAACTGCAGTGTTTGCCACCTGACCAACAATACTAAAACATTGTCACTGGAACCAGGCAAAACGTGGAGCCAGCGGACTCATACAAATTGCAATAGTACCAATGTGGTCTATCTGATAAAATGCCCTTGCAACATGAACTACATAGGGATGACCTGCAGGAAGGTGAAGCAAAGAATCTGTGAACACCGCAGCACAATAAGGTGTAAAAGGATGACAACCAAACTCACGGAACATTTCCTTCAGTATAACCATACAACCAACGACATGAAATGGACTGTTATCGAACAGATAAAAACGGGCACTAAAATCCAAGAACGTCTTTTTGAGAAAGAGCAAAGGTTGATTTACAGGCTATCCACTCACAAATATTAACGCTGAGATAACTAGCATGCATGCTATGTAACTTATGCCCTCACGATTATGTTTGAGAGCGGAGACACCCACTATGAATGACTGAAGAGAGTGGGTCTGTATGATTCTTTCACAGGCACAAATGATACCCTGTGGATTATCTTAATGCATTTGCATGCAATGGCGTATTTACGCCCAGTGTACTTGACGATTATGAATGGGTCATAATCATTGCTTTCAGTAACGGAATTGGTTACTGGATTACCCATATACCTCTACCGCTGCCATTTAGGGGTAGTCTTTCAGTTGTGTTTGTTCTCTATGCACACATCTGGGAACAAACCGAGCACTTTTAACATCAAACACTGTATTACATACGTATTATTGTGTCTGCTTGTAATGATATGTTTGTTTTTTACAGATTCTTCCTGTCTTCAAATTGGATGACAGGACACCTGACCATGAGTAGATGGTTAGGTCACAGTGATCAAGGGTAGGGTACACCTTAGCGTGTGTACAACGCCCGGGTCACGTCACTTATTAGCACTATTTCCCACCTCTAGATATCATTGGTCAATCTAACCAAGCAAGGTATCTACCCAGCGTTTTTAAGATTGGCCAGTCGCTTCAGAATAAATCTTCCTAGTGAGTTATATCTGGCCTATTTTTAATCCACTATTCACTCACTTGCACCAAAAAACTACCTGCTCCACTGTAATCAGGTGTCGAAGCACACCCAGACGGCACTCGGCTATCCGGGTGGGACCCCGATGATGAAGCATGTCACCAACCAGGTTGGTGAGTGAGGGGTCTTCTAAAGAAAAGAACATTTTTCTTGCCTTGTGCACCTTTCCCAGCAATTTGGAGACTTCGATCCGTCTCACGGATGTACTCCTTCTTTTGTTTGTTTAAAGTGTTTCAAGGGGACTAGGAGTATTTCCCTCCATTTTGATGACAACTCCCTTTTCTCTCTCACTTGTTTTGTATACTCATGCAATCACGCAGGTACTACTCATGCGCTCCTTCAATCATGAACAATGAAACAACTATGGGTAATGGCTCCAATCAGTAAGGCTGAGCCTACATAATCAAACAAACAGAAACAATTGCCAATACTGATAACACATTTAATTAGAGACTGAGCAAAGGGACATACGAAAACAAATCAATAAGACCCTTCATTAATTATTTCAACCATTTTGATTAGGAGTTTATTTAATCTATTTTTCAATAACAAATGACTCAATAATTGCAAACCTATAAGAAAACTTAATATCACCAGGATTTCTACAAAAAAAGATAACTAGACATCAGTGAAAACTTTCATTGCCATACTACCACACATTCTTACACACACTGCAAAACATGCATACAATGTCAGACAAAGACAAACATATACAAACAATGGATATTAAAGCTTGCCCACACCAATGGTACCAAAATAAATTTGGACTGCTATCAACAAGAATATTTTAGGCAAACGCAAACAGGGTAAAGATATCAACAATTTTACTGCAAACCCTGCCAACGTCCTAAAGAAATATACAAAAAATCAGAGCACTGACCATGTCATGAGTGATGTAATATGTGATGTCATCATCAGTGCATTGCGGGGGCACAAATTATAGTTAGCTCAACTAACTATAACAGCCGAATTTCTCTGTTTTTGTACGAGTGATGTCAGCCTAACTATAATGCCCCTGAAACCTGTGTTTCTTTCAGTGAATTATATATATATAGATATATATATATATAGTATATGTACTTACATATATGTGTGTGTGTACTGTGTATGTACATATATGTGGAGAAGTATGCATATATATATGTATGTGTGTGTTTGTATATATATGTATATATATCAGTGATGTCATTTTAGATGTCATCAGTGATGCCATGAGTGATGTAATACGTGAGGTCATAAGCAGGGCATTGAAGGGGCGTAAGTTATAGTTACCTCATCTAAATATAACTGCTGAATTTTTCTAGTTTTGTACGAGTGAAATGTCAGTCTAACTATAACATCCCTGTAACCTTTGGTTTTCTCAGTCGATTTCTAAGGTTTTTCAAGTTCTATTTTTTAACTATAATGTCCCTGTAACCTTTGGTTATTTCACAGAATTTCTATGGATTTTTAACTAGTAGTTGCATTTGTAGAGTGGTGGAGAAAGGCGTCAGGACTCCGACCAGCTCTCATGAGTCTCGCGGTGTCACACTTACTAGAGGTAACAAGAGGGCTTCCTGGCACCTAAGGACCCGCAGCTTCCAAGAGGACTTCAAACCCTTACCATTAGTGCTCCAGGATGCACATTTGAGGAGTGGTGGAGAAAGGGAGTGTAGCCTCCGAAGACCTTGCAGCAATCCCGCTCTGTGGGATTTACTGGAGGTATCAGGAGGGCTTTTTGGCCCCTCGGTCCCTCAGCCGCCAGGGAGACTTTATTGGCCAACCAGTAGTGTGCCAGAAGGTGCATTTGCAGACTGGTGTAGAAAGGGGCATGGCCTCCAATGTCCTATCAGCACTCCTGCTGTGTTGGACTTATTGGAGGTAGCAGGAGGACTTTCTGGACCCTAAGGATACTTAGCAGCCAAGGAGACTTCTTCCCCAGCACTGAACCAAAGGCACCTTTTCAGAGTAGTGGAGAAAGAAGGATGGGCCTTCGGCTACTTGCCGGTCCTGCATTTGTTTTTGTATTTGATTTCGACCCGGGAATCCCATTCCTCCTCCCTGCCCGATTTAGGCCTTGGAGACCCCATCTTTGGGGACCTGCCTGTAGTGTGAGTGCCATTGTCCCGGGGCACGCAATGCCAATGTTGAGGACTGCTTGGGGAGCCTCAAGGCCCCCACTGTCCCTGCAGGCTGCCTACCTCCTGCAGTAGCTGGTATTGCTCATACACATAGGGAGCTGCTAACATACATCTCCCTGTGTGTTAAAGCAAATCGTGCTCTGCTTTGAGCAAGCTAGAGCAAAATCTTCTCACTTGCTCAAGGCGGAGCAAAGTATGCTATGGCTTGGCAGGAGTGGTAATGGTCCAGCCAAGTCATGACAAACAGCTATGTCCTAGCAGCAGGCACTCCAGGAGATAGCAGGAGCCGCCATGGGGGCTGGTGACCCCATGGTGATTACTGCTCCAGAGAGGACACGTGGAGACCTCTCTTTTTTTTAGAATTTGCCATGGACCCCCTGCACTTTATTTGACAATTGACCCTAAAAGGCAGCAGTCCCTGGGCCTTTGAGGGGTTCACTAGCCCCATCCATGAATTCAAATTGAACCCCTGGGCAGGTGGCAGCCCCCGGGGCTGCGGGGGAGTCAATGCAGTCCCCCATTGTGATTAAAAGATAAGGCCCCTAGGGAGTTGGCGGACCCCATGGTTGGGGGTTCCAAGAGGCCCCCATTTACAAAAGATATTCCCCAGAGAGGAGGCCGACCCCAGGACAGCACAGGAGGCTGTATGGGCCTCCCTCGCATTTATTTATAAAGAAGCCCTTGGGAGGTTGTGGTCTCTGGGGCATCAATGAGCCCCAGGAGGGGGGACCATGCACCCTCTCTCCTTTATTACAATACCCCCTGGACCTGGCCCACCCTGGGACCAACTAGAAATAAAGCGCGGGAGCCCACAACATTTTTTTATTTTCAGGGAGAATCACAGATTCCGCACAAAATGTTAAATCAAATGCTTTTTTGGGCCATGTAGGGTCGCTGTGGGTCCCCCCAAGATGCCTAGGGGGTCAGGGTATTTTTACCCTGTCCCTTTTATTTTTATTTTTAATTTTTTGTGGGACTCAACTTCAAGCCGAGTCCCAAGATGACTGCCAACACTTCCCCCTTGAAGTGTTGGCAGCCAATCAAATTTCAGTAGAATTTCCGTAGAATTTTGGGGACCCAGGTATCCATATTTTTGAAACTTGAATATCTCTGAAACTACTGAATGGCTTCACACCAAATAACAAAAAAACATGTTTCCTAAATCAACATCTAGCTATCCGCCAAATTTGATGTAACTCTGTTCAGCGGTTCGAGCTGTGGTTGTGTTCAAAAAATGAAAAATCCCTGTATACACAACATGTGGAAAACGCATTTTGGACCCCCTTTATTCTCTGCTCCTGCTTGATGGATCATCCCCCAAAACTTCAACACAGCAGCTGATCCAAAAAGGGGATGTTTTTTGAAAATTTCTTGAAGATTCATCAAGCTGCACCAAAGTTATTGGCAAAACAAAACACACTTTTCCTATGGACACTTTGATCCTAACTATAACTACCACTGGCAACATATAAATATCTTTGAGTAGCAGACTCTCCAGTGTGCCGGGTGCGTGCCAGCCCCTGACCCCTCCCCCTTGCCTGCCAGTGCTCGGCCACAGGGAGCGTGACAGGAAAATTTGTGCAGGGGAAGCGCCACCATCTTGGAAAGGAGAGGGGATGAGGAGGAGCAGAGACAGGAAGCTGAGGGGAGACTAGAGAGCACGGCTGCAGGGCAGAGCAGCAGGGACACTCAGGGGGATAGCCCAGACACCAACAAGGAAGCAGAGACACAGCAACAGTGACCCCACTCTGCCCCAGTAAGAGCGCATCGCCGCCCAGTGCTGTCAAATGCCCGTGTACCGCAGGCCCTTTATAGACTGTCACTTTCTCCCCCACCTCCACGGCTGCCCGACTAAGGTCCAAAGTGTCCAATTTAGACTGGTTAGCAATTGTCACTGAATAAGATCTGAGTTGATTCCAGGAAACATGGGAAACAGGATCAATTGATTTAGATGGCTATCGTTCCTTTCACACTCCGGCCCGCCCCTTTGCTTTGGGGCCGAAGCAGGAGGGGGATTTTAACTTTGCTAACAACACCCTAAAACTAGCAGTTCTATCATTTTTTAATGATTCTCCTTACTATCATTTCCTTTACTTAAAAGGCCCGAGAGGCGATATAATTCTTCTAATGAACTTTTATAACAATAATTTTAGTTCCAGTAGGAAACATGTTGTTGACATGCTGGAAAGAGATATCAACTTTTCTTTTAGCACCCTTAAACAGCTTTCAAAAATCTTATGGGTGGGCATTTTTAATGCACACTGTTGTGCCTTTTTGAATAAAAAAGTGTGTGGCATGTCTAATGAACTAGGTGACCCAATCCTCCACTTTGTGCACAATCCCTATGGTGATACCCTGAATAAATTGTTTTTTATTAATAATCTGGAAATCATGAATCCAATGGATCCCAGTTCTGGCTCCTTATAAATTACATTTGGATTGGCCAGGCAGGGCTCGACCCTTGATTATTTGTTGATCGCTTCATCTTCTAAAAAGCTTATTTTTAATATAGTAATCATGCCATATGGGTTTAGTGATTATGATGTCATAATTGATTACCTGGAATGGGGGGGGAACTGTTCTGGATCAGATTAGGCACGTCAAACTTGTCATAGCAAGGAAAAACGGGATAATCTCAAAGTGGGAAATAGCAGATAAAACAAAAATCGCTACAATTGTGGGCGGTAATAGATTTAACGACATTATGACCTGTCTAGTAGAGAATACCAATCCAATGTATTTAAAAATGGCCTTTGATAGGATATTATCAGAAGCCAATCAGGCATTAACTAGGGAAAGAACATCCTCTAATACGTCAGGCCCTAAATGGTTTGACCAGTCATGCACTAAGGCTTTATCAACTCCACACCAGGCTCTCAGATCCACCTCTAGCGATCCAGAATTCATTAAGATTCCGCGGCAACGATACTTAGCGGCAAGAAAGTGGAGGACTAATACCCTTAAGGAAGACAATTGGGAGAAACTGCACCAAGCAACTCTCTCAAAAAATGGCAGGGATTTCTGGAGAGTCATTAATGCCCCATTCCGCAAACCTGCTGAAGACCCGAGCATAGAGTGCTATGTGGATGAGGATTCTTGGATCGCACATTTCTCATCCATTTTTAACTCACATTTTGAGGGATCGGCTACCCAGCAGACACCTAGTACTTCTCCTATTAATTCTCCCTTATGTTTTAATTTACATGAAATAAGATTGGCCCTTTCACAGTCCTCCACTAATAGAGCCCCTGCCCTGGACAGCAACCCAATGGATATTTTTATGGAGCACCCAGATCTTTAGGGACGAGTGCTGACTAATGTTTTTAATGTAATTGCCACAGTGGGTCTACCAGACTCATGGAAGAGGTCAATCATAGTTCCAATTCATAAGAAAGGAGAAAATTTGAGCCCAAAAACTATCGTCCCATCTCTTTATTGGACAACACTGCTAAACTGATGGGTTGTGTTTTACTAAACAGGCTAGAGGAATGGGCCACCCACAACAATGCCCTGATCTTGGCACAATACGGGTTTAAAAAGGGGAATGGTACTCAGGACCAATGCCTCAATCTAAGCTTACTAATGTCCAAGTATACCCAATTAAAGCAGGGAAAGCTATACTTGACATTCATGGATCTATCAGCAGCATTCGACTGCGTAGCACATCACCATCTCTGGAAAAAAAAATGACAGGAATGGGTATTGACAAGGCGATAATTACTTTCATTAGACAGCTCTACTCATCAGCCTCTGAAAGTGTTCGTTATGGAAACAAAGGTGAGTACTCCTGGCCAGTTTCAATCATGAGGGGGGTGCACCAGTGGTGTGTTCTTGCCTCATTGTTTTTTCCATCTAAACAAATGGGGAGGAACCACCCCTGTTGGGCTCCACACTGGATGTTCCCATGGATAATAATGTGTGCACCCCAATTCTACTATACACAGACGATGCTTGTATTAATTGCCCACCCTGGCCGAGTTTTATTGCAATTACTGGAAATCTATGTTAATTATATGAGTAGCTTAGACCTAAAAACAAATGAGGCAAAGTCTTTTGTTTCAAATAACTGGGTGCAGAGAGCGGAGGGTCCAACACTTCTATGTATCAGGACACAAAATTGCTCATACAGACCACTTCTCTTACCTCAGAATAACTTTTGAGAGACAACTGTCCTGGACTAACATGATCACAAATAGGGAACACTGGAAAAGAGTATTATTGCACTTAATTCTTTTACAAAAAACTGGGCGCAAGACCTCTTGAAATGATCAAAAAGGTTTACTCTGCCAAACCAATATCAGTAACAAACTATGGGACAGGGATATGGGGATTTAGTTATTCCCAGACCCTGTAGACTATTGAGAACTCTTTCTGGAAAAAACACATTGGCCTTCCTTGAAAGCTGTTCCAACATTGTATGCCATGCTGAACTGGACGTCCCTTACATCAATGATATAATTAGGTTGGCTCCTATACTCTTATGGCATTCGATTTGGAGAAGAGCATCAGTGAATCTCACACAGAGGCTAATAGAAGATTGCCTCATGTCCAAAGGATACTGTGGTTATCATACATCAAAACAAGTGTCACCTCTCTTGGTTTAGATCATCTATTCACATCTCCATCAAACTGCACCACAGTCTCAACAAAACAAATTAAAACATTATTTTCAAACAAAGAGATCTTGAGCGTTTTATTTTGAACCGTTCAAAAGTGTCCGTAAAATTATACTTAGAGGGTCCTATTGATCAGGAAGGTGCAGCACCCTATTTATTTTATGTTACTAACCCATGCCATAAATTTATTCTAGTGAGGTTTTGACTGAATTTTATACTGTGTATGTTTTCCTATCCAGCAAGCATTTTCTCTATCTCTGATCTTCCTCCCTAACTGTGTGATGGCTCTTCTTCTCAAGAAAATTTACATATTTTCTTTTTCTGCAAATTTTATAAGGCTCATCACAATAAATTAATGTGGCCGCTTATGCATAAACATCACTGTATTCAATGTCGCCCAGCCCTGTACTTTGTACAATCATTGTCTGACCAATTATTATGTTATTCCGTGGCTTCATTTCTACTTCTTTTATGGAAGAGTAGGCGGCAGGGTAACTCTAGTTTTATGAATTGTGTGTTTTCATTCTGTTCTTAAATCCAATGTTTTAAATCCCCATCTCATATTACTGTTAATATTTGCACTGTGAAAGCTGTATTGTTAATGTGTTTTTTATATTGCGTTTCTTGCACTTTTATGATCTTACTAAGTAAGTATTGAATAAAAAGACTTGGCAGACTGACTGAGTGGCGGACTGTAAGCACATTGCTAGGGTATGCATTACAACGTCCTGCAGCAACTGAGGGAAGAACATGTTATTTTAACAATGGATTACATATCGACATGAGAATAGTCCATCAAAGGACTTGAGAAAATCTAAATAGGCACATTGATAAAAGCCTGATTATCACATGAATGAGGCAGTCCTCTTTCTTTGACCCTGAAGTTCCTCCAATGAGAACGGTCCATCAGTGTTTTAAAGACATGCAACTGACACCATTTTATTTATTTATTACCTGCATTGAAAAAGGCTTGCCAAAACGCGTCTGCAAGGTTAATAAAGTTACATGTGGAAGAGAAATACCCGGAGTCATAAGTTTCTGGCGACGCAATGACACTAGGTGAGTGCGAGCTGTGTCGGAGCCTGCTACACATTGGGGAGTGGGCACTTGTTGATATATATATATATATTACCTACTGGCAGTCGCCAGTAGGTAGTTATAGTTAGGACCTATTTTCCATAGGAAATCTGCAACATTCTATTCCCAATAAGTCTGGCGCCGGTTGACGAATCTTCGCAAAATTTTCCAAACTTTTGGCCAGCTCCGGTCCGCTCCTATCCTGAAAGTTTCGTGGTGATTCGTCAAGCGGGGGCTGAGAAAAAAGGGGGGTCCCAAAACGCGTTTTCCCCATGAAATTTCCCATAGGACCTGTTGACGCAGCTACAGCCCGAACTGCTGAACGGAATGACACCAAATTTGGCAGAAAGGTAGACCTTGGTTCAGAGTCGTGTCGTTCAGTAGTTCCTGAGAAAATCAAAAGTAAAATCACATATATATCTGGGCAGAGCCTAGTAGGTAGTTATAGTTAGGACCTATTTTCCATAGGAAATCCGCAACATTCTATTCCCAATAAGTCTGGCGCCGGTTGACGAATCTTCGCAAAATTTTCCAAACTTTTGGCCAGCTCCGGTCCGCTCCTATCCTGAAAGTTTCGTGGTGGTTCGTCAAGCGGGGGCTGAGAAAAAAGGGGGGTCCCAAAACGCATTTTCCCCATGAAATTTCCCATAGGACCTGTTGACGCAGCTACAGCCCAAACTGCTGAACGGAATGACACCAAATTTGGCAGAAAGGTAGACCTTGGTTCAGAGTCATGTCGTTCAGTAGTTTCTGAGAAAATCAAAAGTAAAATCACATATATATCTGGGCGGAGCCTAACCACACATCTCATCATGAGATCTGCTTGGCTGTCAGCACTTCATCCAAGAAGTGTTGGCAGCCATCTTGGGACCAATATACATGATAGCACCTCATTAAAAAGCATTGCAGTTAATAGAAGGTTTTAAGACTTTAGTTACATTATAAATCATGTGTTGATGGTACCATACTCATTTTAGGAATTGTGGTATGTTCTAAGGTGATTTTACCATGTGAAAAAGCCTTCTGCTGGGATATCATGAATCATGTTTGAGAGAAAACTATTTTCACATGCTTTTCCCACAGAGGTTTGGAAGGTGATCTATAAGCTAAACTGAGAGCATATTTTCTGTAAATTCACATTATCTTTCTTAGTCATGTGAGAATGAAGTCTTACATTCTCAGTAAAACATGCACATCCAACAAGGGCAGAGACTGTCAGTTGATTCCTTTGTGTTCTACTGCAGCTTCCCAGAGTGTTCCAAAGAACAACTAGAGCGCTAACACTCCTACTTATGATAAACGTACGGCAGACCTGAAGCCATCTTGATTGGAATAAAGTGGTAACTCTTAAAACATTTAATTTAAAAAGGAACAAAATGAGGGGGTTCATTTTGCCATAGAATGTATGATTAGTGCTACAGAAAGAAAAATTAGGGCACATTTTGAGTGACTTCTCAAATCCTCTTCTATTTCATTAAAGAATTCTGACATGCAGACTGAAACATGCACTTTCAATACCAGCAGCAGACTTCCCTGGTGAGCAGTAGCTTTACTACAGTTATCTAATGAGCAATTAGAGTGCTAACATTCTGAATTTATGGCAAATGTGTGACACATCTGAATGCCTTCTTCATTGAATCAAAGTAAAAAACTGACAGTATGCGTACTGAGGAGACTGTAGTAAATGAGGAAATTAGGAAACTTCATAACAAGTCTCCCAAGATGGCCACCAGAGACAAAAGAGCCCAAATGTAGCACAAATATCACCGAGATGTAGCCCAAGTATAGCCCAATGACAGAAATCCCAGAGTGTTTTAAAGATTAACTAGAGCGCTAACAGTCTTACTTATGACAAAAGTATGGCACACCTGAAGCCATCATGATTGGAATAAAGTGGTAACACTTAAAACATTTAATTTGCAAAGAAACAAAATGAGGGGGTTCATTTTGCCATGGAAATTATGATTAGTGCTGCAGAAAGAAAAATTAGGGCACATTTTGACTTCTCAAATCCTCTTCTATTTCATTAAAAAGTTCTGACATGCGGACTGAAACATGCACTTTGAATACCAGCAGCAGACTTCCCTGGTGAGAAGTAGCTTTACTACAGTGATCTAATGAGGAACTAGAGTGCTACCATTTAGAATTTATGGCAAATGTGTCACATTTGAATGCCTTCTTGATGGAACCAAAGTAAACAAGCATTGAAAATGCAATAGGTCTCGCCCTCGTTTAAGTTAAAGCAATTCTCTTTGTAATTAGGTGGCTTTTTAGCTTTGATTTTATTAGTGTTTTTGAAAATTTCATATACATAACATGCATATATGTATATGTATGCATGCATTTATATTTGTATTTATATAGATATGCAGATTATATATATGTTTATGTATGTATGTATATATATATTCACTGACAAAACCATAGGTTTCAGGGGCGTTATAGTTAGCTGGACTTTTCACTCGTACAAAACCATTGAAATTCCCCCGTTATAGTTAGTTCAGCTAACTATAACTCGCGCGCCCGCAATGCACTGCTGATGACGTCACATATTACATCACTCATGACATGGTCAGTGACATAACTCATGACATCACTGATGACATCTCATCACCTCAGGCTAATCCCCTCCCTTCACCACTGTGTAAACGCTAGGGGTGGGCGGAATTTGCGATATTAACTATCGCAATTTATCGCGAAAATGTTAAAAATTATCGCAAACACGCCGGAAATATCACGAAGACGCAGAAGTTTTTTTCCCGCCTGTTCACGGTATTTTTTGCTTGATCGCAGGTCGCCAACTTACCCATACGGTTGCTCACGGGGGCGGCCATCTTGTTTTCACTTATCCTGCCCTCTCGCGATGCTTACTTCCTGTTCCGGGTCGCGCAATGCATGTTCGCGCCCGTTCGCGGTCGATATTTCCTGTTCGCAACCGCTTTTACTTGATCGCGTTGCTTTTTGCTTGCTCGGAAGAAAATATCGCGCAAACTTGCGCACGTGGTCGCAATGGGCGCGGCCATCTTGTTTTTCACTCCATTGCATGGTTCTGGGGCCTGATTTTGAATCCTCCCAAAATCTTTTCAATCCTTTGTTTATAGCCACTTTTTTTGGATCTTTATTACTTATTATTTCTCTAACTATTTTCCTGCTTCTATATTTTTTGTTTTTGTCTACATTTTTTTTGTTTTTTAGCTACTTTTCTTTTTCTATTGCCTGCTATTTATTTCCTTTACTCCTTTATTTATTTTACCTTTTCTTTCCCGCCCCATCCCCAGTGCCATGTCTAAGGGTAGGGCTGTTCGCTGGCGCAGCCAGAGCCGCGACCGCCTTCCTTGATGAAGGCAGCGCCCACAAGGGGTGCAGGCACGGGCCTTATTTGGGGAGGTGGAGTTGGCTGCACTAATTTTCTTTCTGCAGCGCCACCTCCCCTCAATCCTGGCAGCAGGTTGCAGGCCTGGGTCCGGGTACGGCCTCCGGGAGCGTCGGCAGCGGTGGGGGAAGGTGCGCCGGGCAGTGTCACGCTTCTCTGGTGTCCGTCACACCCAGGCGCAACTGACGCACCGGTGGTCCGACATCTTGGACCGTGAGCAGGACCTGCTGGACCTGCTAGGTGTGGAGGTCCCGGGGCTTGGTGAGTACCTATTTAATTATTACTACTTTGTGTCTGTTCTTCTGCTCTGTGTTATATATTGCGAATATCTTTTTTTTCTTCCAACCAGCTAGAATGTTGCTGCTTACATTCCAGGTTAATTACGTTTAAAAGTCTGTGATTTTTTTTGACACAGGTGCTCTTCTGCGCTACTACTAATCTTACTTGTTTGCAGCTTTGCGTTTGCGCTTGCTTGGCGTGATTCTTTACGAGTTTATTTTAGAGAAATTAAGTTACGTAATGCTACAGTGACTCTAGTCCACTCCTTACTTTGTCCTGTCACTAATAGATAGGGGCGGATTGATACTTAGGTTTAGGTACTTTGTATGAGCTTCTAATTTGTTAGTGGTATGCGTGATGCCCCCTCACTCAGTTACGTGACATGCTGCTAGTATGGCAGTCTTTATTAGAACCTTTTCTAGTTTGTTCAATGAGTGGTGGTAGGCTTAGCAGTTACTTAGCACTAGCAGATCAGCATCAATCAATCAAACCAAAATTTGGTGTATACAAAAAATTTAGTCATGTTCATATGTCCTCCATGATTTGACCATATGCATTGTTGAGGAATACAGTGGAAATGCATACTTAATGTACAATTGGCATGCCTGGAATAGGTGAGCTAGGTTGGGTGGTACGTTGTACTTAGGCTTAGTTGTAACTTAGTATTCTGGAATCAGAATGGAAGACTGGATTACTGTTGATAAATAGTAACTTAAGTAGTCGAACTGCGAATCCCCCGATATTACTTGTTGACCAGATGAGATCGGTCAATTTAGTTATTGCAATTGTTGTTTACATAAGTGTTTTTTGACCGATGTTGAAAAATATTGTATTTGTTTGACACCATCCATCAATGTTTGTCTCTTTCTTATATCTTTCCTGTTCATCAGCACCCAGGGGAAGACCGACAGGGACTGGCAGTCGGCGGGACAGTCAGAACACCACCAGGAGGACACCGCTGAGGGCTACTCTGCTGGCCCCAGTAAGTCTTCTTGTTTTTAATAATATTTCTTATTCCATAACTTTTACTGCCCCATATTTTTCACGAACTAGTGTTTGTTTTCAAATGCTATTTTTTTACCACCAATTATCCTTCGATCTGTACGGTTTCAAAAATCTTATCCCTGCCTCCGCTCTGATGATTCTCAGTACTACTACTACTACATACTATCAGTCTGTCTGTACTGTAGTAGCTAGTCTTGCCCAGTTGGCCAGTGCCACTCTTTGTGAAAGGTTGTAATATAAAACTCATATTCACCAGTAGCTCGAGCCATTGAGTCCAATCCGTTGGGTCGTCGTCTTGTACTACTTTTACTCTTATTGATCTTGAGGCTTTGAAAATTCACAGCAACAACAGCCTTACCAGATTTATTACTCTTTTGATATGATACCCTATAGGACATACTACTGTTGTAGGGATCTTGCACATACACAGACATTTGCACCAGAAAATAGGATGTTGGTGATGGTAGGTTAGACCTTCCTCGCACACCTCAATCAGAAATTCCACACCCACCACAATTCCACTGCTTGACTATAGTACTGTCTTGTCATAACTATTAGGTCTCGGAACCCTCCCCCCAAGATACCCAACAAGTAGAAAACCCAGAACATAACACACCCCAACCTCTCAGTCGTGGAAGCAATGCACATGCACACCCTTACTTTAATTTGCTCACTCGTGTAAGTTAGTCCACACCAAATACCACCAAGTCTATGTAAGTTCAAAATGTTTATTTCAATTTGAGAAGGTCTGTACACTGTTTTATTATAAAATGCAGCACCAACCGGAAAATCAATAACATTAAAACAATATTCATTGTTACACTTATACAGTTGGGAATTAAATCATGATAACTGAACAGTGGTGGAAGGCAGCACCACAATCCCCTAGGAATTTAGTTTATATAAATTTATAAATGAAGATGTGAGTGAAGGGACCCCTCACCTTAGAAGAACCTAGTACTGGTAGTTGTTGCATCATTCAGAAGCTCTGGTTCGTAGAAGGGAATCTTGCGTCTGTAATGCGAATAATGAAATGGTGTGCGTTAGTATATTGCAACTTGCAAGCATTTCTCAGCCGTGCCAAAAAGTGTAGCATTTATGGATAAGCAATATGGACTAACAGTAACAGTAGTACACCAGTACTTCCTAAAAAAGTGGCTTGTTAATGTTTTTGTTGACCGCTTGTAAGCAGCGCGTAGACTAGACAGTAGCAGTGTGAGGCAGGTCATGTGGGCTCAAAGGTGTCTTAAGAAGCTGCAAGGTAACGTCACATGTGCAAAAATAAAAGACACAAAGGTAAAATGGTAGCATGGCTAGGGCTAATTAAGCAAAGGCTACAATGATCATATATAACTATTAGTGTCTACTCTACTACTACCTGATTTGTACTAGTGATGTATGTTAGTATTAACTCATTTTTCAACCTTGCTACTCATCAATAGGGGGGAGGTGTATATGACGCCTAATAAATGTGTAATGTTTTCTAGGCGCACTACCGACCACCATTGCCGGGGCCAGCGAACAAGGCGACGCAAAGGGCGAGGATGCGGCAGTTGCTGCCGATACCGACGATGGAGCGGTAGGGGGAGTGGCAGCAACAGTGGCAGGCGGTGGTAAGTTAGATTCATAACCCTTAACTATTGTTGAACTTGACAGTACACTCACTGCAAGGGTGTACCGTATGTATATGTATACTGTACAGTTGTGACTTAGGGCCCCATTAGGATAGTGGGCGTATTGCCCCCGCTGGGCCGTCTGGAATTCACTGCCGACACCGCAGGGGCAAACCTCCCGCCATCCCTGTAGAAAATATTCAGACCCCCCACATGTCGACCAGGCGGAAAAGGGTTCAATATGGCGGTGGTGTCTCTCTGAACACACCGCCAGCCATATAATCTGCATTTTGGAATGACTTTGCGTGGCGGCATTGCCGTCCGTTACGGAAAGGCATGCAGACATTGCAGAGTATGCTTGGGGGCCCCCATGGAGGGTACCTACCTATGCTATGGTATCCCCCCGCCTTTCAAAGCAAAACGAGACAGGCTCCGTGCGGGGCCCGTCATGTTGTGCTTGGAAAAGCAGCAAAACATTTTAGCATTGCTTTCGGCAACGCCAACCAGAATGTAAAAAAAACAGGATGCGCCCGCCACTGTGCCGGGCGCATCATCCTAATTAATTGTCCCCATGGGACCCCCACCCTTTTTAGCATGAGGATGGCGGGTGGACAAAGTCCGCCCGCTATCCGATGTCGTGAGTAAGTATGAGTTGTTGGGGACGTTTGAAGAGTGAACTAGAAGACTAGAATTCCCTTTAATTGGCATAGGAGCGGGAGTATTGGGCAACCAATGGCCTCATCTATCTGATTTCAACTCCGCTTTGAAAGTTTTATGGAGAAGAGCACCTGGTGCACTGTTCAACTAAAAAGTGAAAGACGGGTGGAAGGAAGAAGGACGGGCGACATTTAAAATGTTATGTACTACTGTGCTTTATTTTATAGTGCTACTCTACCATGCCACTATGTGTATGAATAATTAACTTGTCTTACTATTTTTCTAAGAGTATATTTTACAATTGTCTTGTTTTTTTCCTTTTGATACACAGCTACTCCGAAACAAAATCGGAAGGAGTTGGCCGCCAAGGCACGGCGCCGGAAGCTGGAGGCAATCCAGCGAGAATACCGGCGGCTGGTGGTCTTAGCCGAGGAGGAGGAGGAGACTGCGGCTGCAATTGTTGAAGCCTCCTACAGTGGCCTGGGCCCCAGGCACCGCCCTCCAGCGGTACGGCGCCACCGTCTGGCGGCTGCCCGCCGCCACCGTGCCATCTCTGGTGCCCCCCCCACTGTGGCTGCAACTGCCGCGCCCTTAGACGCCGAGTCGCCCGTTTAGAGGGCCAGATGCGAGTCCTCCTCGAGTCCCGCCCCACCACTTAGTCCCTGTCATCCTGTTCTGCCCCTTTTTTAATTCTTGTTTGAGTGGGTGGGTGGGAACTTGTTTGGGCGTTACAGACTTTTTTCTCCAATGGACATTGGTTGGGGTTAGGGAGGGGGGTGGGTCAGCTTTTGTGGGTTTAGTTTAATTTTGTGAGGGTAAATTAAATATATTTTTCTATGTTACATGCAATGTTGTTAATGTTTTGTAGGTGGGGTAACTGTTTTACATCACACTGTTTCCTTGCTGGTGCATGGCCGCCCATAGCCTGTGTTTGATTTAAATAATTGGCTGACTGTATAAGACACAAACAGATAGATGCGACACACCTCACTCATTGACTTGTCCTTCTAGTACTTTCGGTCTGTCCTCTAGTCTATGCATTCTTTGTACTGGTGTGTGAAAATGAAATCATTGACAACATGTCCATTATTAATTCTGCCTCCCCCAAACTTCTCTCTTACCGGTGCTTGATGTTTATGTCCAACTGTGGCACAGCACTGGCTGCATGGTGAAGATGGTTTCCTTTTTCATACATGTCATGATTGGGGTGGTGGTGGCATAGTAGTAGTAGTAGACATTGGCAGGGCGGCAGCATTTTCAAAAAAAGAAAAGGAGACAGTCAATCGCCTTTGAGAGACTGTTAGAGGAGTAGTAGAATGAAGTACAGTACAGAACTTACCGAGCAACAATAATATGCTCAAATATTTGACAAAAAAAACTGAATGGTGGTTGGGATAGCCTACTAGACAGAGTTACAAACTATAGTTGTGTCGAGTCACTTGACTAGGCCTACAGCCTAACAGTTAGGGCTGTATATGAGGAATGACAACAAACAAATCCAATCAATGCCGGCAATTAATCCTGAGGTATATGTTCCTTTGTTAAATAAAATAACCTCTGAAATATCCTACTCATGGGTGGGCAAGCAGAAGAATAGCATCGCTCTGCCTTGAAATTGAAGTAGTGTTGCTTTCACCACATCCGCCCCAGCAAGTGTGTGATTAAGTATTGGTGTACATTTAATTTAGTTACACCTCGACAATAAGTCACACAGCCCGGGGGAAGAGGGTTAGGGTTTGTTGAATGGATGGGAAGGGGGTTTTTGGGAAAGGTTTGACATAGAAAAACAGTATACATACATAGACAAACAAACGACAATCATTGAAGACTACCATATCCATATGTTAAGGAAGAAAAAGGCAATGCATGCATGATGATGAGAGACCCGGATTACATACACTTCTAGTTCTTGTTCTGTTCCGGCCTTAATACTTTTACAGATAGCAAATAGAAATTGTAAATATTGTTAGGGAAGAATCGTAAACACAGAGCAAACCTAATGATGATAATAACAACTCCAAGAACACACTGTTGTAAAGATTGTATACAAAATATTAATCGAATTATGTAAAAGAAGATAAAAGTGGATACTGTTACTGTGTTATCCTGGTCAAAAATGTGGACTGGATTTGCATCTCGGCATTCCTCTTGCTCCTCTCGTCCATCAATCTTGGGTGTGTCGCCTCGCCACTCGCCACTGCCCGGCTGGAAAAAAAAAAGTGATTTATTGGTAAGGTAATTATGCATTGTAATGTTTTACAGAGTTTAGGGCAAGGCCCGGCCTGTAATTGTAGATGGAAAACCAAAGGGGATATTGAGAAAGAAAGTTAAAACAAATGCACAAGTTATGGTGTAGTGCAACAAGAACACTTTCCGAGGTGGCATGTATGCATCATCTCTACTACTCTAGTCTGTTTCCAGCATTGACCTTCAACAGTAACAGGAGAGAGCAGGCCCACAGTGCTTAGCAGTAGCACATCCTATGTTAACAGACACTTTAGAGTCCTTTTTTTTTTTCTCAAAGAGTTGGACAAACGCAAAGCACATTATACATTCCAAACATTGCATTTTACAGTTTCAGTTAGTAAAATCAATGCACTGCAGTCATCCCACCGCTACACTCTATTCCACTTCTACACAGACATTTGTGTCTGCTGTGGTTGTTGTTGACGTGTTTACCTTTATGCTTTTCCGTTTTATGCCACTCATGAAACGTCCTCCTGACTTCATCATCATCTCCGATACTTTTACTGACTGACTGTGAAGATCGGCCTGCAGAATAAGTAACATTTTTATGACACAACAAGAGTAGAAATATAAATATTACTGACTTAAGTCATTCTTTATTGTGTACAGAAAGATAGATTACTAGTACACTTTGACTTCACTTTGTGCACAAGAAACAAACAACGGAAACACAAAGACCAATCGCTCAGAGTCAGGTGTCCAATTAATTGTCATTACCTGTTCCTTCTCATCTTAAGTTAACGGGCCGTCTATTTCGCCATCATCATGATGGACGGGTCTGTTGTGTCAATCATACTCATTGCACAGATTGAGTGAGTCCCCTTCCTGTATTGAATTAAAAGCAGTGTATCACCTAGCTGAAGGAGAAGTACAAATGTAATATTTGCAATAAGGGGACAATTGAATTTACCTTGCGTTAAGTTTAGTGTGTTCTGTAGAAAGTTGATTAGTGGCAGTGCACAATTACATAAATTCATGCACAACAAACACAACAAAATCTAAATCATTCAGTCTGCGACTCTGCGTCCAATGCATAGCATCAATCATTACCTGTTCCATCTTATTTTCAGTTAATGGCCAGTCTCTCTCGGCTCTGAAAGGAGTATAGCTATTGTAGTCATCTGATTCATGCTCCACTTCTTTTGGAAGGACTAGGAAAGTTTGAATTTGTTGTTACCATCATCCAATCATCATTCATGAGGGAAATGGAATTGAGCAGGAGATTCAGTATGATGGAGCGGAGGAGCTGGATTCGGAGGACTGTACTGTCAAATAGCAGACACCTGAAACGTGTATATTAAATTAGAAGAGTAGAAGACGGTGGTAATGGATTTGTTGTGATTCACAAGTTTATAACCGGAACGACAGACACATAAACAAAGGGGGAAAAAAGGGAGGAAGACAGTAAGTGTGAGCCTAATTGTCAGGGAAGTATAGCTCGTCCTCAAACTCTGGGGGTTCAGCCAGTAGTAGGTAATCATCTGACACAATACTTCCGTCACCTGAGCCGCTGTCCTCATCTTCCTCCATTGCTTCATGTATTGTGTAATTTGGTGGTATGAAGTGCTGATTCATTTTGATCATTTTTAACCTCTCCACGTTTTTTGGCGATAGACTGGTCCTTCTCAATGTTACAATGGAACCAGCAGCACTGAAAACACGTTCGGAAGAGACACTTGCGACAGGGCAAGCCAGATAGCTTATCGCCAGCCTGCTGAGCTGTGGCCATTCAGACCTTTTCCTATACCAATACTGCAATGGGTTTTGATCAATGTACACCTCTGTTGGGTCGTCCAGATAGGCCTGGACCATCCGCTCAATGTTCAGGGTTGCTGCTGGTAAGCTTTCGTGCTGTTTTTTCTGTGCATCAGCACTGTGCTTATTAAAGCCTAACTTTAGATACCAATCCTGTAATGATAATGATTGTACTCGGCCTAATGATCCAGTTATTGTTTCTGTGGTCGATAGTGATGGTGAGTGTTGTAATTGTGATCCAAATGCACTGCCCTCAGCCGACGAAGTTGCACTTGATCCTGCATGTCCTGCTTCAGTACTTCTTGTGGGTTGATCTTGCGGGCTTTTAATTAGCTGCCATTCGTTTTCCAACTTACTGGCTACTTCAGCTATACAACTTTTGTAGCGGGCAACATCAATGTCGGAAAAAGCAAAGAATGTCTTCAGTGCTAATTTTGCACGTGGATCCAGAATTGTGGCACAAATGTAATGTTCTTGTGACAAAATTTTATTTTGTATCCTTACATTTTCAGCTAAGCACCGGGATAAGCTCTCCACCAAGTCATGGGCTTGCCTTCTGTCCTCTACACCTTTGTATGATTCAGACACATTAGTCAGCTCATGCTCTAGCATTTGCAGTAATGGGATAGCTTGGCCCATTGTACAGTCCTCCTTGCTGACTTCACGTGTGAAGACCTCAAAAGGAGACAGCATCTCAGACAGGCATTTAATTAGGGTCCATTGATCCCTCTCAAGGTTCATGCCTTTAACACTAGCATCCCTGCTTCTGTACCAGACATATTCATGGAGTGACCTGTGCTGTTCGTTTCAGACGATCAAGCATGTAATACGTTGAGTTCCAACGTGTTGCCACCTCCTGGATGAGTGCCTTGACTGGCATCCTAAGTTCACGTTGGATGATCCTCAGCTGCTTCCGAGCTTTAAAAGAATGGCTGAAATGAGTGCATACTCTTCGGCAGATGGCCAGTAAATTGCTGACTATGGGTTCTTTTTTTAGAAAGTCTTGAACTATAATGTTTATGCAGTGCGCCAAACACGGAACCCTGAAATAGGAACCAAGTTCCATGGCCTTAAGTACATTACTGCCATTGTCTGTGGCAACAAAACCAATACCAAGCCATCTGGGCCGCAGCCATTCCAAAACCTTGCTGCGAAACTCGTGTAAAATGTTTTCAGCCGTATGAGATTTCTCCATGGCGAACATGGCTACAGTTGCAAGTTTCCGATTACCTTCAAAAATCGCAGCTGTGTCAACAACACCTCGTGCAGATAGCTTATCTCTAACCCCCACAAAAGAGATCCAGTGTGCAGTGATGCACATGTAATCTGTGGCTTGGCAACTGCTCCACATGTCTGTTGTCAGGTGGATATTGTGCACAGCACTCTGCTGCAAAGCTTGTCCAACCAATTCCAGCACATCATGATGTAGTGCCGGAACAGCAATTTTTGCGAAATAGGACCGGCTGGCAACGTTCCATTTCGGGCAGATGGCAGACACAAATTCAAGGAAACCCACCCCTTCCACAAATGAAAAAGGAAGTAGGTCCAGCGCTAACATTTTTGCCAGCTTCGCATTGTACAATCGTGCTGTTGGGTGGTTGTGCTGGAACTGCCCCTCCAACCTAAACATGCTCTCAATGGTAGGCTGGCTTACTTTCCTTAGTGGTGCTGTTTTCATTAACCCACTAAGGCTCAATGACACAGATTGTCTCATTGAGGTACTCGGTCGCCTTGGTGTCTCACCTTGACTCTGAGTATGGCTCTTACTGCGGTGCCACTCTGATGTTACTGAAGAGGATGCGGGTGTTACCACTGCACTACTGGGGACAGGGCTAGAAATGCCTCCCTCTTCTTCACCTGCCACCACAATAATATCGCTCTCTGATTCATCCTGACCAACTTCAATGGGTTGAGCTTTTCTACTTTCTTTTAACTTAAGTAGGTGATCATCCCACACAATAGTGTGGTGTATTCTTAGATGACTTGCTTGTCCTCCGGTACCATAGTTTGTACCAAGCTTACCACGCCGAACACCTTGCCGACAAATTGAGCATATAGCAATGTTCTCCTCCTTGGCGCTAACAGAAAAGAAGTCCCAAACTGGGGAGGAGAACTTTCTGGCACTGCTGGATGTGCCACTTCCAACACCAGATGAACTGGAGGGGGTGCTTGAAATGTGACCCTGTGCACCTAGACTGTGACTTTTACTACCACTACCTACTGAGATGGTTGAGCTGGATGTAGGTCCCTGCCGGGCCTTGGAAAATATGGCAGCTGGAGGTAGTGGTGGTGTAACCTGTGTTGGTGATATCCGTGCTACATCCCGCTCAGTAGCAGCCTTTCTGGATAGGGTGAGAATGTTGGTCTCCAATCCCTTTGGGGCGGGAGTAATGTGCGTGATGACTGGCTCATCTTCATCAACATCATCAGCCCCTCTTCTACATCTACCTCCATAACTCTAAGTTTTTCTGGGACCTTCCTTTTCAGAAGCATTGTCTTGTGGCGTATATCACTCTCAGACTGAGCTGGTGGGAGCCAAGTGGCATCACGATCATCAGAAGCGGGGCTTGAAGAAGAAGATGATGGACTAAGCCTCCTTTTCCTTGCTGGTGGTCTGGAAGACAATAGATCTTCTGAAACAGTGGTTTCACTTTGCTCCACTTTGTCTGCAGGAAGCTTGATTTCCTGAAATGCCCCTACGTCAGGAGCAACAACTACTATGGCGGCCGCTGCTGTTCTTGTTGCGGCGGCTGCTGCTGTTCTTGTTGCGGCGGCTGCTGCTGTTCTTGTTGCGGCGGCTGCTGCTGCTCTTGTTGCGGCGGCTGCTGCTGCTCTTGTTGCGGCGGCTGCTGCTGCTCTAATTGCGGCGGCTGCTGCTGCTCTTGTTGCGGTGGCTGCTGCTGTTCTTGTTGCGGCGGCTGCTGCTGTTCTTGTTGCAGCGGCTGCTGCTGTTCTTGTTGCGGCTGCACACTGATCTGCTGAGTTTGCGCATGCGTTGGACTTGATTGTGTACTACTTTGCGGTAATGACATTTCTTCAACATCGCTGCTCGTTAGTAGACTGGCTACCTCTGCGACAATAAAGCCCTTGGGCCTAGGTTGGTGTGGTTGGACCGCTGTGCTGCTCCCAGCTTGGATCCCGGACAACGCTGCTGCAGGCGTAACGTTTTTGGTGCCAAAAAAAACATTTGCCGGCACACCACCAGTCGTGGTTAATGGCACTTCCTTTTTCTGTTCCTTCTTCTCACCGGCAACTTTCTTGGTACTGGACCTGGTACCTTTCTTTGGGGCCATCTTCTTCAGATATCAGGCAGGATGCAGATGCACAACAAGTTCTGGTCACACGTGGATGTGATGCGCAGCAGGACTTCTGTCTGGCTGGCAGTACAACGGGTAGCCGGGTGATGCTGATGACACCTCCTACTCTGTCTTTTGTGCACCTAAAAGCAAATAAGCCAGGAGAAGAACATCAGTGAAGTGTTGCATTTGTTGTTGTGGTTCAGTTACTTAGTACTATACTAGTGAAAACAAAAGATAGTCTAGCCATTTATGACTTTTTTTTTTAACTAGGGCTATGTTATACTACTGTGTACAGCCACACACTACACTCTCAGTAAGGATAGGAAAGTTAATAATAACCATCAAAATACAAATGTGATGGAAGTGGGGTGGACCCTATTTGCCATTAAATTATTTGAGCATTTCAGCATCCATGGAGCTGCTGCTGGCAAATGGGGGTGGATGGATGGATGGAGTAAGCCAAATAGCCAATAGGAAAACCATGCAGGCCTATGGGAAAAGCAGGACACTAAAAACTCCCAGTCCAAACACAAAAAAGGCCACCACCCACATGGACACTCACAAATCACAAACAAGCCGGGGGCCTGGAGAACATCATGAGCTGACAAAAGGCCTATAAAAGCCAGGTAAAGGATGCATGCTAAAGCACACTGCTCTGCCTTTTTAATGCAACAAAATGTAAATACAAACATTCACAGGCCCCAAAAAGGTCTGCAGGGTGCATGCATTGCACACCAACAACACACCAGTGACCAGACACATACAACAAAAGCATGTCTTTAAGACAACCAACATCAGAAAGGCCACCCCCAAAAAGCACACTTCCCCAACTCAATCCAATGCCATCCATGCCCTAAATGAAGTCTAAATTCAACAGACCACACAGAAAACACTTGATTAATAAAGCTGTGGCTACCTGCTCTGATCCTAGTGGATGAAAGCAGGCCTGTTGGCAGACAAGGCCAGGCAAGCTTGCAGGCCTAGGCTTCAAAATGGCCACCAGCCACATGGCCAGGCCCAACAACGTCAGAAAGGCCACCCCCAAAAAGCACACTTCCCCAACTCAATCCAATGCCATCCATGCCCTAAATGAAGTCTAAATTCAACAGACCACACAGAAAACACTTGATTAATAAAGCTGTGGCTACCTGCTCTGATCCTAGTGGAGGAAAGCAGGCCTGTTGGCAGACAAGGCCAGGCAAGCTTGCAGGCCTAGGCTTCAAAATGGCCACCAGCCACATGGCCAGGCCCAACAACATCAGAAAGGCCACCCCCAAAAAGCACACTTCCCCAACTCAATCCAATGCCATCCATGCCCTAAATGAAGTCTAAATTCAACAGACCACACAGAAAACACTTGATTAATAAAGCTGTGGCTACCTGCTCTGACCCTAGTGGATGAAAGCAGGCCTGTTGGCAGACAAGGCCAGGCAAGCTTGCAGGCCTAGGCTTCAAAATGGCCACCAGCCACATGGCCAGGCCCAACAACATCAGAAAGGCCACCCCCAAAAAGCACACTTCCCCAACTCAATCCAATGCCATCCATGGCCTAAATGAAGTCTAAATTCAACAGACCACACAGAAAACACTTGATTAATAAAGCTGTGGCTACCTGCTCTGATCCTAGTGGATGAAAGCAGGCCTGTTGGCAGACAAGGCCAGGCAAGCTTGCAGGCCTAGGCTTCAAAATGGCCACCAGCCACATGGCCAGGCACAACAACATCAGAAAGGCCACCCCAAAAAAACACACTTCCCCAACTCAATCCAATGCCATCCATGCCCTAAATGATGCTTGAAAATGAAATGCATTCAAAAAACACCAACACGAACAGTTGCTTCATCATGCACACACCCATGAGGCCATGGCCATGACTAGCTCGGCCCTACTACTATTACCCACAACATTTAAAAAAAAAAGGAATGAGGATAGTGATCAAAAATAAATTGTAGTTACAACAACTGCAATGCCCACAATCAAACAGACAAAACAACCACTTACTTGTAAAATATCCTATTCCAAAAATCCTCAAATCCAATTGCAATGATGCAGCAGACAAAAAGAGTGATCTTTCCAGCTCCAAATCCAAAGGCAGAATGAGCAGGAGATGGACAAAGCACTGGGAGGAGCTTGCTAGACAGGAACAGGAAGTTGGAGATTCTGTGTCACTTCCTCCCTCGCCCCACCTTTTTAAAAAAGGAATCCTTGCACAAAAAAGGACAGCCAAATGTCAATGTGAGGAGTTGTTTTCATCCAAAATCAGCATTTGCAGAAGGTTTCATGCTGCTAGAGCTGATATTCCTCTCCAAATTGAAAGTTTTACATGTTCGAGTTCTCGAGCTTCACATTACTTCCGCCGGATGTCGATGGCGTGTCGAAAATGACATGATCGCGTTGGATATGACGTGTTCGGGGTCTCTTTCTCCTTTTCGCGTCCAATTAGACGTGCCCGCGTCCTCACCCTCTCGCTCGCGGTGTAGAATGACGTGTTCGAGATCTCAATCTTCTCATACTCGTGCGGTGCATGATCGCGAGAAGAATGACGTGATCAAGCGGCAAATGACGTGATCGTGCGACAAAGCGATCTCAAACTGTTGCGAGACAGCGCAAAATGGCTACCAACAATCCAACATCTCGTGGAGAACGTGACCGGGTCGGGAAAACTTGTCGGCGAACGCGGGGATTCAGGTAAGGCGATCGCGCGTGTGCGAGAATGTATTATTTTACAGCGCGAGCAAGAAACAAATTATCGCTAAACTGCGGAATGCGGAAATTTTGACATTTTCGCGCTCTCCGCGGAACGCGAAAATGTCAAATTATTGCAATTTCCGAGAGCGGAACGGAAATTTAGCCCAGGCCTAGTAAACGCGCCCTGTGGCCGTTCTAAGTTGAGAGATTAAGACCCCTTGAATCCTAAGGGTCCCTAGGGTCAAACTAGCCCACTAGGTACCTCCAATAAGCGCCACAGAGCTGCGTTGCATAGAGTTGTAAAAAGGGGCGTGGCCTCAGAACACCTGTCTGCAACGCAGCTCCCTGGCGCACACTGGAGATACCTGTTGGGCTAGTTGGCCCTCAGGGATCCTCAGTATTGAAGAGGAATTAATTCCCCAACTTACAACTGGCCAGGGGGTGCGTTTGCAGAGTGCTGCAAGGAGGGGGCGTAGCCTCCAGCGCGATGCCGGTCTTTTATTTATTTTATTTTTTTAAGAAGGAGGGCTGTGTGGCCCCCCTTCTTTTTCTAATTTACTGGCCCTGGGGACCCCATCCCCCAGGGCCTGCACCCTAATTTGTTTGGTTGAAAAAAAAAAATTTGGCCCTCCCAAGGCCTTAATCGGCCCCGGGGACCCCAACCCCCGGGTCATGGCCTTTTTTTAATTTAAATTCTTTAGAAGGGGGCTGCGTTGCCCCCCTCCTCAAGCCACTTATGGCTCTGGGGACCCCATCCCCCGGGGCCGGCCTTTGTTTTTTATTATTTTAAAAATATATATATTTATAGAAACACCTAGGACATGCTAGACAAACCGTATGTACTTATCACCATGACGATTTGCGTGATATTCATTAGAAGGCGACTATGCATAGAATGAATCCACATGGAATGTATTTACACCGCTAGTGAAGCTCTGACTTGTCTGACGCCCTACCATGCCTAATCCCGGCACCCCCGCCGGTGGGTACTCTCCAAGTAGACACCCTTGTCGTTTATTTATACAAACATGGGTAGCTATTGACGGGCACATTTAATATACACGCACACCATGCCATTCAAAGGGGATTCGACAAAAATTTGATCAAACCATGCAAGAAACCCCCCTCACGGTTAATAAAAAACACATCCACCGCCGGATGTGTAATACTTTTTATTTTACTCTCTGGAAAGGAGACAAACCTCACTTGAGAGTCACAGCATGCTCCTGGCTGAGCCCAATGCTGTATTACACCCACCAGTGCCCGCTGATTGCCTCACAACTCTGTGTTGTATTTCACCAGCTAGTGCGTATGCTATGACACTCTCTAGCCCACGTGCACTGTAACACCACCCCGTGAATATGTCATGCCACACTTGCCTTCGCACTGGTTATATTGCCCCATCTAACGTGCCTTCCTCGATGTGTATGTTATAACGCACAGCGCTATGCCATACATATTACAATCTGGGATCCATATCTTTGTCCCAGTGCATATGCAACGTTACACTCCCCAGCACATATTTTATATTACAACTTTAGAGAATAGTTATGTTACACAACACTGCCCTGTGCATATTGCACTCCAAGGCGCATATCGCATAGCACGCGCTAATGCCTGTGCTATCTCGCGCTCTCCAATGAATCTGTCATTGAGCACAATGTATTGCATATTATATTTCACGCCCCGGTTCATCTTATATCACACTTTTTGGTGCATAGTTTATACAATATACTACATCTAGTTTTCATTTTCAATCGTGCTCTCAGGACTATGTTCTATATAACACTGCGTCCATCTGCCCTTTTCACGGGCATTACATTTTGCGATGGGGGTGGAGGGTCAGGGGGTGTTTCTGCCAAGTGAGCCCGGAGTCACATTGACAAACGTCCTCTTCTTCCTGAATAAAAGCGAGATTATGCTGCATACTTGGTCATATTTTAAGTAGTTCGCACAGACACACATTTTAAAAACAATAAAGTTCCTAATACCCACCTTCTCTGAACAGTTAGCTTGCTGCCCCATCCACCTCCTCCCTATCCTCTGTTGTCTGAATCCATGGACTAGCCTCCTCCCTCCTGCCATGCATGGTCTGATGTGGTGCCACTGCCCTCCATTTAGCATGATGTACCAGTCCACTCCTCCTGCCCTCCATTGCCCAATTCTATGGCCCATCATTGACCTCCTGCTTAGCCTCCATGCTTAGCTTGCTGCCCCTATTCTCCTTCCCCCTGCCCTCCAATGTCTTTGTGCATGCCCCTGCTCCATCCTTTTTGCCCACTATGTTCCATGGACCTGCCACTCCTATCTACTCTGAGTGTTCTGTTGAGCTGCCACTCCCCTCCCACCTGCCTAGCATTGTCAGATGACTGTAACCTGTCCCTGCCACCTCCACCCTGCCTGTCCACATGCCATGCCCCTATCCCCTTCCTCCTGTCCTCCATGGTCCATTTTACTGCCACACCCTTCTGCCCTCCCTGATCTGTTGTGCTGCAACTGCTCCTCCTGCCTGCCCCACGCAGTCTGTTGTGAGGCCCCTTCCCCTGAACTCTCTTGTCTGTGCCCAGGTCCTGACCCTCCCTTCTATCCTCCATGGTCCTTTGCGCATGACCCTGCACCCTCCTTCTTGCCCATCATAGCCATTGTGCTGCCACTAACCCTCCCGCTTGCTATGCATGGTCTTCTGTGCTGCCATGGCCCCTCCCACCTTCCCTGTGTGGTCAGCTAGCTGCCCCTGACCCCCTCCCACCTTCCCTCCATGGTTTGTGTGTATGCCACCATAGTCTCATTGTTGCTCTCCATGGTGTGTCTTGTTTCTAGTGCCCATCCTGCCTGACCTCCATGGTCATCTTGCTGCTCCTGCCCTGCCACCTTGCCCCCAGCCCTCTGTTTCCATGTGCAGACCCCCTATTCCCTCCCTCCTGGCTTGTCTGTTCCATTGTAATGCCCCTGATCCGTCCCTCCTGCCCTTTATGGTCTGTTATGCTGCAGCTTTCTCTCCTGTCTGTCCATTATGGTCAGCTATCTACCATTGCCTCTTTCCCATGTGTTCTCTGTTGTCCATGTGCATGGTCCTGTCCCCTCCCTATTGCTTTCTATGGATTGTTGTGCTGCACTCCCGTCCCGCATGCGCTGTGTGGTGTATTGTGCTGCTGCAAACCCTGATGCCTGCCCTGTAGGGTCAGTTTGGTGCACCTCTCCATGTCCCTCCTGTCCTCTGTTATCCGAGTCCATGTCCCTACCCCAATTCCTCCTGCCTACCATGATTCAATGTACCATACTTGCGAACATTTTGCACTTGGTAAGAGGGAGATTTTGAAAAAAACTGGGGTATTGATTTTCCCCTTTGAGTTACATTGAAAAAGAGGAGATTGTAGACAGGAGACAGATCAAATAAAGCCTATTTGAGCTTAAAAACATTGGACGTTTCCTGGCTGAAACGGGTCTGTTGGCATGCATGGTTGTTCTACCACTGCCTCTTCCTTCTGCCCACTATGGTCTATTATATTGCCACAGCCTCTCTTGCCAGTCCTGTATTGTTGGTTTGTTGCCCCTGCCCCCCTTTCCACTGCCCTCCATAGTCTGTTGTGCTGCCACTGCCCTTCCTGCCTGCCCAGTGTGGTCAAATTGTTGCCTCTGCACTCTCCTACCTGCCTTCAATTTTCAGAGTCCGTGCCCCTGACCTCTGCCTCTCAACAGTATCCCAATGAACAACTAGATTGCTAACATTCTATATTTATTACAAAAGTGTTGAACGCCTGACGTCATCTTGATGTAATCAAAACTGTAATACCTAGAGTATTTCCTTTAGAAATTACATATATGAGAGGGTCTTATTTGCATCAAAATTATGGTTAGAGCTCTAAAAAACTAAAATGAGGACATATTTTCTGAGTTTTCAAATAGCGACAAAGAACTTTTAAATTATTTGTAATCTTTATGTTTTTTTATCCAGTTGACCACTTGATTAAATGTTGCACCTTGGCGAGAGGATGTGGTGTTACTTCCAGAGCTGCAGACTTTGCAACTGGGGAACCAGGTTGGAGTTTCTGCTTCAGCTCAACATTCTGTGATTTTTGGTCAAATCACTTAATCTCCCCATGTCTACAACCAAAATGAATTTGATCTTGTGTGATGTAACCAATGCTCATGTAAAGCATTCCAATACCTGACAAGTCTGCACTATATAAAACTGCAAAAACACAAAAAATAAGTGTTTTGCACACTTCTGTCATTGCGCTACACGTGGGCCACATCTGGGTGATATTTGTGCTGCATTTAGGCTATTTTGTGTCTGGTGGCCATCTTGGGAGATTTATTTGTTATGAAGTTTCCTAATTTCCTCATTTACTGCAGTCTCCTCAGTAGGAAATGCTTTCAGTTTTTTACTTTGATTCCATCAAGAAGGTATTCAGATATGTCACACATTTGCCATAAATTCTGAATGTTAGCACTCTAATTGCTCATTAGATCACTATAGTAAAGCTACTGTTCACCACGGAAGTCTGCTGCTGGTATTAAAAGTGCATGTTTCAGTCTGCATATCAGAATTTTTTAATGAAATAGAAGAGGATTTGAGAAGTCACTCAAAATGTGCCCTAATTTTTCATCTTCAGCGCTAATCATAATTTCTATAGCAAAATGAACCCCCTCATTGTGTTCCTTTTTAAATTAAATGTTTTAAGTGCTACCAGTTTATTCCAATCAAGATGGCTTCAGGTGTGCCATACTTTTGTCATAAGTAAGACAGTAAGCGCTCTTGTTGTTCTTAAGAACACTCTGGGACATTCTGTCATTATGCTATACTTGGGCTACATCTGGGTGAACTTTGGGCTACATTTGGGCTCTTTTGTCTCTGGTGGCCATCTTGGGAGATTTATTTGTTATGAAGTTTCCTAATTTCCTCATTTACTGCAGTCTCCTCAGTGGGAATACGTTCAGTTTTTTATTTTGGTTCCATCAAGAAGGCATTCAGATGTGTCACACATTTGCCATAAATTCGGAATGTTAGCACTCTAGTTGCTCATTAGATCACTGTTGTAAAACTACTGCTCACCAGGGAAGTCTGCTGCTGGTATTCAAAGTGCATGTTTCAGTCTGCATGTCAGAATTTGTTTATGGAATAGAAGAGGATTTGAGAAGTCAAGATGTGCCCTAATTTTCCTTTCTGCAGCACTAATCATAATTTCTATGGCAAAATGAATCCCCTCATTGTGTTCCTTTGTAAATTAAATGTTTTAAGTGATGTCATTTGAGATGTCATCAGTGATGTCATTGACCATGTCATGAGTGATGTAATATGTGATGTCATCAGCAGTGCATTGCGGGGGCGCGAGTTATAGTTAGCTGAACTAACTATAACAGGGGAATTTCTAGGGTTTTGTACGAGAGAAATGTCTAGCTAACTATAACACCCCTGAAACCTATGTTTTTTTCAGTGAATTTCTAAGGTTTTTTAAATGCCAATTCCTAACTATAACGCCCCTGAAACCTTTGGTTTTTTCAGTGAATTTCAAAGGTTTTTTAAATGCTAATTTCTAACTATAACGTCTCTGAAACCTATGTTTTTTACAGTGAATTTCAAAGGTTTTTTAAATGCCAATTCCTAACTATAACATGCCTGAAACCTTTGTTTTTTTCAGTGAATTTCAATGGTTTTTTAAATGCTAATTCCTATCTATAACTTATCTCTAAAGATATCATGTTTAATGATTTTCATTGGATTCCTATATTTTTCAATTTCAGTGTGTCAATTTCATTAATTATGTTTTTTTGAAATTCTTTTTTATCATCATTTTTAAAATGTATTTATTTCCTTAAAAAAATACATATATAATATTTGTTTTTATTGGGTTTTTCAAACATATTTTTTTATATTTTTAAAAATATTTCTTTGACTATATGTTCAAAACTTTATTTTACATATTTTTTTCCAATGTTTTTGGATCCGCGCAGCCTATGCGCCCCGTTCTCGATCCCTATGCGGAAGCATCCGCGCACGGTATGCGCTGGGTACGTGTTTAGTGCGCGATTGCAATGCGACCGGTACGCGACTCCCAGCCTGTACGCGACACGTTCGATGTTCGTAATTCGACGTTTACGCGCTTCCGCGATGCGTCATCTGCGTCTATGACGCGGTAGGTGCGCGCACCCCGCGAAGTATTTAACATTTAAAAAAACATATATATGTATTTCATGTGAATATTAATTGAGGACAAACTCTAAACTAGTCTTAAAAGTCAGTGAAGAAAGTAGTAATACTATCAATGATTTCTTGTCTTTTTTCCCCAAAAAATTCCGTGGATCCGCGCACCCAACGCAAGAGAATCCGTGCACCCAACGGGATAGGATGCGCGCACCGTGCGCGCATTTCGCCGTTTTTTTTTTTTTAAAAAGGGGCACCAGGGGTTCTTCTGGGACCCCCTAAGCACCTCCAGAGGGTCAGAGTATTTCCACTCTGCCCCCTTTATATGTTTTACACACTTATTCCCCTTGCTTCTTCAGCCTCGCTTCTACCGAGGCAGAAAATGGCCGCCAACAGTTCCTGGTTTCGAATGTGGACAGACACTCGACAGCCAATTAGCATTCAGCGCGCGATCGGGAGGGTGCGCGTTCGGTTCAGGGAGGGAGCGCTGACGGTGCGGGTAGGGTCCGCGGATCCTCCCCGGCCATAGATATTTATGTACTCTTAACTCTAATTTTCTCAGGAACTACTGAAGGGATTCACACCATTTATGCAAAAGGCACGAGTCTGAACTGAGGACTACCTCTTTGCCAAATTTGGTGTCATTCTGTTCAGCGGATCGGGCTGTAGCTGCAACAACAGATCCTATGGGAAATTGCATGGGGAAAACATGTTTTGGGACTCCCCTTTTTTCTCGGCCCCCGCTTGACGAATCACCACGAAACTTTCAGGGTAGGAGCGGAGCGGAGCTGGCCAAAGGTTTAGTAAATTCCACGAGGATTCGTCAACCGGCGCCAGACTTATTGGGAATAGAATGTTGCAGATTTCCTATGGAAAATAGGTCCTAACTATAACTATCTACTGGCGACCGCCAGTGGATAATATATATATATATATGTATGTATATATCATTGCTCCTCTGTACCTCTGCACAGTAAAGCGGATCACTCTAGGGATGGGTGGTCCATATGTGGCGGTGCCCCAATGTTATATCATTGCTCGTAAACTCCTCACCCCTTCCGGAAAAGAGAATAGCACTCACGGAGTTGGATTAATTCATCTCTTTATTTGCAGTGTAACAAACGCATTTCAGATAGTTCCTTGTTCAGTGTTTCAGTAAACACTGAAGAAGGAACTATCCGAAACGTGATTGTTGCTCTGAAAATAAAGAGAATAATGAATCCAACCCCGTGAGTGCTATTCTCTTTTCTGGAAGGGGAGAGGAGTTTACAAGCCATGATATAGATAGATAGATAGATAGATAGATAGATAGATAGATAGATAGATAGATAGATAGATAGATAGATAGATAGATAGATAGATAGATAGATAGATAGATAGATAGATAGATAGATAGATAGATAGATAGATAGATAGATAGATAGATAGATAGATAGATAGATAGATAGATAGATAGATAGATAGATAGATAGATAGATAGATAGATAGATAGATAGATAGATAGATAGATAGATAGATAGATAGATATAGTTAGTTACAACCGAGTTTCCATAGGAAAAGTGTTCTTTGTTTTGCTAATAACACCATTTGACAAATCTTCACGAAATTTCAAATTATCACAGCTATTGTACAGCTCACAGCAGCTGCTGTCAGGAATGTTTCAGGGTGATTTGCCAAGAAGGGGCAGAGAAAAAGGGGGAATCCCAAAACACGTTTTCCCCATGCAATTTCCAACAGGAATTTTGAACAAGATTACAACCTGAACCGCTGAATGGAACTACACCAAATGTTGCATAAAGATAACTTTTGGTCAAGAAAGGCCCTTTATTTGATTTGCAGTAATAATTTCAGTATTTTTGGAGCTATTAATTAAAAAAAAATCAATATCTAGGGATGTGGCACCTCCGCTGATCCAGCAGATCTTTTGCTGAGATCTGATTGGCGGTCAACACTTCAACCAGGAAGTGTTTGCAGTCATCTTGGGACAATGACTCCCAAGAAAAAAGTAAAAAAATAACAGAAGGGGTCAGGGTAGGAATACCCTGACACCCTAAGCCTGGTGGCTGGGTCCCTGTCAGATCCAGCCGGGGTCAAACATAATAATAAAAATTTGTATTAATGAAAATCGTGGCAGATATGCAAATCTTGGCAAAAAAAAAAAAAAAATAAGCGTGGTCTCCCTTCACCCCTGGTCAGGCAATTCCCGGTGGCAAACTGTAATACATATATTATGAGGAGGAGGGGGGCAAGCGGCCTCACTCCCAATGGATGATTTTGGCCCCAAGGACCACCATCATCCCAGGCAGGCCAATGTTTATTAAGTGGGAGGGGGCACTTATGGTCCCGGGACCGCCATCTCCTGGGGGCAAGGCCAATCTTTTACAGGGAAGGGGGGCCATAAGGACCCCATCCTGGGCCCAGTACAGCCCCAGGGACCACCACCTCTCTGGGGCCAGGAAGTGTAAAACAACGGGGAGGGCGGTACCTGACTTCCAGTATCGTTTTCAGCACGGGGCCAACAACTCTCTGAGGCAAGACCATGTAAAACATTGTGGAGGGGAGCCATGTGGCCCCCCCACCTGGGCTGTTTTCGTCGCCAGTGACCACCACCTCCCGAGGCCAGACCATTAACATATAGGGAGTGGGAGCTAAGCGGCCCCCCTCCCCTGGCAACATTCCACGCCGAGACCACCACCTCCCTCGGGCACGGCAATACATTTTAAAAGTGGGGGGGCAAACAGCCTCCCTCCTGGAACCATTAATGGCCATGGGGACCGCCACTCCCCAAGGCTGGCTCGTTATGTCCCAAGGTGCCAACCCCAGGACATAGATGTTTGGGTCTAAATTCAGCCCTGGGAGGAGAATGCGAGTCCCCCTTCCCTTCCATTAATTGGCTGGGCACCGGGGAGAGGGTCTCCACTGCCAAACTCCACCCAGGGTGTGGCATGTCCCCCTCCCCTTCTAGCAATTAGCCAGGACCAAAATCTCATGGGGAGGGGAATCATGCCAACCCCTTCCCCTTTCATAAAGGAAAAAATATCCTAACTTCTTGTATTTGGCAAAGGCAAAGTAAGTGTGTTTTCTCTGCAATTCCACAATGAAAAACTATCTGAAATTCTTGCTGGAGGGTAATGCATCGTTGATCTATCAGAGCACAATAGTGACTGTGGTGAGTGGATTCTTTCTCATTGTCTCCTGGTGAGAACAGAGTGCTTGGTTATCCCTTTAAATTACTATTAGTATGCAAATGTGCAAGATCAACTGGAAACTCCACTCGTTTGGCCCTATTCTGTCTTCCTAAGCAGTATGCAAAGGTCTTCCCCCCTTTTTCCAAGATGATGGGCAGCTTACCAAAAGGCCCTACAGCATGTTTCCTGCTAATTTTGGTGATGCATTCTTGATGCTGAGGAATATGAAGCCATTCCCACCAAACAAAGAAACACTTACTCCATGTAGTTAAGAGGAAGTATCCTGCTTTGATGGAAACTTACCTCTTTGTAGCCTTGTCATCTTCTCTATAGGAGGATTCATGTTATCACATATTTCTTAAAGAAGACACTCGAGGAACAATAACACTGTTGAAATTAAATGCACAGAAGGTCATTGGAGATATTTCCTCCTGGTTCATTAGGACGTAGTGTAGAATATGCACTAAAGATTTACTCAACTTACTATATACTCAGTAGAAAGTACTCCAATAGGGTAGATATTTTGTGCAAAACTGTAGACTCTTGTTGGATAAAGGGGAAGTTGAGGTTTCGCTCTGGCCCAGTCATTCATAAAGCTACTGTTACACCCACAAAGCCAATCAGACCTCCACTCACACACCCATTCAGCTACTCTCACATTCACTCACAGATCCACACAACCACTCACACACCTAAGCACATACCCATACAGTCACTCACACACCCACAAAACCACTAAAATGCACCCACTCACAAACCCATACAGCCACTCACACATCCACTTACAGACCACTACAGAAACACAGACCTACTTACGGACCCATATAAGCACTCACACCTCCACTTTTACCTTCCCGTACAGAAACACAGACACACTCACAGACTCATACAGCCATTCACACACCCACTTACAGACTGCTACAGAAACACCGACCCACTCATGGACCATTATATAGGCACTCACACATCCACTTTTACCTTCCCCTACAGAAACACTGACCCACTCACTGACCCATACAGCCACTCAGATACCAGTCACTGAGCCATACAGCTACACATCTTCTCACAGACCCATACAGCCACTCACACACCCACTAACAGACCCATACAACCACTCACACATCCACTCACTGACCAATAAAGCCACTCACACATCCACTCACAGACCCATACAGCTACTCAGTCACCCACTCACAGACCCATACAGCCACTCACACACACCCACTCACTGGCCTACACAACAACACACAACCATTCTCAAAGGGTATAGCCTTAGAAATGCACTAAAATCCAAGGTTACAAGAATGTTATAGTTAGGAAATAACAGTAAAGAGCCACACAAATTCACTAAAAAAAGGTTACAGGGACGTTATAGTTAGGATATAGAATTTTAAAAAATTGGAAATTCACAGAAAATAATATAGGTTACAGGGAAGTTATAATAAGGCTCAGATTTCCCATGGACTACATTTTGAACCCACACCTGAACCTAGCCTGAGTGAGTCCTAACCCTCCAAGGGGTGCCCCACAAGTGCTGGACCCTTGGAAGTGGAGCTAAAGGTGTCCAGAGAGCCACAATCCAAAAGTAGGGACTTAGAACATTTTTTGCTAAAAACTCCTCTGTGAACCAAGAGGACCAACCTGCTTACCTATCCTCCTACGGTGCACCACCAGTTGGATTGAATTTACAGCTTCTCCCTCTAAGTGCTTCTCTGTAGCAGCAAATCCTGTTCAGCTGTCCTTCGTCAAAGTGGTATCCAGCTTCATTGAACTGTCATTGGCTACAGCTCTCCGACTTGTCCTGCTGAATATTTTCGACTTCCATTTCAGAGACTAAGTCTGAACGTAGATATCTTCACTGTGGCTTCGATCCAAGGCCATCCCACAGTGACACTGCCTCCTCAGTTACCACCTGCAACCTTGCCCTACTGACCTTTACCTTCTCAGAAGCCTTTTCTCAAAATGTCTTCTGAGTTCAAGGGTAAGTGTTGACCAGGCCCTATCCACTTGATGCATCACAGACCTAGTCTTGCAAGGCTAGATGCCCGCGATTGGTGCTTTGAGCCTTTAGGCATTAGTTTTCACAAAAACCTTTACAATTCATTGCTTTGGTTCTACTTGTGAATATGGTGTCAAATAATTTATTAAAATGTACTCTTTTTTCTAAATTTGTGTGGGATTTTTCTTATACTGTGTTTTCATACTGTTACTGTTTGTGTGCTGCATGTATACTCTATTCATTGCCTCTAAGTTATCTGGTTACGTTTTGGGCCAAGCTACCTAGGGTTAAGCATAGGTTCAGTTAGCGACTTCATGGGATTCACTCTGCAAGGATTTGTAGCTGTTGCTTGAACATGTCTCACATCCCAGTCAACCAACAACCAGTTGCTCACACTTTCTCAGGCTATAAAATATAGGATAATTTAACTTGTTTGAGGATGAGATTGTTTGTTAGAGATCCAAAGATGTGAATGCTCAGCTTTTTGCCTACAGCACGAAGGTACTTATGACATGTCAAATTCTGAACACCCTTAGAGCAATCTATTCAGCAGAGATGATATCACCTGCACTTAAAATATTTGTTAGGAAATTATTTTAATCTTCTATCATTCATCTCTAGAGTTTATAAAAGGCATAGATTACAGAGTTAATAAAACTACTGTTGATGTATACAAATCTCGACCCTGATCATAAACAAGTAATAGAACATTGTCGTTAGAACACCATAATTCATATGGAGATTACCTACAGTGTGAACTGTGATTTATTTTTGGATTGTAGCTTATAAAACTACTATGTCAGTTTACTGATATTGTTCATTGATAATTTTGATTTTATAGGGTTCCCTTCCACACTTACTGAACAGTAAATTGTTAGAATGCTGAGGTGTGGCCAATGTAGATGAGGTTGCATAATTTTTACCATGAGCATTTGTTAAAACCTATATATGATTACGTGAGTTCATGTTACATATCCCTTCACAGAGTAAAAAAATGATGCCCCTCATATAAAACTCACAGACGACAACCCAACAATGTATAACATTTTAGGGGGCACTGTATTTTATGTGATATTTTGCAAGATTTGGGATACTAGCACTGAGCGTTCAACAGTATATTCCTTTAAAAACATAACAACATGTTCTTTTGGTTAGATTTGCTACCGTACATTTACTCTTAGGGCCTCATTTATGAAAAGTTGCGCACTCTGCGCTGCTGCAGAGATGCGTCAAAATTCATTTAAAAATGCTGCATCACTTTTTTGCGACATGATGCGCAAAATTTATGGTTTGGCGCACTATGTCAGAAGTGATGAGTAAAGTTTTAAAAAATGACATTGACACCGCCTTCGTGACGCACAAAAAAGTGACTTAAGTACCATAAAAATGTTGTAAGTCACAATTGCGCATTTCGACACAAGTCAAACTATCGTTCCACCATTTATCGTTGCGTCAAGATAGAAAAATATCTAAAAAATAGATGCAAATCAGTAAAAAATTAATTCAAAGGCATAGAAGACATCCATGGAGCAGAGAGGACACACCAGTAATCAAGAGAACAACCCCCACACTGCCAGGATGTCCAGGCCGACACATAAGGGAAAAGGAAGAGGAAATTAAACTTTAGTGACAAGGAGAATGAGATCCTAATTAATGAGGTGACAGACAACCAACACCAGCTGTTTGTCACCTCTAAGTTGCCATTATAAAAAAAAATGCAATTTGGCAGTCCGTACTGGCAAAGGTCAAATGTATGGTTGGAACAAAGAGGACAGTACCTGATTTGGAGAAACGCTGACATGATATCAAGCGCAGGACAAAAGAGAAAATGCCCAAAAACCTGAAGGCAGCGATGCAGACAAGAGGAGGGATCCCAGCACAGAAGGAGGAGCTGGAAGCCCTGGAGAAGCGGGTGGCAGCTGTCATACCAGAGGAGATGGTGTCAGGACTTCCAGGATAGGACAGTGCTGAGCATGGGGTACTGCAAGACCCACAGGGTAAGTCGCAACAAGGGGCAATGTGGGTAACAAGCAAATGTGCATTGCCTTTAGCTATGTACCAGTCCTCTGTAGTGCCACATGCAGGTCAAAGGGCAGTTATGTGTGTTAATTACAGTTAAAAATCACATAAATGTCACATACACTGGACATACACTCGACAGCCAGATGTTGCCCAGCTCACTCTAGATTCTTTATGTAACTCACATACATGTTTGAAGTGCAGTACCAGGCCACTGTCACCTCTGGAAACTGCCACATGAAGTTGCACCTATACCATATCTTACCAGAGCAACAAATCCCACAACAACCTGCAAAAACCACAGCATCGGAACGTCACTTTTTTAGATTCCAGTAGCGCAATGTGCCCGGCATATTTACAAGGCCAAATAAAGTCAGTTTATGTGGCTTCTCATGCCCTTGTAAATAAGTGCCCCTTTCAGGCAGAACACATCTATGCTGCTTTTAGCAGCACCAACAGACAGTAGGAATAGCCCACATATCTTGTTTCTGGTCAGGAATGTGATTTTTCATCCATTGACTTCACCATCCCCAACACACATACCTCAAGCACCATGGTGCAAGTGGGCCTGTGTTGTGCCATTGCAGGCATTTGTGGTCCTGCACTGTGGAAGAGAACTGAAATGTACAATTCATCTTTGATATGGTTAATTTGTGCCCTTCTTGTATCATGTAAAGCTGCGTAGCAGGATCCTTACTATGCTGACCCACTCCGTATATTTGGAAATGATGCCATACCACCCTACCATGTTTGCTCTTGAGAATAGCTGCCAAACATGAGCATCAACCTACATTATTTTACATTTCGGAACATGCAACACCTAGTTCTGAGCAGCTACCTGCCCTGGATGTGGATCCTGTGGAGGATGACAGTGTACCAAGCCTGGATCATGACATCCTCCAGGAACTGTTTGAAACCATCAAAACACCCTCTCTGGTCATGGGAAGGACCGGCTGCATTGCGGGGTCTCCACATGATTTGTCTGGCACTCCTCAAACACAACTTCCTAGCACACCGGACTCACAGGACCCGCCAAATGTTTTTGAACAACATGTGGTGGAAGTGCTGTTTCAGCTGGTAGAGGAGGTGTGTACTGGGATGGAGACTATGGTAGCCACCCTAGAGGGAGTCTGTAGGTGCCTCTGCCGAATAGGAGCAGTACTGAGGCTGTAAGAGGCACCAACTCTCTGCTCCATGGCTTGGACAGGTCCTTGGCTGACATCGCTGGTATCGTGCAGAAGAGGCACGAGCAAATACCCTGCCAAAGTAGCACCAGTGAGGTTGCCAAACAGGCTACGGGCCATCCAGAACATTCTGGAGTCCATGGAGCAGAAGCATGACTCCTATATTGCCACAATGGCTGCCTACTACCGTGATGTAGCTGCTGTGCTGGAAAACCAGCAATCCTTCCTCAGTTCTTTGCTGCCTTACCTGTTGGCACAGGGAAATGCTGCTGGGTACCTGGGCTCCACGTCTTCAGACCATGATGTGTGTGTGCCTTGATTTGCTCCGTGACCTTTTATAACACCCTCATGTGAGCCCACATATACATCAGAGGATGAAGATGTGAACTTCAGTTCTTTGCAAGGGAAAACTGCTCAGTAGCATACCTCTTTGCCTGTGCTATTGGTCATGCCAGTAGACCTATCAACTGGAACTGTCCTCCATTTACTTGACCACTGGTTGATCTCTCATCCCTCTGTGGACTGTCGATGTACTCTTTTTTTTATAATGGCAATTGAACATTTCTCCTCACTGGAACATTCCTGTCCTCCACATGTCCCATGACATGTATTCCCCATGGACTGTGTCTGGACATCGGCTGGCTCATCCTCTATGTTAGGTGTTGATTGTCTATGTTTTTCCAATTGTCCCTTGCTCCTTTGCTTTTTGTAAATAAATTTACATTCAATGTCCATCATGCATGTTGTAACTTTGGCCGTGAGTGGAATAAGTAGTACATGGTGGATGTGTTGATTCTCTAGGCATAACAGGACAGCTAATGTACAATGTTTGTATGAAAACCAGTGACAATTATGAAAAATACATGCTAAATGGTACCAGCAAGAATATCAGAATGGAATGAAAACTCAAATGTATGCTATACAACAATAGATGAAGTACCAATGGTACGTATAAATGTAGCTGTTGCCCAGGTGGCTGATAAAAAAAAGCACATTAGACTGGAAACCTATGTGATGGCTCAGCACCTTGGTGCTTGGGATAGGGTGTAAGTGAATGCCATCAGTGTGCTGCCAAGCACATCCTAGATTTGTCACAATGTATTAACAACTTCACAGACATGGAATGTGCTGCATTGCCAAAACAGACATTGCAACTTCACCATAATACATGCCTTGGGTTGTGTGTCCATTCACAGTTAAAGTTCACACTTACCTGGGGGGCGCTAGAGGGTGCGCTGCGTGATGGCTGCTCTGCCGGTCGGGGGAAAATATCCGCTAAAAATCACGTTTACGGGTGATTAACCTTTATAAAAGACACTGCCCCATGCATCGGAATGCCTGTACTGCATCAGGGGGACTTTCAATTCAACAACTAAGCTTTTGGCGGCGAGAAAAACAATCGTGAAGATCTGCAGCGGGGAGCTTGACCGACGATCCTAAGGTGGCGACTGAGAGTGCTGAGTAACGACAGTACCAGTAAGGTACCCCGCGTTGTGCACTGGCTGGCCTGTTGAAGAATCGCGCTGCAACTAAGATACAGTGACATCTGCTGCCACCGAGGTTTGGGAAGCTTATACCCCGGTGACGTGCACCAATATGCGCAGACAACGACATAGCTGGGGAGTTCACAAAATGGCAGACCCGGGCAGAAAATAAACCAACCGTGCTCCGCTGAAGCAATCTACGAGGACGGCTGACCTGTGTGGCAGTACAGCACACCTCCTAATCAGGCAGGTGTGCAAGAATCCCTGAGCAGCGCCCTGTGACATGACTTACTACCACGCCATTCCTTCTCACCAGCGTAGCAGACGTGCAGATCGTCGCCTCTGGTGCTGCATCGAGGATCTCCCTCTCCGGGACACCTTCGCCGCCGCACATCTCGCAGTGTGAGATAAAGACACAATCACCAGATGTATTGCCAAGGCGCATTAGCGGAATTGAGCAGGTAGACGCTGGCGTGCCTGATCTGTTGAAAATTGTGCATGTCCCTGCATAGTGAATACCCGCAGACTGCGCTGACCTCTGGATGTGCAAGTGTTGCATGCTGTTCAGCACTGAACCTGGGTAACCAGTGGACGCTATTGTAGGGGACATGCTTGGCATCATCTCCCTGTTGCATGAATCACACTGTTCGGTGCTCCTGATCCGTGAGACATCTGCGGCCTTGCCATGACATTACGGACCAACAGTTGATGTGGTAGGGATCACGTGGCTACTCCTGGGATCCACTGTCGTCACTGATCCTATCACTGCGCTATAACATCACGTCCAAACCACCGACCGCCACTTCATCTGTCTGACTGCACACTGTACTCTCTCGCAAACTGCCAAAGTTACCTACTGAATCCCACCACACTGCTAGAATGGGTAAACCGGATAGACTGCAATCGAAACTATCCTTCGAAACAAGCACCATACTAAAGGGTCAACGGCGCACTCAGATAATGAGTTAGATGTGGAACAAACTACTAGCACAGTCATGGAAACTGCACTCCAGGCTATACAGCAAAGCCTCCCAAGCTATAAATGGGAAATTGGACTCCCTCACCCAAAGAGTGGACAATATATCCAACAAACTAGATAAGCAGGGGGAACGTCTCAACGCAGCAGAAGACCGCATAACTGTAGTGGAAGACGGAGCACACAACACGTTGCGCAAATGTACAGACATGGAGAAAATCCTGGAGGTCATAAAAAGTAAGGCCGAAGATTTGGAGGTGAGATCACGTAGCAATAATGTCTGCATCGCGGGAATTCCCGAAAGCACAAATACGGGACAAATGGAAACCTATGTAGAAAACATGCTAGGTGAGTTGTTTGGAACCAACAACGTCTCCGCTATGCAGGTCATCGAACGGGCGCACCGATTGCTGGCAACCAAGCCTCCACCCGGTGCCCCACCGAGACCAATAATTGCCCGGGTCCTTAATTATAGAGACCGCGACATCATTTTGAGATTGGCTAGGGAGAAACAGCAAATCAATTACCAAGGTAATAACCTGGCTTTTTATCCGGACTTCACAATGGCGGTTCAGACAGCACGCAGAGATTTCAACCCTGCCAAACAGAAACTACAGGAACTGGGCATTGAATATGCAATGTTGTACCCTGCAAGCTACAGGTGACATGCGAGGGGCGCATAACTATACTCCAATCACCGAAGGCTGCGCAGGACTTTCTAAAGAAGACAGTCACCAAACGGAAGGCGCAAGGCCGCAAAGAGACAGACCAGGACTCCGATTAAATGCGCACAGATGTAGGCCAATCTTTCCACACTTGTCCACCGGTTGTCCCGGCGCGCATACTGATGACACGAGAAACAAGCGCACTCGCCATCCGGTGCTGTCCTATCCCCGGACGTTGTGTTGAACATCTGGATCGAGGAAGGCTTGACTTCCACGCATGTCTATAGGCTGCTCTGGTGTGAAGGCCAGTGACATGGGACACAGGTGAACTCAACAACCTGTGAAATACTGTTTTTGGGCATTGTATTTGTATCCTCATCCTTGCAACACCGAGCAATATCTCTGGAACATGGGAGGTTGCTGACCGTTTCGCCCTCGCAGTCTATCAACAACAGCACTCGACGCCCTGGACACAGTACGGGGCCAGGTATGGTCGGACCTTCATTGTCAGTAAGAAATTAAATGCCCATACACATAGGTTCCCTATCTGTGTGATGCGACTAATAGACTTCCAGAAAGGTGTAGTGATATAACCTGTCATAGACATGCAGACATATAGCCCATGCCCCGGGGCAGGGCACTACTCTTAAAGTACAGTCCACCTTCGTAGATATGTGAACTATATAGACAATAGCAAATTGATAGTACACAGCATTCAGGATGAGAGGCCTGTTTCCAGTCTTATATCTATACGGCAGTCAGGCTCTTCAATATAATTAACCTGGCACATATGATTCCATAGTAGGAGGGGCAAGTGGGGTATTAGATGCATGCAACTAGCTATCTCAGGTTATGTCACACAGATTCCGTTATTTTCTTATTCGTTTGTTGGTGTACTGTACATATCTCATATGTTATTATATCCACCCGATTTAATGGCGCGATCCCTGACCACATCCACCATGGTGGATTCTGTTCAGTGTACTCGGCGGATCCCCCCACGAGGGAGCTCCCCAATACAGTTCTAGTTATCTTGAAACTGTTGGAACGGGATTATCTTTGGTGTGTTTGGGATACCAAAGTGGGAGGGGGGTGGAGGGATGGGAATGTTTTTTGTTTCACAGGCTACTTCAACTGCATTACATCGCTACCTTTCGGGTCTGTAGTAGGGGTGGGCGGAATTTGCGTAATCGCGTTACGCAAATCTCCGCGAAACGGTAAAAAAACTCCGCGAACACGCAGAAATTCCGCGAACACGTGGAATTGCTTGTTCGCGATGCTTTTTTCCTGTTCACAATCGCTGTTTGCGTGCTCAGGGAGAAATATCTCGTGAACACGCATTTTGAGAACGCGAACAAGCAAAAATTTCGCGAAGTCGCGGAAAGCGGAATTTTGGGCAATTTCGCGTTCTCCGCATAACGCGAAATTACCCAAATTCCGCAAATTCCGCAAACGGAACGGTATTTACCGCCCAGGCCTAGTCTGTAGTAGTCATACACCCAATTCAATGATCTCAACGGATATGACAGGTGTGCGAGACACACATACTCAGCAAGAACATGTCACAAATGTATCTCACACTAATGATGACAGATAGGCTGCAACCACCACAACTTAATCTGCTGTCATGGAATGTTAGCGGGTTGAATAATCCAAAAAAAGATACTCCAGATATTTGCCTATCTAGATAGATTACACGTACATATAGCACTCTTGCAAGAATTTCATCTGGCTCCTTCCACTAAATGTACTATAGGAAGCCGATGGGCGGAGACGGTATTAACTTTGTCATACTCCTCTTATTCTAGAGGTGTGGTAATCTTAGTGAAAAAGGGGACACAATTTCACATAGAGCACACAATGGCGAACGATATGGGCCGGTTTATTATAGTCACGGGACACCTCAGGGGTCACCACATAGGCTTAATCAATACATATGGACCAAACTTGGATGATCCTGGGTTCTATAACTCAATTTGGCACAAGCTGGAGGCTTATCCTGATATCACCTTGTTGTGGGCGGTGATTTTAACTTATCATTAAACAAGCAACTAGGCAGATCAGACTCATCTAGAGAGCCGCATAGGCAAGCAGTGGCTGCGATACAAAATATTATGGAAGAATCTAAATGGTATACATCTGGAGGGCTCGCTACCCCCTTCATAGGGAAGCCATATATAACTCCACAATCCATAATAGTTGGTCCCGTATTGATTACTGGCTGGCAATGGAGGAGGTCCTATGCTGGACTCTACATATTAGGCATTTGCCCAAGACACTTTCCAACCACAAACCAGTACTGTTAACTATGGAACTACCCCACTACACACTGCCGCAGTACATATGGCAATTTAATGCCAAAGCCCTAATGGATTCCTCATACACTAACACCATTGAACAAGCGATCATTGATTATTTTGCCTTAAATAAGGCCTCCACAGATGATCCCAGTTTATTATGGGAAGCATTTAAAACTACTATTCATGGAGTCTGTATTAGTACGAACGCGGGCATTCTAAAGGACATCCGAACTCAACTTGCTCAATGAGAAGTTCGACTGGGTGCCCTAGAGCTGGAATATGAGCAAACTCACCACACATCCATCCTTGGTGATATTAGGGAGGTTACGTCAGAACACCAAGAGTTTGCAGATGAGGAACTTAAATATAGTTCAAAACATCACATTGCATGTACATATGGTGAAGTGGGTAGGCCGGGCCGCACATTAGTGCGTAAAATCTGCACTGGACATAAGACACACACGGTGTTTACAATAAAAGATGAAAGTGGCGCAACTCATTACGATATGAAGGGCATCCTACAAGCATTTATGGATACATACGGCGATCTATATGCATTGCGTGAAACGGCCACACAGACTGAGATTATGTAATATCTGAAAGATGTAGCAAGAGCCTGGTTATCTGATTCACAGAAGGAGTATTTATCACAACCGCTAACGGTAGAAGAAGTCACTGAGGTTGTCGAGTCCCTTCCCAATGGTTAGGCGGTGGGACCAAACGGCTTTACCAGTGAATTCTATCAAACGTTTAACAATTTACTCGCACCTCACCTGGTAGAAATGTATGGGGACACCCATAGCAATCAGATTCTCCCCCCAATGCTGAGAGAAGCCATGCTCATTGCCCTACTAAAACCAAATAAAGATCCAGAGAAAAGTGAATCATACCGGCCACTGTCCTTAATAAATACTGACATGAAAATTTTAGCCAAGCTGCTTGCGAAGTGGTTACAACCCTTAATGAATAATCTTGTATTGCCAGATCAATCCAGCTTTATACCAGGTCGCTCCACAGCCCACAACCCCCAAACACTATTTGCACTGTCGCACTATCAGGCCCCAGGACTTCAAGCAGCTGCAGTCCTTTTGGATGCGGCAAAAGCATTCGATTTGATCGAATGGACATATCTTCACACCATACTACACAGGAAGGGATTTCCCCCAATCTTTCTACAAGGGATTCAAATATTATATACGAAACCCACAGCGTGGATACGAGTTAATAAATATATATCTGATGCTATCCTGAACAGGGAACACAGCAGGGCTGCCCCTTGTCACCCTTACTTTTTGCAATCGCCCATGAACCATTGGCCTGCAAGATACGGCAAGGTCATAAATATGCATCTCTGCAATTTCTACAAAGGCCACTCAATATCTCACTATATGCAGACGATATGGTGCTATATGTTAAAAATCCGGCAACAAATTTATCTCCGCTTTTGAGAGAGTATATTAAATTTGGTCATCATTCTGTACTCCAAATTAATTGGGCTAAACCCCTTAATATCCCGTTGACAGACACCACTCACCCACATCAGGCAGAGTTCCCACTCGAATGGCAAACAGACCCAGTCAAATATCTGGCGGTATGGTATCATCGTGCCCCCGAAATAGTTATCCGTGAAAACTATGGGACAACAATTAGTAAGATTAAGGAAAAGGTGGAGCGATGGATACAACTGCCCTTGTCACTGGCAGACCGTCTGGCCATTGTCAAGATGGTCGTGTTGCCTAAATTCCTCTACCTCTTCAATAACATTCCAATTACCCCGTCAAAAGCTTTATTCCAAAAACTATCTACTGTAGTAAATTGCCTCATATGGGCGGGCAAACAAGCACGCATTGAGTTATGGGCTTTGACTCTGCCATTCTCTAAAAAGGGCTTTAAGGTCCCAGACTTCCTCCTTTATTATTTATGTGCTCAAGTGCAATACGCACACTGGTACCACCATATCCCATATATGCCCCATATAGCCATCGAAGACGGGGATGCACATCCCATTCCATTGAATGCTATTCTACCATATTGGCAGGCCCACCTACACCCTCGTGCAATTAACATCATTGATATAACTAACGTAGCCTGGTCAAGAATGGGAAAGCTGGCCAATAAATTGCCATCAGCGCTACCCTTACACTTTCATCCGGAGCTGTCAGTTACCCAAGGAAAAGTAGGCACAGACGTATTACGAAATATGGGTATAGTCGCAATGGGAGATCTATAAGCTAATGGCACCTTTATTGAACCAAATGACCTATTCTACATTAGTAATCAGACGTTACTCTTTCAATTCACATATCATAGACTGCAAGCAGCCGTTAAGAAGCTACATCCCACGTATCCCAGAGTGCCACCGCAATTAAATACCCTGCACATGATTATCACCATGCCCAGCAACACATATGGTGACACGACTATACACGCACCTTCAAGGCGATATTAATGACACTACTCATAAAGCATTGGTGAGATGGAATGTCACACTTGACACTCCCCTCACAGAGGAAGAATGGGCTATCTGTTGCACCACAACTAGCATGCTCACACCAAATGGCAATTTACATATACTTCATTATAAATACTTGCACCAAACATACGATACCCCAGCGCAATTACACAAATATGGACTCTGCCCAGATGCACGATGCCAAAGGTGTTGAATAGACAGTGCCGACTTTATACACCTGGCCTGCTATTGTAATGCTATTCGTGCCTATTGGACTGAAATTACAAAGCTGCTCAGTGTGATGTTGGAAGTTTCTATTACCTGTTCAATTCGATCATGTCTGCTGGGCCCAGTCAAAAATGTGAAATCCACCAAATGTAAATTCTGTATGATAGCATTGCTCTTGGCTAAACGTAGAATCTCGCTATGCTGGGACATTCCGAGAGCCAAACAATGGATTAAAGATATGGCTTATTGTAAAGATACCCTAAAAACATATGAGGAAGAGTTACCTGCAGGAGCCAAACCCAGGTATTATTTGATGTATCTGGTTGACTATCTCCAAACGCACTCAACTGTACAAATATGATCTGCTATATAAGATGTAAATGTATGATTGATTTTCAAACGGACACTTTGTAAAGTGATGTATGACTACGGTATATAACTTGAAGCCTATAAGTTTGTTCTTTGTTTTTGAGCATTGTATGCTTTTGCAAAATACTTATAAATATATATATATTTTTAAAAGTTCACACTTACCGCAACTTTGGACAAATGACAGTCCCTTAAGCAAATATATATCAAAAACAAACATTTAGTTCCTCAATTACAAGAGAGATGCATAGCAGTCCAGCTCCCCTTCTGTCTGAGATGCTGTGCATCAAACTAAGGGCCTCATGTAGGTAGCGAAATACCGGTCGGTAACGGCCGAAATTCGGTAAATATGCCGTTACCGACCGGTATTCAGACAAGTGAGATGTAGGAGTCCAAAAACCACTGTTCGGTAAATATGAGGCGGTAAATACCGAGTCATAGTTACCGAATACATAATTAACGAATCGGTAAATATGAAGTGGTAAATATGAAGTGGAAAAAATTAAAATGACATGTAGGAGCACTCGGTAATTAAGAAATCCAAGAAAATCGGTAAATAAGAGTCGGTAATTAACACGGATGGAAAGCAGGTGGTAACCAACAACAGTGCAGCTAAGCAATCCCAAAATGCAACAGCGTGGACACCCTGGCAGCCATGTACGTCATTGCAAGGCGCCTACGGCTACAGGCAGCAGGACTGAGGGTTTTGCGACGGAAGGAACGCATCCACAGACAGCGCATCACACCATTCCAGCTGACTGATGCAGAGATACATGACAGGTACAGGCTACACCCCGAAACCATCATGGACTCAATCAGGGACCCGCACCCACTCCTGGACCAGCCAATAAGAAGGGCGCACGCCATACCCCCACATGTGCAGGTGCTCTGCAGCCCACATCTGCTGGCATCCGGCATTCCTCAGGTGGTGACAGCTGCGGTGGGTGGTGTATCCCAGAGTTGCCTGTCCCGTTCCTTCAGGAATTTCAACCACCATTATATTGGCTGCATTGATGGGACACACATCCCACTCTGTCCACCAGCTGACACAGAGCACATCTACAGGATCAGGAAGTCCTCCCACTCCATCAACGTGCACACCGAATGGAATGATGTTGTGAATGGTCCCGTGGGTGGCAGAACCAAAAGCTGCGCGCATGCTATTGACAACGAGTTCTGCAAGTTGTCGCACAGTGAGGCGGCTTCCAGACTGAGAGCTATTGACCAACCACACATGGAGAAGGCCTAAGCCGTTATAGATATTAGCTCTAGCACTCTCACTTCTAGGATTCATACATGAGACAATAGGCACATGCAAGTACACGGCGCATGCAATGTACAAGGCCCGATTTTGGCGTGAGTCCTACGAGGTATCCCAGTGCCCGTGATTACACCTTCTTCCACTGCGCTTGCAAACGGTATTCATTTAATTATGATTAATGAAGTGTGCTGCGGGATGTGAGTGGTAATCCCGTACATAACTGTCTCGCATGAAGTTGTCTGCTGCTATACTGTTCTTGTTCCACCCCCGCATGGGCGGCGGGATGTTTCCATCTGGCCTTCGATTCCAACCTTGAAAGCAGAGTGCAACAAGTTGAGCAGAATAGAGCGCCATTGTCCTACAAAGAGGTGCCTTTGACTTCCTCTCGTGAAATATTTGTCCTTCACATTGCTACAACGCGCACCGAGGAACAGGCGCCTCTGAATACTGACCTCCCCCTGCATTTCTGCTCTTTGATCCAAAGTATTATCAATGCCTCGTCCACGACCGGCCTGGCTCAATATTTTTTTTTAACATGTGGGGCTCGGGTCTCGTGACCTCTTTCCACGCTATTTTTGGTGTAATTCCGGCATTTGTTCATTCACTGTCCTCGAGCATCTTTGGAGGTGTTCCGCTGCTACTGGCGCTGGTGGCAGGTGTGCTGCTTTTACTCTTCATACTCCGGGATGCCTGCTCCTTCTGTGCCACACGAGCACCTGTCCCGTCTGCATCTTCTTCGTGATAGGATGCTTTACTTCTATGGTACTTTGCCATTGGCGACTTTGAGCCTGGCTTATGGATTATCCTTCAGGTATTCCTACTTCACCTGCGTACAACCTGTATTACACTGCCTGGATTGTCCCTTTGAATGGCCCCTGGATTTGTGCTTGACCAACATGGTGTCTCCGGTGCCGGATTTCGATCGACTGATGCGGCCCTTAGTGTCTCACGAGTTGGCCTGTTCTGGTGTCCGGATCATGGCGTGTGGAGCGGCGCATGGTATCCTGGGTAATTGGGACATCTCAGCGGCAGCCTACGACTTCTTGTCCATGAGCTATTTGGAGGAACATTCCGGGTGCCCTCTGATTGTGCTGGAGGCTCCGTTGGTTGGAGAACACGTATGTTCCTTTTCTTTACTCAATTGGATGGCTGAAACTTTCAGTGGCCCTGGAAACGATTGCTTGTTGGAAGCCGTGGCCACATATGCTGCCTATACATTCATGGATTAACTGGATTGTCGTCCATTGCGCCTGTGCTACTGGACAGCACCCTGGCGCAACATTTATTTCTTTCATTTCTCGTTTTTCTCTTCCTGATGGTCTGCTTGAGTGTTTTACTATACTTGCATTGTGTTTTTCGGAATTGTATGCTGCAATTAATTGGACTGTAGGACTTTGGCGCTGCATTGGTTACGCCCTGTTCTGCTCTGACGAAACGGAACTCTGCGTCCTCTCTTTTCTTGCCTATTGCATATTGCTTCGCTCAAGGGGGCGTGTAGTGAGTTCTCCCTGAATACGTACATGCATTGTTCAGTTGACATGACCACGTTGAATGTTATGTAGCCATATTTGTGTCTTTGCACACGACACTGCGTTTACATGTTCTTTCTTGAATAAACTGCTGACTCGAGACTTCCTTCAGACGAGTGCATTCTGTTGTTCCCATCCCAGTCTCTGCGCAGCGACCTTGGTCTGTACATGCTGTGACACACAGTCTGGAATGTTACACAATGCATGTTTTCCACTCTAGGTTGTTCGACCCACGATTTAGCCATGGCACACGCGCAGCTGCACATACCTGACAGTTGGTGCTTTTCATAGCTCAGACATCATGTTTATTATTCAGACCGAAGTCGAGCCTTCCTGCGAGGAGACTCCTGATGGTCCTGTGATGTGATTTCACTAAGCTGATCTTTGTGGTATGGGGTCCCCTATTCAGGCCTGTGAGACCTTCTGTAATGACATGATTGTGATATTGGCTACTTAGTTAAGGGTAGGTGGTAGTATCCTCGGTATTTTCCGATTCGCTAAATACCACCTCGGTATTTACCGATTCGGTGGATTCCACCTCGGTATTTCCCGATTCGGTGGATACCACCTCGGTATTTACCGATTCGGTGAATTCCGATTCGTATTTACCGACTGTTACCGAATCGGTAACTGTTACCGAATTTTTACCTACATGTAACTTACCGGTTCTAATTTACCGTTTCGGTACGGCTCGGTATTTATGAACCGGTAAAATTAATTTACCTACATGAGGCCCTAAAAGTGCAGGAATGCATGTCATCTACCAGATATGGGACATTCCTGTTCTTCACCCATGCACCAGTGCACAAATAGCTGGTGTACAATAACAGAGATCCTCTAGCACCATTGTGCAAGGGTGCCTGTGTTGCAGGGGTAATTGCCATTGGTTAGGAAAGGACAACTTCCTGAACAAAAAACATTTTATGTCTGTCATCCACTTTCATTGTGTGCTCCAGAATGCACCACACATAAAAAAGCCGATGGTGATTAAAAATTGTTAACTTAATATCTTTGAATCTCCCTCACGATGTGTGTTTCCGGTAATAATCGTTGGTCTGGGGCCTGTGAGAAAAAAGACACGGCACTGGTTGTCTGTATTTCCTCAATTGGGGCTGATATAGATCCGGTATGATTGCCTCCAGATGTTCCTGGCTGCACTGGAGTTCTGTTAGTGGAAATATCCTTATCAGTCACTATGCTTTCCTCAGATGAGTGTGTAGTGGGTTTCCTCTGATCAAATCTTTTTCGGGCATATATCTCTGCCCACGTGTAGAATTCATTTAATTTGTAGTCTATTGTGTCTCTCTTGTATTTCCTTAGTTTGCCTTCCTGGAGTTCTTTACTGTATTTTTCTAACTTTTGATTTAATCCTTCCAAGTTGATTTGACAGGTGTTGTGCTCCATTCTTAATTCCAACTCTCCTTTTAAAGTTGCAATCTCTTCCTCAAGTTCTCGTATTGTTTTTGACAGTTCCTCAATGATCAATAATATGAGATCTAATGAACATTTACTTAAAATCGAGTACCACTTGTCCATAAAAGCCGGTTTCAGATGAAATCGGAATAGCATAGGTTTTATTGACAGACGTAAAACTCTGGGTATGCGTTTGGCCTTATGATATTAAACTAGCGTTGAGGCATGTAATTTTTGATTAAGTTGTCTCCTGGTTAAGTATGCCAACTGTTTTAGTTGTGATATCGAGCCACCCATGGGCGTCCATTGATCTAACTTTTTGGATGAGAGCATATATTTCAGTTTCCTGATCTGATGTGTATCCCATCGTTGTAGCTCTATTGTGCGTGAAATTCGTAATGGATTCGAAAGACATTGTCTATGGGTGCAACCTCCTATTTTGAAAGAACTAAACGAATATGAGTTATGGGGTAGGAGGTGCACTCCTTAATTTATCAATCTGATCTATGTTATCAATCAGTGCTGCAGCAAGCAAGAGCTGTCGACAGTTGCTGCAAAAATGCCAAGTTAGTCACAAGTAGGGAAACTTGCGTGTGCTGCGCAGTGTTTACAGGTGTGTAAACACGACTTTATAAACCTATATTCACAGTTTTTTCATTTATTTACTGCTGAAAATCATTTTAAGCCAAAATTACATGATCTTTCATACATTTGTACATGATGACATGAAAACTCAAATATTTGCTGAGTACAACAATGTTCATGTGCTTGAAATTCAACAAAAACCAATACATATGCAGATTTACAAATTTATACATTCATGGGTACTCATGCCCAATGCATTCCGGAACTTAATAGTTCCTTCCTCAGGGGAAATTCTGAAATAGAAAATGAATAATAAAGTAATTTTATTTTGTGTCTGTCCATATGGAGGCTCAAAAAACAACATTTATATGAATTTCAAGTTGTTAAAATCTCATGAATTATGAGGTTATTTATCAGGTTGTTATGATATAGAGTGATTGTGATGTATCCTGAATGTGACGATAGCTCCTACCGTGAGTGGGCAGTTATATGTTGCATAAACCGGTGGTCCTAACGGAGTGTAATCTGAAAAGACCAAGTGGCAATCATGATGTATTTACAACCTAATCTCGCACCAAAATGAAATGGTGAGCCAATACCATTAAAAGGCTCAAAAACGAAGCTTACCTCTTAGAGGTTTAACATGCACGTGTTCTGAAACAAAGAACCGAGAGGATCAGGTGTAAAAATCATTCTACTAGGAACTCAAAAAATATAACTGTGACGCATATTGGCCACTCACCAACTGGGGAGCAGTCTTACCTTGATGGCATGACCAAACATTGAATATTTGGATGTGACCATTACTAAACATCCCGATGATGCACGCTTAGAAACTTGCATTTACACTAAACCCACGGATCGCAATAATGCTCTGGATCACACAAGTTTCCATCCAAGAAGTCTCATCGGGAATCTACCGTACTCTCAGTTTATAAGGATTAAACGCATATGCTCTGACCCTCAAGTGTGTTTGGACAAAACAGAAGAGTATAGACGAAGATACATACAAAGAGGATACCCAGACACCATCTTACAAGATTGCATACAAAGAGCAGCCACCAAAAAACGCAGTGAATTGTTCACCAAGCACAAGACTGCTAGGAGCAATACCATCGTATTTGTATCTAAATACACAACTAGCTCCTCAGCAATCAAAAGGATCATCAATATGAGATGGGAGTTATTGGCCAATGAGGCGGACTTCAATATTATATGTAAAGAACCTCCTTTACAGGCCTACACAAGAGGGAAAAACCTGAGAGGATTATTATCTCAAACTCAAGTCAACAACACTCCTACAACACCCAAGGGTACCCTCAAATGCTTCAGCTGCATACACTGTAACAACGTGATTCCCGGTAACTTTATTACTCATCCTACCACTGGAAAAGTAATACCAATGAAACACACGAGTGACTGCAATACCAGCAACGTGATATATGGAGTAAAATGCCCGTGCGATAAAACCTATATTGGTAAAACAGAATGGAAAATTAAAATCAGACTCACAGAACACAAAAGTCGAATAAGGACTAAGAATCTGAACTCATCATTGGCAGCTCACTGGGTAGAGGCAAATCACTCAGTCTCTCAACTGAGGTTTCAAATCATAGAGAAAGTTAAAATCCAACCGGGAGTAGATAACAACATCAAATTACTCCAGCAAGAGGTTTACTGGATTAAGACTCTGGATACCATGGTCCCTAAAGGAATGAATGATAGACTAGACATGTCATGCTTTATATAGTCATAGACTCAAGATGATCTAAACACAACAAAAATAGACAGACTAGCGAGTGTCTCCAATAACATGGGGGTTGTCTTATACGACCTAACATTAGTTGAACAGGAGTTGTCCTACTTCCTTTTACATCATCTTACAACACTCTCATTACTTCTCTCCGTTCCAGTACCACATGACACTAGAGCTTTAAATTATGACTAGTTTAGTTATTATCATGGCAATCATCCTTGCGAATAGTTTGCACTTTATCCACTCTTATATTTTATTTTTATTCTTCAACATCCGGATTTCAGCGCATTCTACATTAGAAACTACAATTCCATTATTCTTTCCTGGTTAATATGGTCATCTTCGTAATATTATGTTGCTTTGTCATACATGTCCGCCATTTGGGCATTTGAATTCTTTATGTTTGTCATTATTAATGCATAGGTATGGTAAATCGGTTACCACGCATTTAATTTTATTTAACAAGAGGTGCCGCATCGTCATCTTTATTGTTTAGCCCATTTCTTTGTAACACGCCATAACGTAATAATTTTAAATCTCATGCGAAGTATCATTCTAAATACTATCATTATCATTGTCAACCAATTCAAATGAATGGGTCGCACCCCAAAAAACTCAAAACCATTCATACTTTTAAACTTCATTGCTTTATCCAGCATTTCGTAATATAGGAACATTCCATCATGGCGCTCACGCTTTACACATTATAATTGAGCTTTACAGCACTAGTCCGTCTTTACTGTTTATCATGCACGCCTAGATCGCATGGTTAAATCGCGAGCCCACGGGGATACGATTTATCAGCATCACGGAAGTTAATCTTCGAACGCGATTATATTGATTACAGGTACGAAGCATTTGAAACTATACCGGTTCCTATTTAGAACCATACGCGTCTCTTCTGATTTATCGAGCAAGGGCAGCGACCTAATCTCTATCCCTGTTGTTTTCTTGTGCAGACATTCGATATAATGGGTGCCATCAAGGTCAATCAATCAATCAATCAATCAAGCATTTGTAAAGCGCGCTACTCACCCGGAGGGTCTCAAGGCGCTTGGGGGAGGGGGGTCCGCTACTGCTCGAACAGCCAGGTCTTGAGTTGCTTCCTGAAGGAGAGGTGGTCTTGGGTCAGGCGGAGGTGGATGGGGAGGGAGTTCCACGTCTTGGCAGCCAGGTAGGAGAAGGATCTTCCTCCTGTTGTGGCTATTCGGATGCGGGGGACGGCGGCGAGGGCGTGGCTGGTTGATCGGAGCTGGCGGGTGGGAGTGTAGAAGGTCAAGCGGTCGTTGAGGTATCTTGGGCCTTGGTTGTGGAGAGCTTTGTGTGCGTGGGTGAGGAGTCGGAACGTGATTCTCTTGCTGACGGGGAGCCAGTGCAGGTTTCTCAGGTGTACGGAGATGTGGCTGTGTCGTGGAATATCCAGGATGAGGCGTGATGAGGCGTTCTGGATGCGCTGAAGCCGTTTCTGGAGTTTGGCTCTGGTTCCGGCATAGAGGGAGTTGCCGTAGTCCAGTCGGCTGGTGACGAGGGCCTGGGTGACCATCTTCCTGGTTTCGGTGGGGATCCACCGGAAGATCTTACGTAGCATGCGTAGGATGTTGAAGCATGATGCGGAGACGGCGTTGACTTGTCTGGTCATGGAGAGGGAGGAGTCCAGGATGAAGCCCAGGTTGCGTGCGTGGTCTGTTGGTTTGGGTGCGCTGCCAAGGGCAGGGGCCACCAGGAGTCGTCCCAGGCGGAGGGTGATGATCCCAGGATGAGGACTTCCGTCTTGTCTGAGTTCAGTTTTAGGCGGCTGTTCGTCATCCACTCGGCTACGTCTTTCATCCCTTCATGTAGGTTGGTTCTGGCGGTGGCGGAGTCGTTGGTGAGGGAGAGGATCAGCTGGGTGTCGTCGGCATAGGAGATGATGTTGAGGTTGTGTTGGCGTGCGATGGCTGCGAGGGGGCTCATGTAGACGTTGAAGAGGGTGGGGCTGAGTGATGATCCTTGTGGTACGCCGCAGATGACTTCGGTGGCCTCGGTAAGGTAAGACTGCTCACCAGTTGGTGAGTGGCCAATATGCGTCACAGTTATATTTTTTGAGTTCCTACTAGAATGATTTTTACGCCTGATCCTCTCGGTTCTTTGTTTCAGAATATGTGCATGTTAAACCTCTAAGAGGTAAGCTTCGTTTTTGAGCCTTTTAATGGTATTGGCTCACCATTTCATTTTGGTGCGAGATTAGGTTGTAAATACATCATGATTGCCACTTGGTCTTTTCAGATTACACTCCGTGAGGACCACCGGTTTATGCAACATATAACTGCCCACTCAAGGTAGGATCTATCGTCACATTCAGGATACATCACAATCACTCTATATCATAACAACCTGATAAATAACCTCATAATTCATGAGATTTTAACAACTTGAAATGTATATAAATGTTGTTTTCTGAGCCTCCATATGGACTAAGGATGGGCGCAGTGCTCCGCTCTGCCCACGGAGTGTGCGTAGTACTGCCCACTTCGCGCTGCGCAAAGTAGGCGTAGCAGGGGCAGACTACGCACACCTGCGGCGGAGCAGAGTTGCCCGCCACCCGCCTTCCTCCCGCCCTCATTTTACAATGATTAAAATCATTAGATAAAGAAAAATGACTTACCTGAGCTGCTGCGTCCCGGGGCTCCATCTTTCTGCTTCCTGCATATCTTCTTCCTCACGAATGCGCATGCGCGGACGCCTGCGCATGTGCATTTGTGAGTAAGAAGATATGCAGGAAGCAGAAAGATGGAGCCCCGGGCCGCGGCAGCTCAGGTAAGTCATTTTTCTTTATCTAATGATTTTAATCATTGTAAAATGAGGGTGGGAGGGAGGCGGGCAGGGGCGTAGTGGGGCAACGCGAAGTGTGCGGGTGGGTGTAGATTTGCCCCCACTCCATATTGCTTCACGTAGCCTCACTACGTCCACTACGCCCAGGGTTAATATGGACAGACACAAAATAATATTACTTTAATATTTATTTTTTATTTCAGATTTTCCCCTGAGGAAGGAACTATTAAGTTCCGAAATGCATTGGGCATGAGTACCCATGAATGTATACATTTGTAAATCTGCATATGTATTGGTTTTTGCGGAAGTTCAAGCGCATGAACATTCTTGTACTCAGCAAATAATTAAGTTTTCATGTCATCATGTACAAATGTATGAAAGATCATGTAATTTTGGCTTGAAATGATTTTCAGCAGTAAATAAATGAAAAAAAACTGTGAATATAGGATTATAAAGTGGTGTTTACACACCTGTGAACAGTGCGCAGCACACACAAGTTTCCCTACTTGTGACTAACTTGGCATTTTCACAGCAACTGTCGACAGCTCTTTCTTGATGCAGCACCGATTGATAACATAGATCAAATTGATAAATTAAGGAGTGCACCCCCTACCTCATAACTCATATACGTTTGGTTCTGTCAAAATAGGAGGTTGCACCCAAAGACAATGTCTTTCAAATCAATTACAAATATCATGGACAATAGAGCCACAACGATGGGATACACATCAGATCAGGCAACTGAAATATATGCTCTCATCCAAGAAGTTAGATCAATGGACGCCCATGGGGCCTCGATATCACAACAACTAAAACAGTTGGAATACTTAACCAGGAGACAACCTAATCAAAAATTACATGCCTCAACGCTAGTTCAATATCATATGGCTAAACGCATACCCAGAGGTTTACGTCTGTTAATAAAACCTATGCTATTCCGATTGCATCTGAACCCGGCTTTTATGGACAAGTGGTACTCGATTTTAAATAAATGTTCATTAGACCTCATATTATTGATCATTGAGGAACTGTCAAAAACAATACGAGAACTTGAGGAATAGATTGCAACTTTAAAAGGAGAGTTGGAATTAAGAATGGAACACAACATCTGGCAAATCAACTTGGAAGGATTAAATCAAAAGTTAGAAAAATACAGTAAAGAACTCCAGGAAGGCAAACTAAGGAAATACAAGAGAGACACAATAGACTACAAATTAAATGAAGTCTACACGTGGGCAGAGATATATGCCCGAAAAAGATTTGATCAGAGGAAACCCACTACACACTCATCTGAGGAAAGCATAGTGACTGATAAGGATATTTCCACTAACAGAACTCCAGTACAGCCAAGAACATCAGGAGGCAATCAAACTGGATCTATATCCAACCCAATTGAGGCAATACAGACAACCAGTGCCGTGTCTTTTTTGTCACAGGCCCGAGACCAAGGATTACCACCGGAAACACACAGAGGCATCTCAAGCATACACTCACGTCCAGGAGAGGAAAAGGTGGGCAAATCGCTACGAAGCGGGAAGAACATAGTCTAATTGTTAACATATCTTCAATGACTTTAACCTCGCAACAAATCAACATTCTAAACAAAGGATTATCATTTGTACCGGCTAGTACCACTAATGCCATGGAAGTTGAAATCTCTTAATTCAGATTCATGCGCTCTCTACGCTTACGACATTTTTTTGCCAATGTGGTTATGACCGAACATCAACAGCCCACTGAAAATGTGAAATTCAAGCCCAAAAGTACGTTCCAAGCACCAACATCTCATAAAATGCTAGACACATTTCAAATAATCATTAAAAAAGACATAAAATCTTTGAACTTGAAGAAATGCAGGTATCAAAACCTGAACAAACATGACAGAGCTACTATTAAAGCAATAGCAAACAATCCTGAAATAACCATCCAGCCAGCTGACAAAGGTGGAGCTATAGTATTAATGGATACTACATTTTATCAACAGAAAGTAAACTCACATGTCATGGATCCTGAAATATATTTATCTTTACCAACTGATCCAACTTTGGAACTCTCCGAGTTATTGGATAAGATTTTACAACATGCAGTCGACATACAATGGATTGATGGGCCGACCAAACTACACCTCACAACTACCAATCCCCGGAGACCACGTCTATACATGATACCGAAGATACACAAAAATCTTGCAGACCCACCGTTTAGACCAATTGTTTCAGGTTGTGGATCTCAATTGGCAGATACCTTGACTACTTCTTGCAAATGTTCGTACAAAATTGGAGATCGTACGTTAGAGACACCACGGACTTTCTATCCAAACTAGAAGATATACGATCTGAGACACGAGCATCTTGGCTCTTGTGCACCATCGATGTGGTAGCCCTTTATACTTCCATACCACATGCAGCCGGAATAGAAGCGGTTGAGTGGGCATTACTGCAACTAGAAGACATTGACACAGAAAAGGTATTTTTACCTCAACTCTCACATTACTGTTTGCATCACAGTTATTTCAGATGGGACAACACATATTACGCATATCTCTCAGGAACATCTATGGGCTTTTCTGGAGCACCTGCATATGCAAAAATTTTTATGGCTTCTTTTGAATATCTTCGCTGCCCAAGCCTATCCTCCCTTCCAGGCTCAACGGACAACCCGCTCCGGCCTCCCCCCCTTTTTCCCAGGTAAGCCCATTTCCAGCATTGTTTATGCATTCGGAAGCCTTACGCTCCTAGAATCCCCCCTTACCCTCTGTTCCCTCCCCCAGCTCCAGCACCCCATAGAGCCTGCTGGGTCCCCCTTGCGTCATCACCGCACGGCCTTTGCCCACCCTGGTTGACAGTCCGGCTTTCACGGACCCTTTCTCCCGTCGCCAAAGGTAAACACACGCTCAGCCACATGAGTCCCCTGTATTCACTCCATGTTGCCAGTTTCACCTTATACCCCCTTCCCGCCCTTAGGTTTATCCTGAGGCAGCCGTGAGCTTCCCTCCTGGCTCATGCACCCGCTTAGCTGCTCGCCAGGTCAGCGCTCTTTGGTTACTTACGAGGTTTTAAATGCTATCACTGCGCCGTGTCTTGTCAGCTTTCATCCATTCTTTACACTTTGAATGCACATAATTTGTCAGCTAGCATGTACCGCTAACACCGCGCCACTTCTCGCCATACCACCACTATGGTTACCATCCTACAACGCTTTATCTCTTATGTTTTCCAGCGAGCATGTACCGCTAACACCGCGCCACTTCTCGCCATACCACCGCAATGGTTTCCATCCTACAACGCTTTATCTCAACATGTCACTTAGTGCTGCTTCATCACCAGGCATGCTTGACACCATCCTCCGAAACCCACACACGCCCTCGTGACGTCATTCCCACTGCCAACAATGGGCATTCTTCACAACCAATGCTGTTCCTTCACTGCCGTTGACCATATGGGTCTTTCACTCGTACTGTGTGCTACTGCACACAGCATCATTCCTGTCCACATGTTGAGCACCACGCTCACCCCACTTTTTTCGTATTTAGATGTATATATGTTCTACATTTTCCAAACGGTTGTCGACTAGATATGCTTAAAGTTTGGTGGACCATAATTACTGTTTAAATCTTGTATATTTTCTTGTTTTCCTTGTTTCCTGTCTCATACCTTTACAGGCTGTCTCAAAAAACTTATCAGGCAACAGTTCACATTCTAGTCCTGATGATGATCCTACACTATTAAGAGCTAGGGATCGAAACGTCGACTTGTTTAGCAAAACACCACAATTTAACCACTGTGTAAATCCTATTGTGTTGTTTGCTGGTATGAGCTTACGTAAGATTATCATGTAATGTAAGCCACCTTTTGCTCTTCTTGTAAATAATTTCTTTGCCTGTGACTTCCTCTTTTCTATTCTCTCCATCCCTTTTATTTCCAAAGCTCGGTACAGGATTGTGCCTTTTTCACCCTTGTTGTTCCCCCTATTCCGTTCATTCCCTTTTATTTTTGAATAAACGTTCCTTTGTCCGGCTGGACATTGGTAGACTACTCATAGTGCTCATTGTAGTCTATGTAGCAATGCTTCCATTATTTCCTCCTATGCTAAGGACCATTGTTCTTTAAAATATTCTTTTGAATATCAGCATATCATGATGAGTAACTTACAATGGTGGTCCAAAATAAGATTATATTGTCGTTTTATAGATGACATTTTTCTCATCTGGACGGATTCAAGTGAAACATTGGAGAACATGATTCTGACGATGAATTCTTTTGATCCCAGAATTCAATTCACCCATAAAATTCATGACCAAACAATTGAATATTTGGATGTGACCATGACTAAACATCCTGATGATGCACGCTTAGAAACTTGCTTTTACACTAAACCCACGGATCGCAATAATGCTCTGGATCACACAAGTTTCCATCCAAGAAGTCTCATCAGGAATCTACCGTTCTCTCTGTTTTTAAGGATTAAACGCATATGCTCTGAACTTCAACTGTGTTTGGACAAAACAGAAGAGTATAGATGAAGATACATACAAAGAGGATACCCCGAAAACCATCTTACAAGATTGCATACAAAGAGCAGCCACCAAAAAACGCAGTGAATTGTTCACCAAGCACAAGACTGCTAAGAGCAATACCATCGTATTTGTATCAAAATACACAACAAGCTCCTCAGCAATCAAAAGGATTATCAATAAGAGATGGGAGTTATTGGCCAATGAGGCGGACTTCAATAATATATTTAAAGAACCTCCTTTACACGCCTACACAAGAGAGAAAAACCTGAGAGAATTATTATCTCAAACTCAAGTCAACGACACTCCTACAACACCCAAGGGTACCCTCAAATGCTTCAGCTGTACACACTGTAACAATGTGATTCCCGGTAACTTCATTACTCATCCTACCACTGGAAAAGTAATACCAATGAAACACACAAGTGATTGCAATACCAGCAATATATGGAATTAGGCCTGGGCGGTAAATTCCGTTCCGTTCGCGGAATTTGCGGAATTTGGGTAATTTCGCGTTCCGCGGAGAACGCGAAATTGCCCAAAAATCTGCGCTCTGCGACTTCGCGAAATGTTTGCTTGTTCGCGTTCTCAATATGCGTGTTCGCGAGATATTTCACCCCGAGCACGCAAACAGCGATCGCGAACAGGAAAAAAGTATCGCGAACAAGCAATTCCACGCGTTCGCGGAATTTCTGCGTGTTCGCGGAGATTTTTTACCGTTTCGCGGAGATTTGCGTAACGCAATTATGCAAATTCCGCCCACCCCTATATGGAATAAAATGCCCGTGCAGTAAAACCTATATTGGTAAAACAAAACAGAAAATTTAAATCAGACTCACAGAACTCAGAAGTCGATTAAGGACTAGGAATCTGAACTCATCATTGTCAGCTCACTGGGTAGAGGCAAGTCACTCAATCTCTCAACTGAGGTTTCAAATCATAGAGAAAGTTAAAATCCAACCGGGAGTAGATAACAACATTAAATTACTCCAGCGAGAGGTTTACTGGATCAAGACTCTGGATACTATGGTCCCTAAAGGAATGAATGATAGACTAGACATGTCATGCTTTATATAGTCATAGACTCAAGATGATCTAAACACAACAAAAATAGACAGACTAGCGAGTGTCTCCAATAACATGGGGGTTGTCTTATACGACCTAACATTAGTTGAACAGGAGTTCACCTACTTCCTTTTACATCATCTTACAACACTCTATTACTTCTCTCCGTTCCAGTACCACATGACACTAGAGCTTTAAATTATGACTAGCTTAGTTATTATCATGGTAATCATCCTTGCGAATAGTTTGCACTTTATCCACTCTTATATTTTATTTTTATTCTACAACATCCGGATTTCAGCGCATTCTACTTTAGAAACTACAATAGCATTATTCTTTCCTGGTTAATATTGTCATCTTCGTAATATTATGTTGCTTTGTCATACATGTCCGCCATTTGGGCATTTGAATTCTTTATGCTTGTCATTATTAATGCATAGGTATGATAAATCGGTTACCACGCGTTTAATTTTATTTAACAAGAGGTGCCGCATCGTCATCTTTGTTGTTTAGCCCACTTCTTTGTAACACGCCATAACATAACAATTTTAAATCTCATGCGAAGTATCGTTCTAAATACTATCATTATCATTGAAACCATTTTCAAATGAATGAGTCGCACCCCAAAAAACTCAAAACCATTCATACTTTTAAACTTCATTGCTTTATCCGGCATTTCGTAATACAGGAACATTCCATCATGGCGCTCACGCTTTAGACATTAGAATTGAGCTGTACAGCACTAGTCCATCTTCACTGTTTATCATGCACGCCTAGATCGCGTGGTTAAATTACGAGCCCCCGGGGATACGATTTATCAGCATCACGGAAGTTAATCTTCGAACGCGATTATATTGATTACAGGTACGAAGCATTTGAAACTATACCGGTTCCTATTTAGAACCATACGCGTCTCTTCTGATTTATCGAGGAAGGGCAGCGACCTAATCTCTATCCCTGTTGTTTTCTTGTGCAGACATTCGATATAACGGGTGCCATCAAGGTAAGACTGCTCACCAGTTGGTGAGTGGCCAATATGCGTCACAGTTATATTTTTTGAGTTCCTAGTAGAATGATTTTTACGCCTGATCCTCTCGGTTCTTTGTTTCAGAATACGTGCATGTTAAACCTCTAACAGGTAAGCTTAGTTTTTGAGCCTTTTTACGGTATTGGCTCACCCTTTCATTTTGGTGCGAGATTAGGTTGTAAATACATCATGATTGCCTCTTGGTCTTTTCAGATTACACTCCGTTAGGACCACCGGTTTTTGCAACATATAATTGCCCACTCAAGGTAGGATCTATCGTCACATTCAGGATACATTACAATTACTCTATATCATAACAACCTGATAAATAACCTCATAATTCATGAGATTTTAACAACTTGAAATTCATATAAATGTTGTTTTTTGAGCCTCCATATGGACAGACACAAAATAAAATTACTTTATTATTTATTTTCTATTTCAGAATTCCCCTGAGGAAGGAACTATTAAGTTCCGAAATGCATTGGGCATGAGTGCCCATGAATGTATAAATTTGCAAATCTGCATATGTATTGGATTTTTTGAATTTCAAGCACATGAACATTGTTGTACTCAGCAAATAATTGAGTTTTCATGTCATCATGTACAAATGTATGAAAGACCATGTAATTTTGGCTTGAAATGATTTTCAGCAGTAAATAAATGAAAAAAACTGTGAATATATGTTTATAAACTGGTGTTTACACACCTGTGAACAGTGCAGAGCACACACAAGTTTCCCTACTTGTGACTAACTTGGCTTAGTCTATATAGGCATCCAAACATTTTCTACGGTGCTACAGAAAATGTTTACTAACAGTGGTGCAGTGGGGCTTGCAAATGAGGCCCTTTGACTCCTTGGATGCTCAACCTACTGACACACATTTGAAAAAACTTTAAGCTCTGAACACAGCATGTGCTTAACAATACCAAAACAGATGTCACCACTTACAAGGTGTCTAATAATTAAGCAGTTGTGAAATAGTAAAACTGATTTATTTAAAACATATTTTAAATTTTACACCCTAAAAACTTTTTTTTCCTTTTTTTCCTACATTCTTATGACCTATATTAACAATGATAACACTAACCTAAACTTACTTAGCTACACTATTCTAAACTATCCTAAACTATCCTACCTAACCTTACCTTATCCTACTCTAGACATGTATCACAACAGAGAGCAGAAAAATCAATCCCCCAACCCCTTTAGACACAATTTGACGTGAGACTCACATAAACTATATCTAAACACAAACTACATAAATAGAGAAAGCTAAACAAATATATATTTTGTTGCATATCTTTTTTATAAAGTATCAAGAAACTCTTAAAAAGACATACTAAGCAACAGCCCCCCTCCCACTTATGTAAATATACCTACATATCCTACCTTAACCAAAAATTGCTATTACTACGCTATCAGGAAATACACCTAAACTAAATTAAGACTATTCTAGTACCTAAACTAAACTATTAGAGTGAACTAACAACCAAGCATCAAGACCTTTTGTGAGGCCATAGATGAGTGAGGCAGAGCCTACATATTCTGCTCAATGTGGGCCACTGTCTGCTGTAAGCTGGCCACAATCTGCATTAGGGTTGCCAGCTATAATTATAACTTCAGGCCTTAGTCCTCTTGGGCTTTTTCCAATTTCTCCACCTTTGTCACCAGTTGAGGTAGTTGGATGAAAGAAGGTGGTGCTGAGGAGGGTCCAGGTTGGGTAACAGAGGAGGCTCCAAAGGGTGGTGCTGGGAGGGTCCAGTTTGGGTAGCAGAGGATGGTCTAGAAGATGGTGCTGAGGACGGTCCAGGATGTGTAGCAGAGGAGGGTCCAGAAGGTGGTGCTGAGGAGGGTCCAGGTTGAGTGGCAGAGGAGAGTCCAGAGAGTGGTGTTGAGGAGGGTCCAGGTTGGGGATTGAAGATGAGGATACAGGTTGTGGGAAATTAAAGGCTCCTGCAACTAAGCCTGGGCTTAGTTGCAGGAGCCGTATTTACAATACTGCATACCTACCTACACTCTGCACCTTACTAAGGGTCAGACCACTACTTCCCTTCCTGTTGTCTTCCGGGCTGGACAACTAGAGATGCCCTTTTAGCTAGTGCATGCTCTACTTGTTATAGGGGCTTGCCTACAAAGTTGCATGCTGCGCGCAGCAGGCGTGCCGAAGACGTGCCTGAGGCAAGCCCCTATGTGTCTGGAAGCATCCCGGAAGTGGCCAGCACCAGCCATGCTGCCCATTTTGCTTCCCCTTCTAGAGCCTCCCCACAGACCTACAGTCGAGCCAAGCTGCTCCTGCTTTGTCCCCAACGTTGTAAATGCTCGAGCCACTGGGAGGTTTTTAGATAACGTATTTACGGTCTGCGAGAGCTGTAATTTATGCCTGTGCCCTAGACCGGCAGATTCTTGTCCTCCTACTGCCTTTCCTCACAAAATACAGAAAGGGCAATGTATCCTTGCTGCTATGATCAATGCCTGCTCAGTAGCTGAGCACTCCCATGATATCTTCGATCTCCTCTCAGATGAGTCTCTCGACTTATTGTTTATACCAGAGGCTTGGCTTTACGAGTTCTCCAACCTAGTACTTGAACTGGCCATTCCTGGGGGATATAAAGTTTCCAGTTCTGATCGCAAAACCGGGAGAGACAGGGGTTTAGCGGTGGTGTTAGGAACTTAGGGATAAGTGGATGAACCCAACTTGGAGAGACTCTGGGGATAGGAGCGGGTGAGGCGCTGGATTTTCGCATCACCATCTGACCTCATTTCACGTTGGGTGGCACATTGGTCTACAGACCTACAGGTCCTTCAAGAGCTTTCCTTAAAGCCCTTGTAAGTGTTATCATTCCCCACGCCCTTCGCTTCTACCACTTCTTACTTCTTGGGGACTTTAATATTCATTTGGACTGTGTGGAGGCGGGGAAGTCTCAGGAGTTCTTCGATTCTCTGAGCTTTGCTCAGCTCTCCCAATGGGTTAGCTCCCCTACACATCATGGAAGACATATCCTGGACCCAATATGTTAAAATCTCCCCATTATTCTCAAAGAGCCCCTCCAGGTAGCCTGGACCGATCACTTTGTGTCCTATTTCTCATGGACCATTGAGAGTTATCATCCACCTAATCCGCCTTGTCAAGGCAGACCCTCCCACAAAATTCATTCTGCCACCTTTAGCCTGATTTTGGCCAAAAGACAACCAGCCTTTGCTAAAGATCTGGGAGGAGCCCTGGGGAGTTTAACTAGCTGGATCTCACAGGGGGTTGAGCATCTATCTCGTCTCTCACCGCATAGGTGAACCAGAGACTCTCCTTCAAAGCCGTGTTTCGCCAGTGAGCTTAAAGCGCAGAAACATCATTTTAAAAAATTAGAGCGCTGCTAGAGATTGGCATATTTCCCATTAGCCAAGCTGGCATTAAGGAAAGCGCAGAAATCATACTACTGGTCCATATTGCACGCCAGGAGCCTTTACGCCTCGATTATCTCTGAGTAGACAAAGCGAACTATAGAACAGCCATCAAAAACTACAGAGCAAATATCAAACTAGCTCAGGCCAAATACTACGAACAAAAGATCGACAAGGCAGCTTCTAAACCCAAGGAGATCTACCGGATAGCTAAATCCCTCCTGCATCTTCCCGAGACCCCTAAGGATCACAAAAATACCCAGACCCACTGTGAGGAGATAGCGGAGTTCTTTCACCATAAAATAGAAGTCATCAACTCCTCTTTCTCTCACTCCGCCACCTCGCCCAGCGATACCGCCAACATAGGCCCCTCGACAGTCCCACTCAATGCTCTCAATATCATTCCGTCACTAGACCTAATCAACCTAGAAAAGATTATGGGACAGGTCAAATCCGGATCGCCCACCGATCCAGCCCCCCCTAGGGTTCTCATCCCGATAACCAGTCAGATTTCACCTACCATCCAAGACCTGCTCAACTCCTCCCTCCATACTGGCATTGTCCCGCCTCTGTGGAAAAGTGCTATGGTCAAAGCTCTTTTAAAGAAACCCAGCCTCGATCAAACCAATCCTTCTAACTACCGACCTATCTCCCTTCTACCCTGGCTCAGCAAACTTCTTGAAAGCACGTCAATTCTGTTTTGACTGACTTCCTGGAATCTAACAACATACTGGACCCCACCCAGACGGGTTTTAGGCCTCGTCATGGAATGGAGACTGCCCTGATAGCAGTGACGGAGGAGGCAAGAAGGATCCTGGACGGTGGCGGGTCTGCGGCCATCGTCCTACTTGACCTAAGTGCCGCCTTCGACACTGTAAATCACGACATTCTACTACACCGCCTTGGCATGATAGGAATCTCAGGAACAGCACTCACCTGGATGAGATCCTATCTCACAGACAGATCCTTCCAAGTATTTGAGAAGGATTTCACCTCCTCCAGTAAACCTCTTAATTGCGGAGTGCCTCAGGGCTCCTCCCTGAGTCCCACACTTTTTAATGTTTATCTTAGCCCTCTAGCTGATGTCGTCCGCCCCTTCGGTGTGAAAATTGTCACCTATGCAGACGACACACAGCTAGTGGTTGCGCTGAACCCACCTCTCAACTCCCACCACAGCCTACACAATTGCTTGGAAGCAGTTGCCGCCTGGATGTCAGGCTCCTGTTTAAAACTAAACGGGGATAAAACAGAGGTAATGCTCCTTGGAAATAACATCATGAAATCCATTGATTCCATCTGGCCCCTCTGCTTAGGCAGCCCCCCACAACCCAAGGAACAAATCAAGAGTCTAGGCATCTGGCTGGACAAAACTCTTACATTCAACTACCAAGCAACCAAGCTTGCCGCCACCTGCTTCGGGCTAATGAGACTACTTCGAAAAATCCTCCCTCTTCTTCCGTTTCACTCAAGACGGATCATGGTCCAAGGACTAATTCTATCCCGTCTCGACTGCGGTAACGCCCTAAACCTTGGGGCCCCACAGTCCACACTCAACAAACTTCAAATCATTCAAAACTGCGCGGCAAGAATCCTTCTCGACATCCCTCGCCGAGTCTCAGTCAAAGCCAGATTGAAGGATCTCCACTGGCTCCCTGTGAGAGCTAGAATCGAATTCAAGAGCATGTGCATTGCACATCGCTCCTACTGGGGAACAGGCCCTTCCATCAATCACCCCTTGGTAAAAGCCTATCAACCCAATCGCCCCCTCAGATCCGCGACCTCCCACCTCACCTCATTACCACGCATCAGAAGAGCCTGATGTGGAGGCCGGTCGCTCTCCTACAATCTGGTCAAGATCTGGAACTCTCTCCCTCTCCCAATCAGATCAGAATCCAATCTACTCACTTTCCGAAAACTTCTTAAGACCTGGCTCTTTAATAAAACTTCTACCTAAATCTTCTCTCAGCTCCACTAAATCCAGCGTTCCGGCTCAACCTACTCTCCTCTGCAGCGCTGGGACGCCCCTGTGTAGCCATCACGCTATATAAATTCTCTTTCCATTCCATTCCATTCCTACTATGCCGAGCGTGTTGCTCTCTCTAAAAATAATGTCAAGGAAAATGTTTCCATTGTGCAGAGCTTCCTGGCCCCTAGGCCAGCGATTATCACTCTTCCCACCTCGGTCGCCTGGTGTGAGAAACTTTCTAGTTTTTTTATCGATAAGATTCAGGCTCTCCAGGTGATTTTTAATATTGGCACCAACTCTATGGCAGGATACTCGTTCCCTAGAGTGCCAACATCCACCTCTTCTCTATCACCTTCTCTGGCAGCCTTTTCAAACATTGCTCTGCAAGACTCCCTGATGATTCTCAAATCCTTGAAATCGGGCTCCCCATCGGACCCCTGCCTGGCTACGTTATTGGCTTAAGTGGCAGAGGTAGTAAGCTCGGAGGTTAATAGTCTGATCACCATGTCCTTACAGGCTGCTACAGTTCCTCTAGTTTAGAAACTGCCCAAACTGATGCCTCTGCTGAAAAAACCTTCTTTGGATCCATCTATCCTGGCTCCCTACCGCCCTGTTTCTCTCCTTCCAGCCGTGGCGAAAGTCTGTGAGAAAGCTGTTAATAAACAGTTCACCAACTATGTTGAAGGTTCTGGCCTACTCCATTCAGCCCAATTGGGCTTCAGAGCCTCATATAGTACAGAGTCAGCCCTTGTCGAAATTTCTGAAGCAATTCAGGAGTGTTTGAATGCTGGTGGCAGAGCAGCTCTGATTTTATTAGACCTCTCTGAGGCTTTCCATACTGTGCCTCACTCCTCGTTACTGGCACGCCTCTTGGATATCGGTATCTCTGGGTCTGCATGGAACTGGCTAAAATCATTTCTTGAAGACAGATCACAGCAAGTTTGGCTTCCCCTGTCTTCATCTGCCCCCTAAAGTGTGGCTACAAGAGTGCCTCAGGGCACCAGCTTAAGCCCCCTCCTCTTTAATATATATATATATCCCAGCTAATTTAGCTGGTGGAGGAGTTGGGCACCAAGATCATCGCTTATGCTGATGATACCCAGCTCCTCTTCCCATGGAACAAAAATGAGCATCCCCCGCCCGAGATAGAGCATGCCTTACGGCCGTTTTTCAATGGCTCCTCTATGCGCAGCTCAAGTGCAATGAGGACAAATCAGAGATCCTCTTGTTTAGGACCTTTCCTCCTCAGTTTAGGGAATCGCTAACTATCCATTGCCCAATTCCTTGGGTCAGCCCAGCAAAAACCTCAGAATTTTGTTCGACGATAATCTTCGGTTCTCTACACAGATCAAGAAGCTGTCCACATTTTGGAAATATGCTGTATTATAGCAAATTGTGAGAATGGACAATATTCTGAGTGCGTAGCATGATTGTTTGCCATGCTGATGATCAGTTAAACTAAAGCAAATGGTATTAGGCTGGATGTAAGGTATTGTAATCCATGTGGTTGTTATGATGTGTATACTCACTATGATAACACCTATATCTCACATGTGCTTTTCGCATCTGTCTACATCTGATCTACTGTAGCATTTCTGTAATTTGTTGTGGGGTATGTGTGATGCACAAATATTGACATGTGTATAGATCAATCAATGACTTTGGCCCACATACAGTGTCTGGTAGGTAACAGGCTAGATCATCCATATCATGTTTACCTATTTTCATATGACATGTTGACAATGGTTAGCCAAAATAACTGTTACAGACACTGTGTATGTTTTGTCATATAGTGCCTCATTTATGTGGTTTGGGCACAGGGCTGTGTGGCCAGGTGTCTGGATGTACTGCACTGTAGCAAAACATGAGAGCAGGGATTTGCTGTATCTATGAAATATGGCACATTCTTGTCCTAACCCCCTGCACTGGCACACAAAGTGTTGCCATGCTCCAACAAAGGCACCCATGCGTACGTTTTTTGTAAATCTGGGAATGCTTCAGATTCCAAGGGTGTTGCAGGGAAACAACCGAAGCAACACACATGGATCTCCCCTTTCATGCAGTGTCCTGCGTGAAAGGGGCACATATTTACATGAAAATGAAAAGCTATCACAAAATGGCTTTACGTGGTGTTCTAAACATGCCATGGAACATTGCCCCACCAGAATGTACAAAAAAGTAACTTTCTGGGTGCACACATATGCCACAAGGGCCCTCATAAGTGAGACCAAAAGTTGCTTGGGGCAGGTGATAGTACATGTGGCATAAGTATCTATACCATAGCTGACAATGTGTTAGCACAGCATCTCAAGGGTTATATATCATGTGTGCATGCATGAATTCATCATCATGAAGTATAGCTAAAGGTAGTCAGCCATGAGCACAGAGCGTGGCATTAAGCACAAAATAGTAACACTATGCTCCACCATTCCTAATTTGCAGATATGCGCTATATTTCAAAAGATATAACACATCCCTGTGTTTTCGCTGGAGCTGGTGCTAGATTAAGCTGCCTGGCAACAAAGCAGGCACCCTTGCACCATAGTGCAAGGATGCCTGCATTGTGGTATTGACAGTTTATGTGCACAAAGGTTCCCGTTCCTGCACATAAACAATGAATGAGGACGTTTTGCTATTTCAATTTGTGTTGCACAATGCTGCACACATATCAAGCTGGAATCAAGCTATCCTGGCTGAAGAGGGGTGAAACCCCGAAACCGGTCCTAGGATGCTTGTTTCCAGTCCAGGGAGGTCCTGGCTTGACAGTTCGGGCTGGACTGTTCCCATGAGGCACAGGGTCAAGACTGATTTGCTTATGGCTGGGTTCAAACTGGAATGGCATGGTGAGCAAAAAAACGATGGATTTAGGCCCAGATCACTGTACTGGGGTGAATGTATGACATTGTTCTGCATTCTGTCCATCAACTGTTGTTTTTGCATTTGTCACCCCGAGTGGGACGAGTATGCTCAGAAGTGAGTCCCGTGCTCTCCATGCCACTGGAATCAAGCTAATCTGGCTGAAGAGGGGTGAAACCCCGAAACCGATCCTAGGATGCTTGGTTCCAGTCCAGGGAGGACCTGGCCTGGCAGTTCGGGCTGGACTGTTCCCATGAGGCACAGGGTCAAGACTGATTTGCTTATGGCTGGGTTCAAACTGGAATGGCATGGTGAGCAAAAAAACGATGGATTTAGGCCCAGGTCTCTGTACTGGGGTAAATGTATGACATTGTTCTGTATTCTGTCCATCAACTGTTGTTTTTGCATTTGTCACCCCGAGTGGGACGTGTATGCGCAGACATGAGTCCCGTGCTCTCGATGCCACTGGAATCAAGCTATCCTGGCCGAAGAGGGGTGAAACCCCGAAACCGGTCCTAGGATGCTTGTTTCCAGTCCAGGGAGGACCTGGCTTGGCAGTTCGGGCTGGACTGTTCCCATGAGGCACAGGGTCAAGACTGATTTGCTTATGGCTGGGTTCAAACTGGAATGGCATGGTGAGCAAAAAAATGATGGATTTAGGCCCAGATCTCTGTACTGGGGTGAATGTATGACATTGTTCTGCATTCTGTCCATCAACTGTTGTTTTTGCATTTGTCACCCCGAGTGGGACGTGTATGCTCAGACGTGAGTCTCGTGCTCTCCATGCCACTGGGATCAAGTATCCTGGCCGAAGAGGGGTGAAACCCCGAAACCGGTCCTAGGATGCTTGCTTCCAGTCCAGGGAGGACCTGGCTTGGCAGTTCGGGCTGGACTGTTCCCATGAGGCACAGGGTCAAGACTGATTTGCTTATGGCTGGGTTCAAACTGGAATGGCATGGTGTGCAAAAAAACGATGGATTTAGGCCCAGATCTCTGTACTGGGGTGAATGTATGACATTGTTCTGCATTCTGTCCATGAACTGCTGTTTTTGCATTTGTCACCCCGAGTGGGACGTGTATGCTCAGATGTGAGTCTCGTGCTCTCCATGCCACTGGAATCAAGCTATCCTGGCCGAAGAGGGGTGAAACCCCGAAACCGGTCCTAGGATGCTTGTTTCCAGTCCAGGGAGGACCTGGCTTGGCAGTTCGGGCTGGACTGTTCCCATGAGGCACAGGGTCAAGACTGATCTGCTTATGGCTGGGTTCAAACTGGAATGGCATGGTGAGCAAAAAAATGATGGATTTAGGCCCAGGTCTCTGTACTGGGGTGAATGTATGACATTGTTCTGCATTCTGTCCATCAACTGTTGTTTTTGCATTTGTCACCCCGAGTGGGACGTGTATGCTCAGACGTGAGTGTCGTGCTCTCCATGCCACTGGGATCAAGTATCCTGGCCGAAGAGGGGTGAAACCCCGAAACCGGTCCTAGGATGCTTGCTTCCAGTCCAGGGAGGACCTGGCTTGGCAGTTCGGGCTGGACTGTTCCCATGAGGCACAGGGTCAAGACTGATTTGCTTATGGCTGGGTTCAAACTGGAATGGCATGGTGTGTAAAAAAACGATGGATTTAGGCCCAGATCTCTGTACTGGGGTGAATGTATGACATTGTTCTGCATTCTGTCCATCAACTGTTGTTTTTGCATTTGTCACCCCGAGTGGGACGGGTATGCTCAGATGTGAGTCTCGTGCTCTCCATGCTACTGGAATCAAGCTATCCTGGCTGAAGAGGGGTGAAACCCCGAAACCGGTCCTAGGATGCTTTTTTCCAGTCCAGGGAGGACCTGGCTTGGCAGTTTGGGCTGGACTGTTCCTAAGAGGCACAGGGTCAAGACTGATTTGCTTATGGCTGGGTTTAAACTGGAATGGCACGGTGAGCAAAAAAATGTGGATTTAGGCCCAGATCTCTGTACTGGGGTGTATGTATGACATTGTTCTACATTCTGTCCATCAACTGTTGTTTTTGCATTTGTCACCCCGAGTGGGACGGGTATGCTCAGACGTGAGTCCCGTGCTCTCCATGCCACTGAAATCAAGCTATCCTGGCCGAAGAGGGGTGAAACCCCGAAACCGGTCCTAGGATGCTTGTTTCCAGTCCAGGGAGGACCTGGCTTGTCAGTTCGGGCTGGACTGTTCCTATGAGGCACAGGGTCAAGACTGATTTGCTTATGGCTGGGTTCAAACTGGAATGGCATGGTGTGCAAAAAAACGATGGATTTAGGCCCAGATCTCTGTACTGGGGTGAATGTAGGACATTGTTCTGCATTCTGTCCATCAACTGTTGTTTTTGCATTTGTCACCCCGAGTGGGACGTGTATGCGCAGACATGAGTCCCGTGCTCTCCATGCCACTGGAATCAAGCTATCCTGGCCGAAGAGGGGTGAAACCCCGAAACCGGTCCTAGGATGCTTGTTTCCAGTCCAGGGAGGACCTGGCTTGGCAGTTCGGGCTGGACTGTTCCCATGAGGCACAGGGTCAAGACTGATTTGCTTATGGCTGGGTTCAAACTGGAATGGCATGGTGAGCAAAAAAATGATGGATTTAGGCCCAGATCTCTGTACTGGGGTGAATGTATGACATTGTTCTGCATTCTGTCCATCAACTGTTGTTTTTGCATTTGTCACCCCGAGTGGGACGTGTATGCTCAGACGTGAGTCTCGTGCTCTCTATGCCACTGGGATCAAGTATCCTGGCCGAGACACTACGCTTCGCCCACGTAGTGTACGTAGCACTGCCTGCTTCGCAGTTTTCGAAGTAGGCGAAGCAGGCTAGCGCTACGCACACCCAGGGCGAAGCGTAGCTGCCTGCCGCCGCCACCCGCCTCCCGCCTTTTAAATCAACCTGCATTTTTTTTGTGTTCAAAATATTTTATTGAAATTTTATAATGAACATCAACAACATAGACATACAAAAATGATCAAATTCATTCCAATAGAAAAGAAATTGGTCATATTCTTATAAACTTAAAAGGAGGGGGGGAAGGGAAACATCTAATAACAAATTATTGAGTAAGCAATAAATAGAGCTACTATGACATATTAATTAGTATAAAAATCGTAAAAAGCATTACAATACATAAACATACCCCTAAGATGCAAAATAGAGATCAACAGGACTCCAAAAAGAGTGATAGGAAATAGGATTATGATTAACCCCAGACAAAGATAATTGAGCACCTCTTCTTGTAAAGATAACCCAAGACCACCAAGCATGAACTGATAACTTAGAAACATCTTTCCAACAAAAGGTAATAGATTTTAACGCAGCAGAAATCAAAAAATCAAAAAGCCTACATTCAAAAGAACTTAGAGATTGTGATAATGTAACTGATTTGCAAATTAACATTTTATATGATAAGTCTTCATGTATATGCAACAATTTCTTAATAAAATCCCAAACTTCTGTCCAGAATTTTGCAATTAAAGGGCAATCAAAAAGCATATGTCGTAACGAACCAGGATGCAATTTACAATGCCAACAAGTGTCAGATTGAAGGAGTTTAGCCTGGAATAAACGTATTGGAGTCCATAAAGAATTAAATAAAATATAGGAATTGGTTTGATAAAGTGAGACAGGTAACCAACCAGAAATACTTCTAATCCATATAATTTCCCATGAATCATTAGACAATGTAAGTGAAAGTTCATTATTCCAGAAGGTTGCAATCATCGTTATGTTACTTCCTAACGTATTAGATAATTTTTTATATAAAATGGAAACACCATTAGCTTTCAGCGATATAGTTTGGATATACACGGATAGATCAGCTGTAACACTAGTCGGAATAGCTTGTGGAAAGGAATCTAAAATTGAATTAATTAAATATTCATATTTAATACGATCAGATTGGGTTAAACCAAACCTTGTTTGTAGATCCTCAAACGGTATAAAGGTATTGTTGGAATAAATGTCTTTAAGATAAAAAATACCCGCTTTGATCCACGAAGACCAAAATCTAATGTTCCTATTTAGTTTAATGATATTGCTATACCATAATGATAATTCAACAGTGTTATACATGGGGTATAGAAAAATAGAATCTAAATCATTAAAAACCAATTTAGTGGATTTGAGAACGATAGATTTATGAAAAACTGAGGAGGTGTTAGACATAGTTAACAGCGTTGGTAATGGGAACGGCTTCACCATAGATTTTTCAATTAGGAGCCAAGAGGGTGGATTATGTAAAGGGAAATGACTAAACCATATGGCACTTTGTTTTAAAATAAAAGCTTTATGATACAGAAAAAAATCTGGGATACCAAATCCAGCATTACATTTTTATAACTAATGCGAGGTGATTTGTTATTCCAAAGAAACTTGGAGAGAAGTTTATCAATATCTTTATAAAATTTTAATGGGAACTGAGAGGGAATCCTGGAAAGAGTATAAAATATTTTTGGAGCAATATTCATTTTAATAGATTCCAGTCTACCCCACCATGAAAGATGCAGCAATGCCCATTTAGACGTTTTATCTTTAATATAATCTAAGACAAAATTACAGTTTAAAGTCATTGTAGATTTTATAGATGAGGAAAATAAAATACCAAGATATTTTAATTTAGTCTTTTGCCAAACAATTTCATTCACAGGTATCATATCAGGAGTACAATAAATGTTTAAAGGGAAAAATTCAGTTTTATTAGTGTTTAATTTATAGCCAGACACCATAGAATATTTTGTTATAATCTCTAATAAAGAAGGAAATGAGGATAAGGGGTCACTAATACATAAAAGTACATCATCAGCATACGCTAAAGTTTTAATAATAATCTCATTAATAATAATTCCTTTAATGTTATCACATTTTCTTATAGATGTAAGAAAAGGTTCAATGCCAATTAAAAACAGTAGCGGGGAAAGGGGACATCCTTGTCTAGTACCTCTAAAAAGGGAAAATTGATTTGAAATTTGGCCATTAATAAATAGACGAGCAGTAGGAGCACTATATAGAGCTGAAATCATACGAATAAAATTATCTCCAAAGTTAAAAGATGATAAAGCATGGAATACAAATTGCCAATGCAATTTATCAAAGGCTTTTTCAGCATCCAAAGCCATAATTCCTGAAGGAGTAGTTAACGTAAGACCTTGTTCAATGACATGTAATAAAGTTCTTGTATTATTTGCAGAGTGTCTATTCTTCATAAAACCAGATTGATCCGAATGTATAATAGAGTCTAGTACAGGGGATAATCGTGTGGCTAATATTTTGGCATATAATTTACAGTCTTGATTAATTAAAGAGATAGGGCGATAATTAGATACAAGGGTGGGGTCTTTATCAGGTTTGGGAAGAACGATAATTAAAGCTTCAGTAAAGGATCCTGAAGTAATTCCCGTAGAGCCAAACGTTGTGAAAAGTTGAAATAATAAGGGTAAAAGAAGGGATTGAAACTCTTCATAAAACTCCGATGGGATACCATCAGGACCCGGAGATTTATTCTTTTTAAGAGATTTTATAGCGGTCAAAATTTCCTCCTTAGTAATTGGAGAGTCAAGCCCCATTTTATCTGATGGAGAAATTTTAGGTAAACCACATGAGGATAAAAAAGAATCAACTAAAGATTCATTATGAAAATCAGGTTTATCATATAACTTAGAGTAAAAATCCAAAAATTCATTCACAATACCTTTATGAGATAAAGCAATTTTACCATTGGATCCATGAATAGAAGTAATTTGAGTTTTATCCTTTTTGATACGTAAGTAATTCGCTAACAATCTTCCAGATCTGTTTGCATTAAAACTAAATTTAGCTTTGGCCTTAGAAATCTGAACACCAGCTCTATTACTAAGAATTGTATTAAATTCATATCGAAGCTTTTGCAACTTACTTCTATATTGAGGGTCATTAGACGAAATAAAAAGTCGTTCATATTCCGCTATTTGCTTTTCTAGCTTTTTAATATTTGCATTAAAGGTCTTATTTTCGTGAGCCATAATAGAAATAGTTACCCCTCTAATATAAGCTTTAAAAGCATCCCATCTATTAACCAATGAAGTAGTACCTTCAGGGTTAAATTGAAATAAATCATGAATGGCAGAGAGGAGCTTTGGTTTATTAAGTTCATTGAGAGTTATACCAGAATTCATTCTCCATCTAGGCTGGTTAGTAAAGGTTGGATTTAAATTTAGAATACAAGAAACCATAGCATGGTCAGAGACATCAATGTTGCCAATCTTGGGGTTACTAACACAGTTGATCAGCTGTTTCGAAACTAATATATAATCGATCCTAGAATGAGAATTATGTGGGTTAGAAAAAAAAGTAAAACATTTTTCTGTAGGGAAGTGTAACCGCCAAATATCAACTAACTTAGTGGTTTGAAGAAATAATTTAAAAGCAAAATAAACCTTAGGGGGGTGGAATTTAGTACGAGATATTCTATCTAATAAAGGATCAGATATGACATTAAAATCACCTGCAACAATTAAAGGTACATTACCAATTTTAACCACCTCCGTTGAAAGAGTAGCCCAAAAAACAGGGTCATCTGCTGTAGGGCCATAAACATTTAATAAAAATAAGATAGAATCATGAACTTTAACCTTAACAATTAAATATCTCCCATCCGTATCTGTAATTTTGCTCAAAACTTGGCAATGTGCTTTTTTCGCACATAATATAGCTACACCATTTTTCTTGCCATTAGCAGGAGAAGAAACAATATTATCAACCCATTTTTTCTTCATATAGTTTAAAATTTTATCATCTATATGAGTTTCTTGCAAAAAACAAAAATCAGCTTTGCAACTACCTAAATAATCCAAAATTTTTGTACGTTTCACAGGATGGCGTAAACCTTTAACATTCAGTGACACTACTTTAATATTAGCCATGACAAAATAAAAAGAGAGAAGGGTTAGAAAGAAGAAGGTCAGAAAAAGACACAAATGTTAAGAAGAAAGTAGCTCCAAAACACACAAAAGGGAATGGAAGAAATAAAACATAGCAAAAAAGACAAACAAAACACATAAATATGAAGATTGGGACGCACACACGCTCTACAAGCATGGCCAGAAACCGCTGGAGCCCAGAATATTATGAGTTATATAAATCTGTCAAAGAAGATCATACATGAAAGAATCAAGTGATAGGACCCTGAGTGTCCATAGATTGCTGTACTTGTTGATCCAGAAATTGTCGTAGATCTTCAGGACGCTGAAAGGATTTTGAAAAATTATCTTTCCAAATGCGCATAGTTGAAGGGTCAAAAAGGCCATATTGGTATCCAAGGCTTCTCAATCGTGGGCAAAGATCAGTAAATCCCTTACGTGTTGCAACAGTTTCCTTGGCAAAATCTTGATGAATAAAGATTTTGTGACCATTGACCAACAATGAAGGAATTTCTCTAGCTGCTTTTCTGATCAGAACCAAATGATGGTGACGGAGAACTTTAAATATCATCTGTCTAGGCTTGCTATGTTGAGGATTGCGACGTGAAGGAATTCTATGAGCCTTATCGATTTCAAATTTTTCTGGAAATTTGACATTTAAAAGACCAGGAAGTAAGTTCTCTAAGTATAGTCGACAGTTAGATCCCTCAACCTCTTCTGGTAAATTAAATATGCGAAGATTGTATTGTCTATTGCGACTTTCCATGTCCAGAAGTTGTGAGCACAGAGGTGATATTTTCGCCACAAGTGGAGTAAAAGCATCGACTCTAACTTTATTGTCTTGTATTTTAATTGAGTTGTCTGAGATTTTCATCGACATACTCGCCATTTCCTTTCGTACATTTTTTATTTCAGTCGCAATAGTTTCTGTATTAGCACGAAGAGCCTGAATTTCCTCCAAAATTAAAGAAAGCGAGGGTTCAGATGACTCCACCACCTTTGATTTTATTGGGGGCGGTGTAATCTGCTGTTTTCTTTTATTTTTATTATCCATTTTTGAGAAAAGATAATAAAATTTGATTAAAAATGAATAGATTATGAGTAAAAAAAGCGAAAAGAAGCAAAGCAGTCCTCCAAAATACTGGTGCAGCAGCTAAACTGGACTAGGGGTGTGGCTAGGCCCAAGCCAGGCCCTTTCCTGAAGTATGCTCCGCCCCCCTGACAGACTAACCAGGCAGTCCCTCAATGCAGAGCTCGGAGCAGGAACCAGGGAGCCAGAAACACGACTTCCCACGATGAAAACGAGCTGAAACCGCTTCACAATGCTGGTAAGCCTGTAATTTGAGCAGCGACCTCCTTTAAAACAAAATTTTGACAGACATTCGGCGTTTTATTTAAAAAAACGGGCGAAAACGCGGAGGAGCTCACCGGGTGGCGGCCATCTTGATTCGCGCGCTCGCGCGTCTCCAAATCAACCTGCATTTTAAAATAAATACCAAGTAAAGAAACTTACCTGGAGCGCCGCGTCTCCAGGGCTCCCTCTTCATTATTTCCGACGTCTTCTAACAAATGCGCATGCGCGGACGCCCGCGCATGCGCATTTCTTTTGAGAAATGCGCATGCGCGGGCGTCCGCGCATGCGCATTTGTTAGAAGACGTCAGAAATAATGAAGAGGGAGCCCTGGAGACGCGGCGCTCCAGGTAAGTTTCTTTACTTGGTATTTATTTTAAAATGCAGGTTTGATTTAAAAGGAGGGCAGGCGGGAGGCGGGAGGGCAGGCGGGAGGCGGGTGGCGCGTAGTGGGGGCTACGCGAAGCACGTAGTGCGCGTAGATTTGGGCACACTACGCGCTGCTTCACGTAGCCCCACTACGCCCACTACGCCCACCTTTACTAAATACGACATTTAGCTAGAATAGGTAACTATAAGAATAATGATTTTGTTATTGAATGACTTTTCATTTGAACTAATTTAGATAAAATAACCTTTTGTTTGAATTACAGTGTCGGGTGGTTATTTCTTTGTCAATTTATTGGGATCTCAAATATGTTCTTATTGTTTAAATCATGACTCGAGACAAATCAATTAGGTTGCATTGACCTCAGTTTAGATGCAGATTGATTTAGGAGTTCTCTCGTATATTCAGTGTGGATAGAGTAATAGAATGAATGTTGGTGTGATGGGCCCTAGCGTATGGTGAGTGTATGTGCGTATGACTGTGGAATTACTCTGTCCATGGAAGTAGGGAGAATTTATATGCTCTGATCTGCAGCAGTTTCCTGGTAGCAGTATGATGGTTTTGATTATTTTCTTGATCTGATAGATTGCTTGTACATAGGCTTTTGGATTTATTGATCTATTGATTGATGTTGATACATGTACTAACAGTATATGTTGAAGTCGTCGTATTGAGTTCTATGTAGTGAGTCAGGAAGACCGCGCTGTGATTGGACAGTGGATTAGCACAGTGCTCGCGCTGTGATTGGTGCGTTGGTGTGAGCCGCGCAGGGATTGGAAGGAGTACAGGGTGACGTAGACGCTCCGGGATTGGTGCGTTGGTGTGAGTCGCGCTGTTATTGGACAAAAGATCATACAGTTGCGGAAACAGACTAGAGGGTTGTGGTAAACGCGAAAATGTATTAACAAACGGAGGAAAAGAATAAGAAATCCTTGTTCGGTAAAATTAAAAAGTGGTTCGACAAGGATAAAGATATAATAACTAGAGAAGGTGAATTACTACCTCCGACAAGAACTCCTGCATCCTTCATGGTTGCGAAATATGGGTATCATACCTGTATTTGGTTAGACAATTGGGCTAAGTACACTAAAGAAGATGGTGTTCTAGCGTTCCCGGAACATGGTTCATTTAATCTGGCCGTGTTGAGAAATTTACGGGAAGAGATGATGTGTCTAGAGCCTAGACCAAGGCCGACACAGTTCGAGGCATTGGTGGAATGGGAAGATGATGTGCATGAGCGAGAAAAGCAGAGGAGTGGAGGTAATTATAGGTACATTTTTGGGAGGAAATATGATCGTGAAACTCATCATGATCGAATGAGGAGATGGCGAGATGCTAGTATGTCAGAGGGATTGTATCCTATGAGAACTATTGAGGAAGCAGAAGGGAGGAAAGGTACGGAAAAGGTACGTGATGCAGAATTGAGGAGATATGGGGCTAATGATTATGAGGATGAAGTCTTAGATGACATGATTTACAAGAGACCACCTCCATATAGACCAGAACCAGAAGTGAGAACACCAGTTGCTACTCCCATAAGAGATACTTTGCAGATCATTAAAACAGAAATTGCGACACCTGATTTGAAAAATGGTAGCTCATTCGCGGAATGGGAGAGAGAGAGAGAGCGAGAAAGAGAGAGTGCAATCGGGGATGAGAAAACAAGAGAATTAGCAAAAACGACATCTGAGTTGACTGAGAAAATTAGAGAATTGACAAAGAATCTAGAAGCTGTTACAGTGCCTGTAACCATAGGTCCGGTTATGCCTATTTTGATAAGCAAAGAATGGGTGAAAAGGGTTTGACAGTTCCCTATGTAGGAAATGGTTTGGTTGGTTCTTCGGGAGAGTCAGGAATGAGGACGGGAGAAAATCATTTGAGACAGTTGAGACATGACATATTTGATGGAGAGTCAGATGTACAGCCTAATTCAGGATTGAATACTGGTTGTGTAGAAAGAAATGTTATGATGGGAGGATCAATATTGGAACCACAGAGGATGGCAGAAAAAGTGAGTACAGTGAAAAAGTCTACGGAAATAACGGCTGAGGATTTGAATGATTGGTTGAAGGTTCTCCAAAAGAAAGACAAAGATTCACAGGCAATTGATGTAGCCAGGTTGCGCATAGAACTGGAGGAACTCATAGCAGGAACAATTCCTACAGAAATGTTGAAAAATCATCATGATGGAGAGTTGTTATTCATGTGCAAGAGTATCACCTGGAGGGCTAAGAGTACACATGATAGGTTAAAGGGTATAGCGAGTGAAATGGGAGTTGACATGGATAAGGTGAAAGCTTTGTAGAAGCCTTACCGAGTGGATTTTTCTGATAAAGATATCGAGAATCTAAATGATGTTGGCAGAACAGGGCAGATTAAGGAAATGATTTCCTTATTGCGAAAACTGGGTGATGTGGAAAAGTGGAAGGATAGGTGGTATAAGAAAAGAGAAGTTTCAGTGGACAGGACTTACTCAGCATTTCCTATGAGAGAAAAGGAAAAAACAGTGGATGCTTATCCTATGAGAGAGATTCCTGGAGGAGGATATGTACATGTCCCATGGACTAGACAGGATATTTTGTCATTTACGAATGATTTCCCTCGACTGAGAGAAAAGCCTGTCGAGTGGTATAGGCAGGTAGATAGGTTTGTGAAATTGTCAAAAGTGCTGTGGATTGACTTGAATAGTCTGTTTGATATAATTGTTCCAGCAGACTTGTGGGCAGAGTGTAAAATAGTTGTAGATTGGCATGCTAAGGAATACCCGAGAGATCAGAAAACAGGAGCTCCAGACCCGGAGGTTATGAAAAAATAGGAGCAGGTTATTGTGTTCCTGAAGAATAAGGTACCCCCTAAAGAGACAGACTGGGTTAAGATAGATCGAACACATCAGGAAGCAAAAGAATCAGTTCATGCTTTCTATGAAAGGCTGATACTGGCTTTTAAACAGTTCAGTGGAGATGAACATCTGGGTGATAAGGATTTGAGTCATTTTGTATACAGATTTGTATACGGCTTGAGACCTGAAATCAGTGAAATGATTCGTGAGCACACAGTCGATTGGCAGAGTAAGAAGATTGATGAGATCTTGAGACATGCAAAGTACTTCAGTGATGATATTGAGGCAAAGCAAAGAAAGCTGAAGGAGAAAGCTATGTGGGCACAGGTGAAGGTTGCAGAAAGACAAGAAGCACAGCTGGTCGAACAAGCAAATAATCCAGAAAATAGGCCTAGATATGGTAAAGGAAAAGGAAAGGGGAATTTAGAAGAGGCCAAAAAGAAGTTCCCATGTCACAACTGTGGACAATTGGGGCATTGGAGATCCGAGTGTACGAATCCACCATTAGTGAGTAATGAGAATAAATCCTTGAATCAACAGGTGCAGAACGAAGGGTGTAATCATCAGCAGCAACAGCAGAAGGTTGTCAAGCAGCAGAATCAAGAGCCAAAACCGCCCTTACCGCAGAATAGAGGGTCCCAGAAATATAACCAGGACTCCGGATTCTACAATGATGAGCAGGTAAACAAACCGAGACGTTCAAACCCGGTACAACAGTACTGGTTAAAGAATGAGGGGAGTGAGTCTGAAGGGGACTACTGACGGTGCCGAAGAGAGGAGGAAGAGTGCATACTTGGAGCAACTCTAGAAATAGACCAGGCAGGACCATTTGTAGATGGGAAAATAAATGGGGAAAGTGTTACTTTTTAGTAGACACAGGAGCGACGAGATCAACTGTCAGGTCAGCAGATATAAGAAATCTTCCTCTCTCGGACGAAGCAATCCAAGTGGTTGGTGTAGCTAATACACAGATTAAGACTCGTCTTACTGAACCAGTAAGGGTAAGGATAGGGAAATTTTCAGACATGCACAGGTTTGTAGTGTGCGACACTAGTCCAGTGAACTTGTTAGGTAGAGACTTATTGTGTAAAATGAATTGCACAATTTTTTGTACTCCGGATGGAATAGCTTTTGAGACACCAGATGAGGATGTCTTATACAGGATGACTCTAGATAATATAGAAAGTGAGATTGTTGGAACAAATGCTGTATTTAATCCAGATGACTTGCCTCAAGAGTTAAGAAATACAGTAAAAGCAGCAGTTTGGGATTTTACTGGAGAAGATGTGGGATTGATGAATAATGTAGATCCAGTAAAGATTACAGTGAAAGAGGGAATCACTTACCCTAATATCCCACAATACAGATTGACACCAGAGATAATTGAAGGAATAACACCTATAATAGATAAAATGATTCAGCAGGGTGTTTTGAGAGAGTTACTGAGTAGTCCATGTAATTCACCGATAATGGGGTTGAAGAAACCTAATGGGAAGTTCAGGATTGTACAAGATTTGAGAAAAGTTAACAAAATTGTGGTATAATGCTGTCCCATTGTGCCAAATCCATCAGTGATTTCGTATCAGTTTCCTCATGATGCTGAATGGTACACAGTAATTGATTTGTGCCATGCTTTCTTTTCAATTCCATTGCATCATGACAGCCAGACAATTTTTGCATTTTGGTTTGGACAGCGTATTTTGGCATGGTGCCGAATCCCACAGGGGTATACAGAGAGCCCTTCAATATTCAATCAGTTGCTGAAGAAATCATTGGACAGTCTGATCCTCCCTGAAAGCTCAGTACTAGTACAGTATATCGATGACCTACTTGTGGCATCGAAGACACGTGAAGCTTGTGAAGTAGATACCATAGCTTTACTGAATCATCTGGCAGATGGAGGATTAAAGGTATCTCCAGCCAAATTGCAGTTTTGCAAGAAAGAAGTACATTATCTTGGACACAATATTGAAAAAGGTCTGAGAAAAGTGACCAATGACAGGATCAAAATTATCAGAGGAATGAGAGCCCCAATGAACCAGAGAGAAGTGAGAATGTTTTTGGGAATGGTGGGTTATTGTCGTCAGTGGATAAGTAATTTTTCCCTGATAGCAAAGCCACTGATTAAATTGACCAAAAGTGAGGTGAAAGACCCCTTGGAACTGAATGCAGAACAAATGGCAGCATTTGAGGAATTAAAGAGTAGATTGTGTGAAGCTCCTGCTCTGGGAATGCCAGACTATGAGAAGGAGTTTGAACTGTACTGTAGTGAGAGGAATGGATGTGCACTTTCGGTGTTAATCCAGAAACATGGACGTCTGAGGAGGCCAATTGCGTACTTCTCATCAACACTTGACCCAGTAGCTGTGGGTTTACCTGGTTGCCTGAAAGCAGTAGCTTCTACCTGCAGAAGCTTGGAACAGAGTGAGGGTATAATAATGGGATATCCTGTACGGGTATTTGTACCTCATGATGTGGCAATTCTTTTGACAAGGAGCAGAACTCAATATATGTCACATAGTCGGCTGACTAAATATGAGAAAATCATTCTGGGAGCATCAAATGTGACTCTTGAGAGATGTGTGAATGTGAATCCAGCAACACTCTAGCCAGATGCTGAAAATGTGAGTGTGAGAGATGATGTTGATCATGATTGTTTGGATGTGCTTGATTACTGCACAAAACCGAGACCAGACATAAGAGATCTGCCACTACCTGAGAGTGATCATGTGTTGTTTGTGGATGGATCGTGTCTGAGAACAGAAGAAGGTGTGCTGAGTGCAGCATATGCGGTGTGTAAAGTTTCAGAAGTTATGGAAGCTTCATCTTTGAAAGGAGTTAGATCTGCTCAAGTAGCTGAGTTGGTGGCATTGACAAAAGCTTGCAAGATTGGGAAAAATTTGAGAGTGACTGTGATGACTGATAGTCAGTACGGATTTGGAGTGGTTCATGACTTTGGCCAGATTTGGCTACAGAGAGGTTTCTTGACTTCGAGTGGAACTCCTATAAAGAATGCTGAAGTGATTGGGAAATTGCTTGAGGCGATACAGCTGCCTAAAGAACTAGCAGTTGTAAAATGTGCTGCTCATGGACAGGGAGATGATTTTGTTACTCTTGGTAATCGGTTCGCAAATGACATAGCACAGTATTGTGCAAAGAACAATCATTCGATTAACAAGGGAAGAGAGAAGGAAATGTCATTTTGTTCTGTGATGTTTACTAATGTCCTGGAAACATGGGATGAGGTGAAGCAATTGCAGGATGAAGCAGGAGATGAGGAAATGAGAGATTGGATCAAAGCAGGTTGTGCTCCAAGAGAAAAAGATCATGTTTGGATCTATAGGGATGGAAGACCAGTCATGCCAAATTCCATGTTGTCAACAATGACAAGAATGTATCATGGCCAGGGACATCTGGGGAGGGATGCTATGATTAGGTCCTTCAAACAAACCTGGTACAATGCAAAGTTCAGGCTGATTGCAGAGAGCATCTGTCAAAGATGTTTGATTTGTCAGCAATTCAATACTGGAAAGAAAACAGTGGTGAGCCTAGGAACAATAGGCAGAGAAGGAGGTCCTTTTACCAGAATGCAAATTGATTTCATTGAAATGCCCCAAGTCAATAGATTGAGGTATGTTCTAGTGGTAGTCTGTTTGTTCTCAAGGTGGGTTGAAGCCTATCCTACTAGGAGAAATGATGGAATAACAGTGGCCAAGTTGCTGTTAAGAGAGTTGATTCCTAGGTACGGGTTCCCAGTGCCAATTGAGTCAGACAGAGGAGGACACTTCTAGAATGAGCTCATGAGTTTAATTTGTGAAGCATTGAGCATACAGCAGAAGCTACATTGTGCATACAGGCCAGAGGCTTCTGGTTTTGTTGAACAGATGAACGGCACAATCAAAAACAGAATTGGTAAGATGTGTTTAGCCACTAGAATGAACTGACCTGATGTCTTGCCTCTAGTATTGATGACTATTAGGTCTACTCCAGACAGAACTACAGGGTTGAGTCCACATGAAATATTAATGGGACGTGCAATGAGACATGCATTCGTGCCTGTCAACAAGTTGATGACAATAACTGATGACATGATTTTGGATTACTGTAAAGGCCTGGCTGACGCAGTTCATTCTGTGTTTCACCAGGATGGAGAAGACGCCACTACACTTGAAAAGAAGCAAGCCCATGATCTGAGCCCAGGGGATTGGGTGAGAATAAAAGTGCACAGAAGAAGAAATTGCTTGGTTCCAAGGTGGGGAAGGCCAAGACAAGTCATTCTGACTACAACGACTGCTGTGAAGTGTGCTGGAGTGAAAAACTGGGTTCATGCAAGTCATACTCTGAGAGTTCCGAATCCGAAGGATGGGACTGGTAAAGAGTACTTTGAAGAGTCAGATTCCAGTGATGATGCAGACACTGAAACAGTGAGAAGAAAAAAGAATCCTGAAAGGGGGGAAAGAGAGTCAGAAAGAGAGTCAGGTGATTCTTTTTTCTTACCAAGAGAGGCTTCAAGAGGAACATTGAGAACCTCGGAAGAGAGTTCAGATTCTGGGAAGGTGCCTGAAGTTTCAACGAGCAGTGAAAAAGGAAAAGAGAAAGAAAGAAGAGAAAAGAGTAATTCCGCAGAGACTACACCTGAGTCAGATGAAGAGATTGAAGATCCACCTGATTTTACTCCTGAAGAGGTAGGGTCAGAAGAAGATAGAGAGGGACAGATTGCGGAAGACCCCCGAGGAGGTGTAGGGAACATTCCTGATAAGCTAGGTGAAGGGACATGTAGACAGCAAGAAGATTGCGTGTCGGAGACCCGAGGAGGGACAGTAGTAGGGAAATCTCAATCGGTGGAAAAGAAGACTGTGGAGCAAAAGAGAATCGTTGATGAACAAGAGGCAAATGAGACAGAATCGGATGAGAGTGAGAATGAGAAACCAGAGGGTCGTGTTCTGAGAAAGAGAACTTGGATTGGAGAAAGAAACAACAGAGAAGTGAAACAGAAAAGAAGTGTAAAGGGAGATCTTTGGCCTAACAAGATAAAGAGGCTGAGGTATCGACTGACACGAGTGAATTCATCGAAAGCTGAACAGGTGAACGAGGTGTCAAGTCAAAATCAAGCAAAAGAGGAAGAACGAAAGAAATCAAAGGAACCAGAAGAGATCAAGAGAATCAGAAAGCCCAACCAGAAGTATAGGTCACCGGAATGGACGTATGTGGCACTGTCTGAAGGAGAAGAAGAGGCAGGAAGTCAAGGAAATCCAGAGGGGACCTTACGGAAAGTGGTTGAGGAGGAGAAAACTGTTGGAATCCTGAAAGTTATCTTGACTGACATTGGAGAAGAATCAGATGCTCAGGATATTGAAGATCTGATACAATTTGATGTTGCTGAAGAAGAAGTGAAAAGTGATGAAAATCCAAATTGAGTGAACTGAAGGAGTCACTTGGAGAAGAGTGAAAAAGAAGAAATCTAAAATTAACGGATTGAAATAATCTAGTGTTCTAGAGATTCAGTAGTGGAGTAGTAGAGGCTAAGTCAAAAGACACAGCCAAAGTAGTAAAATGGCTAACACAGAGAATAATCAAAGTAGATGTACCTTTCTGAAAAGATGGTGCAGAATGTGCTGCTGTTGTACAGGATTATTAATGCTACCATGGAGTGTACTTGCTTTATTATTACTTTTAGAGTTACAATAGACACTTTGGGAATATATACTGAGAATATGACTAACATAGAGAAGAGTTCACAGAAAGTAGTGCCAACTAGAATTAGTAACATATACATACATAAGGATAGGTCAATTAATGATTTTTCTAGCAATGTTTTTTCAAAATTGTTGTATGAATACGTAAAGACAATGGAAGTAAGGGATTGCTACGTCTGTATGCAATTGCCTGCATCCGTTTCAGAGGGAGTTACTTATCATCATCTTCCGGCTACGTATGGGATTTCATGTAGTGTGTTAAGTAGTGTTTTTTATTTGTTAGGGAAAATAGATTATGAGATGTCTAATAAAGATAACATTTTTGGGCAATTGCCTATGAATAAGAAACTGAATCCAGCTAAAGAAGCTAACATTTTTGGTGAGATTTTTATTGAGACAGAAGAATTAACATTAGATTACATTTTTAGAAACAATTCAATTTGCAGTTTGAAAGAAGAAGAAAAAGCTTTCCTAGACATGGTGGAGAAGAGGAGGGTGAGCATGCATGAAAAGGCAGGAGGATATAAAATGAGTGAGACAGTGTGGGACATTGAGATGGGAAAGGAGTTGAAGAGAGGGGCCAGTCCAACTTTGGCTTTAGATGCACCACAGAAGGGTAAACTATGCATTACTAGAAGGAAATCCCAATATGATAGTTATTTTGTTGGGACTAGTGAGTGTCATGATACATACTTTATTGCAACAGGATGGGGATTTAAAGGTGGAGAAGATCCAGTTTTCCCGGGAGTGTATTATATTTGTGGGAATAAGGCTAATTACAGGTTGCCTGACCATTGGTATGGCACATGTTATGTTGGCCTGGTCTTTCCAAAGATTTTTCATATGGATAGAATAGAAGATGCAGAACAAATTAATCTACTAACACGCATTAAGAGAGAAACTTGGTCAGAAATTGTAGGAGATATTTTTGGAGCTTTGATTCCAGCAGTGGGAATTTCATTAAATGCATATGGAATTCGGAAGCTGTCAACAGTGGTGGATCGCTTATCGACAAGCACCGCTGGTGGGTTTCTGTTGGTAAATACGGAGATGGTTGCCTTACGCGCCATGTCTATACAAAATCGACTTGCCCTTGATATTCTATTGGCCAAAGAGGGTGGAGTCTGTGAAATGCTGAAGGTTCAACATTGTTGCACTTACATTCCGGACGAAAGCAGAGATCTAAAGGTCTATATCAAAAATATTACTGATTTGCATGAAGAATTAGTACCACTGGAAGCTGAAAGTATCTGGACTAAAATGGCTAATAAGATGATTGCTGTTAAGGATTTTATTGCTAAGATAGGTAGTACCATTTTTGGTAGGATATTATTTCCATTGACATGTGTGATTGTTGCTTTATTGATTCTTAGATTAGGGTGCTTATGTTGTAGAAATAGGAGGAGTAAAAAGAAAATAGTAAAAGAAAATACTGAAAAGAAACAAAAGAGGTCAAAAAGAGACCCACAAGAAATAGAATTAGAAGAATTTGGAGAAAGCGTGTATTTGGAAACTAAAAGAGATGATGATAGAGAGACTGGTGTTTAATGTAAACAAAAAAAAAAAAAAGACATTTGCATTTCTCCTAAGAAAAGGGGACTACATTTTGTGGGTTGGATTTTAGTGGTGATAATATATCACCAAAGGGGGGATTGCTGGAGCAGGGTTTTCTATTTAAACTCAAACTTCAGTTTATATTTCTATATGTCATAATTAAAATTACTAATGAATAATTATTAAATATTAATTTTGTCGAGTGTTTTAACTAATCAACTTTACTAATGAAAGAATTACACGTGGGAATGCAATTGCATGGCTTAATTAATACGTGAACTAAGTTGGTGAGCAAATTAATTAAATAAGTGTGACTAAAGTGCTATTAGTTATGTGTTTGCGCTTTAAAATAATATGCTTTAACGCTTCTTTATGACGCAAATGGCTAGATAAATACATACACATAAGGGTATTAATGGGAATTAACACTGTATAATCATTGCGATGTAGTAACGTTGTTTTGTGTATCTTTTAATTAAGATTGCCCATTTTGGCCTGTTGAGAAATGGCCGACATTTACAGCCTGCATTTGAGTAGACGAAATGTGAGGAGAGGCCTCACTGAATATGGTTGAACATGACCTCGGCCTCTGTCAGAGCTAAAAGTTTCCGAAAGGACAGCAGCTCTGGGCTCATCGCCAGATATCCTTGGAGGAGAACAATTGTCACAAATGAACATTTTGATAAACTTGTGGTGGCTTCACTATAATTCCGGAGAAGAGCATCCATGAATGTTGCGGATTTAGTTTGTGCTTCCTTTTTCCGTGTTTTTATTTTTGAGATATTCGAGAGTGGAGATTTTTCTAAATGTTGCGAGCCAACATCCTTTCCTGCTCGCTCTGCTCAACGGACGTTTAGAGCTTGTTTGTAACTTTTAATGTGTAAGTTTTAGTATAAATATAACTAGACTAGAGAGGGTCTAAGGCCACTTCTTCCCGAACTTTTGCTCGAGAGGATCGATGCTGATCGAAAGGACGGCGACTTGGGAGACACTACTGAGAGACCTGTCCTGACCTAAATACGACATTTAGCTAGAATAGGTAACTATGAGAATAATGATTCTGCTATTGAATGACTTTTCATTTGAACTAATTTAGATAAAATAACCTTTTGTTTGAATTACAGTGTCGGGTGGTTATTTCTTTGTCAATTTATTGGGATCTCAAATATGTTCTTATTGTTTAAATCATGACTCGAGACAAATCAATTAGGTTGCATTGACCTCAGTTTAGATGCAGATTGATTTAGGAGTTCTCTTGTATATTCAGTGTGGATAGAGTAATACAATGAATGTTGGTGTGATGGGCCCTAGCATATGGTGAGTGTATGTGCGTATGACTGTGGAATTACTCTGTCCATGGAAGTAGGGAGAATTTATATGCTCTGATCTGCAGCAAGAGCACTGCACACCTACCCAGAAATTAAACCCCAGATGCACTTCTCGCGTGCTAGACCAGACCTCTACCCTAAAAATAGGTTTGCAACCATGGAACCTTGGCAGGAGTAAGATTTGTATGTGTAAATGAGTCCTGGCTATTTGCTTTAATTCGAAATGCAAGCAAAGCATGCTAATATTGCACACACCGATTTCAGTTTAATGAGAAAATGTTGGATACACAACTTTCAAGCATAACATGAAGCTGGGTGAAAGCCAACAGATTATGTGCTTTCACTACAAGGTTAACGCCGGTTCAAAAAACGTAAACTATTTACTTTTACTAGAAGGGGCATGTAGCACAATAAGGGAAGGATTATAGCTAAAGGCCAGCTTTACGAAGCCAAAGAAATAATATTAAAACGCAGAGGCTTCACTATGAGCAAGCTGCATTTTCAGATAAGGCATTAGAAGGAGAGTATTGTATTCCCTACTAATGAGCAACCTCAAACTTATGATGATTAAAAGAAAGTGGGGGTACCATGATTTCTCTGCTCGTACACTGGTTTTCAAATCTCTCGATCATTTGAGTCTCTTAGAATGGCGAGTGGTTTTGCTGCTGGTCCGTTTCTTTATTAAACATCGCTTTCACACATTTTTAAGTTCACTTTTTTCATTTACCCCTGCAAGTGCCTTTCACAATCTTGGAACTGTAAATTTTAAAAAACGAAATGGCAGCTGCATCATGCTACGTTGGTGATGCATGCACATACATGCGTTATAACCCTGGGTCACCATAGCGTCCTGAGGCGTCCTTGTGTGCCTGGAGCAGGCTCTGGAGCAAGTCTCAAGGCGTTACAATCAGGAGCGTTTAAGAGGGAGGGGTCCAGTTCTATTTCCGTGTTTCAACAAGGAGCTCAGTGACCCACTGCGCGCGGGCATATTTGTGATCGCAGCCTTCAGCTGCCATTAATCGCACTTCAGTCACCGAGTTTAATGAGAGAGAATCATAAAATCTGCTTCCGACGTGCTCGCCCGAAAGGAGAAGGTGAGAAGCTCTGAATTAAAGTAAAAATTAAATAAACAAACAGAGCGTTTTCCCTGAAGCGGGCACCACGCTCCAAATTAAAGTAAAGCAAACGGAAGTGATCGCGTTTGCGATCAAACATCAAAGCGGCAAAAGTGAAAGTAATCGAGCAGAGCATCAAAGGGCTGGGTGAGAAGGGAGGGGGGAATGCAATGAGCAGAGGAGCAGCTGTGCACGTGCATGTGATCGTGCACTCAAGGTTTAGGCCAGCCAAAAGACTGTGGGTAGCACTTTGAAAATCCCACATATAAAATGTCTCTTCGAGCCTTTGGCTCGCGAGACCTAAAAATGTTACAACAAACGAATTACATTGCTCTGTTATCAGAGCTTTCCCGCTAAAACACTGTGCATGATATTACCGCACCTCTGCTTGGAGAACCACCTCACTTGCACCTTAGTTTATGAACACCTCAGTTTTTAAACAATCTCCCTTGTTACGTCGCAGCCGTACATAAATTCTTATATCTCCTTCTTCTTACCCGATGTTTATGTCCCTGATCTTAACTCCATTAACACATACCTTTCACGACTTCTTGCCACATCTATCCCTTTTTCAAAAACATTTTGCTGCGTAAAGCGATGCTGCTCAATGCATCGTAACGCCCCTGTTATAGATTATGTGACATCACCCCTTCTTTACAATTCAAACTCTCACCACCTGTTCTAAATCATTAATCGCAAAGTTTACGCATGTGACTCAATCCCCCACAGTACACCACTTCTTACTTAACAAAGACATGGTGATGTCTACTATCTTACCCACACACCATGTTTCTCCGAGCATACAAATACTTTGCCCCGCCCACCCTTACGCTGTTAACAATTTTCACTGTAACACAGATAGTTAAATGCATTTCAAACAATGTCAGTTTGTTGAAACTTGTCATACAATGACAAGTTCAAAGGTCAATTTTCAACTGAGCCCTGGTATTGCAATGTCCTAATTTTGACGTTAGATGTACAAACATCATTTTTGAGATATGCTATGTTTGGCATGGCTGAATTTTGACGTTGGGTACCGATGCGTCCACTTTTATTCCATTGAGTTGTTTATGTTTACCTATGTCCCTGTTGATCATGCTACCTGATTTTAGAGTGCAAGAATGTTGATGTTTCAAGTTCAAACATGAATTTTCTACTGAACCCTTATTTTCAATGGCCTAATTTTGACATTAGATGCACAAATTTCATTTTTGAGTTGATGCTATATTTGGAATGGCTGAATTTTGACGTTGGCTACCGATGCATTCATTTTCATTCCATTTAGTTGTTTCTGTTCATCTATGTCCCTGTTGATCATGCTACTTGATTTTAGAGTTGCAGAATTTTGACATTGAAGTTCAAATGTCAATTTTCTACTGATCCCTGTTTTTACAATGGCCTAGTTTAGATGTTAGATGCTGAAACATAATTTTTGAGTTGAGGCTATGTTTGGCATGGCTCAATTTGGATATTCGATACCGATGCATCTACTTTTATTTTATTGAGTTTGTTTAAGTTCTCCTGTGTCCCTGTTGATCATGCGACCTGATTTTACAGTAGCAGAACTTTGACGATCAATGTTCAAACATCAATTTTCTACTGATCCCTGTTTTTACAATGGCCTAGTTTAGATGTTAGATGCAGAAACATCATTTTTGAGTTGAGGCTATGTTTGGCATGGCTCAATTTGGATGTTTGATATTGATGCATCCATTTTTATTTGATTCATTTAGTTTAAGTTCTCCTGTGTCCCTGTTGATCATGCTACCTGATTTTACAGTAGCAGAACTTTAATGTTCCATGTTCAAACAGCAATTTTCTACTGAACCCTGTTTTTACAATGGCCTAAATGTTATGTTAAATGCACAAACATCATTTTTGAATTGATGCTCTATTTGGCATGGCAGAATTTTGACAGTGGATACCGCTGCATCCATTTTCATTCCATTGAGTTGTTTTATGTTCACCTATTTTCCTGTTGATCAGGTTACTTGGTTTTACTGTGGCAGAATCTTGATGTTTCAAGTTCAAACTTCAAATTGCTACTGAACCCTGATTTAAAAATGGCATAATTTTGACGTTATATGCACAAATGTCATTTTTTAGTTCATCCCATATTTCGAATGATTGAAATTTTATGTTGGATACCAATGCGTCCACTTTCATTCCATTGAGTTGTTTTAAGTTCCTGTACCTATTGATCATGCTACCTGATTTTAGAGTGGAAGAATTTTGATGTTTCAAGTTCAAACGTCAATTTTCTACTGAACCCTGATTTTGTAATGGCCTAGTTTTGACGTCAGATGCACAAGCATTATATTTGAGTTTATGCTATATTTGGTATGGCTGAATTTTGACGTTCGCTACCGCTGCATCCACTTTTATTTCATCGAGTTCTCCTATGTCCCTGTTGATCATTCTACCTGATTTTACAGTGGCAGAACTTTGACGTTCCAAGTTCAAACGCCAATTTTCTACTGAACCCCGTTTTTACAATGCCCTAACTTTGACGTTAGATGCACAAACATCATTTTTGAGTTGATGCTCTCATTGGTATTACAGAATTTTGACAGTGGATACTGTTGCATCCACTTTCATTCCATTGAGTTGATGTACGTTCACCTATTTTCCTGTTGCTGATGTTAACTGGATTTACAGTGGTAGATTCTTGACGTTTCAAGTTCAAACTTACATTTTCTACTGAACCCTGATTTTACAATGACTTAATTTTGACAATAGTTGCACAAATGTCATTTTTGTGTTGATGCTATGTTTAGCGTCACTGAAATTTTATGTTGGATACTGATGTGTCCACTTTCATTCCATTGAGTTGTTTTAAGTTCACCTATGTACCTGTTGATCATACTACCTAATTTTAGGTGGCAGAATTTAACGGTTTCAAGTTCAAACATCAATTTTCTACCGAACCCTGATTTTTCAATGGTTGAATTTTCACATTTAATTGCTCAAATGTTATTTTTGAGTTGATGCTATGTTTGGCATGGCTGAATTTTGACATTCGCTACTGTTGTGTCCACTTTCATTCTATTAAGTTGTTTATGTTCACTTATGACCCTGTTGATCATGCTACCTGATTTTAGAGTGGCATATTCTTGACGTTTCAGGTTCAAACATCTATTTTCTACTGAATCTTGATTTTACAATGATTTAATTCTCAGGTTAGATGCACAAACTTAATTTTTGAGTGATGCTATGTTTAGCATGCCTAAATTTTGACATTGGATACCGATGCATCTACTTTCATTCCATTGAGTTGTTTTAAGTTCACCTATGTCCCTGTTGATCCAGCATTTCCGCTGTTGTGCCACAGCTGCTGACCCCGTGTCACCTCTGCCAGTAGGTGTTCGAGGCCCTCTGTCTGTCTATCTGCTTGTGCCCATTTTTGTGATTTCCTTGTCTGTTATTACTGTGTCCTGGTGTCTGTGATTGTGCTTTGCCTTGTGCCTCTTTTCTTGTTTCTTCTTTCATCAGTCTGTCCTGTTGTCCTGTTTTGTCCTCCATGCCCGGTTTTCCCACTGCTGCTACCCCTGCGGGGTTCTCCCCTGCTGGTTTTCCTCCTCCCAGCTGCGCTTCCCTCCCCCTTCCCTATTTAATGTCGGCATCTGTGCGGCTGTGCCACTGGCAAGTCCATAAGCTTCCGGCCGCGCCCCAACCACGACCCAACTGCGACCAGCACCTGAGACGCTGGATCTCTGACCACCCACCGCTACGACAGAGCTGCCCTCCTCACATTCAACCCCAGAAGGAACAACAACTGCCAGTTTTCCACACAGAACGCAACCTATGGCTAGTTCTCCTGATGTCACTGCTGCCAGCCCTTCACCACCATCTGTACTTCCGCGGCCACCGCCCCCATGTCGGATGCAATAACACCGAAGCCCTGAGGTGCATCCTCCTCAACATGAGCTCCGTGCACAGACATGCCGTAGAGATCTGGGACCTCCTCAACACTGTCTCACCAGATGTCACCTTCTTCACAGAAACCTGGACCAACTCCACCTCCGCCCTGACATCGCCACTGCCATACCCGATGGATACAAGATCCAGAGGAAGGACCACCCCAAAAGACGAGGAGGAGGACTTGCTATCGCACACACTCATTGTGCCCCATGCAATCACCTCCATGGACTACATACTCATCGGCGACCTCAACTTCCACCTCAAAAGCATCAGCGACCCCAACTCCACCACTCAGACAGCACCCCAGGAAGGCCACCAGGTTCACTGCTGACCTCCAAGAATCCAGACGCACTTGCAGATATTTCAAAAAGAACTGGAGAAACAGCAAATCTTCAAGACACTGCACCACCAACAAGAACGCCATGGCAAAATACCACCAACGCATCAGAGTCACCAAAAGGACCTTCATCCAGGGCAAGATGCTCGCCAACTCCAGCAACTCCAACAAACTCTTCAGCCTCATCAAGGAATTAACCAAAACCCCCAGCAAAACCACAAACATCACCCCCTCTCAGGACCTCTTCTACAAGCTTGGCTCCTACTTACATCAGTAAATCAAGGGCCTCTACAACAACTTCAACAACCAGACACCTGACTCACTCCGGAACTACGATGCACAATCAAAGCCATATTCTAAACTGGCATCTTTCCAGATGATTTGAAACGTGCAGAAGTGAGACCCATACTCAAGAAGTCTTCATCAGATCCCACGGACCTCAGGAACTACTGACCAATCTCCCTCCTCCCGTTTGCAGCAAAAGTCACAGAGAACACCGTCAAAATCCAACTAACTAAATTCATCAAAGAAAACTCCATCCTCAACCCCTGCCAATCCGGATTCCGCAGCAAACACAGCACTGACACCTCTCTACTCGTCACCACAGACGTCATCCACACCCTCTTCGACAAAGGGCACACCACAGCTCTGATCTCACTCGACCTCTCTGCAGCCTTCGACACCGTCTCCTACAACACACTCACCACCAGACTCCGTGAAGCCAGCATACAGGCAACCGCCCTCAACTGGCTCCACTCCTTCCTACCTGGCAGAACCCAAAAAAATCAGACTTCCACCCTTCCTCTCCAAACCCATGGAAACCAACTGCAGAGTACCCAAAGGATTGTCGCTCAGCCCCACGCTCTTCAACATCTACATTGCCACCCTCGCCATAATCATCAGACACCACAGACTCAGCATATTATCCTACATCAACGACACCCAGCTCATCCTCTCCCTCTCCATGAGCAGCAGCTGCCTGAAGCTCAACTCAGGGAAGACAGAGGTCCTTGTCCTCGGACCCTCCCCCTCTGCATGGGACAACATCTGATGGCCCACCACCCTCGGCAGCCCCACACAGACCATGCTCCAAACCTCTGCATCATATTCGACTTGTCCCTTTCCATGACCCAACAGGTTAACGCCATCGTCTCCATCTGCTTCAACACCCCCCGAATCAAGGAAGTCCATCACCCATGCACTCATAACCAGCAGACTGGACAATGGAAATGCCCTCCATTCATGGATCAACAAGTCTCTGCTTCTGAAAACTCCAGACCATACAGAACATCGGTGCTAGACTCGTCCTCGGCAACCCTCAACATCACCCAGCAACTGCGTAACCTCCACTGGCTCTCCGTCGAAAAAAGAGTAACTTTTAAGATACTCACCCACGCCTACAAATGCCTGCACAACACCGGACACCAATATCTCAATGACAGAATCTCCTTCCACATACCCAAGAGGAACCTCCAATCTGCTGACCTCACCGAACCCATCCGCAGGGCAAGAACGGGGAGAAGAAGCTTCTCCTACATTACAGCCAAAACCAGGAACGAGCTGCTGATCAACATCAGATGCACCCCCACCCTGCAAATCTTCATGAAGACCCTCAAGACCTGGCTCTTCGACTGATTGAAGCTGCTCCCCCCCAGTGCCTTGAGACCCTCACGGGTAGGTAGCGTGCCTAAACTTCTAATTAACTTCTGATTAATTGATCATTTACCTGATTTTACACTGGCAGCATTTTGAAGTTTAAAGTTCAAACGTCAATTTTCTACTGAACCATGATTTTTCAATGGCCTAATTTTGACGTTAGCTGCACAAATGTCATTTTTGAATGGATGCTATGTTTCACATGGCTGAATTTTGATGCTGGATAAAGATGCTTCCACTTTTATTCCATTGAGGGTTTTTAAGTTCACCTATGTTCCTGAAAATCATGCTACCTTATTTTACAGTAGCAGAATTATGACGTTTCAAATTCAAACATCAATTTTCTTCTGAACTCTGATTTTAAAATGCCCGAAATGCACCAGTAACTGGCCTTCAGCAGGCCAATGGTCCTTTCAACAATGGTGTGTGCCGTAAATGCGTCAGAAATTTTGACGCATTGGCGGTGCAAGATTTTCATAAATAAGGGCCTTTGCTGGCAAGGAGACAAATATTTTGCTGCAGGAACAAGCAAGATCCTTTCTTCAGAAAATGGTTTGAGAGTGCTTGGGACATTTTCCCAGAATAATTAAACCCTCTTTTTGGCTGTAAAATAAATATCTGCCCATTGCAGACTCAAAGATTTCTTTCCTTGTATTTGATACATGATATTTTTAAATTCAATATCCTTATCCAGTTTAATCCATATTAATATTGTAGAATATAAATAACTAGTGCAATAAACTGATCATGTGTGAACTTCATCGACACAGTTTTCACATATGAGTTCATGACATTTGAGTTTGTAACTATTCTTCCATAAAGGCCCTCATTAAATGTTGTAAACCAAAACTGGGTTCTGGCTCCAAAACTCAGCTGGACTGAGCCAAATTAACCAAACCAACAAAACATCTTGTCCAAACTGAGAGCTATTAGACAACAATCCCTTTTCAACAACAACCTATCATGAAAAGTGAAACAAGAAAGGAAGGCTTTAAGAATTGCCTTTTACTCAGAAAAACATTTATTATTTATTTAACATTTTTCTTTTTTGTGCGATCAGCAATTATTAATTGCACATTTACATTTTACAAAATACGACACAATATACATACAAATATATTTAGACAGAACGAAACAGAATTATAAATACCCTAGGGGTTTTAAACTACATTCATTCATCGAACATTCTTGGCCTATCCATTCATACATGCAACCGACATACACTAAACACAACGGTCCTAATGACACCTCTCCCTTTGAAATGAATTATTTTCCAAACTTTATGTGTGTTCTGACATTTTCTCTTTTTTTCATATACAATTAAAGCACCAAAAGCACATTTAGGGCAGAGCTTTCCAAATGGATGTAAATGGGACCGAACTGGTCGACGCGTTTCGAACCTCTATCTTTATGAGGTTCTCCTCAGGACCAACCAATTTCTGTAACAAAAAACAAGAAAACACAAGAACCCTCTTTAGATAGGTGAAACAACTTAAGAACTCTCGCAAGCCACCACCAGCGGCTGAGCAAACCTACCTTACCAAAGTATGTCAATATAGAACCTTAACCTTCGTTAACCTTCAATAACTCTAACAGCTTACACTGGGGCTGTAAAAACAAACAGATAATTCCCACTCATATTATCATTCTTCCTGTCGAAGACATAGAAAATGCCAAACATAAAAAACATAAAAACAGCTTGATTTCCATTTTACTCACCCTTCAAAGTAAATCCGTTGACTAATTGGGACAGTCGAATCCTATAAAAAATTATAGAATAGCATCACCAGGACATATGTGGATCACTCGACTCCCTCTTGAAAAGCATCCAGAGTTGGCTTACCTAATTGGGAGACGACTGTCTCCTTAATCGGCTCCCTCAGTAAATCAAAGTCTCTTGTCTTCCTAAGGGGGAAAGTGAACATTTTTGAAGTCCTCCTATAGTCTAACTTAATTAATGGGCAGATGGAGTATTTACGTCCCAGCGTGGTCGCTTACCTTTGTAAGTTTGCTGGGTACGTAGTCGTGTCTCTTTTCCGTCTCGTGCCGGCAGCTGAAACTGAAGGCGAAAAATATCGCCATTAGTTAAACTCGGCTTTTGCTATCCACACAGTTAACTACGATGTAAAAAAGGATCCGTTGCCCGCTTACCGAGATTTCTCCACTGTTACAGCATGCCACGATTCCGTTAGTCTACGCAAAGCACGTCAAACACGAACTGGATGATGTAGCGATTGATTTCTCCCGGGTCATAACACCCCCATCGACTCATGGGAATTGTAGTTTCTTCCAAAAGAGGTGGGAGATGTAGTTTCCTACTGGAAAAATGCTAGCCTGGCTTTCTTTATACATAATTAATTAGAAGGACACCGTCATTACTTCATTAAAGGGTACACATGGTGGAAGAGAACCTGATATGCTTCTATGGTTTAGTGGCACAAATATACGCATTGCGTGTTAGGACAGCCACTACTCTGGACATCTTCATGTTGTAATTGGTCTGAAAATCTCTGCTGTCTCATTAAGTCCGTTGGTTGTCGTATTAAATTTCATAATGAGAAATGCCTCACGTTGGCTCAAGAGCCTCTCCAAATCACCCCCGCGAGGGTCTTTCTCAATTTTGGACAACACTGTCCATTTGAAGTCTTCCTCACTATGTGTTTTTATAACCCAGTGGCTAACTAGCGGAGCATTTTCCACTCTCCGTCGAATCCTCGACTTGTGCTGAGTGATGCGCTGCCGAACCTCTTGAGTGGTCTTTCCAATGTAAAGTTTTGGACATGGGCAAGTTACTTAAGAACTCTCGCAAGCCACCACCAGCGGCTGAGCAAACCCACCTTACCAAAGTATGTCAATATGGAACCTTAACCTTCGTTAACCTTCAATAACTCTAACAGCTTACACTGGGGCTGTAAAAACAAACAGATAATTCCCACTCATATTATCATTCTTCCTGTCGAAGACATAGAAAATGACAAACATAAAAAACATAAAAACAGCTTGATCTCCATTTTACTCACCCTTCAAAGTAAATCCGTTGACTAATTGGGACAGTCGAATCCTATAAAAAATTATAGAATAGCATCACCAGGACATATATGGATCACTCGACTCCCTCTTGAAAAGCATCCAGAGTTGGCTTACCTAATTGGGAGACGACTGTCTCCTTAATCGGCTCCCTCAGTAAATCAAAGTCTCTTGTCTTCCTAAGGAGGAAAGTGAACATTTTTGAAGTCCTCCTATAGTCTAACTTAATTAATGGGCAGATGGAGTATTTACGTCCCAGCGTGGTCGCTTACCTTTGTGAGTTTGCTGGGTACGTAGTCGTGTCTCTTTTCCGTCTCGTGCCGGCAGCTGAAACCGAAGGCGAAAAATATCGCCATTAGTTAAACTCGGCTTTTGCTAATAGGCCAGTTTGCGTCACAACGTTTTGCCCGAACACACACCAACTTCGTAAACTGATCCTTACTAACTGGCACTTGATTAAAGATCTCCATGAGGACTTTTCTACACCACCCCTTTTTGCGTTCAAAAAAGAAAAAAGCATAGCCAATTTCATCGTTAGAGCAGCTTTACCGAAGTAGCAGACCCCTACTCTGAGAAGTTTGTTAGCCCTACCACCAATTGTAGGGAATCACAAATGCGGGACTTGCATTTGCTGTGAGCAAACCATAGAAGGAGATGTCTTTATCTTTAACAACATCAATTGGAAACACAATGTATTTACAAACTGCAGAACCAGGAATGTCGTTTACGCAGTAACTTGCCCATGTCCAAAACTTTACATTGGAAAGACCACTCAAAAGGTTCGGCAGCGCATCACTCAGCACAAGTCGAGGGTGGAAAATGCTCCGCTAGTTAGCCACTTGGTTATAAAAACACATAGTGAGGAAGACTTCAAATGGACAGTGTTGTCCAAAATTGAGAAAGACCCTCGCGGGGGTGATTTGGAGAGGCTCTTGAGCCAACGTGAGGCATTTCTCATTATGAAATTGAATATGACAACCAACGGACTTAATGAGACAGCAGAGATTTTCAGACCAATTACAACATGAAGATGTCCAGAGTAGTGGCTGTCCTTACACGCAATGCGTATATTTGTGCCACTAAACCATAGAAGCATATCAGGTTCTCTTCCACCATGTGTACCCTTTAATGAAGTATTGACGGTGTCCTTCTAATTAATTATGGATAAAGAAAGCCAGGCTAGCATTTTTCCAGTAGGAAACTACATCTCCCACCTCTTTTGGAAGAAACTACAATTCCCATGAGTCGATGGGGGTGTTATGACCCGGGAGAAATCAATCGCTACATCATCCAGTTCGTGTTTGACGTGCTTTGCGTAGACTAACGGAATCGTGGCATGCTGTAACAGTGGAGAAATCTCGGTAAGCGGATCCTTTTTTACATCGTAGTTAACTGTGTGGATAGCAAAAGCCGAGTTTAACTAATGGCGATATTTTTCGCCTTCGGTTTCAGCTGCCGGCACGAGACGGAAAAGAGACACGACTACGTACCCAGCAAACTCACAAAGGTAAGCGACCACGCTGGGACGTAAATACTCCATCTGCCCATTAATTAAGTTAGACTATAGGAGGACTTCAAAAATGTTCACTTTCCTCCTTAGGAAGACAAGAGACTTTGATTTACTGAGGGAGCCGATTAAGGAGACAGTCGTCTCCCAATTAGGTAAGCCAACTCTGGATGCTTTTCAAGAGGGAGTCGAGTGATCCATATATGTCCTGGTGATGCTATTCTATAATTTTTTATAGGATTCGACTGTCCCAATTAGTCAACGGATTTACTTTGAAGGGTGAGTAAAATGGAGATCAAGCTGTTTTTATGTTTTTTATGTTTGTCATTTTCTATGTCTTCGACAGGAAGAATGATAATATGAGTGGGAATTATCTGTTTGTTTTTACAGCCCCAGTGTAAGCTGTTAGAGTTATTGAAGGTTAACGAAGGTTAAGGTTCCATATTGACATACTTTGGTAAGGTGGGTTTGCTCAGCCGCTGGTGGTGGCTTGCGAGAGTTCTTAAGTTGTTTCACCTATCTAAAGAGGGTTCTTGTGTTTTCTTGTTTTTTGTTACAGAAATTGGTTGGTCCTGAGGAGAACCTCATAAAGATAGAGGTTCGAAACGCGTCGACCAGTTCGGTCCTTTTTACATCCATTTGGAAAGCTCTGCCCTAAATGTGCTTTTGGTGCTTTAATTGTATATGAAAAAAAGAGAAAATGTCAGAACACACATAAAGTTTGGAAAATAATTCATTTCAAAGGGAGAGGTGTCATTAGGACCGTTGTGTTTAGTGTATGTCGGTTGCATGTATGAATGGATAGGCCAAGAATGTTCGATGAATGAATGTAGTTTAAAACCCCTAGGGTATTTATAATTCTGTTTCGTTCTGTCTAAATATATTTGTATGTATATTGTGTCATATTTTGTAAAATGTAAATGTGCAATTAATAATTGCTGATCCCACAAAAAAAAAAATGTTAAATAAATAATAAATGTTTTTCTGAGTAAAAGGCAATTCTTAAAGCCTTCCTTTCTTGTTTCACTTTTCATGATAGGTTGTTGTTGAAAAGGGATTGTTGTCTAATAGCTCTCAGTTTGGACAAGATGTTTTGTTGGTTTTGTCTCATTAAATGTTGGGCAGAATAAATTGGGAATTTCCCACAAGTGGTAAATACGATTACCCCAGGATGAGGTATTTACTTAGAAATCAAGTAAACGTGCATAACCAGGCAAAATTTAAGGAAAACCAAATTAAATACAAAGCATGGGTATAACTTGCATAACTCCGTGTAGCACAATCACATGGAATTACGCAAAGAGAGTAATTATGCATTTAGCAATATTTTCTTTTTGAAAAAATTGCCACCTTGTGTCCAAAATGGAGGCAAGTATGCGTTTTGTGTTTAGAAATAGCTCTAAATGCAAGAGAACATGAATAGGCTACTTGAAGAGCCTCTCATACTTTCCTAATATTTACTTGAGGTAGGGTCTTCTTCCAACTTACTCCTAGCATTTAGAGCTAATTTCTAGCACTAAATGCAACAGAATCTAAACAGTGGTGCGAGCAGCCACTCACTAAATGTGTTCTTGCAGTAGAAATCCTTTCCCCAAAATTACTCTTAATTATGTGAACATGTACAATCACGATATTTTCGATAATTGCATGTCGAAGAGTAATGCTAAATTTCTGAAATGACTCCGGTTGCTCCGGTGAAAATGAAATTCAACCCGGGCCTAATTTTAGTGCAACATGCATCCTCACATCAATTTTTCACACAAGGAGGCATTTTGAGCAAGAAATTAGCACAAAGTTAGCTTCTGCATACTACTGCTGCTCGCATTCCAGTTGTTCATATTGTTGCTCAGATATGAGTTGACCTTAAATAAATAAAATTACAAGAGGCGTTTGGCAAAACAGAAACAAGTTGGTTTAATTAAACACTGTGGCCGAGAGAGCCTCAACAATGTGGGTCTGCTCAAATGCCCCCCCATTTTTCAAAGTTTTGGCTGCTGTTACATACAGTTTAAGGGGTACAATAAAACTTTTTCTACATTCCCAAAAAGTTGTAAATCACCAAGCGCAGGCATCTAATAAAGATACAGATGGCTCTCGAGCTCAGAGAGAGCTAGTGTGGGCCAGTGTGTGTGTGTCCTGATGTCCGACATGAGGAGCGCGTGACCACTACAAGTGGTGTGCATGTCACGTCCTGATTGGTTGAGTGCTTCTAACTACATATGGCACCTAGCTCTGTGATAATTTTGGGAACGCGATCCCTCGGCCAAACATGTTTTATTGGGGCAAATTTCCTCTGACCTGTTTTTGGTGCAACCATCTGTGGGATTGATTAGGGTTTTCCCTGGGCACACTTTTGTCTTTATGTTAAGAGAGAACCCTCCTGAGACCTGGTATTTGATAGGGGTGTGTGTGGGTCATAGGACTTGTCTAACTACGTATCTCTGACTAAGGGTTAATGAGGAGGTCACCTTGGGTGAATCCGACAGCAATGATACAAGTTAATTGGAACTCCTAAAAATAATATGGCAGTCACTGGTATCATTGATATTATATTGATGGGTTTTGGTATGGTCCTGCGGGTGCAGTTCACAGCACACATTGATATTGCCTTTAATGGTATTGCGTTTGTCGGGCCTGCACATAGCATGATATTCATTGACATCATATTCACCCATTCCAACACAGTTGTTACCATGCTTTAATTTTCCTGCAAACGGTTGTACAATTCCATATAAACATGTTCTATTAACATTTATTGTTTATACTCTTTTTAGACAGTCACTCTTTTAATTGCATTGGTTGCTTCAACTGGGGCAGGTGTCACTGCAGGTGCAGTAGGGCAGCACAAAGGGCAGTTTCAGCAACACAACCCACCTACATGCAAAGCTATGGTTTCTAAATGTGACAAACATTCTATAGAGGATTGCAATCTTTTTTTGCTGAACCCTAACACTGAATGTGATAATGAGTTTTGGAAAGGCTTTTAATTGTAGTCAAAGATAGCATTGACAATTATACTGTGACATTCTTATTAGGGGTGGGTGAAACTCGCAGAATTTTAGTTTGTGGAATTCTTAAAAACTCAGTGAGATTCTGTGGAGTTGTGTGAGTGGCTAAATTCTGGTCCACCATACATCACGCTCGTCAACACACCCCTTCACCATTCTAACACAGAACTACAACCATGCATGAAAGCTCAGAGCAGCACACTTGCACCTCACAGCGACAACCAGATCACCCAAAAGCCCTCCCCCTATAACAACACACATATCTATCAATGCCTAAAGAATGAGCACACACTTCCTAAAACACTTGAGATGCTGCTGTGGTCTATCCCTGATGTGAGTATTATGCTTGGGGAGAAGATGTGGAGTGTGCGGTAAAGAAGGGGCAGGTGCACTACCTACCTATCTATGGCACAGGTAGGCGCAGACAAGAAGCGTGTGTCGGAAGGAGGAGAATAGATGGAGCAGGGTTTGGGCAGGGTGGAGGGAGCAGCTCCGCTTGCTGCTGCTCTGGGCTGCATGACAGTAGGAGACACAAAAGGCAGACTTGATGTGTGACTGCTAATCCACCCCAGTAACCCCAACAGCAATGACTAATGGGATGCAGCTGGACACCCTTTTAAACATCAGTATGACCCCACAGAGACACAACTCACTCTGGCCCTCATTTTGCAGATTTTACTATGTGGTACTTCCCAGAAGCCACATCATCCAACAACCCCCTGTGGACAGATGCTTACCGTTATCATGCGCTCAACCTGGGTTTGCTCCGAGCCTGAGTGGCCTCCCACTCCTCATTGCTGGGGAAGTCACAGCCCTTGCCATTGTTGCGAAGCTACCTCTTTGGTATAAAAGAACTGCACCTTCACTAGGTAGCTAGAGGATACGCTTTCACACTGACACAAGACACTGAGTTCCCTGCATGCTGAAGCTTCAACATGTAGCGATCTGACATCCCTTGGGGGGTGTCCAACTTGTGACCAAGATGGGGTCCTACATACTCTCCCATCAGGTAATGGGGTTGGCTCTTTTTTAGGGGATTCTTGGCTTTACACCCACCTACATGCTAGGTACACTTAGGTAGGATTTACATAGTAGTAAATAACCAGCTCTTAAACATCCGGTTATTTGCCTACTAGCGGGTTGTTAGTGCTGTCACTTCTCCCTGTTCGCTTACCGCCTTCACACCAGCTGGTACAAGTGCGCTTTATAAATATTAACATTTCCTATCCTAGGAGTACGCTTGATTACTGTCATGTTTATATGCCTGCATATGTTCACTGTTTTAGCACCATGGTAGAATTCTACCTTCTATTTACTATGTTGTTGCTTGTAATCTTTTACATTTACTTCTGTCTAATGTTTGTCGCAGCAAACATGTTTTAGTCTAGAATGGCGCTGGTTCAATAAAGGCTTATTGAAAATCTCCCAAACGTTTATTCTGTGTATCTCTTTGAGACTAAGTGAGCACAATTGATTGGGCAAAAAGTACTGTTCTGTTTCAACGATCCCTGAAGGGTCAAGGGTTGTCGTGTTCAATGGTTGCCAGAAACTATTTGCTCCTTGGTAAGGTTAGGGGGCTTATGGTGGCACTGTGAGCTAGCTGGTTTATAGGCTGACATATCCTGTGTGGGTGTCCAGAATCAGTCTAGACACCAATCCCTTATTGTATGTTACCAACAAATACGCAGATCCTATGTATTATTAGGAACTACACAACAGTTCCCTCATGACTATGGCTGGGTCTCGTCAGCTGGGCAGAGCAAGGGAGGAACACTGCTAAGCTGCCATCTGTGCAACATTGCATGTTTACAGAAAAAAGGGGTGTCTTCAAGTTCTGTCAATTAATGTTGACAGAGAGAATGGCAGAGGTATTTAACCAGACTTTGAAAATTAACTGAATGAGAATCAATGTAGCCCAAATGCAGCCAGGCCTCAGTTCCTTTCCAGCAAACCACTGTGCCGGCAGTAGGCCCTTTAAGGCAAAAGTTAGGGTCTAAGCCACGGTGTGTATTGAAAAGCTTATTATATTGAAGATATTAGGAGCATATTATCAAGCCAAGTGATAAAATTATCGCTGCTTTAGCGGCAGAAAACTGCCGCTAAAACGGCGATCATGGGCTTGATAATATGCTCTATGTAATTCCAATTGAATCCCATGTTAGATGTCCTTCACATCTAACATGGGCTTCAATTGGAAATAGTGAAGTTAGTTTACTACTACTAAATGCCTTCTGTGAATATCAAAAGTAGTAAGTTTAACCAAAAGTAGTAGTAAGTGCATTCTGTGAATACCAAAAGTAGTAAGTTTAGGATTTTGTCTCTGATTAGTTCTGTGAATCGGGCCCAAGATGAGTATGCTGGCTTGCCGTTGCATGCAGTCTCAAGACCCCCAACGGTTGAATGTATCGGTCAGGCCCCTTGAATGAGGAACAGTTGTACTTTCACAGCAATGGGGATTATTTTGTCGGCCCGGGGCAACAAGATGAGTGTGGAGAACTTTGTTGCATTCGCTCCAAAGCATTTCTCACAAACTTAGGCAACAGTGTTTCAAGGGAGGTCTGGTCAGGGAACCACCCAGGGCTGTGGCAGGGGAGGAGTCATGTTTAGCCACAAAACAGGTTGAGAACCTGGGCATTAAGAATATATGTTCAGGTGTATTCAAGATGAAATTAGATTCTAAGCCTTTAGCACAAGCATGGGTACTACGGTCTCTATGGAAAGGCTGAGGAGGCACGCTACAGTGATTGTCAATAGCTGGTCATGGTACTCCATTATATGGCCCTAGGGATGCTGCGGGATGGTGGCCGCACTAGGGGCCAAGGTATGGCCAGTTTGCCAAGGCCCACCTCTTAGTGGGTGCCAGGGGGATCCCTGTACTGATTGGCTCTGGCACAGTTTTTCGGGGGACCAGCTGTTATGCTGCCCCAAGCTCCGTCTGTCTTGAGGGCTGGTGAGTTGACCTTGTAAAGGGCAACTTATGGAGGCTCCAGCAGGGTTTTGTCCTGGGTCCAAGTCAATTGAATCAGTCGATGCCACAAGGGCCTGAGGGGTGGTTAACCATGAATCCTTTGGAGTATTTGCTAGGAAATATCATGTATTAGTTATTGAGTATTGGCTAAGAAATTTAATGTATTAGTTATGTCCATGCTATAATCGCAATGTTGTTCTGTACATATTGTAACTTTATATGGAAAGTAAACATTTGTCATGTTTATGAGATACAATAAAAAGGAAGAGAAAATGGTATATTCTCTAACAAAAGAATTGTAGCTTGCTTTAGGTCCTTGTCTCAGAATCAGCTATATGTTTATTGGTGTGTAATGACTGTCTGCTTTGATATATGACTGGTCTCGCTGCGGTCCCTTTCCTGCAGGTATGAATGTCCAAGGAGGTCCCCATCCTTGAACGATGGGTAAAATCGATGCATTGAGATGTCCTTAGTGAATGGGAAACCCCTAACCTATTAAAACATGTTTTGAATAAGTGCATCACATGTCTTTATTATGTTTTCTCTTTTTCTTTTTTTTCTTTTATTCTTCTATTCTTTTGCCAGTTCAGTGGTATTCTGAATAAAAGAATCACTGATTCAGAAAGACAGCTAACACATATTTCTCCACTTGCTTGGCGCACAGGCCTGGGGCTTGCTCAAGGCTGATTGTAATTGCAAAGTCTGAATTATCTATGGCAATAATTGTGGATACATCTCTGCTGTGTGGACCGTGGCATAGGTAATGGCTGTGCTTATTCTGGTGGTCAATCATGGTCTTGTTTAGGTATGTTACCACCAGAATAAGCATAGAGAGGTAGTAGTCCACAATTCATTCATGACAAGACACTGCCCACCCACAGAAATGTAGAAACCAAACTAGCAGCTCAAGACAACATGAGTTAACTAGCCAATCCTGTAACTCTATACGCTAACCTGTATTCTGTACCCTAGCCTGGGTACTGGATGTAGGTGTAGATCACGATCACGATAATTAAGTAATCCCTGCTGCATGACTATTTTGTGCATACACAACTGGCTACAACAGTCTTTCACACAACTTCTGGAGAGGAATCTAGCAGCACTCCCAAACAGTCAAAGCATCTGAATTGTGACTTATAGATCCCAATAGTGCATTCAATAATAGTTTGTGTACCTATGCATGCCTTATTGTACCTCTGTTGAGGTAGGGTGTTTGGATGTCTGTAGAATAGGTGGAGATGAGAAGAGAGAGCATAACCAGCTTCACAAGGATGTGAAATCCTTACAAATGGGTCCCCAACCTAAATTTAAAACAACATGCCTACAAACATGAAGTGGTCGTAAGGCTAATGTGTGCGTATTGTGCTGCAAAGATTATGTTAGAGTATGTTAAATATACTGCCTCCAGAAGCACATGTAGCCCCAGTGTGAGGTGTTATTACTTACCAAGCAGACACTGGTTGCTAAAATCCCCAGCCAGAAAAGTTAGCTGTCATTTCTGCTTCCAGGAAAGGCCACGTATACATCAGTGAAGCAGCCTCTGGCATTGCTGACTGATTGCCCATTGATGGAGTGCAAGCAGTGTCAGTCAATGGCACCAACCGGATGAGGTAACTGGAAAAAGTCAAAGGAACCCTTTGCAACCCTTTGCCATTCTGACAGTGACTGTGGCATGGTGATAAATGGGTGCACTCTTCTGTTGATCCATCTTAGTACTGTTGTGTGCCTGAGTTAGGCCTACGTAGCAATGAACCCCGTTTTCTTAAATTGTCCTTTTTTCTGCACAATAACATTATTTGCTGTGACCTTTTGCACATATTCGTGTGTGTGACAATGTTGAATTAGTTTCTTTGAAACTACTTTTGTTTATACATCTGGCTTCTTGCAATATTATCACCATGCCTCGGACATCGAGTACAAGGCCTTACGTATGATGTCGTTCTATCTTCATCTGACACCGAGGGTACCTGTATGCTGTGGCTTTGCAGAACAGCTACATGACATCTCCGTGAGGGGTGTCCAATTTGTGACCAAGACGGAGTTCTACATTTTCTCCCTCCAGGTAATGGAGTTGGACAATCCCATGGGGGGATGCTTGGCACACACTCTAGACATATACAGCGTAGGGATTGTATAGAAGGAGTACGCTGGATTACTACCTTGTTTTATATGCCTTCATATGTACATTGCCTTAGCACCATGGTGAAACTGTATCTGCTATTTACTCTTGTGGTGCTTGTAATCTGTTTCATCTGCTTCTGTCTACTGATTATCCAAGCACATGTATTATATACAAGAATAATCTGGTTCAATAAATATATTGAAAATGTCCCATTGTGTATTATCTGTACATTTCTCGGAGAACAAGAGTGCACGAATGGCTGAGTGAAGTGGTTCTAGATCTGTTACCATGATCCCTGGGGTCAGGGTTGTCATGGTCAGTGGTTGCCAGAAACCATTCACTCCCTGATCAGTTTAGGGAGGCTTATGGTGGCACTGTGGGCAAGCTGGTCTATAGGCCAACATATCTCAAAGGGGTGCTTGGAAACAGTCTAGGCACCTCACCCAAAGTTTATGGTGGCCAAAAACTAGCAGGTCCTATAGAATAGTGGAAACTACACAACAGTACCTGATGAAAGCCTCAGGACTGGTTTGCCAGTGAGATGCCAGCAATTTCAGAGGTGACCATCTGAAAAAATCCAGTACCCATAAAATAGAGTGTGGCTAGGGAAAGCCTGGGAGTGGGCTGTAAGAGAATCAAGTTCTTGCTCCCAGTCTGCAACCATGTCAAGGATCACATCAGGTGTTAAACAGTATCTAGCAATAAATCCTGTCTGTAAATCCACTCTCTTCCTTCGCAAATAATTGAACTTTGAAATGAGGGGCAAACACATGAACACATTCTTGGACATGGAGAAGGCAACTAAAATTGTTAAGTGTGTGAGTGAATTTTTTATGTGATCAGCCTGGCTGTGATTGGTTGTTTAAAAAAAAAAAATTATGACATATTTTATTGGTTTTCTGAACATTTTAATTCCCAAGCATAATAATGTACAATGCATTTAGTTGATTATCCCAACAAAAAGGCCTGACAGGTATAATATACCTCAATTCAAAGTTTCGTGCTAGATCGATAACATAGTCCATCAGATTTAGCATGTATATTGCAGTGTATGCCAGTGTTCACCGGCAAACAGTATCCTGGTCCATATAACCATCTATACCCTTAATAATAATCTAAACAACCCCTTCCTCCCTGTATCTATTCACAGCACATCTATACTTAAACCCCCCTCCCACATCCCTAAGGCTCAGTTACCCGTACATAAACCATTTTCAGGCATAACCATATATGTCATCTGAAATCCGAGACACAAATACAAAAAATAATTCCTGTAAACATTTGCGATAATACAACATCTTGGTCTTCCCAGCAACACAGTACACCAGAGTATTAAAAAGCGTGTACTGCTAAGCTTGTATGTCTAGGACGTCTGTTGCTATAAATTCTTCTAGCATCGTATTCCATTCCAGTGAAATAGGCTTTTTCCTCAAACCCTATTTTCTTCTCTTTTTAATTCCGAGCTTTCAGCTTTTCCCCATCGTACCACCTCATTGAACCAATCGAGTACTGCTGGTGCCCTTGCAGTCTTCCAACAAATAGTTATTGTTCGCTTAGCTAGTAGCAGCACCAAGTTTGCGAATCTAGTTGTGGGGTTACTTTTAGGACTTAATCCCAATAGACAGTACTCTAATGGTTCCCCTCTATGCCCTGGGGCCACATCACTTAAAATTGTTTGCACCGTTGCCCAGAAATGTGCCTAACGTGAACAGTTCCATAACATGTGTAGCAGGTCTGCATTAGTGGTATGACATCAAGGGCATGCATCTGATGTATCTGGAAACATCCTGTGTAGTTTATGAGGTGTCAAATAGGCACGATGTACTATCATAAGTTGAATACATTTAAATTTCGGGTTTGGCTGTGATTGGTTGTTGCTTAAATGTGTTTCAGCTGGGGATGAGTGGTGGAGTTCAGACTAATCACTCCTTTCATTACTAAATGTATTACAAGCGTTTTTAAGGCTTGCTTATATTCAATAGCATTTGTTTTAAGGGACAACATTGTTTTATTTTAACATTCCACAAGTATTTCCTTTCAAGGAATTAATGGTCAAACTAACTAGATTTTTCATAACATTCAACAGGATTGCTTTTAAAAAATATTAAAATATTAGGTGATAAAAAATACACAGGATTTCATACAAAGTTTCAATAATTAAGATCTTTAAAAGGCAACACATAACCTTTACAGTAGAGTAGAGAAGTACTTTATTCGGTTATGAATATTGAATAACCATCAAAGTGTTCACAGTCAAATACCATAGTATGATCACATGAGCACATACTACATAATACGTATCCAACTCATTCAGGGGAAATCTGTTAAAAGAAGTAACGAACGTCATCATAGTTTCCAACTATTAGTTCCAATACATTATCACCTCTTAGAGAGGGCATCCTAGCCACCTCATTGTAAATTCTAAACTTTGTTCCACCAAGCAGTATAAAATAATATGATAAGTTCAGAAGGTGGCCATACAAGGTGCGACAAGTGCTAATGTGCAAAAAATCTAAATAATTTAAACTACAAATTCATTTAAAACGACAAAGTAAAAACAATCAGCTTTAACCTTAATGTTACCTTGACTTGAGCACCGTTATGGAATTTGTCATTTACAGGCTACCATATGAATTTCGAGGAGCCAAAACCTCATGTGGTTGTTCAAAGGCATTAAATGAAAAAGCATAAAATGGCAGTTCATAGTCCACATAGGCTAATGTACAAAAGGTGTTTAAATAAGAAAAACATAATTGGTTAGCAATATCTTAAATCATTGAACACTCAACTTTAAGATTTTTGTTCTCTTAAACCGAACAGCTTGTAGGAATCTGCTGACTGCAAATACTATATTCAACGATGAGTCACTTTTTAAAATCCTAAAAGCTGCCAAGTGACTGTAAGTACCAATATCACAACAGATGGGGGCTAACCATGTACGACATAAGGTACGATACTCAGAACAAAATAACATTATATGTTTCTCATCTTCATGATTCAGACCACATGCAGGACAAGTTGTGAGATCTTGGATAAATGCCATTTGCTTGTAAAAGATCATAAAGGAAGAGATCCGTAGCTAAAACGTATATAGAGACTCCAAGTTTAAGGCGGGGATATTAAATCTAAAATCTCCTCAAACATAGGGGAATGCTTAAAATGTAAAAACATGGTAGTTAGGGACCCACTTTATCATTTTAAGATCGTTCTTGCAAATAGTAGTTCGGTCATCCCAAAGACTGCATCCCAAGTTCCGGTGTGGTCCAAAGTCAGACCCATTCAACTAAGATTTTTAAGACAGCCAAATCAGCAACTCTTTTCATGCCAACATCAAAATACATGGGGACAAGGGGGGAGCCGGATGGTAATCCAAGCAATTTCCTAATGAAATTATTTTCAGCAGTTGACAACACGTGAGAGTGGGCATAACCCCAGATTTTGCCCCCATAAAGCGCCACTCCCTGAGTTGTTGCGCAACAGTTTTCCAGGGCAGGTGAAATTATGCATATCGATGTTTGATTATAAAACCTTAAAATGGCATTCGATCTATGTTCTAATATTAATTTACTTTTACTCAATTGGCTTGTCCACCTAAGATTGTCCATAAGTCTGACACCCAGGTAGTCAAGGTAATGCACTCTATCGAGAGCCTCTTTACTTACACAGACAGTGCAACTTTTCTTTTTAGTCTTCTCAAACACCATATACTTGGTTTTACTTATATTTAGTTCTAGACCTCTAGACTTACAAAAACGTAAAAATATATTGATTAAACTTTGAAGACCCATAGGTGTTTTAGAAATAAGGAGAGATTCATCTGCAAAAAGGAGAATTGGTATCTTCCTACTATTCAAAGCCAGGGAATCATTTCTACAGTGCTCTAGGACCTCTGCAACTTCGTTAATGTACAGGGAGAACATAGTAGGTGCCAGGACAGCCCTGATGAACTCCTCTCTCAATGGGTATAGGATCCGTACATTCTCAATCGGGCCCCAGGGAACTTGGGCCTAGATGTTTACATGCAGTTTGTTTAATAAATTATTTAAATGGCCGGGGATGGGACCCCAGATTCATTAGTGCTTGCCCTAGGTTTGGGCGTTTGATTCCTGAATAAAACATATTTCCAGTATAAAATAGCAAACCTAAATATTTGAACTGTAGTACTAATCTATGATCAAAAACCAGTCTGAAGAGTTGACAAAATTTAATTAGTATTTATCCAGTCAAGAAATCTCACTAAAATGTGCTTAGCAAAACTTTTTTGAGCATTATCAATCAGGCGAATTGGCCTATAGTTTGATGGTTCTCCAGTGTCTCCTTTTTTTATGTATTGTTATATTTTAGCCCCAAGCCAAGAGTCTGGCACCATTCCTCTGGCTGCTATGGCATTTGACAATATATTTAAGTATACGGACCAGATCAAGGGCTCGGATTTATACAAACCTCCTGGAATATTATCCGGGCCAGGGGCTTAAGCAGTTTTCGGCGATTCAATCGCTCTGGTTGTGTCATCTAAACTGAAAACAACAGGGGCGGTAGAGTTCAGAGCTATGTGAACATTAGAATTGTCATTGCTTCTAAAATCATGTGAATCCCCTGGAGCATAGAGAGTACAGAAATGAGCCACCAATTTATCCGGTGGGATGTTATAACGATGCGACTTAGACTTCTCAACTTCGTTTGGGCCACAAGACACCAAAATAGTCCAGTATCATTAATTTTGCAGGCGTCCAAAATATCTTGCCATAGTTTGTTGTCCCAACACTTTTTTGCCATATTTAGAGTTGTCTTATAGATAATTCTTGCTCCTTTAATTCTAACATGGTCACCCTCGATTATAGCCTTCGTTAGAGATAGTGTTCCTTCTTTACATGCTTGGTCAAACCACTTTTCAACCTTAACGGTTACAATTCTCAATAAAGATATCTTTGTAAAAAACTTTCCGTAGTGCTTTAAACAAACCAGTGTGTATATTTAAAATGGGGCTATCACCCTCACTAAGTCCCACATATTTCTCCAAATGCATGACAAAACGTCTATAGGTCTACGTGTATAATTTTTGATTAGACATTACATTCGGCCATGAGACATAGCGGTGATTGTTTGTTACAAGAGGGGCTGGTACTGTAGTTTTATAAAGATTATTTTCTTGTCTCAGAGGATCACCTATTAGTGAAACTTCTAGTGAATTGTGGTCACTATCATATCGCATTGCCACTTTCATATCATCCAAAAGTGGCCAAAGCCTCACATCTACAAGGGCGTAATCAATAACGCTAGTAAAATCCACTCTTTTAAATATAGCTGCTATATTAGGATCAGAAGGGGTACGCCCATTAGATGCTCTGAAGCCACACCTAATTGTTAAGGATGCTAATTTTAATGCAAGGTTAGAAAAACATTTCTTTGGTTGTCCCAATAATGGAGGAATACCCCATATTTCATCCTCCTCCATTGTAATCTCATTTAAGTATGCAGAGGGTTCAAAAGAGGTGTTGAAATCCCCTGATTCTACAATCTTTGCCTTTGGTTGTATAGAATTAATAGCTTCTTCTAAAAGGGATAATGTGAGTGGTTTGTCAGATCCCTTATATTCCTGACATAAATATTAAAAATAGCCAAGCTAAATCCAGAAGAGAAAGTCACAGTAATCCCCATTAAATCCGGACTATCAATAACCATCGGGGTAAGTCTGCCAATGCACCCATTCTTGATTAAAGTCCACCTACGGCCCTCCCAAATTGTTCTGCTGGGTTCGTGTCTACACTATAGGAAGAAAACCCATCTAACAATGCTTTCTATGTCGCCCAAGTCTCTTGTACTACACAGATGTCATGTTCTGCTATGTATGTCAACCAGTCTGTGTTAACCAACTTAGGCCCCAGCCCGGCTATATTCCGATATAAAAATCTAATGGTGAGGAGTGAGTTTATCCACTATATCCACTTCTTAATGAAGCACCTAGAGTTCCGTCTTGGCGTGTATTCACAAGAAGGGGAACATATTCACAACTGTTGGTTACCTGATGATTATCTGATTTGGTCAAGAATGGTAAAGCAAACAATATGCCAGTGGAGTCACAACTCCCAATTGGTTTAAGTATATCTGCTATACCTTCCCTAACCCTGCCCCAGAGCTCTATGACCTCATCCACAGCATAATAATCATGGGATCTGCTTGAGTTGGTAACTATCGAAGCAGACCCATCAATGCACCCTTATACATGAGTCTCTAGTGACACTTTAGGGAGTACAGATATTTCCCCGACTATGCATTTTGTAAGTATATGATTGTTGATTTTGGGAATGACCAATAGTAAATCAATTTCTTCCAAGTTTGTTTGACCTGCAGCAATATCTCTTGCGGTCTTATCGTGCGGTGGTGATGCCTTCATTCTTATTTCCAGCAGTTTGATCCCATTTAGATAGCAAGTATGTAATTTAAAGTTAATAAGATTTTCAGCCAGCTAATGTGACTTTAAAACAACTTGTATGTAATCATGTGTCATTGCATTAGAGGAGTATCTTTTAGCATGCACAAAGTCAGATCTGACAACAGAGAGACAATTCCGCTCGGCCCTGAATCAGAATCCTCATAACAATCTATCTTCAGCTTCATGACCTGGGTCATGTAAATTGACTTACAAGGTGGATTATATAGGGGCTCCTGAGACAACGTAGGGTGGTCTTTATCACAATATCTCCTTGGAAATTTAGGAGTGCACAAACCAGAGTTGACAGTCATAGCTGGACACCCATCGCTATAATTGTTTCTCTCAATCCTTGAATGAGTAGAGGGCTTTGACTTATTATTAGAATGATCCAAGTGGATTTGTGATCTAAAATGCTCAGAGTTATGTGTGTCCACTGCAAATTGAAAACTATTCGGAATCTTTCCTGAAACAGCCATTTTTCCAATTTGCATTTTATTGCAATTCATGGAATTTGCCTGACGTGAGACGTTACTGGATATATTGGAGGAATGGGGTTGCCATGATCACAAGTACAGGATTGATTTAATAATTTAGTAACTTGGGCCGACAGAAAAAGAATAAAGATTTTTAGATGATCCAGTTTGGTGTCCAACATATCAATGCGACTATTCCCGTCATGATCAGTAGCAATAATATTGAACAGTGAAACTTGATTTGTTTCCAAAGTGGTGACACGTAAAACCCTGATTCAATCATCCAGCTGTAAGGGTTCAAAAGATTGTGGCATGACACATTTGCTACTACGTTTATTTCAGGATACAAGGGGCACATGGTTTTGTCCACTTTTGCTGAGCTGTTCAAATTGTCCCTCTCAAGGACCACTTGTTTCGGAGATTCCAGGGATTCATGGGGGTCTTGGTTTATTGCTAGGGGATCACTTGTCACATTAGGTTGGCTGCAAATTTTCGCATTTTTGAACATTGCTGGGACTTTTGGTAAATGACTCTTCCCTTTCTCCTTATTCTCATTTGTTTTTATAAGTTGTTCCACTTCCTCAATATCAGCCAAAGGTTGCAAATTTGAAGGAGTCACATCCGGTCTCACTTTCCCCGATTTCCTTGTTTTTTGTGGAAGTGTTCCACTTTTGGCAGCTTTGCTTGCCTTCCTTTTTCCCATTTTGCAAAAGAGTATTACAAAGCATAGTAAAAAGTTTTAAAAAGGAGGAGGAAGGCCCAGCCCATTGATAACCGGCAGACTGGCACACAGGCAACAGAAAAAAACAGAAGGTAAAACAGTGCCTCAGGAGATGAAACAGATGAAGGCATGGGCCCATCCTCGTCCTTACACTAATGATCCCCTGTATCTTAATGGTCCCCAGGTCACAGGCATTAGAGGGGGGTCCCAGCCCAGCCTTCTTTGGGCTCTGACGGGCATGGATGGGCCCGCCCTTGGCCCACATTCCCCCATGCGTCCCGCACCGTGGGACGGCAACGATGTTAATAAGCACCTCTGGGCGTGGTAAAACACTTAATTGGAGACCAGGACACCTGGGATTTTGAGTCCTTTCCCCTGGCCCGGTATCCGTTAGCCCAATATTATAGTTGTTATTAGTTGTAACCTTATGTGTAATGTTTACTGTAAAAACTGTAAATCAAGATGCTCCTCCCATATACTCCCACACAACCTGGCCCATCACAAAGATACTGTCGGTCCGCCCTCATTGCCCTCGTAGTCTACTCTAGTTGACTTGATTTCCCTTACCAGATGGCTAACCCTAATGCGGGCTTCCAGTCCACCCTCCTGCAACAATTGTTGGAAACCAATTATAAATTACCTTTGCCTTTTTTCTTTCACGGCTTGATATCATCTGAGAGTACCCACCCTCCCATCATTTCATTATAAGTAATATCTGTGCACTGCTCTACACTTGTTACCTAGTCACAACTCAGCACTAAGGAGGAACACTGTTTACGTAAACCAATGGAATACAGGGGATGTGTTTATATTATGCATAATGCAAAGTCCTTTACAACCTTGAAACCAATCACTCCCTCAATCCATCTCTTACCTGAGAAGAAATGAGTTGTCTTCCTGTTGATACCCAACTTTTTCCAAAAGGACTAACTCCTGATGGCTCAAACAGGCCCATAGATGGAAGACGTCACAGGAAAAACAAGATCCTTTTTCTTTAGAATGGCACACACGAACCAGCAAAAAGGATTCTTATTCTGCAACAGGAATCAAAATTACAAAACAGAGCAGATGGAAAATCCGAGCCAAAGATTAACAGAAATGAATACTTTGCAAAGGAGGAGTCATTTACTAAAGTAAGCGTAATGAACATTCAAGTCACAGAAGGAGATTGGATTCAGTAAAATCATTAGGTAGATAAATTCTCTGTGGGACATACACTGTGGAAAAAAGTCACACTAGCCATCCTTGTCTTACCATTGTTATAATGTATTCTCTGCACTATGATGTCCCTTTCTGACCTAGATAAGGGAGATGGTGTGGGCAAATTTGCATTGTTCTTTGTAAACCCTCCCCTGTAACTGTTAAATGTTGCTTGATTGCCAGGGAACTCGATCGAGCCATGTCCTACGGCGATCCGCTCCGGCGGGCCCCTTCATGCAGGCAGTAGAAGCAAAGCAGGGCGAAGAGCAGGGGCATGCCCAAACCAGGGAGCTCAAATGAGCCGTGTCCTACAGCGATCCAGTCCCGCATCGATGTAACGTTGGATGAAGGTGCCGGTTTCCGATCAACTCCGAGTGCCCAATCCTGGTGAGGAGCATCGAGGAGGGCAGACGAGGTCGGCGGGACAGAGGAGCGTTCTGTCGCTGCGGGTCGTCCTCAAGGAATTAACCTTTGCCAAAGCCGTCCAGGGTGAGTAGAAGTTCGATACGAGGCATCTTTGTTGGTTTCTTGAAGATTATTCCTTGTAGATTGTTCCTTGTAGATTATTGGCGGTGGATGGCTGGGTAGACCAAGGGATATTTACTGGTTGGTAATCTGCGGCCATCTTAGAGTTCATGTTTCCATTATTGTGGTACAGATGTACTCTTCCAAGGATAGAACCTCTTTTTGCAGCCTTTGATTTGTGTTTCCTCAAATGATTATGCCATAACCATAGAGTCTGCTTCGTAATTAACATTTTGTATGTTTATTCCACATTTGATTGTTTATTCCACATTTGCAACTGGTACTTCAGCATGAAGACAATGGAATGGCTTGGTATTGAACAAAACTCCTTGCTGATTCCTGTGTCGAAACCGCAACAGAAGTAATATTTGGGCCAGGCTCCCTACTGTGGTCCCCCCATTTGTAAACTTTGATTGTTATGGCATTGATAGTTGCATTTCCTATCCTTTAAAGTAAGTACTCCCTGATAGACCTGTGCTGCCCAACAGGTTTCACAATATGTAGAATGTGGAGTTCCAATACGTTCGGACATCCTGTACTAGGGCTTCTACAGGGTCTCTTCTAGCACACTGAATGATCCGCAACTGCTTTTGGGCTTTGGAGGAAAGACCAAAATGAATGCAAAAGTTGCAACTGCTGACCAATATGTTGCTGACTACATCTTCTCTTTTGAGGATGCCATATACAATTAGTTTGATGCAATGAGTTAAACATAGGACTCTGAAGTATCCTCCATCAAGAGCTATAGGCCTTCTTCCCCAGACTGTGACATCTTCTTCCTTCTCACATCCTTCTATATGTTCAACAGCTTCTCTCTCAACAGCAGCAACCCTTTTGAGGTGCTCCCATTTGCAAGGTTTTTTTTTCAGATCAATCAGTTGACTCCCAATACCATAATAACCACTTGGCATCCCATGATGCACCGGTTTGTGGCCAACTGTGCAATGTGTGATGTGGTATTCATGCTGCCTAAGTGTAAAGAAGTCCCACACTGGGAAGGTGAGCTTCCTTATAGAGCCATGGTCAGAAGAAAGGTGTGGTGTAGCTAGGTCATTGTGTTTGCAGTTCCCTAAGATGGGCTGTGGCTGTGATATGGATGATGGTTGCTTCAGGTCTTGAGGTTCTTGAATAATGGAAACGCGTGTAGTTGGTGGTAATACATGAGTCACAGCAGATTGAATAGAAGTGATCTGCAGTTAGTCTGTGCCATTCCATGCATAAATAATCACTGTTCCATCTTCCTTACCTTAAAGGCATTCAGCAATCTTCCATTTCTCTTGTCTTCAAAAACATGTGTCAGGGGTCCAATCCATGTCATGATCATCTGATGGGGAGGTCCCACACTTTCATGCAAGCTCTTTAACTTCCCCGCACTCATCAAACACACCATAGAAATCTGAGAGCTGCTACCCGAACACAGACCAGACCTGCTCTTCCGTACAGAAACGTGGTTGAACCCAGCTTTAGCACTGGACATCACCACATCCATACCTGACAGCTACAAGATCACTAAACATGAGCGTCAGCACAAGCCTGGTGGTGGAGTCGTCATCACATATAAGGACACCTTCACCTTCACTGTCTCTACAGACATGTTGAATAGCTGGATGGAACACCTCATGTTCAAGCCGCTCATCAAAGCAAACTTTAGCCTGCACGGACACCTCATAAATACACCACCAGGACCTTGCGCCAACTTTACCAGCAACATCATAGACCACCAGATAATCTCTTTTTCTCACATGGACCTGCCTGTACCCTCCCTAACTAAAGTCCAGGCCATCAGCAAAATAATGGTGCATACCAACACAAAGATTTTGCGAAGAACTATACTGAATGTACTTGATTTCCAAAAATTACAGATTCCAACTTTCAAGGATGAATGCATGGTGCATCAGAGATTGCAGACACACAAGAGTAATGTTTCCCTCTAAAAACCGAATCCAAAATGGCAAAAGGCAGGACAAAGCACAAGGAGGAGTCATGAAGGCAGGAAGAGGATGTTGCTATTGTATGTAAAGTAGCCTCATTCCCTTTGGTACATCTTTTTATAAACCAAAAAATAGTTTAACTTTGCACTACACTCCGATAAAAAAAGTTGACATGAAATGGACTTTTTGAATTATTTTATCAGTGTCTGCATTAAAGAAATATTGATCATGTTCAAGTCGTTGGTGTTGTTGTCAGGAATCAAATATGTTGTTCCTGTGTTCCTGGGGCAGGAGATTTCCCTGAATGGAAATTTTGTTTACGTGGGGTGGCATAATGGCATAATCTTGGGCATTACGTTGAATTCTTGCACCATGAAATTGCTGAGATTATGCCAAATTATGCGGACATAACAAAAATGATCCCAGGCCTAATGAAGCCCCCAATCCAAATATGATATAGGAATAAATAGAGATTAGGGCAGATTGTTCTTCGCAATGGCTGAAAACTACAAAGTGGGATGCCCTGGCCGACGCGCAGTGGACGCGCTAGAGGCAGCACTTAGGCATTGTCTGTTATCGAGCGCCTGGAAAAGGGCTCTAATCTACTCTCTGCCTCCTCCCCACTGATGCACGCACGCTAACGTTCTAATTTTTGAAACTTTGCGACCGCTTGTGGACGGAGTGAATGTTTGGCAGTACTAACTGTTTTAAATTGCTTTTGAAGTCACGCTTATTTTAAAAACACTAAATTGATGCATTCACTGCTGTTTTTTATGTACTCACCACGCTAGTCAAGGGTCACACGAAGGAGCGCCTCCCCGGTCCACCACCGAAAGTTTCGATTGAGTGGAGGGAGTGTTGCGCTACCAGAAGTGACGTGTAGTCACCAGATCAGCTGGTTGCTGCCTGAAACCACAAAGTAGGATGCCCTGGCCGACGCACAGCAGACGCGCGCAGTGGGCGAGCCGCTGGCGCGCCTAAGGTAAGCCCGTCTGCGCCCGTCCGCGCCAGACCGACGCCAGGAGCCAGGAATCCTGCTAGATCTTCCGCTTGTCAGGTTACTCATCCTGCCCCACGCATTAAATACTCAAGATCGGAGTTATTACTTATAAGAGAACACACACTCCCCCTCGCTCAGCATAGAGTAACCCATCCATGTACCCACAAATTCCCCACAGTTGTTGAAGGCCCCCTAACATCTTTACACTGCGGTTTTCAGAGTACCCCACTTCCGCCGCCCAGTGATCCCATAACCATACTCCATTCAGGCAAATCAGGCGAAATTGGAACCAGCTGGAATTGCTTCCTAGCCAATGTTCGCTCGCTTCCCAAACATGCTATTAAAATCTGGGACCTACTCTCCTCCACTCTCCCAGATATTGGCTTTCTAACTGAAACATGGATAAAACCTTCCTCTACCCAAGCCATCGCTATCGCAATACCTGACGGATATCGTATTTTGAAAGTTGACAGACCACGTAAGGTTGGCGGTGGGATAGCCATCGTATATAAAGACCCAATAAAAGCGACAATACTAGACCAACTTAGTAGCGATAACATTGAAATACTGATATTTAGAATAGATATCCACTCTCAGCTGAGCTGGAAAGTAGCCCTTGTATATCGTCCTCCCGGACCTCTCTCTGACTCCGTCTTCCATCTCCTAAATTTGATTGCTCCTCACGTGATATCTTTCAATAAATTCCTTCTTCTGGGTGATTTCAATGTCCATAGTGAGATCCCCAAGGACACAGAGGCGGCTACCCTTCTGACTGAGCTGTCAACTCTAGGACTCACTAAAATTGATGATGCTCCCACACATATTGGAGGCCATACTTTGGACTTAGTCCTCTCCAACTCGTCGCACACAGAATACAAATCAACTAACCCGTTAACATGGTCAGACCACTGTATAATTGATTTTAACTTAGTAGGCCCCTCTGAGCAAACAGCCATGAAAAACCCAATATCCAGAAAATACAGACAGTGGCACAAATTAACACCTACACTATTTCGAGATACATTCACTCCCCCTCAACAATCTGTCTCTGACACAGTGGACACATGCCTAACTGTCTTCCAGAACACTATCAAATCCACCATAGAGTGTAACACTTTTTGCTGTGCAGAATAACAGGTTCAGCAGGACCTCTTGGTATAGGCATCTGGCATTGTCAGGCCCTGCCCAGATAGTTTCCAGATTTGCCATGGAGGCTTTTGACTTCCAGAAACAAGACTAAATCTGGAGGTAAAGCCTTGGAACAAGGTCAGGCAGCTTATCTATCCGACCAGTGACGCACCCTCAGCACCACAAAATCCATTCTTGTCCCTCTCTGAGCTTTTGGTGCCAAAACTAACAGGTTCAGTTGGAGCTTAACATCAACATATCAGGCTTAGTGGGATCCTTGCTGGCCACAGACTTGGACCTAGACTTCCATTACAGAGAGTTATTGAAAAAGTAAACCCTTTTGACCAGGTTAACCTGTTTGACTTATCCATCATTTGTTTCCCCACTGCCAGCCTTTTCTTAGCGGGCTCAACGCTATGAAAAGGCTGGCAGTGGGGAAACTCAGAATATGCTTAACCATCCCGCAGCGGCAACGCCAAGCATATAGCTGCACCCAGACTGCCGTGCCATTGCCGGGGAACCCGGTTCCCTGATGGTTGCGGCTGTCCCTAAAAGGTCCGACCACCATACTTGTAATATGGTGGTTGGACCACTGGTGTGGCGTCCCCGACTGCCACCGACCTTCCACCACGGGTTCCGCCGAACTCGTAAACAGGCACAAACTGTGCAAAGGCCATCAGTTGAAAGAGTACAGTTAGAACAAAGGATTAATGAAAATTTCCCACAGATGACTTGAAGTAGAAAACACTGATGGAGATAGAATGCAGAGTAATCTAATTAGAACTCACTTTCTGTCCAAACAGGTATTTTAATTATGCAATGACCTACATTGATGTGTTTAGATTCTGCTTAAAATGCAAAGTGGGGCAACATTTTGTGATACAATCGATAAAACCAGTCACCAAATGATTACCCATTGAGGTGCAACTGCAGATATGTAATCTAGAAAGAGCTAAGTAAAACGTAAGCAGAGGTGATCAATCTATTATCATGATGATTACAAATGACCTACTGCAGGAACAGAACAAAAGTTACAAATTTACAGCAATCGAACAAAATGACCGATTAGTCTACTCAATTCTCAGAATCTAAATTATTTGTGAAATGTGATTTTTGATGGTATGAGTGAATAACTAACTTTATAAAAATGTACTTTAGGTCTTTGTCAGAAGTGGCTCAAAAACACATCTGCCACTCATCACAAATCCAGAGATGAAATACATATATTTCGCTGGGAGAGTTAATGACTCTGACTATGAGAACAATAATATGCCTCTGAGCACAGGGAATGTAAATTGGTGTTAACTATACACCTCTTAACAGGGTTTAGCTAACTGGGAGTTGTCTCCCCTAACAGTGAGTAGAGAGGCTTCAGCACAAGCTCCTTTTATCTGTAGATGTCAGAGAGGGATTCTCCTATTAATTCCTGGAACTCTCTTACATAGCTTGGATATAATCAGTGTAGGGGAGAGAACAAATTAGGACTCATTCAGGTTTGACTCCTGTTTGTGTGCTTTAGGAATAGAAAAACCGAAGGACTCCTGATACCAAGAGGGTCTAGTTGACCGTAGAGGACAGGACCCTGCAGTAGACCTGTCTAGACAGTGACCTGATGCCTAGGCATCTACACTAAGGAGATAGATGCTGCATGACTGACTAGAAGGTTCATTCCTAACAGCTGAGGAAAAGTAACACTTTTTGCTGTGCAGAATAACAGGTTCATCAGGACCTCTTGGTATAGGCATCTGGCCTTGTCAAGCCCTGGCCAGATAGTTTCCAGCTTTGCCATGGAGGCTTTTGACTTCCAGAAACAAGACTAAGTCTGGAGGTAAAGCCTTGGAACAAGGTCAGTCAGCTTATCTATCCGACCAGTGAAGCACCCTCAGCACCACAGAATCCATTCTTGTCCCTCTCTGAGCTTTTGGTGCCAAAACTAACAGGTTTAGTTGGAGCTTAACATCAACATATGTGGCTTAGTGGGATCCTTGCTGGCCATAGCCTTGGACCTTGACTTCCATTACAGAGACTAATTGAAAAAGTAAACCCTTTTGACCAGGTTAACCTGTTTGACTTATCCATCATTCATTTCATCCTGACCAGCATAAAATCAAGTCTCAGCCTTGGTCAACAGCGAATTGTTGATTTTCAATTGTGGTTTACATTTTCTAGGCACTTTTTGTGCTGAAACTTTAGAAAAACATATTTCTGATTCCACTTGTCCTATTCAGCTGCAATAGGTGTATTTGTTCTCGTTTTCCTATGTTATTCTAAATTGACTTGGGTTTGTGTTCTCCCTTTGATGTTGTTGGTACTGCTAGAAATTAACATGCTCTTCTCTGGGGATTGCCTCCTGCTTATGACATACCTATTAGCCGTTGAGCAGAGATTGTCTCTGACTCTGTTGTCACCTAATGATGGTTGTGTTTATTGAGTTGGTAGGGGTCAACCCGCCAGCCTCAAATTAAAAAGCCAATACCTGACAGACATACAATGACAAAAGGAATAATAGATGTTCACCCATGATGTGAATTGACATTTTGTATCTGAATCGACTGCTTAGTTGGTCTTAGAGCTGTGCCATTTTCCTGTGGACCAGATCCATTCATTTGAAAAGTCATGAACAACTGATACCACAGATATTGCACTTTTGCCTACAGAGAAAAATATGTTTCTGTTTCAGGACAGTCTCTTCCATTAACTACACAATACAGTAAGGGGAACATGATTTGCATTGAGCTGCAACTATTTTGTAATGGTATGATGGAAAGTACAGGTTGTCTGGTTATCAAGAAATGATGAAGAGATGAAAAATGTCATACTGAGGTCAAGACACATATATGACCACTTCCTCTTCTAGAGCGGAAAAAAAATAATGGCTTGTAAATTTGAGTGATAATTAAATATCTTTGTATATCAAATTTGCAAGCCGAATTACATTTAACATTATAGCTTAGCTACATATCAAATTGATGTTCAAATATGAAATCTCCCAAATCTTTTTATACCAGGAGACAGAAGAAAATGGCTTACTGTATAACAGTAGCTTCCATATCATTACAAACAAAGGGCCCCTGGGGAAAATAAAGGAGAGAGAAAACCAGGGGAAGCAATTACAAGTACAAAAAAGAAAACTCAAGCCTGGCTAACCCATATCGTAGGGTATAACTCCTAGAATTTATATAGATAAATTGAATTTTTTTAATTTATTTTTTTCATATTGCCACCTACCTCATTAATATTCATGAGGTAGATGGATTTGCGACCCACTAGGAATTGATATTTCAGACTTGTACATTTTGGCGCATTAGGAAATCACAATCCCTATATTTTGTATATATGCCACATAGTGCTCTACTAGATACTTTTGACAGGCACTACATTCAGATGAACAATATTTTCACTGTTCAAATACCTCTAGTCCACTGCTTCAGCAAGAACAGCTGATCATCTCAGGCGTTGAAAGTGTGAAGTATTAGCTGGCTTCATATTGGGAAATATCAAGAGATTTAGACTGTGGCGGCCGGCATGGCTCGTGGGGGGGCGGGCATGGTGGGTCACAGGGGTCGCAAGGAAGAGGGGTGGGGGGGTCGCAATTATGGGAGGGAGTATAACAACAAAATAAATTAAAAAAAAAAAAAAATTACTTACCTATCCGCAGGGTCCCGCGTCTCTGCTCCCACTCTCCTGTCTCTAACTTCAGGAACAGGAAGCAGGCAGCCAGGCTCCCTCCCCTAAGCCAATCACAATCCTGCAATGCTGCATTTTGATTGGTCTGAGCGCCATGACACAGCGCTAAGCCAGGGGCTGGAGGAGTGGGCATGTTCTCCATGCAGGCTGTAATGCAGCCTGCATGGAGAAGGGGAAACTGTACATGACTGCTTTGGGCGGCCCAAGAGGGCCAACAAAACAGACATTGCACACTCTGGAGAGGGCAAACCACTCCTACCCTGCCCTGCTCCAAGCAGCCCCGTCCACCTGCCCACCTGCTAAACAACACAAGCATAAAATGATAATAACTGAAAGTTAATATAATTTTATGTTTTTGTTTCACGCACTACCTCAAAGCAGTGGGGCGACGCTCCTCCGCCATAGCGGAGGAGCCGCCACGGGATTTAGGCAGCGCTTGAAGAAAGAAGTAATTTGTGATTGTAACAGCATGAGCTATATACATATAGAGAGACTCATAAAATGAGACATGGGTAGAGACATGGGTATGGTAATCATACTCTTAGGATTCCCCAGACATATTTACAGATGTTGTTTATGATTGAGAACCGGGTGCGTCGTTTTGTATGCCATATGACCAGAAAGAGAGCAATGGAGGTAATGCCTTCAGATGTGCAACTGTAAATGAGAATGTGCGCAGGAAAAGCAACCGAGACACCCAGCTGCTATGACAGACCATCGCTTTCCCACTGAGTGCCCTGAGGAGCGCATCCACGTTTCTCACAGGGTCTCAATGGCCACTGGCGTAACTAAAATTGAGGGGGCCTCCCTGCACGATACGAATAGGGGCCTCCTCCAGGCTCAATCAGGAGCTCTCTGGCCAGAGTGCAGTGCCGAGGGGGCCCCCTGGAGCTTGGGGCCCCCTGCACCCCGGGGGCTGCAGGGACCTGTGTTACGCCCCTGTCAATGGCACAACGCATCTATGCATTTTGATTGTTTCTTTTTCAATGAGTATAATTTAAATGTGTTAGCCCTTACTATGTTGTACTTTTGGGTACATATTAGGAGCGCGTGCCTTTACTGGGTAAGACGGTATGCAAAGTCAAAAATTAATCTGGGAAATAGGAGTCAGGCGAGCCCCACTCGTTTTCAAGTAGTTCCTGTGTTATCGAAGTTAAAAACCTTCAAAAACCCTGACTCCTAATGCACAATGCAGTGAAACAGAGACCAAATAGGTACTATTGTTTTTGTCGTTATTATTTCAGGAATGCACTTTGGAGCCGAGAGGTATCACTAAGCCGGAAAAGTGGCAGAAGCACTGCTCTACTGCCATGGTTAGGAAAAAAATAAATTGGACACCAGAGAGCCATAGACCTGTTAGTCTTCGCTGAGAGGGTAGCTGAATCTCTTAAAAAGAACATACCAGTAAAACAGTACGAACAACCGGTTAGCAAATGAAAACCAATTCGTCTTCGCAAGGGGGGCATTATGTCAGTCAAACCTCATCAAAAAATAATGCGGTGAGCTGCGGCACAATATTGCATTAAACAGAATCCGATGGATTTTTCCAAAAGGGCTCCCAATGACGCTCAGATGTCTCCTGGGCAGATTCTAGAGGAAATTAAGGCTGAACAAACTGACAGGAGTGCTCACGTTGTCGGGCAAAATTAACCAAGCAGCTGCAATTAAAATATATTAACAGGGTTGTTCGACTAGAGCAGCTTTTTCAATACCGGCAGGTGGCTTTTGTTGTGAATAAATGTGTTAGGAACCAATCATAGATATAAAGAAATTAGCAGTATCTAATCGCCCAGATGTCTGACACTCTTGAGACTTTTTCAGGACTGTAATTCTATTTCTTATTTTATTGTTTTGCCTGAGACTCGTTACAGCCAAGCTTTAAAGATTTCGGGACATCAATATCAAGGAAACTGACCAAACAGGTGTATGTACATTACAGATCTTACACACATTTAGGAATCTGTGTGCAATTTTACATTCAGTCGGTGCTTTGAGTGAGTTCCCTGCAACGCTTCTTAGTTTCAGACCCTGTTGGGAGGCCATTGACATGGGTAGGGCGCAGCATCGGAGGCTTGCGTCAGTTGCCTCTACTGTCCCTGGGTCTGTTCTGCTATGGCTCAGTAAACTGGGCCAAGTACGATCCTTTCAGCTTTTAACTCTCATTGGTGGCGATGGTGAGTGGCCACCAGCTTCTCCAGGAGGTTGGAGTGGGGGTACATAGTCTCAGCATTCAACACTACACCCAGCAGCACCAATCACATAGCTTTTCAGCCCAGTTCTTTATTTTATATAACTGTATAATATATACTATATACTATAAATAATGGGATAAACACCCAATATGCAGGTATGTGTTCAAAGTGCTTCAAGTGTGGGCTTCGGCTAGGCACTCTCCTGTCTATGGCCTGGGGTTCTGGTTGTACAGCCTTTCGCTCAGTCGCAGCGCTCCCGCTCCTCTCTTCTCACAGTCAGTTCAAGGGGAATAAATAGCTCATATGGTATCTCACCTGTTCCTCACCATCGGCGGTGTAGAACAAAAATTGGAAAGATTCACCAGTGGTTCACAGCATCCAATGGAGCATATTTACAATTGAACAGCAACAGAATCAGCAGCTCCCACTTTTCAACAGACTTAGAGGACAGGTGATGTGGGTTCTCTGTCTGCCATTTCAGAACAGATTTGGGTCGTTTCCCTTCTCATGTGCCCATCTTAAGCTGCCCTTCAGCCGCAGCCTTTGTCTTAAGTGATGCACATTTCAGCAGAGCCGTCTCCAGGTTGTTTCAACCACATCAGAGGAACAGAGAGGTGTAAGCAGTCGGCAGCTGTCTTTCAACAGCCACACCTGATGGTGATCAGGAAGAGAGACAAATGGCCATTCTTAAAGGCCCTTCACACCGTGACACAGAATTGCAGTCCTCTCCATCCCCTTGCCACCAACCAAACAGCAGTCTCTGAAAGACTAACCTGCAGCGCTGTGTATCAGTAACGAAATAAGCACATTTCTAAGGGGAAGCCTGACTTCTCTTTCCCCCTTCAGTGTCTGGTTCAATCCATCCACTCTAAGCTATGTCAGCATTGCACTTCCACCCTTAAAGACAAAGGGGCAGATGTATGTTCCCTGGCGCATCCCTGCAAATCAGCATGGATGCGCCAGGGAAGATGCGTCACAAAAGTTTACCCTTGCGCCACAATAGATGCGCCACGTTTACAATGCAGCGCATCGTGGCGCAAGGATAAACAGATGCATGATGCATCTGATGGGGGACGGTTGGCGCATTGCTGGAGTTGCGTCGCAAGCGCGACGCAGCTCCAGCAAGGCTCGGGGGTGCCCTATCGTTACAATGCTGTGTCAATCCTTACGCCTGCTTCAAGCAGGCACAGGGTTTTGACGCAGCATGGCCGGAAAAGTGACTGAGAGAAATCTTGCAGATTTCACTCACCCACTTTTCGGAGACGTTCCTGCGCCGGAAGGCCCCCCCCCCTGTGCAAGTACGCCCACATGTGGCGCAGGCTTTACAACGTGACGCATCTCCCTAGATGCGTCACGTTGTAAATGGGCGTAACATGGCGCAGGGTTTACGCCGCCACTGCGTCACAAAAGTGACGCAACGGCGGCGTAAAAGTGGCGCAAGTCCATTATAAATCTGCCCCAAAGTCACCTCCAACTTCAGTATAGTCAAGGACAGGGACTTTGCAAATGGAACCCACCGACCTGTCTCACTCTGGTTAACTAAGCTATTCAGGCAATGCTTACCAAAAGTTACTATCATACTTGCTCACATCCAGGCACACAGGATCTTGGTGCTACGATTAACAAAGGAACTTCAAGCGAATGGGCCATTAGGTTCCTATTCACCTGAAACAGACAGAGGGCTTTGTCAAAAAAAATAATCATTGAGAAACAGAGTATGTTGCCTCCTTTAGGCTAAAGATGAGAATTAATGACAGGGATTGTCAGAAGCTCCTCTTGGTGCATCCTTCTAGGTCCGTGACAGGTCTGGGATCATCTGTAAGTAAAGGGCAGGTCGATTTCCTCATCCACATACTACATTACCATGTAGTTGGCTAAAAAAATCTAAAATCTTTGATACTAGATACTTGCAGTCGTGGACGCACAGAATGGGTCACAACTGTACACCTTGCAGGGGACTTTCATGTCCAAACATTTGTCAATATTTTAAGACTCTTTGGGAGAGAGCACATTCCTGTGTTACAATTCAGCATTTTTTAAAATCCTGGCCATTCCCAACTTATCCCATGGTCACTGTTTTAAAATTGCCTCCTACAATCTCTAAAATATGTCAGTAGTAAATTAGTCTTTCCTCTCTATCAAGACAATAGCCTGCTGGAGTCATTATTTTCCAGTGTTTGCATTATCTGTAATGTACACTCACCTCTCTCTGCCTGACTGCAAGGTGCAAGCATGAAATTCTGTGCAAATTCTCATCATATTGAATGGACAATATCATGTATGTGTTCAACATATGAAAATGAATATAATGTGAAACAGATGCATGTAAAAGAGGTATTTACTGATTGGCTGCCCCACTACTGAAATGATTGCATATCTAAAGTAGCACCTTTTTGCTAAGAGTGTGGTTAATTAGTGCAGAATCACCCACAGTAACCTTCAAGATTGCGACCTGCATAAGTAAATAATAAGATGGTGATTCTGACTATTATCTGAGAGAGACTTCCCTGTCAGCTGCTTGAGGTGCTTTCATGACCTATATAGCAAGCTCCGTATTCCTTTTAAAAACACACTGGCGCTAAAAAGTCTGGTTAGTTCATGTTTTCTGACAGTGCTTCCACTACCCAAGCGACCATGCACCATCATAGAAACCCTCATTGAACACAACTCTTGAGTTAGTAGTAATCTTGTTTTATCATAGTAACATATGGAATTTACCTTCATCATTGGTTCTGGGGGCACTTATGCAATAGTTCTTCCACGTAAGGGAAATGACTGGAGAAAATCTGAGTAGTGTTCTCTCATAAGCATATAGATACCTAGAATTACAAATTAGTAAGCTTTACAACCAGAAGAGGTAGAAACCATGCTGCATCATGAAAAAGGAAGTAATGATTGCCTGGAATGTGATCTGCTTCGAAACTCATAGTATTAGACATGAAATCCATATTGGCCGTATGTGGCAGGGGTGTTGACATTATGTATGGTAGTAAAATATTACTTTGTGTTTTAAAAAAACTAGAAGTTCAATGGTTAAAGTAACACAAAAGTTAGGTGAAAAGTTTAGAAATGCCCTTTGCACCAGGGGGCTACAATTCCAAGAATCCTCTGTGCCTAGGAGACGGGTCATGAGAGGACCTGCAGTGCTTCAAAAGCACACCATGGCCCACATGTCAAGGGATGTTCTTTGCACCAGGGAACCCCCTAGTCCCAGAAACCTGTGCGCCTAGGAGGAGGGGTCAGCAGAGAACAAGCAGTGCTTCAAAAGTACACCCTGGTACTTGCAGCACAGGACATGCCCGGGATATGTCTGGAAGAAGTCTGGGCCATGGGCTGGCCCATCCAAATCTGTCTGAGCCCTGAGGAGGCTGGGCTGGGCCACACCCCCTAACATCCACAGCATCAGTATCAAGTAAGTGTGCCTTTGTGGGGAGTTCCCATGCTGCATCTCATTGTGTTATATATTCCTGTTGACTCTATCACCCGCTCTGGCCTTTGTTGACCATTTGTGTTTATTTATTGATGCTCGCTGACAATATGTGTTCAAGGTTTCACATTTTTAAAGTTCTTTTTATAGCTAGTGACATGGGGAAATAAAAAGTGCCCTCTGTGCCTTGTGCCCTGATACACCAGCAAAATGGATCCAACAAACTATCTTACCTGACATCTGCGTTGAGGTAATACCTAACAAAATCATCTCTTTTGAAGAGTAGCTGGGAGTGGGTACATCCATTGACATTTAACCCTCAAATTCCCCAGATGTTTAGGACACTGCCCATAGGGAATATTCCCAAGTCAAATGTGGCCATGGGGCCACTTCCAAAGGGAAATTCACACCCAGTGGAAGCCATTATCCATAAACCTCCAGCTACAGGTTCTGTTTCATCCCCACCAGCCCTCCCCAGTTTACAAGGAAAAAGAAGAAAGCTGTCAGTGTTGGGGCACCGAAAAGTTCCACACGGTCTCTTGAGCTTTGTGGGAGATTTGGTTACTATTTACTTTAGCAAACATGAGAACCTGATTATAACATCCTTTGTGGTGTGCCATGGCCGGCTGGCCAAGCTGGTGGCAGTTCTCACTAAGCAGTCAGGATTGTTACATACCATACAGCCAACCACTGTATGGGCCACATTGACTAATAATTACCCGCCAGCATCTTTGTTGGATGGTGAGACAATGAAGGTGGGCTCACCATGTCAGCCCAGTCATCTGCTCCACGACAAGTAGATTCTTCATCTAAAAGTACGATTAACAGCACAGCCATGTCTGGCCCCATTGCAGGGATGACAGGCATATCTTTGGTCAGGGTTTCCCTAAAGGAGCAGTTTCCTTTGAGGAGGCCACCAGTAGTGGAAACGGGGGTTCTAGCTCTATCTGTCTTAACCTTGACTTACGACCTGTTGCCACATCTTATAACTTATGTAATTGTTCTTGATAATGTCCCACCCTTCAGATCTGGGATGAAAGAACACTTTCCGCAGCTGAAACACACAGTATTTCTTTGGTTGGCGGTTGTCTAAAATAACTTGAACCTGCATAGTTTTCTTATCACGGTACGTAGAGTCGATTGGCTAGGCAAGAAGCCCAAGACCATGGTTGGGGACTGTATTGTCGTGAACTTCAACAATCCTTATGTTGCTGGCTGCCCATTGATGGACCTTTTCAAACTATGCCAACCTTGCACCAATGTTTTACCCATGCCTTTGGGCTATTTTTTATAGGTCTATGACTAATCCCACTATACTTTTCTATGTCCCCTCAGCTTCCTTCCGCTCTTCAGATGGGTGCTGTAAATAGAAATTTATCCCAAGGTGTCCCTACCTTTAATAAGTTTGATACTTTGAGCTAACTTAATGACAACGACTGACTGCTCTATAATACCCCTTAAGTTGATAGTACTGCTGATGTCAGGGGTCCTAAGAATATAATGACTAAGATGGATCTTGTTATTTAAAGCTGGAATGTGGCAGAGTTGTCCAAAAATGTTGACGGTGTTGGGTGGTTCTCCCTGTTGAGAAAACATAACATGATATACCTGCAAAAAACTTGGGAGACAACTTATTATTGGAGGGCTATAAGGATTTTGTTCCCACAGCATGCTCTATCTCTGGCAGTGCTAAAGGGGGTGTTAGACCTGTCATCCTTAGGGTGGTCTCTATTTGAGCCTAAACTGTTGCCCCGAAGCAAGTGGGTAGTGGTTCCTCAAATTTACTCATTGTCTGTTTTTCCTTTCAGAATCTTGGTAATATTTTACTTATTAACTTTTATAATGCCAATCCAACCCTACCTCGAAATGTCAAAGTCTTGCATTTGAGAGACTTTCTGTATGGATGTCTTTTTTCTGTCAAAGGTGCCCTTTAGTGGTGATTTTATAACTCATTTGTGTGATTCCTGCCCTAAGCTTGACATATTTACATGGTGCCTTTTACTGCCAGCCACACAACACCTTAGACATGCCTCTCAGAGTGAGCCCTTAAATGTTATTTTAAGTTATTTAACCTGATTTTGGTAGAGGCTGAGAAATCAAATAACCATTCTACTCCTAGCATGCCTACCTTTTTAGGGAGGGCTGCCACTAGCAGTGCTTTTATTGCTGTCACCTCTAGTATTCCATCCTTACTTCTAACCATTGTGGTGCTCTGGGATTCCAGAAGCGACCATATTCTTCTTTGTGCCACTTTTTGCTGGGTAACTAAATCTGAGCCCTTCAATCATACTTTGTGTGGGCGGGTTTCTACTAAGGATCAATGCCGCAGAATTAGCTGGGACAAGTTCATGCCCAACCGGATTTATTGCAAGCTGTTTAGAGAGTGCCTGGAAGAGTTTTTCACTTGTCTGAATGAAGGTGCTTTTGACAAGGATATTTCAACTTCCTTGTCTACCATTTGTACCAAAGTAAGGTTGCCTCTTGCCTCTAGTATACCAACTCCCCATTCCATCAGATTGTTTGGTCATTGTTAGAAATGGAGGTCTTACTTGTACTATTACCCGTAAAAAGCTTTTGCAGCTTCTAAAGGAGAAACTAAGTACTCCAAGTTTCATATCATGGTACTGAGTCCTAAAAAGCACCACAGGCAGAACCCATTATATCAAAGGCAATGCGCTCAGCAAGGTCAAGACATTTTCCTACCTCAGGATCTTCTTTTGACTCCTCTCTAAGTTGATCTCCCTTGATTAGCACCAGAAGACACGCCTTCTCATGTCTTGCTTCAGTCTTTGTTTTTGCTTCTAAAATTGGGCAAAAGTGTGTGCCTGCAATGACAAAAATCTATGAAGCTAAATGCTTCTCAATTACAATATGCGGTGCTGAGATCCAGGGGTACTCTAAACTATCACTTCTCCAAACTACAAAGAACAGGTTTTTCAACCTCTTACTTTCTCTACCCTGCAGTGTGTCAATTATCGTTCATGAAGAGCTTGCTGTTGGCGATGTTTCTGGTCTAATACAGTTCCACCCATTGTCTTTGTGATTAGCTGTTTGGATGACAAAAAGGACCTTGAGCTTAATGGAGTCATTATTAAAGACTGTCTAAACCTTGACTATGCCAACAGATTTCCATGGCTTACATATGTCAATGAATAGCTCTTAAACTTGAACACCCTGACTATATCTAAGGCCAACATTTCTGGGATCAGAGAGGCCTTTAAGTAATTCAAATCTGAAGCTAGAGAATGTAGAGCTATGACTATGTCTTTCGTGAGATCTTATGTCCTAACATTTCCTTTACTGGAACTCTTTCTCACCTATGAAATTTGGAATAATCAGTGTTTCTTGCTTACATGCTTCCGGTTCAATATAATGCATTATTTGTTACATGTTACAAAAATGCTGGGCACCTGGTGAATTATAAACTCCCTGCCAATGCGATGATCATTCATCTCAAGATACTATGCATTTTGTCTTAATATGTCCTTTTTATCTGTGCAAACGCAAACAAATCTTGGCAGAGCTTATTCTCAGACATGCTAGGCCTGCTTTCTTGTATTTGCCTATGTTGACTAAATTTAGAACCAATATCATGTGGCATGTTTTTTAAATTGCACAATCAAAGTATGAAATACAATGATTTGTGACTGATGTAATGGTCCTAATGACTGTTTTCTTCTCTGTATTTCTATACTTTGATCTTAACAATTCTAGTATGTTTCAACTGTCGTTTATGGTTTACCTGTTTAAACTTAATGTTCTAAATGCACAAAGCCAGTGAAATTCACCAGTTATAGTTATTTGAAGTAACTTGCACCCTAGTAATGCACTGATATAAATTAGCACACTTACTACATCATCCATGATATCTTTTATGACATCATTGATAATAGCACTGCAACATTTACAATCAAATTATGGATGAAAAAACTGTGCATGGATTCAAGCTAGCCTGGCTGTAAAAGGGTGACATACCCTGAAACCGGTCCCAGGATGCTTGTTTGCGGTCCAGGGAGGACCTGGCCTGGAAGTTCGGTCTGGACTGTTCCCATGGGGCACAGGGTCAAGACTGATTTGCATATGGCTGAGTCCAAACTGGGGTGGTGTATTGGGCAAAAGAAAGATGGATTTAACCCAGATCTTTTGAATGGGGGAGAATTTTTGCATTGTCAGCATTCCGTCCATCATTTGTTTGCTGTAACACTTTTCGCCCTAAGTGGGATGGGTATGCCCAGACATGGGTCCCTTGCTCACTGTGCCACTGGATTCAAGCTAGCCTGGCTGAAGAAGAGTGACATACCCTGAAACCGGTCCCAGGATGCTTGTTTCCGGTCCAGGGTGGACCTGGCCTAGCAGTTCGGTCTGGACTGTTCCTATGGGGCACAGGGTCAAGACTGATTTGCATATGCCTGGGTCCAAACTGAAATGGTGTAGTGGGCAAAAGAACAATGGATTTAACCCAGATCTTTTGACTGGGGGAGAATGTTTGCATTGTCAGCATTCCCTCCATCATTTGTTTGCTGTAACATTTTTATTATGCAGCATGGAGCCTCAAGTCCTGTCTCTCGGTCCAGGAAAAAAAGAAACAGCAGTCGGGCACCATCTTGAACTAATCTATTACCAAATGATTAGTATGGGAATCCCATTTTTTGGGAGTTGTGCCAGCTGTGGTAGACCTCTTTTATGAAGGAAGATAAAAAGGACAAGTGCCCACTTAAAAAGAAGCAGAACCCCAAAATAAACTTTCCAAGACCCAGACCTTAATTTGCATTTGGTGTTTGGAAAAGGACTGCAAGAAGGGGAGGTTGAGTTCCCAAAAAGTTGTCATCTTCCAAGTAGCCAGATGGGCTCTGTGAGAAAGGGAAGCAATGGAAGACTTCTGACTGTGACCAGGACTGGGGAACAAGGTCTGCTAGTTTCCCTGCTGGGTAAAGGAACATCATCCAACGAAACAAAACCACCTGTTCTGGAGCACCAGCGCCTGCCTACTTGCCAAGACCAGAATTCCCTGTGAGTAAGAGGAGAGCGAGGGAGGGAGCAAGGTCCAGGGATGAGCCATACCATGATGACTCCCTTTGCAACGTGTGAGGATGTTGCCAAGCATCGATCAGGCTGTTACCCGAGTGCAAGTTTGTTTTTGTTGGCCCCATATGCCAGGAGAGGACTGCCTTCGACTGATCCATGTGCTGAGCAACATGCAGGACTTGCTGTGACCATACCGGCATGTTGCAGTCACCCCATATGCCAAAGAGGGCCATTAGTAAAGTTTCAAGACAGGCCAAGAATTGTGAGTGTGTGGGCTGGGGCACGTGTGCTGGAAGAGCCTGTCCCCAGATAAATCTGTACTGTGGCAACCCCGTATGTCAGCAGGGGCTACCAATACCAATGTTGCCAAAGGATTCAGGCTGCCGCCTGAAGGAGAGACTGAGGCAGGATCCGTGGGTTGGATCCACACTGTGAGAGAACTAAACCAGATTCACCCCTGAGGGCTCACAGAGACTCTGTGGATGACGTTGCTCAGTGTCGCAACCCACTAAGATATCTGGGAGACCTCTGCAAGTGCCGTTTATGAGAGAGAGGCTGCACCACTGTGTGCTGCCTGTGGTCCACAAACAGCTTAACCTCTTCAAACTGAGCAGGAGTCTTTGGCACATATTTGAAGGTGCCCACTGCATCACTGAGCTCTTCTGTGCTGCAAGTGTGGGAAATATGTGAATCTTGCTGGTAATGATGCTGCAGTACCATACACCCTTGAATAAGTTCCTAAAGGGTCAAAAAGAAAATATCTTGAGTATGGCTAAGTAGTGTGCATTCCCTGATATGCAACAGAGAATATGAGAGGGGCCTCTCTCACCAATGGACCAGGGCACTAAATTTCAGGAGAGTAAGAAACTCCCCTTAGGAGCAATATACCATGCAGAGGAAAAATTAGACACTATTCATCACACACTGTCTGTTTTCTCTCGTTCCATTAAATATCCTACTTTCAAAATTCTTGCCACCAAGCATTACATCACTGTAGAGCAAGAAACTCCCCTTGGGAACAATATACTATACAGTGGGAAAAATCAGACACTACTCACCACCCTCAATCAGTTATCTCCTGTCACACTAAAGATTCCACTCTTTAAACACTCGCCACCAGGCAGACAATATACATAAAGCTTTAATATCATAAAAATGCACATATACATGCCCAACTTTTCATATCAGGGTCTCAAGGTACATATAGAGTTTTTTTGTTTTCATAGCTCTTTTTATTGAAACAGACATTTGTGCAAATAAACAATACCGAGGAGACAGCCAGTTTATATACAACAATAGCGTACAGGAGGTGAAGGATTATATCAGTACATAGGAGGGGAATGCTACAGGGTAAGAGGGACATTCTGTTCAACACAACAAGGCGGAGTAAAAATCTCTCCTCGATAGCTATTCCAAGGGCTCCAAATTTGGGACCACTTTTTGGGGCATCCCCTGGCAGCATACACCGTCATCTCCCTAAACATGCAGCAATCAAGGTCCATCTGCCAAGCCTCTAATGTGGGTGGTTTAGCAGCGTCCCATAATTGTGAAATATTTCTTTTGGCAATCATGAACCCCAGTGTGGCCCATTGCGTCTGGTGAGTGTTCAGGTCCGTGGGTTCCAATATGTTTGGTAGACACCTTTTTGCCTCCGGATGGAGACAGACATGTAGCACTGCATATATTGTCTCATGTACCTCGTGCCAAAAGGAGCTGATGTGTTTACACTCCCATATGATGTGCAAGAACGTTCCCAGATGGCCACATCTTATTTTGCACTCCCCATTATTGGTTTTTCCCATATGTATCAGACGGGGACCAGTAATATACACTCTGTGAAGAATTTTTAGCTGTACCAGCCTGAGGCACGCCGAAATGGCGACCACTGTAGGGGAAGACACTGCCTCCTGCCAGTCCTCATCATCTATCTCAATCCCATCACCCATCCATTTCTCCCGTAATGCCTAAGTGGCCGTCCAAAATCCTGTCCTCTAAAGATAGAGACTTTTCTTGAAGAACAATAAAAATAATATCATCAGTTAAAAAACAACACCTAGTTAAAAAATAGATCCTCCCCACAAGAAAATTGGTGCAATAGATCACAAAAAGACACAAAACAATAAGTTCTAAAAAACAGTACATAAATGGGAGCACCCTAGTAAACAGTGTGATCGAATCTGTTATACATGCTGATCCACTACTATTTAGCAAACGTAGGTCCTGATTAATTTAACATTCTTATTCTATGTTACCTCATTGTAGCTGAATTCAGCATGTGCAATACATCAACGTGTTTCAGTGTATTAAGACAGAAGTAATCACCTTCTTAAGGACAATTTCTTTTGGGCACAGCCTCCCTAAGTTACAGTATCGTGAGGATACGGTGCAGTATTTTCACTGTTGATGTAGTGTGTATTTATTATTATAGTGATTGATTTATATTTAGGGTTCTAACTAGGCCTGGGCTAAAATTCTGTTCTGCTCGTGGAAATTGCGATAATTTGACATTTTTGCGTTCCGCGGAAAGCGCAAAAATTTCAAAATTTCCGCAATCCGCATCTTACCGGTAATTTTTTTCTTGCTCGCGCTGTAAAAAAATACATTCTCGCGTGGGCGCGATCGCCTTACCTGAATCCCCGCGTTCGCTAACAAGTTTTCCCGATCTGGTCGCATTCTCCACGAGATGTTGGATTGTTGGTAGCCATTTGCACTGTCTCGTGACAGTTCGCGCCCGCATTAACGACATTTGTCGCGTGATCACGCCATTTGTCGCGCGATCACGTCTTTCTTCTCGCGATCATCCACCGCGAGAGTATGAGAAGATTGAGATCTCGAACACGTCATTCTCCACCGCGAGCCAGAGCGTGAGAACGCGGGCACCTCATATCGAACGCGAAAAGGAGCAAGAGACCCCAAACACGTCATATCCAATGCAACAGGGAGCGAGAGAATGCGATCAAGTCATTTTGGACACGCCATCGACATCCGGCGGAAGTAATGTGAAGCTCGAGAACTCGAACATGTAACATTTTCAATTTGGAGAAGAATATCAGCTCTAGCAGCATGAAACCTTCTGCAAATGATGATTTGGATGAAAACAACTCCTCAGATTGACATTTGGCTGTCCTTTTTTGTGCAAGGAGTCCTTTTTTAAAAAGGTGGGGAGAGGGAGGAAGTGACACAGAATCTCCAACTTCCTGTTCCTGTCCAGCAGGCTTCTCCCAGTGCTTTGTCCATCTCCTGCTCATTCTGCCTTTGGATTTTGAGCTGGAAAGATCACTTGCCTGCTGCATCATTGCAATTGGATTTGAGGATTTTTTAATTCGATATTTTACAAGTAAGTGGTTGTTGTGTCTGTTTGATTGGGGGCATTGCAGTTGTTGTAACTACAATTTATTTTTGGTAACTATCATTCCTTTTTTAAAAAAAGTTGTGGGTAGTAGTAGTCAGTAGTAGGCCGGAGCTAGTCATGGCCTCATGGGTGTGTGCATGATGAAGCAACTGTTCCTTTGTATTTTTTTTTAATGTATTTCATTTTCAAGCATCATTTAGGGCCTGGATGGCATTGGATTGAGTTGGGAAATGTGTTTTTTTGGGGTGGGCTTTCTGTTGTTGGGCCTGGCCTTGTGACTGGTGGCTATTTAGAAGCCTAGGCCTGCAAGCTTGTCTGGCCTTGTCTGCCAACAGGCCTGCTTTCATCCAGTAGGATCAGAGCAGCCTAATAGCCACAGCTTTATTAATCAAGTGTTTCTGTGTGGTCTGTTGAATTTAGACATCATTTAGGGCATGGATGGCATTGGATTTAGTTGGGAAGTGTGTTTTTTTGGGGTGGGCTTTCTGATGTTGTTGGGCCTGACCATGTGGCTGGTGGCCATTTTGAAGCCTAGGCCTGCAAGCTTGTCTGGCCTTGTCTGCCAACAGGCCTGCTTTTTTCCAGTAGGATCAGAGCAGATAGCCACAGCTGTATTAATCAAGTATTTCTGTGTGGTCTGTTGAATTTAGACATCATTTAGGGCATGGATGGTATTAGATTGAGTTGGGAAGTGCGTTTTTTGGGGGTGGGCTTTCTGATGTTGTTGGGCCTGGCCATGTGGCTGGTGGCCAATGGCCATTTTGAAGCCTAGGCCTGCAAGCTTGTCTGGCCTTGTCTGCCAACAGTCCTGCTTTCATCCAGTAGGATCAGAGCAGCCTAATAGCCACAGCTTTATTAATTAAGTGTTTCTGTGTGGTCTGTTGAATTTAGACATCATTTAGGGCATGGATGGCATTGGATTTAGTTGGGAAGTGTGTTTTTTTGGGGTGGGCTTTCTGATGTTGTTGGGCCTGACCATGTGGCTGGTGGCCATTTTGAAGCCTAGGCCATCAAGCTTGTTGTCTCTTGTCTGGCCTTGTTGTCTGCCAACAGGCCTGCTTTCACACAGTAGGCTCAGAGCAGGTAGCCACAGCTGTATTAATCAAGTGTTTCTGTGTGGTCTGTTGAATTTATACATCATTTAGGGCATGGATGGCATTGGATTGAGTTGGGGAAGTGTGTTTTTTTGGAGTGGGCTTTTGTTGTGTGTGTCTGGTGTGTGTTGGTGTGCAATGCATGCACCCGCAGACCTTTTTGGGGCCTGTGATGTTTCGTATTTGCATTTTGTTGCATTAAAAATGCAGAGCAGTGTGATTTAGCATGCATCCTTTGCCTGGCTTTTATAGGCCTTTTGTCAGCTCCTGGTGTTTCCCAGGCCCCCTGCTTGTTTGTGATTTGTGAGTGTCCATGTGGCTGGTGGCCTTTTTTGTGTTGGGAGTTATTATTGTCCTGCTTTTGCCATATAGGCCTGCATGGTTTTCCTATGGGCTTACTACTTCCATCAATCCACCCCCTTTACCAGCAGCAGCTCCATGGATGATGAGATGCTCAAATAATTTAATGGCAAATAGGGTCCACCCCACTTCCATTACATTTTTATTTTGGTGGTTCTTATTATCTTTCCTATCCTTCCTGAGAGTGTAGTGTGTGACTGTGCACAGTAGTATAACATAGCCCTTGTTGAAAAAACGTCAGAAATGGCTAGACTATATCTTTTGATTGCACTACTACAGTAGTAAATAACTGAACCACAACAACAAATGCAACATTTCACTGATGTTGTTCTCCTGGCTTATTTGCTTTTTTAGGTGCACTAAAAGCCCGAGGAGGAGGTGTCGTCATCATCACCCATTGTACTGCCAGCCAGACAGAAGTCCTGCTGCGCATCACGTCCATGTGTGGCCAGAACTTGTTGTGCATCTGCGTCCTGCCTGACATCTGAAGAAGATGGCCCCAAAGAAAGGTACCAGGTCCAGTACCAAGAAAGTTGCCGATGAGAAGAAGGAACATAAAAAGGAAGTGCCATTAACCACGACTGGTGTGCCGGCCAATGTTTTTTTTGGCACCAAAAAAGTTACGCCTGCAGCAGCGTTGTCCGGGAACCAAGCTGGGAGCAGCACCTCAGCACCAGCGGTCCAATCCCACCAACCTAGGCCCAAGGCCGTGAGTGTCACAGAGGTAGCCAGTCTACTAAAGAGCAGCGATGTTGAAATGTCATTATCGCAAAGTAGTACACAATCAACGCAGGCGGAAACTCAGCAGATAAGTGTGCAGGCACAACAAGAACAGCAGCAGCCGCAACAAGAACAGCAGCAGCCGCAACAAGAACAGCAGCAGCCGCAACAACAGCCCATCATAGTAGTTGTTGCTCCTGACGTAGGGACATTTCAGGAAATCGAGCTTCCTGCAGACAAAGTGGAGCAAACCACTGTTTCGGAAGATCTATTGTCTTCCAGACCACCAGCAAGGAAAAGGAGGCTTAGTCCATCATCTTCTTCTTCAAGCCCCGCTTCTGATGATCGTGATGCCACTTGGCAGCCACCAGCTCAGTCTGAGAGTGATGCACGCCACAAGACAATGCTTCTGAAAAGGAAGGTCCCAGAAAAACTTAGAGTTATGGAGGTAGATGTAGAAGAGGGGGGTGATGTTGATGAAGACGAGCCAGTCATCACGCACATCACTCCCGCCCCAAATGGATTGGAGACCAACATTCTCACCCTATCCAGAATGGCTGCTACTGAGCAGGATGTAGCATGGATATCACCAACACAGGTTACACCACCACTACCTCCAGCTGCCATATTTTCCAAGGCCTGGCAGGGACTTACATCCAGCTCAACCATCTCAGTAGGTAGTGGTAGTAAAAGTCACAGTGTAGCTGCACAGAGTCACATTCCAAGCACACCCTCCAGTTCATCTGGTATTGAAAGTGGCATATGCAGCAGTGCCAGAAAGTTCTCCTCCCCAGTTTGGGACTTCTTTTCTGTTAGCACCAAGGAGGAGAACATTGCTATTTGCTCAATTTGTCGAGAAGGTGTTTGGCGGGGTAAGCTTGGTACAAACTATGGTACCAGAGGCCAAACAAGTCATCTCAGAATACACCACACCATCGTGTGGGAGAATCACCTACTTCAGTTAAAAGAAAGTAGAAAAACTTAACCCATTGAAGTTGGTCAGGAAGAATCAGGGGGCGATATTATTGCGGTGGAAGGTGAAGAAGAGGGAGGCATTTCTAGCACTGTCCCCAGTAGTGTAGTGGTACCGCCCACATCCTCCTCAGTAAGAGCCATACTCAGAGTCAGGCTGAGACACTAAGGCGACTGAGTACCGCAATGAGACAAACTGCGTTGTTGAGCCTAAGTGTGTTCATGAAAACTACAGCAACACAAAGGAAAGTAATCCAGCCTACCATTGAGCGCATGCTTAGGTTGGAGGAGCAGTTCCAATGCAACCACCCAACGGCACAGTTGTGCAATGCGAAGCTGGCTAAAATGTTAGCGCTGGACCTTCTCCCTTTTTCATTTGTGGAAGGGGTGGGTTTCCTTGAATTTGTGTCAGCCATCTGCCCTAAATGGAAGGTTCCCAGCCGGCCCTATTTTGCAAGAATTGCTGTTCCGGCACTACATCATGATGTGCTGGAATTGGTTGGACAAGCTTTGCAGCAGAGTGCTGTTCACAATATCCACCTGACAACAGACATGTGGACCAGTTGCCAAGCCACAGATTACATGTGCATCACTGCACACTGGGTCTCTTTTGTGGGGGTTAGAGATAAGCTACCTGAACGAGGTGCTGTTGACACAGCTGCGATTTTTAAAGGAACTCGAAAACATGCCCTGTCGCAAGTGTCTCTTCCGAACGTGTTTTCAGTGCTGCTGGTTCCATTGTAACAGTGAGAAGGACCAGTCTCTCGCCCAAAAACGTGGAGAGGTTAACAGTGATCAAAATGAATCAGCACTTCATACCACCGAATTACACAATACATGAAGCAAGGGAGGAAGATGGTGACAGCGGCTCAGGTGACGGAAGTGGTGTGTCACATGATTACCTACTACTGGTTGAACCCCCAGAGTTTAAGGACGAGCTATACTTCCCTGACAATTAGGTTTGCACTTACTGTCTTTCTCCCTTTTTTTCCCCTTTATTTGTGTGTCTGTCGTTCCGGTTACAAACTTGTGAATCACAACAAATCCATTACCACCGTCTTCTACTCTTCTTATTTAATATACAAGTTTGAGGTGTCTGTAATTTGACAGTACAGTCCTCCGAATCCAGCTCCTATGCTCCATCATACTGAATCTCCCGCTTAAATCCATTGCCCTCGTGAATGATGATTAGATGATGGAAAATAGAAGAAAAAATAAAAACGATCTTGTCCCGCCAAAAGAAGTGGAGCATGAATCAGATGACTACTATATCTATCCTCCTTTCAGAGCCGATAGAGACTGCCCATTAACTGAAAATGAGATGGAACAGGTAATTATTGATGCCATGCATTGGACGCAGAGTCGCAGACTGAGTGATTTTGTTGTTGTTTGTTGTGCATGAAGTTATGTCATTGTGCACTAATCATCTTTCTACAGTACACACTAAACGTAACTCAAGGTGAATTTTCCCCTTCTTGCAAATAAGAAATTTGTACTTCTCCTGCAGCTTGATACATTGCTTTTAATTGAATACAGGGAGGGGACTCAATCTGCTCACTGAGTATGATTGACAACAGCACCGTCCATGATGATGATGGCGAAAAAGCCGGCCCGTTAACTTAAGATGAGAAGGAACAGGTAATGACAATTAATGGCATGCATTGGAAACCTGACTCTGAGTGATTGGTGTTTTTGTTGTTTGTTTGTTGTGCACGAAGTGAAGTCAAAGTGTTCTAGTGGTCTTACTGTACACACTAAAGAGTGACTCAAGTAAATAATATTTCTACCCTTTTTGTGTAATAACAACATTTTACTTCTACTGCAGGCCGATCTTCACAGTCAGTCAGTACAAGTATCGGAGATGATTGATGGAATAATAACAAGTCAGGAGGACGTTTCATGAGTGGCATAGAAGCCTAAAGGTAAACATGTCAACAACAACCACAGCAGACCCAAATGTCTGTGTAGAAGTGGAGTCGAGTGTAGCGGTGGGATGACTGCGGTGCATTGATTTACTAACTTAAATTGTAAAATGATATGTTTGGAATGGATATGTGCTTTGACTTTGTCCAACTCTTTAAAAAAAAACATAAGTACTCTAAACGTAGGATGTGCTAATCAACGTGCCATCAGGCCTGTCACTGTGGGCCTGCTCTCTCCTGGTGTTATTGAAGGTCAATGCTGGAAACAGACTAGTGTAGAGATGATGCATACATGCCACCTCGGAAAGTGTTCTTGTTGCACTACACCATAACTTGTGCATTTGTTTCAACTTTGTTTCTCAATATCCCCTTTGTTTTTCCATCTACAATTACAGGCCGGGCCTTGCCCTATACTTGGGAAAACATTACAATGCACACTTACCTTACCAATAAATCAACATTTTTTTCCAGCCGGGCAGTGGCGAGTGGCGACACCCAAGATTGATGAATGAGAGGACCAAGAGGAATGCCGAGATGCAAATCCAGTCCACATTTTTGACCAGGATAACACAGTAACAGTATCAACTTTCATCTTCTTTTAAATAATTTGATTCATTTTTTTGTCTACAATCTTTACAACAGTGTGTTCTTGTTGTTATTATCATCATTAGGTTTGCTCTCTGTTTACGATTCATCCCTACCAATATTTAAAATTTCTATTTGCTATCTGTAAAAGTATTAAGGCCGGAACAACAGAACAAGAAGTGTATGTAATCCGGGTCTCCTTATCAATCATCATCATGCATGCATTTCCTTTTTCTCCCTTAACATATGGATATGGTAGTCTTCAAAGATTGTCGTTTGTTTGTCCATGCATACTGTTTTTCACTGTCAAACCTTTCCCCACACCCCCTTCCCATACATTCAACAAACCCTAACCCTCTTCCCCCGGGCTGCGTGACTTATTGTCGAGGTGTGACTAAATAAAGGTACACCAATACGTAATCACACGCTTGCTGGGGCGGATGTGGCGAAAGCAACAGTACTCCAATTTACAGGCAGAGCGATGATCTTCTTCTGCTTGCCCACCCATGAGTAGTATATTTTAGAGGTGATTTTATTTAACAAAGGAACATATACCTCAGCATTAATTGCCGGCATTGATTGGATTTGTTGTCATTCCTCATACACAGCACTAACTGTTACGCTGTAGGCCTAGTCAAGTGACTCGACACAGCTATAGTTTGTAACTCTGTATAGTAGGCTATCCCCATCACCATTATGTTTTGTTGTGAAATATTTTAGCATATTATTGTTGCTCGGTAAGTTCTGTACTGTACTTCATTCTACTACTCCTCGAACAGTCTCTTAAAGGCGACTGACTGTCTCATTTTCTTTTTTTGCAAATGCTGCTGCCCTGTCAGATTCTACTACTAATACTATACTACCACCACCACCCCAATCATGGCATGTTAGAAAAAGGAAACCATCTTCACCATGCAGCCATTGCTGTGCCTAAGTTAAACATCAAGCAAAGGTAAGAGAAGTTTGGGGGAGGCAGAATTAATAATGGACATGTTTTCAATTAATTCAATTTCACACACCCCTTTGAGTCCAGATAAAGAATGCATAGACTAGAGGAGAGACTGAAAGTACTAGTAGGACAACTCAATCAGTGAGGGGTCTCACATCTATCTGTTTGTGTCTTACACAGTCAGCCAATTATTTAAATCAAACACTGGCTATGGGTGGGCCTGCACCAGCAAGGAAACAGTGTGATGTAAAACAGTAACCCCACCTACAAAACATTAACAACATTGCATGTAACGTAGAAAAATAGATGTAACTGACCCTAACAAAAATAAACTAAAAACCCACAAAAGCTGACCCACCCCCCTCCCTAACCCCAACCAATGTCCGTAAGAAAGTCCAGAAAATAGTCCAAAACCCCAACGCCCAATTCCCACCCACCCAAACAAGAATTAAAAAAGGGGCAGAAGACAGGGACTAAGTTGTGGGGCGGGATTGCAGGAGGACACCCATCTGCTCCTCTAGATGGGCGACGCGGCATCTGAGGGCGCTGCAGTTGCGGCCACAGTGGGGGGAGCACCAGAGATGATATTGCGGTGGCGGCGGGCAGGCTTGAAGTGCTGCTGCAGTCTCCTCCTCCTCCTCTGCCAAGACCACCAGCCGCTGATTTTCCTGCTGGATTGCCTCCAGCTTCCGGCGCCGTGCCTTGGTGGCCAACTCCTTCCGATTGACTTTGGAAGGAGTAGCTGTGTATCAAAAAGAAAAAAAAAGACAATTGTAAAAAATACTCTTAGAAAAACAGTGAGACAAGTTAATTATACAAATAGTGGCATGGTAGCACTATAAAGCACAGTACATAACATTTTAAATCTCGCGCGTCCTTCTTCCTTCCACCCGTCTTTTACTTTTTAGTTGAACACCAGGTGATCTGATCTGACTTTTAGTCTTCTCCATAAAACTTTCAAAGCGGAGTTGAAATCAGATAGATGAGGCCATTGGTTACTCAATACTCCCGCCCTATACCAATTAAAGGGTGTCTTCACTCTTCAAACGTTCACAACAACTCTTACTTACTTAGGACATCGGATGGCGGATGGACTTTGTACGCCCGCCATCATCACGCTAAAAAGGGCGGGGTCCCGTGGGGACAATTAGGATGCGCCCGCCACAGTGGTGGGCGCATCCCGTTTTTTTTACATTGTGGTGGGTGGTGCCGAAAGCAATGCTAAAAATACATGTTGTGCTTTTCCAAGCACAACCTGACAGGCCCCGCGCGGAGCCTGCCACGTTGTGCTTTGAAAGGCAGGGGAGTACCATAGCATACGTACCCTCCATGGGGGCCCCCAAGCATACTCCGCATGCCTTTCCGTGGCAGCAATGCCGCCACGTAAAGGCATTCCAAAATGCAGATTATATGGCTGGCGGTGTGTTCAGACATCGCCACCATATTGAACCCTTTTCCGCTGGGTCGATATGTGGGGGGTCTTTTCTACTGGGATGGCGGGAGGTTTGCCCCTGCGGGGTCGGCGGTGACTACCGCCGGCCCGGCGGGGGCAATCCGCCCGCCATCCTAATGGGGCCCTAAGTCTCAACAGTACAGTATATACATACAGTACACCCTTGCAGTGAATGTAGTGTCAAAAATAGTTAAGGATTATGAATCTAACTTCCCACCGCCCACCACTGGTGCTGGCACTCCCCCTACCGCTCCATCGTCGGTATTGGCAACTGCCGCATCCTCTCCCTCCACGTCGCCTTCGCTGGCCCTGGCAATGGTGGTCGTGGTCGGTAGTGAGCCTAGAAAACATTACACATTTTTTAGGCGTCATATACACCTCCCCCTATTGGTCAGTAGCAAGAGTGAAAAATGAGTTAATAGTATATATATAACATACATCACTAGTACAAATCAGGTAGTAGTAGAGTAGACACTAATATTTATATATGGTCCCCCCAGGGTCATTCTAGCCTTTGCTTAGTTAGCCCGAGCCATGCAACCATTTTACCTTTGTGTCTTTTATTTTTGCACATGTGACGTTACCTTGCAGCTTGTTATATAAGACACCTTTGAGCCCACATGACCTCACACTGCTACTGTCTACGCGCTGCATACAAGCGGTCAACCAAAACATTAACAAGCCACTTTTTTATGAAGTACTGGTGGACTGTTAGTCCATATTGCTTATCCATAAATGCTACACTTTTTGGCACGGCTCAGAAATGCTTGCAAGTTGCAATATACTAATGCGCACCATTTCATTTTTTGCATTACAGACGGAAGATTCCCTTCTACGAACCAGAACTTTGCAGAGCTTATGATGCAACAACTACCAGTACTAGGTTCTTCTAAGGTGAGGGGTCCCTTCACTCAGAGATCTTCATGTATAAATTTATATACACTAAGGGGCAGATTTATATCGGACTTGCGCCACTTTTACGCCGCCGTTGCGTCACTTTTGTGACGCAGCAGCGGCGTAAACCCTGCGCCATGTTGCGCCCCATTTACAACGTGACGCATCTAGGGAGATGCGTCACATTGTAAAGCTTGCGCCACATGTGGGCGTACCTGCACAGGGGGGGGCGTTCCGGCGCAGGAACGCCTCCTAAAAGTGGCTGAGTGAAATCTACAAGATTTCACTCAGTCACTTTTGAGCCCATGCTGCGTCAAAACCCTGCGCCTGCTTGAAGCAGGCGTAAGGATTGATGCAGCATTGTAACCATAGGGCCCCCCAGAGCATTGCTGGAGCTGCGTCGCGCTTGCGACGCAACTCCAGCAATGCGCCACTTTTACGGCACAGATGCGTCACGCATCTGTGCCGTTTTTGCCCCATGGTGCGCCGCATTGTAAATGCGGCGCATCCATGGTGGCGGAGCTGTGGCGCACAATAACTGGAGCATCCCTGCTGATATGCAGGGATGCGCCAGTCGTCATAAATCTGCCCCTCAATTCCTAGGGGATGGTGGTGCTTCCTCCACTGTTCAGTTATCATGATTTAATTCCCAACTGTAAGTAAGTGTAACAATGTTTATTGTTTTAATGTTATTGATTTTCCTGTTGGTGCTGCATTATATAATAGAACAATGTACAGAGCTTCTCAATTCAAAATAAACATTTTGAACTTACATAGACTTGATGGTATTTGGTGTGGACTTACACGAGTGAGCAAATTAAAGGAAGGGTGTGCATGTGCATTGCTTCCACGACTGAGAGGTTGGGTGTGTTATGTTCTGGGTTGTCTACTTGTTGGGTATCTTGGGGGAAGGGTTCGGAGACCTAATAGTTATGACAAGACACTACTATAACTAGTCGGGCAGGGGATTGTGGTGGGTTCTGAATTTCTGATTGAGGTGTGTGAGGAAGGTCCAACATACCATCACCAACATCCTATTTTCTTGTGCAAAGGTCTGTATGTGCAAAATACCTACAACAGTAGTAGTATGTCCTATCATATCAAAATAGTAATAAATCTGGTTGGGCATTTGTTGGTGGGATTTGTCAAAGCCTCAAGATTAACAAAGACTCAAGATCAATAAGACTAGAAGTAGTACAAGAGGACGACCCAAAGGATTGGACTCAATGGCTAGAGCTACTGGTGAATCTGAGTTTTATTTTTACAAACTTTCAAATAAAGAGTGGCCAACTGGGCAAGCTTAGCTACTACAGTACAGACAGACTGATAGTAGTAGTAATACAGAGAGTCATCATAGCAGAGGCAGGGATAACAAGATTTCTGAAACCGTACAGATAGAAGGATAATTGTTGGTAAAAAAAAGCATTGGGAAACTGAAACAATAGTTCGTGAAAAATATGGTGCAGTAAAAGTTATGGAATAAGAATTATTATTAAAAACAAGAAGACTTACTAGGGCCAACAGAGGAGCCCTCGTTGGTGTCCTCCTGGTGGTGTTGTTCTCCTGCCGACTGCCCACTCCCTGTCTGCCTGCCCCCGGGTGCTGAACAGGAAAGATATAAGAAAGAGACAAACATTGATGGATGGTGTCAAACAAAAAAAATATTTTTAAAAAATGGTCAAAAAACACTTCTGTAAACAACAATTGCAATAACTAAATTGACCGATCTCATCTGGTCAACAAGTAGTATCGGGGGATTCGCGGATCGACTACTTACTATTTATCAACAGTAATCCAGTCTTCCATTCTGATTCCATAATACTAACTAAGCCTAAGTACGACGTACCACCCGACCTAGCCCACCTATTCCAGGCGTGCCAATTGTACATTAAGTATGCATTTCATTTTCCACTTCTTTTAGTCCTCAACAATGCATATGGTCAAATGGAGGACACATGACTACATTTTTTGTATACACCAAATTTTGAGTTAATTGATTGATGCTGATGTTCTGCTAGTGCTAAGCCAATTACCACCACTCATTGAACAAACTAGAAAAGGTTCTAATAAAGACTGGCATACTAGCAGCACGTGACGTATCTGAGGGGGCATCACGCATACCTCTAAAAAATTACAAACTCATACAAAGTAACTAAACCTAAGTATCAATCCGCCCCTATCTCTTACTGACAGGACAAAGTAAGGACTAGAGTCACTATAGCATTATGTAACTTAATTTCTCTAAAATAAACTCTTACAGAATCACGCTAAGCGAGCGCAAACGCAGAGTTGCAAACAAGCAAGATTAGTAGTAGCGCAGAGAAGCACCTGTGTCATAACAATCACAGAAGACTTTTAAACGTAATTAACCTGGAATGTAAGCAGCAACATTCTAGCTGGTTGGAAAAAAAAAAGATGTTCGCAATATATAACACAGAGCAGAAGAACAGACACAAAGTAGTAATAATTAAATAGTTACTCACCAAGACCCCGGACCTCCACTCCTAGCAGGTCCTGCTCACGGTCCAGGATGTCAGATCACAGGTGCGTCAACTGCGCCTGGGTGCGCCGGACCCCAGAGCAGCGCAACACTGCCAGGCGCACCTTCCCCCACTGCTGTCGATGCTCCCGGAGCCCGTACCCGGACCCAGGCCTGCCACCTGCTGCCAGGGTTGAGGGGAGGTGGCGCTGCACAAAGAAAATGAGTGCAACCAACTCCACCTCCCCAAATAAGGCCCGTGCCTGCACCCCTTGTGGGCGCCGCCTTCCACAAGTAAGGCGGTCGCGGCTCTGGCTGCGGCGAGCCCTACCCTTTGACATGGTTCTGGGGATGAGAGACGGGGCGGGAAAGAAAAGGTAATAAAATTAAAAAAGTAAGTAAAGGAAATAAATAGCAGGCAATAGAAAGAGTGAAAAAGTAGCTAAAAAACAAAAAAAGTTGACAAAAACCAAAAATATAGAAGCAGGAAAATAGTTAGAGAAATAATAAATAAAAAAGATTTTAAAAAAGTGGCTTCAAACATAGGACTGGAAATATGCAGGGAGGATTGAAATTCAGGCCCCAGGACCATGCAATAGAGTGAAAAACAAGATGGCCGCGCCAATTGCGACCACGTGCGCAAGTTCGCTAAATATTTTCTCCCCGATCACGCAAAAAGCAACGCGAACAAGTAAAAGCGTTCCCGAACAGTAAATAGGTACCGCAAACGGAACAGGAAGTAAGCATCGCGGGCGGGCTGGAAAAGTGAAAACAAGATGGCCGCGCCCGTGAGCAACCGCATGGGTAAGTTGGCGAGCCGCGATCACGCAAAAAATACCGCGAATGGGCGGGAAAACAACGTTCGCGTCTTCGCGATATTTCCGGCATGTTTGCGGAGATTTTCAACATTTTCGCGATAGTTTGCGAAAGTGAATTTCGCAAATTCCGCCCACCCCTAGTTCTAACTACCTTGAAGGGTGGAGAAATCACCTCATCTAATATGTTGGGATACCCCTTAAACCAGGCAACTATTTTTGGTCACGCATCTTACCATGCCAAATTCACATACAGGATAGGGGCTTTGCCTGTAAACTACTAGAGCCCCAACCTCAAGGGGGATAGTGTAATTGTACTTGAATGCCATTTTTCTTTGCACGTGTAGAGTTAGAAACAAAATGCTTCCTTTTCTTACAAAAGGAAGTATTCAGATGGACATTGAATTATTGGTCATGCTGCTTGCACTTTTTGGTATGAGCCGTGTTCACTGACCTGCATCTGCAATCCCCTGCATCTGCAATCCCCCTAAGAGAGCCTTGAATGCTAGACCAAGCTTCCACTGACAGACAAGTGCAGAAGGGGTACTTACCCAGAGTAGCGGGTTCCACAGTAGGTCAGACCTCAGGACAGTAGGAGTAAAAGACCTCAACCACTACAGCCAGCTGCCCCCAGTGCCCTGAGGCCATCTGAAAGGGGTTCTGACAGTTAATTTCACCTTTGTTTTGTTCCGTGAATATATATATATTACCTACTGGCAGTCGCCAGTAGGTAGTTATAGTTAGGACCTATTTTCCATAGGAAATCCGCAACATTCTAGTTGGAATAACGTTGGCGTCGATTGATGAATCTTCGCGACATTTTCCAAACTTTTGGCCAGATCCGGTCCGCTCCTATCCTGAAAATTTCACGGTGATTCGTCAAGCGGGGGCTGAGAAAAAAGGGGGGTCCCAAAACGCATTTTCCCCATGCATTTTCCCATAGGACCTGTTGACGCAGCTACAGCCCGAAGTGCAGAACAGAATTACACCAAATTGGCAAAGAGGTAGGGCCCGATTCACAGAATTAACTTAAGACAAAATCCTAAACTTACTACTTTTGGTATTCACAGAATGCACTTACTACTTTTGGTATTCACAGAATGGATTTACGACTACTAACTTTACGTCCGCACTCGGGCCGGAAATTCCGGCCCGGAGGTGGAAATTCCGGCCCGGAGGCAGAGCTTCTGGCCCAGAGGCGGGGCTTCCGGCCCGGAGGCGGAGGTTCCGGCCCGGAGGTGGGGATTCCGGCCAGTGGCGGTGATTTAGCCATGGCCAAAATCTCCACCTCCGGGCCAGAAGCTCTGGCTCCGGGCCGGAAGCTCTGGCTCCGGGCCGGAAGCTCTGGCTCCGGGCCGGAAGCTCCGCCTTCGGGCCGGAAGCTCCACCTCTGGGCCGGAATTTCCGGCCCGAGTGCGGACGTAAAGTTAGTAGTCGTAAATCCATTCTGTGAATACCAAAATTAGTAAGTGCATTCTGTGAATACCAAAAGTAGTAAGTGCATTCTGTGAATACCAAAAGGTAATCGCAAACTTTGTTGCTGCAGCAAGGACCTTCTTACCAGATATTGTAAAAACCCTGGAGATTGTTCTTTCCCTTTGAAAGCGTGATTGGAAGTCAAAGACAAATAAGGAGAAGAACTCTAAGAAAGCAAGTTATATTTGAGAAAGGAACTTGAGTAACTAAGAGTACTATTTCAGATTTAACATTGAAGGAGAATAAACTTAACATTTCTGTTGCACCTTTGGATTCTAAGCTGCGTGAGAAATAGAAAGAATCTTCAGTGTCTTTTAAGACTATTAATATATCATGACGCACGTTTGTACTTAAGGTAAGGATATGTGTTTAATAAACAATTCATTGATACAAGTGCAAAATATTTAATCCTGATGAATGCTTATCTTTCAGTTCAATAAAAAAACCTGAATGCAGAATAGGACCAGAGTGTGTTTACTGATTAAACATCAGCTAGTTATCTTTACTAAAGACCTAGAGAGATTTATGAAAAACCCAAGTTATACACACCACATTGATACTGTTAATGTTTCACGTTCAGTATAGACAGTGTTCCAAACACAAGGGTGCTCCCTTGCGTTTGGACAAAGCTATACCTCTATGAAGAGCTCTGAGTAGAGCGAAACACTGTGTCAGGGGTTGCTTTTACTCATTTCAGGTTGGCTTGGTTGGTATTTTACCATTTCAAAGCTGTAATACTGTGCCTTGAGTGGTGAATGGCTTTTGTTATTTTGCAGCTCAGCATGGACAGCACTGTGCTAGTCCTATGTTTAAAGCCTTTGCTGTAGAAATGGCAAAAGACTTTGTCCCTTTCTATCTCGACATGGATGTCACTGTGCTAATCCTATGCTTAAGACTTTGATAGAGAAGCAGACATTTGAGGTGAGCATATCTAGAGTGTCACTGGTGTTGAGGGTGCTCTATATAGGAACTGCTTTCCAGCTAAATTTGAGATCTACACAGAGCTCTCTGCTTTTTGTTTGCATATATATATATATATATATATATATATATATATATATATATATATATATATATATATATATATATATATATATATATATATATATATATATATTACCTACTGGCAGTCGCCAGTAGGTAGTTATAGTTAGGACCTATTTACCATAGGAAATCCGCAACATTCTATTCCCAATAAGTCTGGCGCCGGTTGACGAATCTTCGCAAAATTTTCCAAACTTTTGACCAGCTCCGGTCCGCTTCTATCCTGAAAGTTTTGTGGTGATTCGTCAAGCGGGGGCTGAGAAAAGGCGGGGGTCCCAAAACACTTTTTCCCCTTTCAATTTCCCATAGGACCTGTTGACGCAGCTACAGCCCGAACTGCTGAACGGAATTACACCAAATTTGGCAGAAAGGTAGACCTTGGTTCAGAGTCGTGCATTTTGCTTAAATGGTGTAAATCCGTTCAGAAGTTCCTGAGAAAATCAAAAGTAAAATCACATATATATCTGGGCGGAGCCTAACCACACATCTCTTCGTGAGATCTGATTGGCAGCCATCTTCGGACCAATATACATGATAGCACCGCATTAAAAAGCATTGCAGTTAATAGAAGGTTTTAAGGCTTTAGTTACCTTATAAATCATTTGTTGATGGTACCATACTCATTTTAGGAATTGTGGTGTGTTCTAAGGTGATTTTACATGTGAAAAAGCCTTCTGCTGTGATATCCTGTTTGAGAGAAAACTATTTTCGCATGCTTTTCCCACAGAGGTTTGAAAGGTGATCTATAAGCTAAACTGAGAGCATATTTTCTGTAAATTCACATTATCTTTCTCAGTCATGTGAGAATGAAGTCTGACATTCTCAGTAAAACATGTACATCCAACAAGGGCAGAGACTGTCAGTTGATTCCTTTGTGTTCTACTGCAGCTTCCCAGAGTGTTCTAAAGAACAACTAGAGCGCTAACAGTCCTACTTATGACAAACGTATGGCACACCTGAAGCCATCTTGGTTGGAATAAAGTGGTAACTCTTAAAACATTTAATTTAAAAAGGAACAAAATGAGGGGGTTCATTTTGCCATAGAAAGTATGATTAGTGCTGCAGAAAGAAAAATTAGGGCACATTTTGAGTGACTTCTCAAATCCTCTTCTATTTCATTAAAAGATTCTGACATGCAGACTGAAACATGCACTTTCAATACCAGCAGCAGACTTCCCTGGTGAGCAGTAGCTTTACTACAGTGATCTGATAAGCAACTAGAGTGCTAACGTTCTGAATTTATGGCAAATTTGTGACACATCTGAATGCCTTCTTGAAGGAAGCAAAATAAAAAACTGAAAGTATTCCCACTGAGGAGACTGTAGTAAATGAGGAAATTAGGAAACTTCATAACAAATAAATCTCCCAAGATGGCCACCAGAGACAAAAGAGCCCAAATGTAGCCCAAATATCACCCAGATGTAGCCCAAGTATAGCCCAATGACAGAATGTCCCAGAGTGTTCTTAAGAACAACTAGAGCGCTAACAGTCCTACTTATGACAAACGTATGGCACACCTGAAGCCATCTTGGTTGGAATAAAGTGGTAACTCTTAAAACATTTAATTTAAAAAGGTACAAAATGAGGGGGTTCATTTTGCCATAGAAAGTATGATTAGTGCTGCAGAAAGAAAAATTAGGGCACATTTTAAGTGACTTCTCAAATCCTCTTCTATTTCATCAAAAAATTCTGATATGCAGACTGAAACATGCACTTTTAATGCCAGCAGCAGACTACCCTGGTGAGCAGTAGCTTTACTACAGTGATCTGATAAGCAACTAGAGTGCTAACATTCTGAATTTATGGCAAATTTGTGACACATCTGAATGCCTTCCTGAAGGAACCAAAATAAAAAACTGAAAGTATTCCCACTGAGGAGACTGTAGTAAATGAGGAAATTAGGAAACTTCATAACAAATACATCTCCCAAGATGGCCACCAGAGACAAAAGAGCCCAAATGTAGCCCAAATATCACCCAGATGTAGCCCAACTATAGCCCAATGACAGAATGTCCCAGACTAGTGTTCTTAAGAACAACTAGAGTGCTTACTGTCTTACTTATGACAAAAGTATGGCACACCTGAAGCCATCTTGATTGGAATAAACTGGTAACACTTAAAACATTTAATTTAAAAAGGAACACAATGAGGGGGTTCATTTTGCCATAGAAATTATGATTAGTGCTGAAGAAAGAAAAATTAGGGCACATTTTGAGTGACTTCTCAAATCCTCTTCTATTTCATCAAAAAATTCTGATATGCAGACTGAAACATGCACTTTTAATACCAGCAGCAGACTTCCGTGGTGAGCAGTAGCTTTACTACAGTGATCTAATGAGCAACTAGAGTACTAACATTCAGAATTTATGGCAAATATGTGACATATCTGAATACCTGCTTGATGGAATCAAAGTAAAAAACTGAAAGCATTTCCTACTGATGAGACTGCAGTACATGAGGAAATTAGGAAACTTCATAACAAATAAATCTCCCAAGAAGGCCACCAGAGACAAAAGAGCCCAAATGCAGCACAAATATCACCCAGATGTAGCCCACATGCAGCCCAATGACAGAAGTGTGCAAAACACTTATTTGTTGTGTATTTACAGTTTTATATAGTGCAGACTTATCAGGTATTGGAGTGCTTTACATGAGCATTGGTTACATCACACAAGATCAACTTCAGTTTGGTTGTAGACATGGGGAGATTAAGTGATTTGACCAGAATCACAGAATGTTGATCTGAAGCAGAAACTCCAACCTGGTTCCTCAGTTGCAAAGTCTGCAGCTCTGGAAGTAACACCACATCCTCTCCCCTAGGTGCAACATGTAATCAAGTGGTCAACTGGATAAAAAAAACATCAAGATTACAAACAATTTAAAAGTTCTTTGTCACTATTTGAAAACTTTGATGCAATTAGGACCCTCTCATATATGTAATTTCTAAAGGAAATACTCTAGGTAGTACAGTTGTGATTACATCAAGATGACGTCAGGCGTTCCACACTTTTGTAATAAATATGGAATGTTAGAAATCTAGTTGTTCATTGGGATACTGCTGAGAGGCAGAGGCCAGGGGGCACGGACTCTGAAAATTGAAGGCAGGACGGAGAGTGCAGAGGCAACAATTTGACCACACTGGGCAGGCAGGAAGGGCAGTGGCCGCTCAACAGACTATGGAGGGCAGTGGAAAGGGGGCAGGGGCAACAAACCAACAATACAGGACTGGCAAGAGAGGCTGTGGCAATATAATAGACCATTGTGGGCAGAAGGAAGAGGCAGTGGTAGTACAACCATACATGCCAACAGACGCGTTTCAGCCAGGAAACGTCCAATGTTTTTAAGCTCAAATTGGCTTTATTTGATCTGTCTCCTGTCTACAATCTGCTCTTTTTCAATGTAACTCAAAGGGGAAAATCAATACCCCAGTTTTTTTTCAAAATCTCCCTCTTACCAAGTTCAAAATGGTCACAAGTATGTTACATTGGATCATGGTAGGCAGGAGGAATTGGGGTAGGGAGATGGACTCGGATAACAGAGGACAGGAGGGGCATGGAGAGGTGCACCAAACTGACCCTACAGGGCAGGCATCAGGGTTTGCAGCAGCACAATACACCATACGGCGTATGCGGGATGGGAGTGCAGCACAACAATCCATAGAAAGCAATAGGGAGGGGACAGGACCATGCACATGGACAACAGAGAACAGAGGGGAAAGAGGCAATGGTAGCTGGCTGACCATAATGGACAGACAGGAAAGAAAGCTGCAGCATAACAGACCATAAAGGGCAGGAGGGACGGATCAGGGGCATTACAATGGAACAGTCAAGCCAGGAGGGATGGAATAGGGGTCTGCACATGGAAACAGAGGGCTGGGGGCAAGGGGGCAGGGCAGGGCAGGAGCAGCAAGATGACCGTGGAGGTCAGGCAGGATGGGCACTAGAAACAAGACACACCATGGAGAGCAACAATGAGACTATGGTGGCATACACAAAGACCATGGAGGGAAGGTGGGAGGGGGTCAGAGGCAGCTAGCTGACCACACAGGGAAGGTGGGAGGGGCCATGGCAGCACAGAAGACCATGCATGGCAAGCGGGAGGGTTAGTGGCAGCACAATGGCTATGATGGGCAAGAAGGAGGGTGCAGGGGCATGCACAAAGGACCATGGAGGATAGAAGGGAGGGTCAGGACCTGGGCACAGACAAGAGAGTTCAGGGGAAGGGGCCTCACAACAGACTGCGCAGGGAAGGCAGGAGGAGCAGTTGCAGCACAACAGACCAGGGAGGGCAGAAGGGTGTGGCAGTAAAATGGACCATGGAGGACAGGAGGAAGGGGATAGGGGCATGGCATGTGGACAGGCAGGGCGGAGGTGGCTGACAATGCTAGGCAGGTGGGAGGGGAGTGGCAGCTCAACAGAACACTCAGATTAGATAGGAGTGGCAGGCCCATGGAACATGGTGGGCAAAAAGGATGGAGCAAGGGCATGCACAAAGACATCGGAGGGCAGGGGGAAGGAGAATAGGGACAGCAAGCTAAGCACAGAGGCTAAGCAGGAGGACAATGATGGGCCATAGAATTGGGCAATGGAGGGCAGGAGGAGTGGACTGGTACATCATGCTAAATGGAGGGCAGTGACAGCACATCAGACCATGCATGGCAGGTGGGGGGAGGTTAGTCCATGGAGTCAGACAACAGAGGATAGGGAGGAGGTAGATGGGGCAGCAAGCTAACTGTTCAGAGAAGGTGGGTATTAGGATTTTTATTGTTTTTAAAATGTGTGTCTGTGCGAACTACTTAAAATATGAACAAGTATGCAGCATAATCTCACTTTTATTCAGGATGAAGAGGACGTTTGTGACTGTGACTCCGGGCTCACTTGGCAGAAACAACCCCTGACCCTCCACCCCCCATTGCAAAATGTAATGCCCGTGAAAAGGGTGGTGGACGCAGTGTTATATAGAACATAGTCGTGAGAGCACGATTGAAAATGAAAACTAGATATAGTATACGGTATAAACTATGCACCAAAAAGTGTGATATAAGATGAACCGGGGCGTGAAATATAATATGCAATACATTGTGCGCAATGACAGATTCATTGGAGAGTATGAGATAGCACAGGCACTAGCGCGTGCTATGCGATATGCGCCTTGGAGTGTAATATGCACAGGGCAGTGTTGTGTAACCTAACTAGTCTCTAAAGTTGTAATATAAAATATGTGCTGGGGAGTGTAACGTTGCATATGCACTGCGACAAAGAGATGGATCCCAGATTGTAATATGTATGGCATAGCGCTGTGCGTTATAACATAGGCATCGAGTAAGGCACGTTAGATGGGGCAATATAACCCGTGCGAAGGCAAGTGTGGCATGACATATTCACGTGGTGGTGTTACAGTGCACATGGGCTAGAGAGTGTCATAGCATACGCACTAGCTGGTGGAATACAACACAGAGGTGTGAGGCACTCGGCGGGCACTGGTGGGTGTAACACAGCATTGGGCTCAGCCAGGAGCACGCTGTGACTCTCAAGTGAGAGTAAAATAAAAAGTATTACACATCCGGTGGTGGATGTGTGTTTTATTAACCGTGAGGGGGTTTCTTGCATAGTTTGGTCGAATTTTTGTCGAATCCCCTTTGAATGGCTTGGTGTGCGTGTATATTAAATGTGCCCGTCAATAGCTACCCATGTTTGTATAAATAAATGACAAGGGTGTCTACTAAATATATATTTTTTAAAAATAATAAAAAACAAAGGCCGGCCCCGGGGGATGGGGTCCCCGGGGCCATAAGTGTCCTGAGGAGGGGGGCATTGCAGCCCCCTCCTAAAGATTTTTTTTTTAAAAAGGCCATGGCCCGGGGGTTGGGGTCCCCGGGGCCAGTAAATTAGAAAAAGAAGGGGGGCCACACAGCCCTCCTTCTTAATAAAATAAATAAAAGACTGGCATCGGGCTGGAAGCCACGCCCCCTCCTTGCAGCACTCTGCAAACGCGCCCCCTGGCCAGTTGTAAGTTGGGGAATTAATTCCCCTTCAATACTGAGGGTCCCTGAGGGCCAACTAGCCCAACAGGTATCTCCAGTATGCGCCAGGGAGCTGCGTTGCAGACAGGTGTTCTGAGGCCACGCCCCTTGTTACACCTCTATGCAACGCAGCTCTGTGGCACTTACTGGAGGTACCTAGTTGGCTAGTTTGACCCTAGGGACCCTTAGGATTCAAGGGGACTTAATCTCTCAACTTAGAATGGCCACAGGGCACGTTTACACAGTGGTGAAGGGAGGGGACGGGGCCTGAGGTGACGTGTGCAAATACGCCCTGTGGCACGTTTTAAGTTGGGGAATTTCCTTTCAATCCTGGGGGACCCTGGAGGCCAACTAGCCCACCAGGTGCTTCCAGTAAGCGCCACTGCTCTGCGTTGCAGAGAGGTGGTGCAGGCCGTGCCCCTTTTTACACCTCTCTGCAATGACGCTTACTGGACGTACCTAGTGGGCTATTTTGCCCCTAGGGATCCTCAGGATTCAAGGGGACTTAATCTCCCAACTTAGAATGGCCACAGGGCGTGTTTACACAGTGGGGACGGGAGGGGACAGGGCCTGAGGTGACGTGTGCAAACACGCCCTATGGCGCATTTTAAGCTGGGGAAATAATTCCCCTTCAATCCTGAGGGCACCAGGTGCTTCCAGTAAGCACCACTGAGCTGCGTTGCAGAGAGGTGGTCCAGGCCGTGCCAATTTTTACACCTCTCTGCAACGCAGCACTGTGGTGCTTACTGGAGGTACCTAGTGGGCTAGTTGAACCCTAGGGACCCTCAGGATTCAAATGAACTTAATCTCCCAAATAAAAACGGCCACAGAGCGTGTTTACAAAGTGGTGAAGGGAGGGGACGGGGCCTGAGTTAACATGTTCAAACACGCCCTGTGGCGCGTTTTAAGAGGTAGTTTTAATCCCCTGCACTATTATATACTAGGGGCCTACAAAGGAGGTCATGCTGATCACAGGGGGACCCCAACGCATAGTGTTCCCTAGTGTATGTAAGTGTTTTCACTGTATTCTGAGTGTCTTTTAACATAGCACTGGCTCTAGGACTGGTTAGTCAGACTCAGTTACCACCAGTATCCGTCTGAAAAAGTTGAGGGTACAGGATGATTTTGCAACAAGGCTTCTTTCTGCTCTTCTGTTTGTTCTTTCTGCACGTTATCCTTCTTTCTGCACTTTTCTTCGTCTTTGGGGACTTCTGTTGCTTCTTTCTGCATTTCTTTTTTTTCTTTCAGTGTGTTTTTTTCTTCTTTCTTCACATGTCCGATCTCTGTAGGCAGAGTTAGAAATTAGCATTTAAAAAACCTTTGAAATTCACTGAAAAAACATAGGTTTCAGGCACGTTATAGTTAGGAATTAGCATTTAAAAAACCTTAGAAATTCACTGAAAAAACCATAGGTTTCAGGGGCGTTCTAGTTAGCTGGACTTTTCACTCGTACAAAACCATTGAAATTCCCCCGTTATAGTTAGTTCAGCTAACTATAACTTGCGCGCCCGAAATGCGCTGCTGATGACATCACATATTACATCACTCATGACATGGTCAGTGACATCACTCATGACATCACTGATGACATCTCAAATGACATCACTGATGACATCATCCTTGCGATAGAGTGACAGACCTCCTCTCCCCCTAATATAACCTTTGATACACACATTCAAAAAGAGAAACAACATTTTTCAAAACAATGGACATACCAACATCAGTTACAACAACCTATTCAGTAATTCTAAGATCCACATACACCTCCACTCATTCACCAACAGTCCTATACAGTCACTCATAGTTGTACTCACTCATCATATGTACTCATACACCTATACATCCTGTTACACAACGCCACTCATCCATAGAGTTACTCACACACATAGTCACTCATGCTAATAAAAGATCAAACATCCATTTACTTGCATATACAGTTATACACACACCACCACACGTAGTTCTACAGAAACTTACACATACTTAGTCTTTTAAACAATCACTTATAGAAACACATACTTATTCATACAGGAACTCTATCAATCTCTTACTCTCACATATACTCACTTATATACACCAATAGTCACATATACTAGTTTAAAACATATGTAGTTACTCATAAAGACACTATTGAGACACTCACTAACACACCCATGCACACACTCATCCACCCATACAGTCCTGAACAAAATGCTGTCTTCAACACATACAAACAGTGAGTCACTCATTCATGCACCTATGCACTACGTAATACCTCCCACCGAACCACACAGACACTCAGACACTCATACTGATAGTAAAAAAAACAACTAATAACCTGTATAGACACTCATGTAGCTACTCACCAACCCATGCAGCCACTTATACACAAAGTGAGAGACTGATACAGATATTTACATATTTAAACATTACTCACTAAGCCATGTATTCACTAAGATACACTTAATCAGTCAGTTATACAATTAATTTTTCAAAAACAAATCATCCATTTAGACACTTATATACCCATTTATTCTTCCATCGACCTTGAGATATACATATATAAAACATATGTAATTTTCAGAAAAACACACATTCACTGGATGATGTCATCAGTGGTGTCATTTGAGATGTCATGAGTGATGTCATGAGTGATGTCACTGACCATGTCATGAGTGATGTAATATGTGACGTCATCAGCAGTGCATTGCGCGCGCGCGAGTTATAGTTAGCTGAACAAACTATAACGGGGGAATTTCAATGGTTTTGTACGAGTGAAAAGTCCAGCTAACTATAACGCCCCTGAAACCTATGGTTTTTTCAGTGAATTTCTAAGGTTTTTTAAATGCTAATTCCTAACTATAAGGTGCCTGAAACCTATGTTTTTTTCAGTGAATATATATATATATATATATATATATATATATATATATATATATATATATATATATATATATATATATATATATATATATATATATATATATATATATATATATATATCTCGCTCCACCTCCACTTTAACCTCGTACGAAGCACTCTCGGACGGGTGCAGTTTGCAGTAGTGGACACCGCTAGTAATCCAAGCTCAATTTCCTCCTCTTTACTGAAGAAATACCGCACTCAGGGGGGACATTGAAAGTTGTTGTTTATTCAACGGTAACGGCAAATGGCGAACAAACGCGTTTCGGCGTAGGCCTTCTTCGGTGTTCATGACACATCTAAGGAGGCATGTTTAAGAAGCTGTCATAGTGCTTCAAAATAAAGAAAGGACCAACATTTCAAACATAATAGCAGTGCCATTTTGGAGTGGTGGTTTATCATATTGATTTCATTATTAAGCCGTGTATTGGCATAGTCCTCTATTGCCACCATCAATTAATAAAGCTTACAGTCAAATGATAATGTTATCATATTGCGCAACCCTTAATTAACGCGCATTACTCATTATAACATCCATAGGTTTAACATAATTGCAATGTTAATATTTGATTTCTGTCACTTATAAAGCCGTGAATCGGCACACTCTATTATACATTATAACAAGTTTTTTTAAAGACTTTCAGCTAGTCCTCGGCACTCTCGTATTACACAATTCATAAATCTAGCCGTATATCGGCTTTCGTCCCTTCATATAGCACTAATATCAACACACTTCACAGTTTTTTGTTTGAAATACCGACATAGACTCATTAATACCGGATTACAAAAATATATCAGAATACATAAGGAAACAGCACATGAATGAATTGCCAGATGAATGTAAGCAAAGCACCGAACGGGAAAGCACGATCAGATCAATGAACATTAGAACTAAAGTTGATATGTTTTACTGGCCTATGTGGACCGCTAGTTCCTCCCCTCTATTTAGTCCCCGCGGATACTTAGTCTGTAAATCTATAATAAATCTTGACTCTAGTCTTCTCAATTTGCGTATTCTGTTGCCCCCTCTTACACTTACAGGAACATGATCTAGGCCAAAGTATTGTATTAGATTTCTATTGCTTTGATGGCATTCTGCAAAGTGGCGCGCCACTGGATATGCCGCGTCCGCTTTATCTATGGCTCTTAGATGTTCTAGGATCCTGATTTTTAATTGATGTATAGTGCTGCCTATATAGCGTAGCCCACAGGGACACACTAAACAGTAAACTGCAAAAGGAGTGCTGCAAGTTAAAAATGTATTTATTGTTCTAGTTATTGTGGTGTCTGGTATGTTGTAAGACAGGACTCTTCTACTAGTGGAGCAAGCTTTGCATCTTTTACATGGAAAAAATCCTTTCATTTCTTTTAGAGTATTACTGCGTTCTGGAATTTTTTCTAGATGACTTTTAACAGGCATGTCCTGTAGGGACCTGGCCTTTCTGAAGGTTACCAAGGGAGAGATTGGAATGTCTTCGCTAATGACACTATCTGTTTTTAAAATATGCCAGTTTTTCTTCAGCATACGCTTCAAATAATTGGCTTCTGAGGAATAAGGGGTAACCATCCGGAATTTACCCTTATCTTTATTGTCATTTTGTACAGGTTTCTCCAACAAGAGTCTTTCCCTTGGGATCTTTCTAACCTTCTGTAAAGTTTTTTTCCAAAATCTGAGGTTTATATCCTCTCACAGTGAACCTATCTATACTTTCTGATGCCGCCACCTCAAAATCTTTTTCCATGGTGCTATTTCTCTTCAATCTTAGAAATTCGCCGTACGGAATACTTTGAACTAGTTTTGGTGGGTGGTTACTGGTGGCAAACAGGGTTGAGTTACCAGCTGTCAGTTTGCGAAAAAACAATGCTGTTTGTATCTTACCATCGTCAATGAACACTCGCAGGTCCAAGTAGTCCCCTGCCACGGACTCACTGTACCAGAGAAGTGCAAATTTAGATGGTTGCTATTAAGGACATCTATGTAACCGTGAGCTGACTCTATTGACCCCTGCCATACAATAAACAGGTCATCGATATATCGATGCCATTCCACAACTCTACCACTGTTCAGTCCTGTGTAGGTTTTGGGCACCTGCTCCTCCCACCAGCCTTCAAATCAATTCGCATAGCTGGGAGCGAAGCAAGTGCCCATCGCCGTACCTGATGTTTGTCTGTAATATTGATTTTCAAATAAGAAGATGTTATTTTTTAGACAGAACTCTAAGAATTCAGTTAGCATTTGATTGTGCTCGGCATAGCGAAGTTGGCGTCTCTCAAGGTAACACTGTATGGCTTTTATCCCATGTTCATGCTCTATACACGTGTACAAGCTGGTGATGTTGGACAGCCCTCTCCTCACGGGAAAGAATTGAGCCGCACTCCAACGGTGATTAGAGTAAATCATTTATTCTTTCATAGGCACAGTCCTGGCGCTTTTTGGGCACCTTTGACCTTCCTCATAGGTAAGCCTGTAAGCATCTATCACCACGAAAACGATTGCCTGCATTTATAATTTTTGGCCTCTAGTGGCCGCCCAGATGGGACAGCATTGTGAGGCATGCTGGAACTTGTGGTGTCTTTAAAGTTCGATCCCACCAGTGGATGATGCATTCGTGTTTTTAAAAAATAAAGTCAATGTCTGCTCACTGCTGCTCCCTCGCATCCCTATTTTCAAGGTTGCTGGAGATCCTACCAAAGCCAGTCTTGGGTAGCGCACTGCTGACCCTTTTGCGCTTTCACGGACTACAACAATGGTTCAATATCGGGCAGCCATGGCACACTTGCTGGCTGTGCGTCGCTCGAGGCGGAACCAAGCAGCTAAAACATCACACAGCCCTCTCCTATAATATATGTATGTGTGAGTATATATATGTGTATATGTGTGTGTGTATATATATATATATATATATATATATATATATATATATATATATATATATATATATATTCACTGAAAAAAACATAGGTTTCAGGGGCGTTATAGTTAGCTGGACTTTTCACTCGTACAAAACCATTGAAATTCCCCCGTTATAGTTAGTTCAGCTAACTATAACTCGTGCGCCCAAAATGCACTGCTGATGACATCACATATTACATCACTCATGACATGGTCAGTGACATCACTCATGACATCACTTGTCATCTCAGGCCCCGTCCCCTCCCTTCCCCACTGTGTAAACATGCCCTGTGGCCATTTTAAGTTGGGAAATTAAGTCCCCTTGAATAATGAGGGTCCCTAGGGTCCAACTAGACCACTAGGTACCTCCAGTAAGCTCCACAGAGCTGCGTTGCAGAGAGATGTAAAAAGGGGCACAGCCTAGACCATCTCTCTGCAACGCAGCGCAGTGGCGCTTACTGGAAGCACCTGGTGGGCTAGTTGGCCCCCAGGGTCCCTCAGGATTGAAGGGGAATTATTTCCCCAACTTAAAACGCGCCACAGGGCGTGTTTGCACACGTTAACTCAGGCCCCGGCCCCTCCCTTCACCACTGTGTAAACACGCCCTGTGGCCGTTTTTAGTTGGGAGATTAAGTTCATTTGAATCCTGAGGGTCCCTAGGGTCCAACTAGCCCACTAGGTACCTCCAGTAAGCGCCACAGAGCTGCGTTGCAGAGAGGTGTAAAAAGTGGCACGGCCTGGACCACCTCTCTGCAACACAGCTCAGTGGCGCTTACTGGAAGCACCTGGTTAGCTAGTTAGCCCCCAGGGGCCCTCAGGATTGAAGGGCAATTATTTCCTCAACTTAAAACGCGCCACAGGGCGTGTTTGCACACGTCACCTCAGGCCCCGTCCCCTCCCTTCCCCACGGTGTAAACACGCCCTGTTGCTGTTTTAAGTTGGGAGATTAAGTCCCCTTGAATCCTGAGGGTCCCTAGGGACAAAATAGCCCACTAGGTATGTCCAGTAAGTGCCATTGCAGAGAGGTGTAAAAAGGGGCATGGCCTACACCACCTCTTTGCAACTAGGGGTGGGCGGAATTTGCGAAATCCACTTTCGCAAATTATCGCGAAAATGTTAAAAATTATCGCAAACATGCGGAAATATCGCGAAGATGCGTACGTTTTTCCCCACATGTTCGCGTGATTTTCTGCATGGTTGCGGCTCGCCAACTTACCCATGCGGTTGCTCGCGGGCGCGGCCATCTTGTTTTCAGTTGTCTCACGGTGCATGATCGCGAGAAGAAAGACGTGTTCGCGCGACGCATGACGTCACTGCGGGCGCGAACTGTCGCGAGACAGCGCAAATGGCTAACAACAATACAACATCTCATGGAGAACGCGACCGGATCAAGAAAACTTGTCGGCGAACGCAGGGATTCAGGTAAGGGGATCGCGCGCGAGAATGTATTATTTTACAGCGCGAGCAGGAACCAGATTATCGCAAAGCTGCGGAATGCGAAAATTTTGACATTTTCGTGCTTTCCGCGGAACGCGAAAATGTCAAATTATCGCAATTTACGCGAACGGAACAAAATTTTAGCCCAGGCCTATTTGCAACGCAGAGCAGTGGCGCTTACTGGAAGCACCCGGTGGGCTAGTTGGCCCCCAGGGTCCCTCAGGATTGAAAGGGAATTATTTCTCCAACTTAAAACGCGCCACAGGGTGTTTTAAGTACACGTCATCTCAGGCCCCGTCCCCTCCATTCACTACTGTGTAAATGCGCCCTGTGGCCGTTCGAGGTTGAGAGATTAAGTCCCCTTGAATCCTAAGGGTCCCTAGGTTCAAACTAGCCCACTACGTACCTCCAGTAAGCACCACAGAGCTGCGTTGAATAGAGGTGTAAAAAGGGGCGTGGCCTCAGAACACCTGTCTGGAACGCAGCTCCCTGGCACATACTGGAGATACCGGTTGGGCTAGTTGGCGCTCAGGGACCCTCAGTATTGAAGGGGAATTAATTCCCCAACTTACAACTGGCCAGGGGGCGCATTTGCAGAGTGCTGCAAGGAGGGAGCGTGGCCTCCGGTGCGATGCCGGTCTTTTATTTATTTTATTTTTTTAAGAAGGAGGGCTGTGTGGCCCCCCTTCTTTTTCTAATTTATTGGCCCTGGGGACCCCATCCCCCAGGGCCTGCAACCTAATTTTTTTTGTTGAAAAAAATTAACTTGGAGGGGGCCGCGTGGCCCCCCTCCCAAGGCCTTAATCGGCCCCGGGGTCATGGCCTCTTTTTTTTTTATTCTTTAGGAGGGGGGCTGCGTTGCCCCCCTCCTCAGGCCACTTATAGCCCCAGGGACCCCATCCCCTGGGACCAGCCTTTGTTTTTTATTATTTAAAAAAAATATATTTATAGAAACACCTAGGACATGCTGGACAAACCGTATGTACCTATCACCATGACGATTTGCGTGATATTCATTAAAAGGAGACTATGCATACAATGAATCCACGTGGAATGTATTTACACTGCTAGTGTTGTATTCCACCAGCTAGTGCGTATGCTATGACACTCTCTAGCCCATGTGCACTGTAACACCACCCCGTGAATATGTCATGCCACACTTGCCTTCGCACGGGTTATATCGCCCCATCTAACGTGCCTTCCTCGATGCCTATGTTATAACGCACAGCGCTATGCCATACGTTACACTCCCCAGCACATATTTTATATTACAACTTTAGAGACTAGTTAGGTTACACAACACTTTCCTGTGCATATTACACTCCAAGGCGCATATCGCATAGCACACGCTAGTGCCTTTGCTATCTCGCGCTCTCCAATGAATCTGTCATTGCGCACAATGTATTGCATATTATATTTCAAGCCCCGGTTCATCTTATATCACACTTTTTTGGTGCATATTTTATACCATTTACTATATCTAGTTTTCATTTTCAATCGTGCTCAGGACTATGTTCTATATAACAGTGCGTCCACCTACCCTTTTCACGGGCATTACATTTTGCGATGGGGGGTGGAGGGTCAGGGGGTGTTTCTGCCAAGTGAGCCCGGAGTCACAGTTACAAACGTCCTTTTCTTCCTGAATAAAAGTGAGATTATGCTGCATACTTGTTCATATTTTAAGTAGTTCGCACAGACACACATTTGAAAAACAATAAAATTCCTAACACCCACCTTCTCTGAACAGTTACCTTGCTGCCCCATCCACCTCCTCCCTATCCTCTGTTGTCTGAATCCATGGACTAGCCTCCTCCCTCCTCCCATGCATGTTCTGATGTGCTGCCTCTGCCCTCCATTTAGCATGATGTACCAGTCCACTCCTCCTGCCCTCCATTGCCCAATTCTATGGCCCATCATTGACCTCCTGCTTAGCCTCTGTGCTTAGCTTGGTGCCCCTATTCTCCTTCCCCCTGCTCTCCGATGTCTTTGTGCATGCCCTTGCTCCATCCTTTTTACCCACCATGTTCCATGGACCTGCCACTCCTATCTACTCTGAGTGTTCTGTTGAGCTGCCACTCCCCTCCCACCTGCCTAGCATTGTCAGATGACTGTAACCTGTCCCTGCCACCTCCACCCTGCCTGTCCACATGCCATGCCCCTATCCCCTTCCTCCTGTCCTCCATGGTCCATTTTACTGCCACACCCTTCTGCCCTCCCTGGTCTGTTGTGGTGCAACTGCTCCTCCTGCCTGCCCCGTCGGTCTGTTGTGAGGCCCCTTCCTCTGAACTCTCTTTTCTGTGCCCAGGTCCTGACCCTCCCTTCTATCCTCCATGGTCCTTTATGCATGCCCCTGCACCCTCCTTCTTGCCCATCATAGCCATTGTGCTGCCACTAACCCTCCCACTTGCAATGCATGGTCTTCTGTGCTGCCATGGCCCCTCCCACCTTCCCTGTGTGGTCAGCTAGCTGCCCCTGACCCCCTCCCACCTTCCCTCCATGTTCTGTGTGTATGCCATCATAGTCTCACTGTTGCTCTCCATGGTGTGTCTTGTTTCTAGTGCCCATCCTGCCTGACCTCCATGGCCATCCTGCTGTTCCTGCCCTGCCCCCTTGCCCCCAGCCCTCTTTTTCCATGTGCAGACCCCTATTTCCTCCCTCCTGGCTTATCTGTTCCATTGTAATGCCCCTGATCCATCCCTCCTGCCCTTTATGGCCTGTTATGCTGCAGCTTTCTCTCCTGTCTGTTCATTATGGTCAGCTAGCTACCATTGCCTCTTTCCCCTCTGTTCTCTGTTGTCCATCTGCATGGTCCTGTCCCCTCCCTATTGCTTTCTATGGATTGTTGAGCTGCACTCCCATCCCGCATGCCCTGTGTGGTGTATTGTGCTGCTGCAATCCCTGATGCCTGCCTTGTAGGGTCAGTTTGGTGCACCTCTCCATGTCCCTCCTGTCCTCTGTTATCCGAGTCCATGTCCCTACCCCAATTCCTCCTGCCTACCATGATCCAATGTACCATACTCGCGAACATTTTGAACTTGGTAAGAGGGAGATTTTGAAAAAAACTGGGGTATTCATTTTTCCCTTTGAGTTACATTTAAAAAGAGGAGATTGTAGACAGGAGACAGATCAAATAAAGCCCATTTGAGCTTAAAAACATTGGACGTTTCCTGGCTGAAACGGGTCTGTTGGCATGTATGGTTGTACTACCACTGCCTTTTCCTTCTGCCCACAATGGTCTATTATATTGCCACAGCCTCTCTTGCCAGTCCTGTATTGTTGGTTTGTTGCCCCTGCCCCCCTTTCCACTGCTCTCCATAGTCTGTTGTGCTGCCACTGCCCTTCCTGCCTGCCCAGTGTGGTCAAATGGTTGCCTCTGCACTCTCCTACCTGTCTTCAATTTTCAGAGTCCGTGCCCCTGGTCTCTGCCTCTCAATAGTATCCCAATGAACAACTGGATTGCTAACATTCTATATTTATTACAAAAGTGTGGAACGCCTGACGTCATCTTGATGTAATCAAAACTGTAATACCTAGAGCATTTCCTTTAGAAATTACATATATGAGAGGGTCTTATTTGCATCAAAATTATGGTTAGTCCTCTAAAAAACTAAAATGAGGAAATATTTTCTGAGTTTTCAAATAGCAACAAAGAACTTTTAAATTATTTGTGATCTTTATGTTTTTTTATCCAGTTGACCACTTGATTAAATGTTGCACTTAGGGGAGAGGATGTGGTGTTACTTCCAGAGCTACAGACTTTGCAACTGGGGAACCAGGTTGGAGTTTCTGCTTCAGCTCAACATTCTGTGATTCTGGTCAAATCACTTAATCTCCCCGTGTCTACAACCAAAATGAATTTGATCTTGTGTGATGTAACCAATGCTCATGTAAAGCACTCCAATACCTGACAAGTCTGCACTATATAAAACTGCAAATACACAAAAAATGAGTGTTTTGCACACTTCTGTCATTGGGCTACATGTGGGCTACATCTGGGTGATATTTGGGTTGCATTTGGGCTCTTTTGTCTCTGGTGGCCATCTTGGGAGATTTATTTGTTATGAGGTTTCCTAATTTCCTCATTTACTGCAGTCTCCTCAGAAGGAAATGCTTTCAGTTTTTTACTTTGATTCCATCAAGAAGGTATTCAGGTATGTCACACATTTGCCATAAATTCTGAATGTTAGCACTCTAGTTGCTCATTAGATCACTGTAGTAAAGCTACTGCTCACCACGGAAGTCTGCTGCTGGTATTAAAAGTGCATGTTTCAGTCTGCATATCAGAATTTGTTAATGAAATAGAAGAGGATTTGAGAAGTCACTTAAAATGTGCCCTAATTTTTCTTTCATCAGCACTAATCATAATTTCTATGGCAAAATGAAACCCCTCATTGTGTTCCTTTTTGAATTAAATGTTTTAAGTGTTAATAGTTTATTCCAATCAAGATGGCTTCAGGTGTGCATACTTTTGTCATAAGTAAGACAGTAAGCGCTCTAGTTGTTCTTCAGAATACTCTGGGAAGCTGCAGTAGAACACAAAGGAATCAACTGACAGTCTCTGCCCTTGTTGGATGTACATGTTTTACTGAGAATGTCAGACTTCATTCTCACATGACTGAGAAAGATAATGTGAATTTACAGAAAATATGCTCTCAGTTTAGCTTATAGATCACCTTCCAAACCTCTGTGGGAAAAGCATGAGAAAATAGTTTTCTCTCAAACATGATTCATGATATCACAGCAGAAGGCTTTTTGACATGGTAAAATCACCTTAGACCACACCACAATTCCTAAAATGAGTATGGTACCATCAACAAATGATTTATAATGTAACTAAAGTCTTAAAACCTTCTATTAACTGCAATGCTTTTTAATGAGGTGCTATCATGTATATTGGTCCCAAGATGGCTGCCAACACTTCTTGGATGAAGTACTGACAGCCAATCAGATCTCACGATGAGATGTGTGGTTAGGCTCCGCCCAGATATATATGTGATTTTACTTTTGATTTTCTCAGGAACTACTGAACGGATTTGCACCATTTAAGCAAAAGGCCCCCGCTTGACGAATCACCACGAAACTTTCAGGATAGAAGCGGACCGGAGCTTTTTAATTCTAATTCTCTCAGGAACTACTGAACGGATTTACACCATTTAAACAAAAGGCACAAGTCTGAACTGAGGACTTCCTCTTTGCCAAATTTGTGTTAATTCCGTTCAGCAATTCAGGCTGTAGCTGCGTCAACAGGTCCTATGAGAAAATGCATGGGGAAAACGTGTTTGGGACCCCCCATTTCTCTCGGCCGCCGCTTTACGAATCACCATGAAATTTTCAGGATAGGAGCGGACCGGAGCTGGCCAAAAGTTTCAAAAATTTTGTGAAGATTCGTCAATCAGCGCCAACGTTAGTCCAAATAGAATGTTGCGGATTTCCTATGGAAAATAGGTCCTAACTATAACTACCTACTGGCGACTGCCAGTAGGTAATATATATATATATATATATATATATATATATATATATATATATATATATATATATATATATATATATATATATATATAAGGATATACATTGGTCCTGTGCGTCATGTGATCAAGACTGCCGTGGGCAGTCGAAACGCGTCAGGCTGAGCTGAGCACTTGCTTGAGAATGCACTATGCACTTTAATTTGCACCATCAATAAAAAGAAAACTATCTCCACGAAGTGGTCCGTACCTGCTTTCTTTGGATCCTATCGGATTGTTCCAGGACTTGTGGCTGTTCTATATATATATATATATATGTATATATATATATATATATCAATTCCTCCTTTCGTAACACCAGCCGGTGCTACTGCAAGACACGGACACAAGTATGCTGGTACAACCAAATTGCTCGGTTTATTTACTCTCAAACTCCATTAGGTTCTGACGCGTTTCGACCGTCACAGCGGTCTTGATCACATGATTGACACGAACAGAACGTGATACTTTTAAGCAAATTGTGTGACACCCTACATACAGACATGGAAAACATACTTTACGTATAGACATAGAGAAAATACTAATGCTTGGTTGAGATTCTCTCTCTTCGGTACATACCGGGATCAATCCCATATGTAAGCAAATTCGACCACTTCCAGAAAAATACTAAGTATGTACTTATATAATGAATATGGGTAAAAACACGGTAGTTAACTCAAATGTATAATGCTTTTTGGTATATTGAACTGAATTGGGAGATGTACAAAGAGAAAACTTCATATACCAAAATTGTGCAAATTACGCAGAATGTGTGCAAAATAAGCAAAATGGCAATAACTGTGCAAATACAGCAAGATGTGCAAATCTGCAAAGAACATGTGCAAATCCAGCAACTTTCATATTTGAATGTGCAAATACGGCTCAATGTACAAAATCACAATATTATGTGCAAAATATGCAAAGCATACATTATTAACCAAAATACATACCCTATACATAATTCATAGTACAAATCTAAAATACGTCTGGAAAATTGGAATGTCTGGTAAAATCACAAAAAGGGGGCACACAAAAAATAATATAAAAGCACACTTAAAAACACACAGACTATATGTGTGTATTGGCCCTGAGTAAGCTTAGATACCTAAATACCCCTAATCTCTACTCACATATATAAGGTATACAGATGAAAATATATGAGATGTCGTAGTCACTCCTCTATGAACATCATAAGAGTTGGAGACACACTCTAATACAGCTATGCATATAGCTGTATGCAGACCGACAAGGGAAAAAGGAGAAAACCCATATATACAAATAAGAACAGGCGAACCCAGCAGACTTCAATATAATGTAATAATCATATGTTCTTATAAAAAATGATGCAAATCTTCCCGATTGTTCAAACCTCCTGGTATACGTGTGTCTAACTCCAGTATATATTTACACTCCAATTGCCTGAGGGTTTTTTCACGATTACCACCTCTCTTTTGCTTTTGTACCGAATCTATAATGAAGTAGCTCAGACAGCTCAGATTGTTATTATGGCAAGCTTTAAAGTGTCTGGCTACTGGGTACGTGGGATCGGAGTTGACTATAGCACGTAAGTGCTGCAGAATTCTGTTATAGGCTTGTAGCTTAGTACTACCAACATATTGGAGTTTACATGTACACTGCAATATGTAAACCACATGGTCAGTGCGACACGTATAATGTCCCTTTAAATATTTGGGCTTGTCGCTAAAAGGTATCATATAGTGGTAAGTGTTGGTTCCAAACTTACAAGCTCTGCAGGAGGAGCATTTGAAAAATCCCTTAGTAGGAGTGAGCCAAGTACCACCTACCGATACTTCCGGACTACTGGAAACCAGTTCGTCCCTCATAGAGAACGCACGTCTATATGTGACGGTGGGAGTGTTGGGAAGTACTGTCTTCAGGGTGGGGTCAGTCAGCAAAATGGGCCACTCCTTACGAATTATATTTTTAATTTTCTTAGCCTGTCTGCTGTAGGTTGTAATCAGTCTTATTTCATTTTTGGTCAGATCATTATCAGGAGCCATATTGGTGACTACTGGAGTTTCCTGATTCGTAGTATTATTAACTGTCAAAAGGTCATCGCTATTTTGAGGTTTGCTTTAATCATTGCTTTGTTAAGACTTAATTCCTCATATCCACGCGCCAATAGTCTGTTCTTAGCATCCAACTGATGTTGGTCGCGCGCTGATATAGTACTGCATGCTCTGTGGATACGCAGGAATTCCCCATATGGAATGCTTTTTATTGTGTGTTGTGGGTGGAAACTCTCTGCGTGCAGTACCGTATTCCCTGATGTCTTTTTACGAAACAGACTAGTCTCCAATTCCCCGTCCTTAACATAAACTGTTACATCGAGAAAGTTAACTACACTAGTGCTCACATCTACCGTGAATTCAAGATTTAGGTCATTATCATTGATGTTTTTGACAAATTCTAATGTTTCTATTTCTGTACCCTTCCAGATAACAAAAACGTCCTCTATGTAACGCCACCATGCCAGAATATTGTTCGACCACTGTTTCACAAAGCGGGCTCTGAGGACATGCTTCTCCCACCAGCCTACATGTAAACATGCATAGCTAGGAGAGAAGCATGCCCCCATCGCCACGCCTCTTAACTGTTGAAACGTCTCACTATTGAACTGAAACATATTGTTATTCAGACAAATACTAATAATTTTCAGTAACATGTTGTTGTGGTTGTAAAACTCAATATCTCTTTCACCCAAAAAATATTCCACAGCCTTTAACCCATCTTCGTGAGCTATGCTGGTGTATAACGCTGTGATGTCCATAGTCATTAAAATAACATCAGAAGGTACATTAAGATTGTTCAATTTATTTAAGAAGTCCGTAGTGTCTCATATATAGCTAGGCAACTTAATCACCAACTCTTGGAGGAAAGAGTCTATGTATTTCGAGGTATTCTCAAATATGCCATTGATTGCCGATACTATAGGGCGTCCTGGAATCGGTTTGACTCCCTTAAGTACCTTAGGGATGAAATAAATACTTGGAAGGACCGGATATTCTTTGTTTAAAAATTTTAATTCTTCCTTCGTAAGCAGGCCTTCCTTATGCCAGATATATAGTTCATCTTTGTACTGTTTATTTGTGCTGGCAATCAATGCTCTAGGTATTCTATGATAACATTCTGAATTGTTAAGGTGACGATATGCTTCCTCCTTATATTCTTTTTTGCCCCATAAGAGTACGTTGCCTCCTTTATCTGATTTATTGATAATGACATTGCTGTTTTCCTTCAATTTGGACATTAAATTGAAATAGTCTCTCATCTTTTGGGTAGGTTTTGTTTTGTTACTTAGAGTCTGGTGCTGTAATTTTTTCAGTTCATCAGTGACTCGCTCTTGGAATACGTCTATGGAATCACGCGGCATTGTTGGCATAAATGTCGAGGCCGGTTTGAAAGGACTTTTGCAAGATTTGGAGATATTGATCCCTTCATATTCTGCCACTTCTTGTGTATTACTCACAACGTCCTGACCTCTGCCCAATGTATTTAGGATATTGATAGCTTGCATGTCTGATACCACCAGTCCTCTTGTATTGTTGTCACTTGTACATACTGTACTTGTGGTCGTGTCCAGTTCTGATCTCTTGTTAGATTCTTCACTTAATTTGTTCTTAATAGTGAAGTATTTTTTTAATTTAATCTTTCTAATGAATTTGAATACGTCCACTCTCGTATGCACATAGTTAAAGTTACTTTCTGGGCAAAACGAAAGGCCTAATGAAAGCAGTTGTTTCTCCGCCGCATTCAATTCGACATCTGTAAGGTTAATGATAGTATTATCACTCACTTTCTGTACTGCCTCCATTGCTGTCCTCGACGATTTCGCCCTCTTGCATTTCCTTCTTTGCCGCCTTCTGATGTTTCGCCTCTGGCGGGTTGCAATTGCTGCTGACGTGGGCGAAGGGTCTGTTTGCGTTGCATGCGAACATAATCCAGTTCTTCTGCCAAAGTTAAAAGCCCTAGGTCCCCCGCTTCGTTACCTGAGCTTGGATTGTCCGAATCTACCTCACTGGTGGTTGCGCTAGTCATAGCGCTGCTGTCTGTGGACATATTGGAGTTTGCGTCATCGTCAGCCTCAGGTTGATTGCTTGGGGAAGGCACAGGTGCTAACGTATTCTTGTGCTGTCCACTTTGGTTTTTACGTATCTTATCAAACTTGCGAGCAAACGTGAACACCTGCCCTAGTTCGTAATCGCCTTTATCTCTGGCAAATTTGTAAGCCTTCCTCGTTTTAATGACCAGCTCCTGTTTCTTTATGCGTTCCTTCATTTCATTAATACTTTTTTCAATGAGGTCTTTATTCGCTAGGAATTCTGGTTTGTTGAGTTCATTTTGAATTCGTTCAATTTCTTCCATATTGGCCGCTCTATCCACTTTGGCATATTTGATTAGCAGGCATACTAAACGCATTGAGGCTTCCAAGTTGCTCTCAGCCCACTCTTTGAGGAGCATAGGATTTGGGCTGTCAAAACTTGGCGCCAACATTATCCTTAAGCCCCTCGGTATTCGACCCACCTCGTGATATTTTTCCAACGAGGTAATTTCCCACCACTTAGTCATTTCGCTGCGGCTGTGTTTCTCTAAAGACTTCAACAAGCTTTTTACATTTCCATTTTCCGAACCTTCCTTAACATTGGTTTTGTCACTTTGTTTCATTGTGGGAAAGTTTAAGAACAGCTCCTCTGCTGCCATCTCACGTTCCCTGATAATATCACTCGACATGTTACCAAGAAGTTTGTATAATATCAGAGTCAATATTGCAAGCACTGCCGAATATATTGTAACGACAGTCAACCAGCTCCTCACACCTGCAGTTTGGCACGTATCTGAACTTACTGCGTGCTAGTCGGCAAACAAAACAGGTCCTCCGACTCGTATTTCCTCGCCTTCTCGCCTCGCTGTCAGACTCTCGATGCCAGATGCAGGGGGCCAACTTTCACATTGCTCTTGAGTGAGCACTTCTCCAATTCGACTCCAAATCCGTCGACCTGCTTGATCGTGAGGGGTCCGTGTTATCGAGAAGAAGTCGATTCCTCGAACATATCAATTCCTCCTTTCGTAACACCAGCCGGTGCTACTGCAAGACACGGACACAAGTATGCTGGTACAACCAAATTGCTTGGTTTATTTACTCTCAAACTCCATTAGGTTCTGACGCGTTTCGACCGTCACAGCGGTCTTGATCACATGATTGACACGAACAGAACGTGATACTTTTAAGCAAATTGTGTGACACCCTACGTACAGACATGGAAAACATACTTTACGTATAGACATAGAGAAAATACTAATGCTTGGTTGAGATTCTCATTTACTGCAGTCTCCTCAGAAGGAAATGCTTTCAGTTTTTTACTTTGATTCCATCAAGAAGGTATTCAGGTATGTCACACATTTGCCATAAATTCTGAATGTTAGCACTCTAGTTGCTCATTAGATCACTGTAGTAAAGCTACTGCTCACCACGGAAGTCTGCTGCTGGTATTAAAAGTGCATGTTTCAGTCTGCATATCAGAATTTGTTAATGAAATAGAAGAGGATTTGAGAAGTCACTCAAAATATGCCCTAATTTTTCTTTCTTCATTACTAATCATAATTTCTATGGCAAAATGAAACCCCTCATTGTGTTCCTTTTTGAATTAAATGTTTTAAGTGTTAACAGTTTATTCCAATCAAGATGGCTTCAGGTGTGCATACTTTTGTCATAAGTAAGACAGTAAGCGCTCTAGTTGTTCTTTAGAATACTCTGGGAAGCTGCAGTAGAACACAAAGGAATCAACTGACAGTCTCTGCCCTTGTTGGATGTACATGTTTTACTGAGAATGTCAGACTTCATTCTCACATGACTGAGAAAGATAATGTGAATTTACAGAAAATATGCTCTCAGTTTAGCTTATAGATCACCTTCCAAACCTCTGTGGGAAAAGCATGAGAAAATAGTTTTCTCTCAAACATGATTCATGATATCACAGCAGAAGGCTTTTTGACATGGTAAAATCACCTTAGACCACACCACAATTCCTAAAATGAGTATGGTACCATCAACAAATGATTTATAATGTAACTAAAGTCTTAAAACCTTCTATTAACTGCAATGCTTTTTAATGAGGTGCTATCTTGTATATTGGTCCCAAGATGGCTGCCAACACTTCTTGGATGAAGTACTGACAGCCAATCAGATCTCACGATGAGATGTGTGGTTAGGCTCCGCCCAGATATATATGTGATTTTACTTTTGATTTTCTCAGGAACTACTGAACGGATTTGCACCATTTAAGCAAAATGCACGACTCTGAACCAAGGTCTACCTTTCTGCCAAATTTGGTGTAATTCCGTTCAGCAGTTCGGGCTGTAGCTGCGTCAACAGGTCCTATGGGAAATTGAAAGGGGAAAAAGTGTTTTGGAACCCCCGCGTTTTCTCAGCCCCCGCTTGACGAATCACCACGAAACTTTCAGGATAGAAGCGGACCGGAGCTTTTTAACTCTAATTCTCTCAGGAACTACTGAACGATTTACACCATTTAAGCAAAAGGCACAAGTCTGAACTGAGGACTTCCTCTTTGCCAAATTTGTTGTAATTCCGTTCAGCAATTCAGGCTGTAGCTGCGTCAACAGGTCCTATGAGAAAATGCATGGGGAAAACGTGTTTTGGGACCCCCCATTTCTCTCGGCCGGCGCTTGACGAATCACCATGACATTTTCAGGATAGGAGCGGACCGGAGCTGGCCAAAAGTTTCAAAAATTTCGTGAAGATTCGTCAATCAGCGCCAACGTTAGTCCAAATAGAATGTTGCGGATTTCCTATGGAAAATAGGTCCTAACTATAACTACCTACTGGCGACTGCCAGTAGGTAATATATATATATATATATATATATATATATATATATATATACATATATATATATATATATATATGGATATACATTGGTCCTGCGCGTCATGTGATCAAGACTGCCGTGGGCAGTCGAAACGCGTCAGGCTGAGCTGAGCACTTGCTTGAGAATGCACTATGCACTTTAATTTGCACCGTCAATAAAAAGAAAACTATCTCCACGAAGTGGTCCGTACCTGCTTTCTTTGGATCCTATCGGATTGTTCCAGGACTTGTGGCTGTTCTATATATATATATATGTATATATATATGTGTATATATATATATATATATATCAATTCCTCCTTTCGTAACACCAGCCGGTGCTACTGCAAGACACGGACACAAGTATGCTGGTACAACCAAATTGCTCGGTTTATTTACTCTCAAACTCCATTAGGTTCTGACGCGTTTCGACCGTCACAGCGGTCTTGATCACATGATTGACACGAACAGAACGTGATACTTTTAAGCAAATTGTGTGACACCCTACATACAGACATGGAAAACATACTTTACGTATAGACATAGAGAAAATACTAATGCTTGGTTGAGATTCTCTCTCTTCTGTACATACCGGGATCAATCCCATATGTATATATATATATATGTATACGAACAATTTTCCACAAGTTGGGTAGAAAAACAAGCCACTCCAGTCCAAAGGTTTTGCTCAATGCTGCGGGTTTATTCGACAGACAACAAGACGCGTTTCGATCTCAGCCGAGATCTTGGTCACATATATATATATGTATATATACACACACATATATATATATGTATATATATATATATATATATATATATACACACCGAGAAAAATCCTAACTTTACGAATTTCGGTACTCACAAAAGGCATTTAGGAGTAGTAAAAATAAGAATCCTAACTTTACTGCTCCTAAATGCCCTTTGTGGATACCAAAAGTGGTAAAGTTAGGATTAAAGAGCATTTAGGAGTAGTAAAGTTAGGAATCCTATCTTTACTACTCCTAAATGCCTTTTGTGAATACCGAAAGTCTTAAAGTTAGGATTTTGTCTCAGATGACTTTTTTAAATTGGTCTGGTGAACAGGAAATACCTTGAAAAAACAAGAGGCAAGAGGTGTTTTGCAAAACATGAACAATTTGTTAAATCAAACAGTGCATCTGGGAGAACAGTCACAGGTATTGGGTCTGAGGACTGTCTCAACTTACATTCGGTCTGAAATGAGTTTATCTACAATTCATTGAATGTCATATTCAGTTCTGTTGAGCCTTTTTTGGCAAGGAATGTGAACCGCTGTCTATAGAGCCATGAATGATGTATCTGAATGAAAAACTAGGTGGATACAATGCAGCCAGTGGGTTATGCATCAAGATGTTTGACGTGGGGATGGCCTGATCACTGTGTGTACTGTGTGTGCTGTGTCCTGATTGGCTATATGTTCCTAACTTGGTGTGGCAGCTGACTTTATTGTGTTTTGGGAGCGTGTGTACCCCTCCAGCCATGTGTGCTTTATTGGTGCCAATGTACCTGGACTGTTGTGATTTTGTTGCGCCTATCTGTGGGATTGATCTGGGATTTCCCATTTGTGCATTTGTCTGTCAGCTATATGTCACCTCACCTGTGAGCTGTCAATGAGTGACCTCAGGCCTGGTTCTCAGAGCCTGCCTAACTAAGGATTTCTGGGTTGGGGTTGTTGTGGAGCTCATAACGAACAAATTTGTTAATAAAGACACAATTTCGTTTTTATACATGAATGTATCATTATTCGTATTAACATCAACTTTCTCCATATCAACTTCCCCCTCTAGATGAATTTTCAACTACACTATCTAACTCCTACTTCATGAGAGTTACTTTATTGGGGGCCTATTATTCTCTGAGTTTGTTTTTAACAACTACGATTTTCCTAGTTAATTGCATTCTGGCCAATCTGAGTACTGCATTTTTACAGCAGAAAATCCAACTGCATGGTCCCACACAGAAAACAAGAACACTATGAGACCCAGAAACAATATTGTGCAAATCCTTCCATAAACCTCTATGTATTCTTTGATTTCCAGGCCTCCTGCTCGGTGTTTGACCATGTGGCTGGGGGCCATTTTATGCAGTCAGCCAGTGTGCTTTTGCCATAAACCTGCATGTGTTCTTTGTTGTGGCCATGCCTCCTTGCTGGTTGTTGTTGTGACCATGTGGCACTGGCTAGCAGCCATTTTGTGCATCCAGTCAGTGTGCTTTTGCCATTTTGCAGGGATAGATAAGATATCAGTTTATTATGCTTGAGGATCACTGTAGTATTTATATTAATAATATGATTTTGATGAACAGTGCTCATATATATTACATGCATCTTTTATTATCATTTTATTTAATTTTTTAAAATATATATTTTTATTTCACTTATTTATTTGTAATTTTTAATTTGAATTTTTAATTTAGAATTTTAATTTTAATGTGTATTTTTTTAACTTTCTCAATGTATTTTACATTTCAAATCTTTTACACATTCTTTTCTTTTTTCTTTAAAATGTTTTACATTTTTCTTGAACATTTGTTTTTTTTTAAAATAAACGTTTTTCTTTTCATATTTTTTCCCCATTGTGCCTCAGTCCATTATGTATCCCTTCATTCACCAAAGGCGCAGAGCTGCGCAACAGCATTCCTACTGGACACCCTGGCTGTGGTGCACTTTAGGCATATGAGCATCATCCATTTATGTAATTATGATTATTTCATTCCCCTTCGGACCACAATTTCTGCCATAGGCACACACTAACCTCCATTTTATTGAAAGATTAGTATTCCATTTATCCATGCAGTTTCCGTAGTGCCACAGGTATCTCCTTTAGAATATATGGACATAAAAGAAAGTGCTCTATCATTCTGTATATTGTGTGTGTTATTCTGATGGGGAATTACATTTTATGGCATGGTGGTGTGGTTTGACTTTAAAGTGGATATTATTTATTACCTAAGTAAACAACACTAGTATTGCCTTTGTCTGTACTAATTCAAACTGCAAACAATGCTGTGTGACGTATCAATCTAAATGTTTTTCTTGCTTGTTAGCTTTTTGGTGCACAAAAGAACAGACATCACCCACAATACTGCCAAACAGAAAGCCTGTGCAGTCACACATCAGTCCTCCAATCTCTTCCGCTTGAGCAGCTTAGTGCAACTGCCAACTTAGAGCTTTAAGATAGCCCCAAAGAAAGATGCTCCCAAGAAAGTGGTCAGTGAGAAGAAGCAGCCTCCCACCAGCAGCATGTCATCCTAAATGATGTCCAAAATCTATTTTGGACCACAAACACAGTGTGTGCCTGCCACACCGGCCTCTGGGGAGTAATCTGAGAACAGTACTCCTGCATCAACATCAGTACCCCAACCTAAGCCCGAGAAAATGTCTGTCAATGAGGCAGCCACTGCAATCATGGCGATGCCAACGAGCAGTGACACTGAACTAGATTTGTCCCTTTCACAAAGTAGTACCCAATCATTTTAGGAAACAGAGCAAAGTGGACAGTAGCTGTGGCCAGCAATAGTACTTTTTCCTGATGTTAGAGCAGAACAGGAGGTTGAGCTTCCTTCTGAGCAAGAATCTCGCTTTTTAGAATCATTGGCTCCCAGATTTCCAGAAAGATATGGTAAGGGTACTTCTACACATCTTCTCCAAACACCACTTCTGATAATCATGATAGGGACATGGGGTGGTCCCCAGAAGAGTCCAGGGGACAACATGAGAGGCAAAGGAAAAGAAAAGTTCCTTGAAGCCTTAGACTTATGGAAGGGGAGGATGACGATGACAAAACAGTCATTGTGGAAGGTACTACACAGGATTCTGACATTGCTATTCCGCCTGCTATGAGGGATGTGGCACGGGTAGCAGCACAAGCTCCCATATTTGCAAAACCCCAGCAGAGTCCTGGGCAACCCTACCTCAGAAGAAGTATTTGCTGCAGAGAGGCAATCAACAACACACCCACCTATCTCAAGTTCTTCAGGCATTGGCAGTGGCACAGTAAAAATGTACTTCTTTCCAGTTTGGAACAGTTATCAGACAGGGGGATCACACTGTAGTATGCATCATTTGGAACATGCATGTTTGCCGAGGTAAGCCTGGTTCAATTATGGTACTGGAGGCCACACAACCCATATGAAAAAAACACCACACAATCTGGTGGGAAGAGCACCCTAAAAAACTTGCTGAATGTGGTTGTGGTGGTGAGGAGAGACTGGGAACATCAGCTACAAGTCCAATCACAGTGGGAGGTGATGATGAGGAAGAAGTGGGTGACATCCTCATGCAAAGCAACCCTGTCCCCAGCAGTGCGCCAGCAGAATCACTCACCTCAGTGACATCATAATGTGACATCATAATGTTGCAAGAGGACTCAGAATGAGCTGGAGACACCATGGCATGCAGTGACTTATCCCACCATGACGCACATTGCGCATACCACCACCATCTACTTTTCGAAAGATGCCTGTGTCAGTTACCCTAGGAAGAGAAGAACATCCAGGCTAGTATCATGGGTATGTTTAGGCAAGAGGTTTCCAAGAAGTGGAAACACCCAACTGCAAGTTTGCACAATGGAAAGGTGTCAAAAATGTTAGTGCTGGAGCTCCTCATTTTTTCTTTTGTGGAACAAGTAATATTCTTAGTATTTGTAGTAGCCATCTACTGAAATGGAAGGGACCAAGTTGGACCTATTTTGCCAGAGTTGCTGTTCCAGCACTGCATCACAATGTGCTGTAGTTAGCTGGACAAGCTTTTCAGCAAAGTGGTGTTCACACTATCCACCTCACAACAGACAATCTGACTAGTAGTCAGGTGACTGATTATATGACATCATTGCACACTGAGTCACTTTTGTGAGGGTAAAACAAAAGATATCTGCAGCACTTTACCCTGAATAAACTATTAAGAGCATCTGCAGCATGCAACAGGTGCCATGTTCACCATAGAGAAATCACATACAGCTGTAAACATTTTGAACCAATTTAACAGAAAGGTATATGAATGGCTGTGACCCAGGTGTCTCAGAATTGGATTTATTGCCGCAGACAATGGCAGTAACATAGTCAAGAGCATGTCAGACAGAGGCTATTTCAGGGTCCTGTGTTTGGCCCATTGCATCAACTTGGTGGTGCAAGAGTTTCTCAAAAAAGAAGACAAAGTCAGCAACATACTGACCACCTGCAGAGGAATCTGCACTCATTTTAGCCACTCTTTTAAAGCCAGGAAGCAGTTGCATATTTTTCTGTGTGCTGCTAGAGCATCAGTTGAAGCCCTGATACAGGAGATGCCAACATGTTGGAACTCAACCTATTATATGTTGCAACTTATGTTTGAGCAGTACAAACAGATCAATGGCTGTCATTCAAAGAGGAGAGGATGCAGTTGGGAAAGCTCTGACCATGGATGCAGACAAATGGGGCTTAGTCAATTGCCTGACACAGATGTTACTCCCTTTTGAGGTGTTCACATGGGAAATTAGAAAGAAGGACAGTATGATGGGCCAAGCTATTACATTGATGCATCTGCTACAGAACTAGCTAAAGAAGGTGTCTGAAAGGTTCACCCCCACAGATATGAATAAAAACACAGAAGCTCATACCTTTGTTGAGATCTTACTCTTTTGCCTGGCTTGCAGGATGACATCATCTCGTCTAAACAGTACATTGGTGCCACACCACTTGATCCACGGTACAAAAATATTCTGCCCACTTTTATCCCTTTTTCTGAAATGAATGTTTCAAAAACAAGAGGTGGATTGTTGAGCAAGCTGGAGACCTGGAAGAACAGCTGGAACTCAGAGTCCCACCCTGCTCTTCTGGAGGACGCTTTCAACTTCGCCTCAAAACGTGGATTGATTAACTATGATCAAAGGGAACCAACATTTCATACTACAAAATTACACAGTTCCGGAAACAGCACAGGAGGAGGAGGAGGATTTGTCAGAATCAAGTGTGTTAGCTGACTAACCTCTGGGTGAACCACCTGAGTTTGAGGATGAACTCTACTTCCCGGACTGAGTTGCCAGAGCCTCCATAGAAATATTTAATTATTCAATCTGTTGCTTGCATCAAAGGGAAAATAGTATACCTACCACCGTGCTTGTATTGGAACAGGTAACCATTGCACCAATGAGTTATCTGATCATTGAGTGATTTTGAGTTATGATTGATGATTTGTGTGGTGGCAGACAGAGAGGGAAGGCGTTGAACTGTAATTTAGGAACTTGCTTGAGATGATTTGCAATGTTTAGGGCCTGTATGATGGCCAATAATATTTTCCCTCGAGGTGATTGGCCCTTTCACACTCAGTCAGATTTACTTGCAGGGTCCTGTTGTAATGTGCTTATTCTCTATGCACTCTCCATACACTGTTCTCTGCCTGCCTGCTCTGCCTTTGATGAGGTCAGATAGAATGTTGAGGGTGGTTTGGATGGAAGGGTGAATCAGTTGGTGAGAAGGGGCTGAGCAGCGAGGACGCTGCTCCTGGTGGGGTATCATTAAGGACTAGAACATCTTCCTGTAACATGTAACAAGTGATCTGTCTTGAAGAATAAATCATCAATCGTTTATATACAAGACCAGTCTGCGCACCATCGTTCATTGTAACACTGGCGACGATTTAAAGAACCTGCGTGTATTTTTGGACTTGTTAAACTTATGAGCCTATGTGAGCCACCTTGGATGAACTTGGAATTGAAGAAGCGCATTTAAGAAGAAGTAATCTTGCACTCCACAAGCCCCACCAGTGACCAAAAGACCGGTCAGCTCTATCGTGGACGTGCCAGATGATGGACTTGGGTGAGTGTTTCCCCAAAGGACAATTCTGACTAAAAAGGGACCGGTCAGTCTTGGCCTCTCCTTTTTTTTCTGGTTCTTTAGAGACCAGAACAGTCACTTTAGATAACAAACAGAAACCTATGCAAAATTATGCAATTCTGTTTCTCTAATTGTTTGTCAACAGCAGTGGACTTCACATCTATCTTGCTCGGATCATGACTGGTCTGGGACGGAGTTATTCTGAGTCGGGAGGAGGATGAAAGAACTCAGGGCGGGAGCCGCAAGACTACCTGATCAACAGCTATAAGAAAGAAGTTATCAACTTTAAAAGGAAACCAATAGTCTGAGGCCTAGTACTCATCTATGTGAAATGGAGAGAGGGTGTTGACTTGTGAAATGATACTCTGTGTGTACATTTGTGTGTGTTATACTGGTGGCAAAAGTGAAACTCTGAGTCCCCCTCTTGTATTTTCTGCTCTGCCTCCGAGTCTTCTTGATGCACTCCTCATGAAGATTACCTTCCTTCTGTCCTTCTCCTTGACTCTAAAATAGAGTTTCTGTTTTACAATGTGCAGGCCTTCTAGTCTCCTGCACGAAAAAAAGGCGAAAGCTGAGTTCAACACTCCTTCCTACCTACCGGACCAGTCCAGATAGGTATCCAAGAGTGATGGACATTCTCAAGAAGAATGCAGATGCACCACCTAATTTTACAATACAGTATCATTTTTCTTTTAACAATCATATTTGGAGAACTGGGATGGTGAGTTCACTCCCAACCTAGAAGACAGAACATTTAGATATCTGAAAACTTGGGTCTCGGGGGGCAGAAGGACTATTTGCAATGCCTGTAACTTTACTGTGTCATACTCATTCCTTCATCTCGTTCCACAACAGGTTGATGATGAATGATGTGCTGCTCATTGCACAGATGAATGGTGTCCTTATGTAGTTTTTGTCTTTGTCAAACCTTTACCCAAACCCTCTTCCACATCCATTCATCAAACCCCTAATCTTCTTTCCCAGGGCTGTGTGATTTATTGAGGTGTGGCTTAATATACCATCAGTGGATCACACACTTTGTGATAATAGCTCACACTGGCCCCATTTGCCCAACTGTGCATAAAAGTGATCCATATTTTAGATATGGAACGAAGAACATCAGTCGTCAGCATCATCATTCAGGCCTTGTGTTGAGTAACTGCAAACACCTAACCTAAGCTATAAGGAATTCTTTGTTGTGTCATCATCTAGTAGTCTGTTCTCAAAGCTTTGATATAACTACTAACTCAGTGTTTTTAATTCTATTTAGTTGCCTGCGATGGATAATCCTTCCTATTAATCCTACAGTTGGAGCTCACCTGGGTGGAAGTGGGAACTTCTTGTGAAGTTGTGATGCTTTCCATGTTATTGTTTCATCTATATTCAGGTAAGACAATTTTTTTATTTATAGTATTTGTAGAGCGCTCTGCAACCCTACGGGCATCCTGGCGCTAAAGTACATACAGCTGAGAAACCTATGGAAGGAGAGGACAGTGGACTGATCGGTTAGATTTTTGTCTTTTTGGAATATTTAAAAAATTTTGGTGGAGTTTTTAGGGAAGAGCCATGTTTTCACCTTTTTACGAAAGGCCATCAGTTCGTTAGTTTTCCTGATGTCAGTGGGGAGCTTATTCCATAAGTGCGCTGCGGCTATACTGAATGCTCTTCCCCCACAGGTAGCTTTCTTGATCCTAGGAATGCTGATAAAGTTTAAGAAGGAGGATCGGAGAGACCAGGTCGGCTCATACCAGTTGAACTTTTTTTGGAGTGGTCGGGGGCCTAGCCCATGGACTGCCTTGAAGACAATACATAAGGATTTAAAACAGATCCTTTGGTGTATGGGCAACCAGTGGAGATCAGCCAGGGCAGAGGTAGTGGAAGATCCTCGTTCCCGAGAGAGTGCCAGTTTGGCTGCAGCCGCCTGGATACTTTGGAGTCTAGAGATAAGATAGGCAGGGGATTCTAACAAAAGGGCATTACAATAATCCAGGCGGCTGAGGATGGTGCTCCTGACTATATTAGCTCTAGTCTGCGGGGGCAGGAGGGGTAGCAGTTTTCGCTGTCCTCGTAGCAAGGCAAGGCAGCAACTAACCTGCTTGTTGACGTTAGTCTCAAGACTCAGAGTGTCGTTAATAATGACTCCGAGATTCATTGCTGAATTCACAGGGATAGGCAAATCTCCTAGCAACTGAGGCCAGAAGTCTATAGGTAGATTTGTAGGGATTCTTCCTACTACACAGTGCAGTATTTCAGTTTTTTCACTGTTAAATTGTAATGAGTTCTGGTTTAGCCAATGTGACATTTCCAACATGCAAGTGTGGAAAGTCTCCAGTGAGTTTGCATGGGCTCCATCAAGAGAGATCATTAGCTGAGTGTCATCTGCGTAATTTATCACGCTGATGCCGTGGCTTTTGATGATCCTCATCAGGGGTTGCATATAAATGTTAAAAAGTATGGGACTGATAGCAGACCCCTGTGGGACCCCGTGCGGAACTCTAATGAACTCTGATTGATATGGCGGAATGGCTACTGCCTGCCATCTATCCGTCAAGTAAGATCTAAACCAGTCAAGCGCGACTCCTTCAACTCCGATGTTCTTTAGTCTTTTTATCAGGATGCCGTGGTTCACCGTATCGAAAGCGGCGGACAGATCCAGCAAGATGAGGATTGCTGATTCTCCCCTGTCCGCCCTCATACGTAGGTCATCCATGACTGTCAGCAAGGCTGACTCAGTTCCATGAGCTGGTCTGAAACCAAATTGCTCCTCTTCCAAGATGTTATTGGTTTCTAGGAAGAGGGCTAGGGATCTGCTGACCCATCGCTCTATGATCTTTATCGGGTATGGTAAGAGGGATATGGGTCGGTAGTTCTTTTGGCAGTTAGGATTCAATTTCCAGTTTCTTGGTACGGAGCCTGTATGGAGGGATTGGTTACAGAGCTGATGCAAAGCCGGGAAGATATCAGCCTCGAAGTTCTTGGCCATTCTATGGGGAAGAGGGTCTAAAGGGGACCCTGATGATGTGTTAAGGGCTGTTATAAGAAATTCCTGAAGTAGCATTCGGAGAGGGGTTTCTAACAGATTCCACCAACTCCTCTCTGTTTGTTTGGCTACTATTGTCCTGCATTGTGGGGATAGATTTACTATTCATTCCCTCAACTATTTTATTGATTTTTTCCTGAAAGAATACTGCTAGGCTGTCACAGAGTTCTTGTGAAGGCTGAATTTGGCTGTCAGCACAAGCAGGATGGAAGAGCTCTCTAATAATTTTGAAAGTGTCACGAGACTTATTAGAGCTTTTAAGAATAAGGTCTGCGAAGTGGCTAGTTTTAGCTGTAATAATTTCCTTCTTATATTGTACAATAGTGAGCCTCCATTGCCCTTTCTCCTGTTCTGAATAGTTTTTCCTCCAGAGCTTCTCCGCCTTTTTGCAGATGTTTTTCAGTTCTTTCAGTTTATCCGTGTACCAGGGCGCGGAGGGTTTACCTCTTCTCTTGATTGTTTTCAGCGGTATGATATCATCAAGTTTCTTAGTTATCTCATTACAGAATGAGAGATAGTTTGTAGTAACATCGTTCTCAGGATTGAACAAAGTCCCAACCTGACAAAAGTCAGTCTTTTCAGCAGATTCCTCCAGTCCCGACCAAGAAAAGTTCTGGTCTGTGCCCTTGCGGGTCCTGTGTGTGTCAAGATATGTATATTAAAAATAAGGAGGTGATGATCTGACCAACCTACTGGAAGAGTTGTATCCATGGTCATTAAATCTTCTGCTGCGAATATTAAGTCCAATATGTTACCCTGTATATGTGTGGGGGTAGTTATCCCCTGTTTCAGCCCTAGATTGTGACAGGATTGAGTGATGCTATACAAAGCTGTGCGTAATTGGTCATTGTCCCATATATTGAAATCACCCAATATCAGCAACCTACTGTGGGAGATAGAAATATTGTTTATAACAGTGATCAATTCCTGCTGTTGTGAGGCATTAAAGTGCCCTGGTGTCCTATAGCAAATAAGGTCTGTAAGGCAATGTTCAGAATCGTGTTTTATCGAAATCCCGAGGATTTCAACACATGAGATAGTGTCAATGTCCAGAGTTGTAATGTTTAGCTCCTCCTTAAAGATGATCCCCAAACCTCCTCCTCGTCCCGTATTTCTAGGTTTATGAGTTATCTTATATCCTGCAGGACATGCTGGACCTAGCTCTGATTCTGATCCCGCAGCCATCCATGTCTCAGTTAAAAAAAGAATGTCCAAATTATTGGACTCAATTAGAAGCTGTATTTCAATGGCGTGTTTCGGGAGGGATCTAACGTTTAATAGTCCGCTAATTAGTTTTCCCTTAGTGCTAGGCTTAGGTCCCACATAGGTTGGTGGGAGATAGGTCTTGTCAGAACTTAGATTGGGTTTCAATAGAGATTTAGGGAGGAGAGGGTTAATGTTTGGTAGCCATCCTTGGCAGTTGGGGCATACATCGTTGTCCTTATGTATTATATTAGGGAGTAACCGTGGGCATTTGGCTCTGTCTGCCGGGGGGTTCAGCAACATAAGCATTTCCCTACTATATCTGAGCACCTCAAGGGACGAACTTGCACATATAGGGAGGGGGGCCCATGGCCCGGCCTCGGCGCGGACGAGCGCAGACGAGCTTGCCTTAAGCGCGCCTTCGGCGTGCATTCGTCGCGCCCGCTGCGCTCGTCCGCTGCGCTTCCGGTAAGGACACATGCTTTGTAGTGGTGGAAAATAGGAACAATGGGGGCGTGGCTATGGTTGTGGGCGTGCCTCTGGCAACCGGCCAAGCACGCTACTGCAACTGGGAATCCCTGCCCGCGTCAGCTGTGTTCAGTCTACTGATCGAGGGGGATAGTGCAGAGACGGCAAGTAAAATCAGGTAACAGTTCAATGTATTTTTAAAAGCAACTATGGAGTGAAGTGAACCAGTTAAGTTAGTAAGTAAGTATCTAACTGCTACTGCTAGTAATCGTTTATCTAGGTTGTTGTAGACAGTACAGGTCATGGCAGCATCCCCCTAATGGTCAAGATAGTTAGAGAGGTATAACTCTATAACTAAGTGGTACACTCTTGCAAGCACATAAACAGGCTGCATACAAACTAAAGGCATCAGTGCAAAGTAAACATAAAACAAACTACTTCAGGCATACATTTTGTTAAAATACAATAAGTTTCACCCTTATGTTTTCACAAACAATCCCACCCTCTCCACCTACAACAGGCCCACCCTTCTCCCCAACCAAACAAACTGACCCAACCACCACTGTCCAATATTATGAAATTTCTACCAAATAAAATCCAACTCCCTTCCCACCCTCTTCACCCTCAACAAGTCTCTCCCACCAAAACAATACATTTGAAAAGGATTAGAAGAGGTCATTATGCTCTCCACTGCATTCAGCCACTGCAGTATGCACTGCAGTAATGGCCTGTCAGATCGGGAGGGAGCAGCAGCAGTTGTGGTCTACTGGTGGCAGTGGCAGTGATGTGATGGCCAGGAGGCCGAGGGGGACCGGCTGAACTGGGGTCTGGCTGAGACTGAGAAGCAGCTATTTTTTCCTGTTCTTCCTCCAGGACAACCAGCCACCAGCATTCCTGCTAGATACACTCTAGCCTCTGCCACTGCAGATGGGCTGCTATTTTATGCGTGGTGAGTGGTACGTGTGGACTAGCAGTAGTAGATATATTGAAAAAAACAAAAAGACAAATTGTAAATAATGCTCTGTGCAAACAATTGTTTTGAATTAGTGGGTGGCACAGAGCCACTATATTGTTGATCCCCTAGGGCCATTGGAACTTGATTTGAATACGGTCAGGAAGGTCAGAAGGCCAATTTTATATTTGATCCACACATGCCTTGCATAAATAGCACTGACTGTGTGTCAGAAAACTATTAGGCAGAATAAGAATAACACCAAATTTAAAAAAACAGTTATTTGATTTATTTTTCTTTTAAAGGCTTTTCATGTAACATAAGAGACACTTTTGTGCCGATTCCGATCCGGGTCGGAAAGCACTCCAACTGAGCCGGATACGGAGTGTTTTCTGACTGAGCCGGAGTCCTGCAGTCCGACCGAGCGAGTACGATGCAGCCGTATGCTGCCAGACTCGGTTCGGTCAGACTCCCATAGAAGTCAATGGAAGCCGGTTGTACGACGCGTACATGGGCTCCCATTGACTTAATGGGTAAGTCTCGCGCAAGGGCGCCCCCTACAGTGGGTACGCGTCGGTGTCATCCACACCATACATGCCTGTGTTGGGGGTACCCTTGGGTCTCCCCCTGTGTCTGGGTCGTAGGGCTGCGGGTGACAGGGGGTCCAGCGCGGACCCCCAAAGGCAACGACCCTGACGTTTTGTGAACCGGACACTCCGGCTTGCAGAGGCTGTCCGACGCTTGCATCATACTGGCTCGGTCGTAAATCGCATCCATTGCATGCCACGGTTAGCTTCCGACCGAGACGTACGGAGCGGTTCGGACCCGGAAACGACTCGGTCGGTGAATTTCACGTAGCTCGCATCGTACTTGCTCACTCGTACAGCTGTACGAGTCGGGCAGAAAACACACGTTCGGCTCGTTGTTTTTCCGTCCAGATCGCGTTCATTGCCCTTCCGACTGGATCGGAATCGGCCCCTGTGAGTTAAAAAATATATGACCTCTCATTAATGAGTGCGTCATTATGCACTTTGGAGTAAAAGTTGCATTTTGTGCTAAATTAACAGTGCCATGCTCAGTGCTAATCAGCGCATCAGGTATTTTGCTGTGGTCTACAGCTGGGGCAGCTGTAGTTGACAATTATCTATTTTAATTACAATGGCCCTGCTCTTATCAAAAAGCTTTTCTCTTTCTACCCCGACTCCAAAGAGGGAGATGAATAATAAATAAGATACTACGTCACACATCTCATGTAAGAAATGTAGATATTATCCCAGCTGCAGTAAGTAGACATTGGCTAGAATTATGCACTGCACTACAAGGAAGGGAACGGGCTATATAGATAGTATTTGGCATGTTTGTCACAGCATATCCCACATGCCAAACGTGACATCAAATCATGCACTTACTCCCATTTTACTCACTGGTCTTGCGCACCACCACATATTATTTCCAACAACTTCATTTGCTGGGCTGTAAGGTTGCAGAGTAGGGTAGAGGGATTATGCGGGTAGGGTAAAGATCTTGAATTAGAATACAGGGGTTACTACACTGGTCATCATTTCGTCATCTTTGGCTTATTGAGTCACTGAACTAGTCAACAGAAGTTGAAAGGGAAAAATCTGAACAGGTGTTAAATAAATCTGTTATGGCAAGGAAGCATGGTCACAACAAACAACACATGCAGGCCTATGGCGAAAGCACACTGGCTGCCTACACAAAATGGCTGCAAGCAACATGGTCACAACAACAACAACCAGCAAGGAGGCATGGCCAGAACAAAGAACACATGCAGGCCCACGGTAAAAGCACACTGGCTGTCTCCACAAATAGCCCTTAGCCACATCGTCACAACAACAAGAAGCAAAGAGGCATGGCCACAGCAAAGAAAACATTCAGGCATATGGCAAAAGCACACTGGCTGCCTTCACAAAATGGCCCCCAGCCATATGGTCACAACAGCAACCAGCAAGGAGGCATGGCCACAACAAAGAACACATGCAGGCATAAGTCAAAGCACACTAGCTGCATAAAAAAATAGCCACCAGCCACAGGGTCACAACAACAACAATCAGCAAGAAGGCATGGTCACAAAAAAGAACACATGCAGGCCTAAGGCAAAAGCACACTAGTTGCCTACACAAAATGGCTGCCAGCCACATGGTCACAACAAAAATGACCAGCAAGGCATGGCCGCAACAAAGAAAACATGCAGGCCCATGGCAAAAGCACACTGGCTACATACACAAAATGGTATGGGGAACAAAGACAAATGGTGGCCTATGGCAAAAACACTCAAACACTGGCCAGGCAAAGGAGGCATGGTTACACAGGAGAAAACAGCATTAAGTCAGCAATGCCAAAAGTTAATATTAACTGGGCTAAACAATTTTACAATAGCAAACATCCTCCAAAGCCATCAAATATATTAACCCACCTATACACTGTTTGCAAAAAAAATATTTGAAAACCCCCTAAAAAAAACTCATTTTGTCATTTAATCCAATGGCATCCATCGCCTAAATGATGTTTCATATCAACAGACACCACAGAAACATTTGTTTTAAGCACCAATGACTAGTACTGGGCCAACTGGGTTGAAGAACCACTGGCAGACTAGGTCACATAGTGAATGAAATTAATATTGCAAATTGATTTTAAAACAATGGAGAAAATGTACTTAACTGTGCAGAATATTTCATTTACAAAACAAGAAAAATTACATGCAAAAAATCCTAGGCCCCTAATATAACTGCAGGCCACCCATCACAATACATTTTAAAAAGAAACAACACCTTTATGCACCAGTTTGTGGAACTTACTTTTGAAATCTCGAATACAAAGTCCATAAATCCAATGGTATATATGTAGCAGACAAGGAGAGTGATCCTTCCAGCTCCAAATCTAAATGAAAAGTGATCAGGAGATAGACAAAGCAGTGGGAGATGCCTGCTGGACAGAAACAGGAAGTTGGAGTCTCTGGGGCACTTATTACTGTTGACAAAAAAGTTTTAAATACATTTTGAAAAAGCTTCTCGTACAATAAAACAACTCCAACATTCTGTTGGAGAAGAAAATCCCCTTGAAAAGGCTCCCAGCTGCTTCTCAAGCCCAAAAGCTTCTAAAGCGGCACTTTCATGATTGGCACTACATTAGCATTGTTGTGGCCAGAAGCCATGCAAGCAGGCGCGGAGTATCACGCGAGCTTGCTAGCAGCCAGTGATCATTGTGGTGCTCACTCGAGAGCTCAAAAACAAATCTCAAGAGTGCGAATGAAAAAAAACTCCAAGCCTGAGAAAGTGGAATTCAGGTACTCTGCGCTCCTCTGCGCTCCTCTGCAGAGCGTGGAGTGCCCAAATTCCACAAACTCAATGAGCGGAGCAGAGTTTACCGCCCAGGCCTATTTTAAATATGAGTATTTCTGTAATAATAGAACTAGCTCAAAACCAACCTACTCCTCAGTTCTGAAATTAATATTTAAATAATCAAATGAGCTGTATTTCAAAATTCAGCCATCTCTGAATGATCTTCCAATGTTCATTTTGCCACAACAGACTCTAATAAGGCATTTAATGCTGATATCACAGAATTATTAATGACATTTCTCAAATTCTCACTAAATATTTCCTCACTGTTCTGCTTTCCCTTCTATGAAGGGTCAGTAATTTTTATTATCAATGTGCAAGTAAACTAATATTAAATACATTGAAATGCCTTGCAGGCCTGTTCTGTTGAGTGTGCTAGAATGTATTGTTTAACACATAACATAGCAAGTTTTATAATGTTTTCTTATTAATCACATGTAAACCTGCAGGCAGCATTTTCACCAGGGCATGGGATGCTTTTCAGTTTTGTATTGGTCCAGTTGGGGGCCGCTATATGTGTGCAGAGCTCTCAACCTTTCCCTAATCATACACACTGCTCTCAGTGTGTCAAAGCTTCTTGACCAGAAGAAAAAAGCTGTTGCTCCAACGGCTGTTCCAGGCCACTTAAAGAATATTTAGCCAAGAAGTCAAACACACCACCATTTCAGGACAAATCAGAATAAGCCTGGGCAAAGCACTACGCTACGTTTGCGTAGTTTGCGAAGTTCGCGCTACTTCGCACTACGCGAATTGCACGTAGCACAGTGCGAACACGCGTTGCGTAGTGTTGCGTAGTGCTGCGGTAATTTTTTGCTTGCTCGCGGTCCTCAACGTCAAGTTGGCGACCGCAAGCAAGCAAAATAACTTCCCGGCGAGACTTTTTCCTTGTTCGCGATCAGCAACATCAAGTTGGCAAACGCGAGCATGGAAAATAAGCCTCCCGGCGAGATTCCCAACGCGAGGAGGTCAGGTTTCTCATTGCGAGTGGTCGCGTATGCTCGCGACCGCTCACGATGAGAAACTACCAGTTTGCGTTGAGAAAGCTGCCGCTCGAGTAAAAATCTACTCGAGCAGCAGAAAACTACAGCTCGCACTATGCAAGATGCCATTTTCAATGATTGCACAGTGCCGGTTGCTTGTCCGCACTGTGCAATAATTGAAAACGACATCTGGCACAGTGCGAACAAGGTACTACGCAGTTCGCGAAGTGCTACGCGTAGCTCGCGTAGTGCGAACTGCACTTTGCGTAGCTTCGCGAAGTGCTACTTCGCGAACTATGCCCAGGGTTAAATCAGATCCAATTTACTATAGAGAACAAAAATTGTTTCAATAGCTTTGTTGAAATGCTTTTAAGTAAAAAGGTGACACTCCTGTAATAAAAATAAGGAGTTGAAAAGTCTCTTAACTGACTCCCAGCAGCAAAAAAGAGCAAACTGTAGATTTTAATGGGGGTGCAGAGTCTATGCATAGTTTTAGAATGAGGCACCTGTGTTTTCTTTGTTTGTAGTGTAGCGCTAAGGTGTGCTTGCTATTGTAGTTTATTTAGTTCATATGTGTGCTGTGTCATTATTTGGCTGTTACATAACTAAACACCACGAAAGACACCATAATACTCCACTCTGTGTCCTTAATAAAAGTAGGAGTTTCCAGCAATCCCTCTTGGAAAATCCAATGTTATCATCTCTCTAAAAAAGAACATTGATACAAAGTATTTCAAAATGAAAGGTCTGTACTTTAGCTGGTTGATGCAGCTTGAAATAAAAAGAAGCAGTCGGAAGGTATCAACCATTTTGTCTTGGCGCGCTCTGCTTATGTATTCTCCTTTCTGTATTTCTGACTCTGGTAAGCTAAACAAAAAGATATACATGCACACAGCGCCTTCAGTTTTTACATGTAATATTTAAGGATTGATTCTGTTTGCTATTTCTAATCTTACCCTTGCTCAATCAATATAAATACCAGCTATATTTACAGCATCACAGCGTAGGACATCACAGACCACATCCATATTGTTCTTTCTGGGTAGGCCTGTTTTTCTAGGTAGTTAAAACAGTTGTGGTCGGTGCAGGTAAGAGAGGTGGGGCAGGAAGGGGGACAGAAGTCAACATATGACGGAATAGGGTAAATAAAACAAAAAAAATAAAACAACTTACCTTGTGCTCGTCACATTGCTGACTCGATGATGTGGTGTGTGTAACGTAAGTGGTGTCCTTTTTTTAATTGTATTTTCCATATTCCGTCATCTGTCAACTTACCACCGCCGCCCTGCCCCATCGCTCTTACCTGCACTGGCCCCATCTGAGTTTCAATCTAATAATGGCAAGAACAAAACCTTTCTCTGATTGCCCTATCAATGAGTCACCTTTCAGATAAAGGTGTGCCATTGACTGCAACATCAGCTACAATTTTCTTGTTCCTAAGGGGTGACAGAAGTGAAAAGTTGCTTGACTAACAGCAGACAGTTATTACCCCAGCATAACCCTTTCTGTTCTAGAATCGTTGACAAGTAGCTGGAACACAAATAACAACAGAAATCAGATCACACCTGTAGTTTATCTCTTTGTACTACATTAAGACCTTTATTTTTAAATTCTCCTATTAAAACCCCATCATCAGAGTATCACACAACATGATGGTACAAAGAAAAAACAGAACCGGATAAAGGGAAAAATCGGATAGATAGGTAGAACATTTAGGTAGAGTCTTGATAAAGGGAAAATCCATGCCTAGAACTTGTCTTTTCCAGAGAATGGTATCCTTGTTAAGGCAATGAATGTAGTAGTCATATCATGTCATCATTAATGCTTAATACACATTCCTATTTTGCTTTTCCATATTCAGGCTTCCTTGTCGATTTTTGCATTTACATAATTTTTTTCCACTTATCACTTCAAGTGGTTTGATGACTAGACATACTGCCAAGATACAATGAAAGCCTGAAAACAAGATCCGCGACTGGGCTGCCCGCAAGATGGCCACTAGCTAGGCGAGCTCCCACTCCTCAGTCCGGACTTACTTTTCGTCCTGCAATCGGAGACTCACCTGGTGTCCCATCACCAAATAAAAAAATGCGGCTGATCTGCCGGGGTCTGCAGTGGTGAGTTCCTTATGCGGATTAAATTGCCCTAGAGCGACTAAACCACACTTCTCCATTGTGGTCTGCTATGGCTCCGGCTTTTCCTGCCATTTTCAACTGATAGGAATGTACACGCTAGTATGTTATTAGAATGGCCGCTCCTGCAATCCTTGTTTTACTCTCCCCGTTTGCTCCCCGCTTGCTCAACTTTCCAATAGTAGCCGCCGCACCTGCACAAATTTAATATTTGTAATACTGTTATTTTGTTTTTATCAGCTTCCTCATGCAGTGTCAAACCGTGCCTTCTCTCATTTTTTTCAAAGCTGCTGGATTTATTGCAGCTGTCTATGCATTGCTGAATCACCGGTGGCCTTTTCTGCTTCTGCTTGTTTATTGGTGCTGCTTTGCTCTTCCTTGGGTCATTACACTATAAAAAATGTTATCCCTAATCCTAAAAACGTCTCCCTCACTGGTGGAGCATCTTTTCCCCGCAAGGATATTACTAGTGGTAGTGGTAAACGCCCCCAAAAACCCTTCCTCTCCAAGTAAATCTCCCCCTTCTATTACTATGAAAGATCTAATGGATGAGTTGAAATTGCTGAAACCCTTTATGATGGACAATACATCTACTCTCCAACGTCTTGAGGTTAAATGAGTCAAGAGTTTCAGACATGGAGTCAAACATTTCTGAGGCATGTCACATCTCCTCAAAAGGTGCTTGCATGGCTCAGGAAGATACATCTCTCAAGAGACAGACTGAGGACTTAAAAAATCGCAATAGGCGGAATAACCTACACATATATGGCATTTCGAAGAGGGTGCAGGGAGGTGATATCGTTGGTTTCTTACAGTTGAATCTACCAAGGTTAGTGGGCCTTTTTCAGCGGCGCACAATTGAACATTCAAAGAGCCCATTGTCTCAGCTCTAGAGTCTCCACCACCAATACTAATGATAAACCCAGAGGCATAATTATTATTTTCAATACACAGATTTAATGCAGGAGGTTCTAACAGCCTCCAAGCAATGCAAACAACTGATTTGGTCTTGGCACAGGGTTTTTCTCTCACAAGATATTTCTTCCACTACAGAAGCTCATTGCAAAGAATTCTTAAGTATGCACCCTTCTTTGCATGCTGTGAATGCCAGATACGGTCTACTTCACCCTTGAACTTTCAAGGTTACTTATAATGACAGGACCACTTATTTTGACTCTCCAGCAAAACTTAAGAAATGTTTTCATCTACATAGGAATGACTCCATGGACACCAGCGTTTTTTGAAAATATTTATGCTTCTTATTGTTTTGATGTATTATTATTTGGCCTTTCTTGTTTTTAAATATGGATACTATCTCATTTTTCATCTGGTCTGTCATGTATTGTCATATTGTGCATCGTCTCCTTGTTGTTGATTCAGTTTTTTCCCAATAGTCCATTCCATTTGTCTTCCTTTAAATGGGTAAGATCATTTTTATTTACTTGTTTCATCTATTGTTGGCAGTACCTCTTTTACACTTTCATTTCTTTTATCTTTCCTAATCCTTATTCTCCGTTCCCTGCTATTTTCTCTCTTCTTTCTTCAATTCCAGACCAGGTATTTTGGTCAATTCCTCTCATATGGGTGCTAGGTGTGTTTCAATCCACACCTTTTTTCTCTTTTTCCTCATCTTCCGGTGGCTTTTGTCTTTCCGATCTTGTGTCATCCTTCTATTGATTCTTTCCTTGTGGGTTTTTCTGCACCCACATTTTCCCCCTCCCACTTTTCCTTTTTCTGTCTCTCCTTTTTCTTATTTGATTTTTTTTATACAAGTTCTTTTTTTTGTTTGTATTGATGGTATTTAGGGTGTTTTTTCTTTTACATATGTGAGGTTATTCTTTTTAAGCCTATGGTGTTAGTTTTCATTCCTTATGAATAGGCTTTGGATAATTTCTTGGAATGTCAAGGGACTAAGAAGGCAGAGAGTTCTTTCTCACCTTTCTAAAATGTCTTGCCATGTTGCCTTGCTGCAAGAATCGCATCTCCTCAAAAAAGATATTCAGATGCTAAAGAAAAGATCTGTTGGGTCTGTTTGCTGTTTTTCTGCGTTTAATCACAAAAATCGGGTGGTCATTTTGTTGCATAAATATTTAAATGTTATTGTTTTAAAACAAGAAGCTGATGTTAATGGTAAATTGCTACGTCTTTTAGCTAACATTAATTGTTGTCCCTATTCTTGTGCTAATGTTTATTGCCCCACTGGCCAAGATGCTTTCTTTTGGGATTCGCTTTCACAAAAACTAATTTCTGCTACGCATGCTAATTTAGTTAGGGGGGACAAATGTAATCAACCATTTTTAGACCATAAGTCTACATTTAAATATATCCCTAACAAAACACAAAAGGTTTTTTACAGTACTATAATACATAGAGGATTAGTTGACACTTGCAATCTTTTTATCCCTTATCTTTTAGAATATTCTTTGTTTCTCCTAAACATCACTCCTCTTCTAGAATTGATTAAGTTTTTCTGGAAAAGACTTTTCACAGCAACTCTTGGACATTGAACTAGGCCCCATTCTTGCATCTGATCACGCTCCGGTGATTCTTGACATTGAACCCACTTAATCTTTCCCTCGCTCTAAAAGATGACGTTTTAACAATTGGTTGTAACAAGATCAGCAATTTGTTGCGGGCTTTTCAGGACTTTATTTCTGATTTTTATTGACTAATATTTGTCCAGATGTTAAGTTTCACCGTGTCTGGGATTCCTTCATGGCTACTGCCAGAGGTTACACTATCCATTATGTCTTGGGTAAGAAAAAGGCTGCAGCCAGGGAATCTCCCACTCTTTTATATCACATGAAGAAAGTAGAACATGCATATCGCTCCTCCCACAAAGACATTTTAGATCAACTAATTCAAGCTAAACTTGATTTCAACAGAGCTTCCCTCTCAAACGCAAGCAATACTCTTCTTAAAATAAATGCAAAGTATTAAAGGGCCTTAATAAAGCAGGTAAAATACTTGTCAACTATTTAAAGATCAAGAAACAAAAATCTAGGATAAAGGTAATCCACAATGCTTCTGCCAATAAATTATTTAAAGATCAGGAAATTATTAACTGTTTTATGACCCAATCCTACACACAACTTTACACTTAAAACACTTCACCTACTTAAGAGTCTATTGAATCTTTCTTTCACTCAAATTCCAAAACCACATAGTCCACAGCTGGATTTTTTCCCAATGGATGTGGATATCTCTTTGGCTGAGATACAGACGGCCCTCTCCAAACTCCCAAAAGATAAAGCTCCGGACCCGGATGGATTTCCCTTTGAATTTTTTCTCTACATTATCTTCCTTTTTGGTTCCTTATATGCTCTGTTTTTTTCAATACATCTTATCTCTTGACACTGTCAGGTGCCTTTGCATAAGCCATGATTTTTTTTTAATTCATAAGAAAGATAAGGATTTGAAGGAATGCAAGAATTATAGACCAATCTCCCTTATTAACACAGACTTCAAAAGTTTCTACCAAACATTGGCTTTTTGGCTAATGATTTGATTCCTTCCTTAGTTGGTACTGAACAGTCAGGCCACAATATCTCTGATAATTCTTGAATTTTCTTAAATATTATTCATAAAGCTAATTAAGCCAAATTTCCTCTGGCTGCCATCACCTTAGATGCAGAAAAAGCTTTCAAATGCTTCAATTGGGATTTCCTTTTCAGAGCTCTCAAGTTACATAGTTTGGACCTAAATTCACAGTACATTAAAATTCTATATACTTTACCCTTTACTTCTTTCTTCATTAACAGTCTTCTGTATTTTTACTTTCCCCGTACTAGAGGCACCAGGCAAAGTTGACCTTTATCCATATTATTGTTCATCCTCGCTTTAGAGCCATTTTTAGAATCTTTGCATCCCTCTCAAGCTTTCACTAGTTATATCTATAAACAATTGCATATTAAAGTCACTGCTTATGCTGACAACATTCTTTTTGATGTTGTTGATCCTTCCACATCTATCCCTGAGTTCTTCCATCTTCTGTCTCACTACTCTTCGATATTCTGTTATTCACTTAACATCTTAAGTTATGCCTCTTAATATATTCTGTCTAAAGGACATGTTCAAAGATACTAGATTCTTGTTGAATTCTTCTATGATTAAATACTTAGGAATTCTTTATTCTTGATCCCTTAAATAAACATTTATAGGCAACGCAGAAGCTTCAAGACTGAAATTAGACGCTCTTTCTCCCAAATGGTCCCCTCTTTGTCTCTCTTGGTTGGGTGGATTGGCCACTGTTAAAATTATGTTTTTGCTCATTATTAATTTCTATTTACAAATGCTTCCTCTTCAGCTTTCTCACATCTTTTTCCATTCTATTGACAGTATGTTATCTAATTTCATATGGAACAAGCATCGGACTAGAATCTCTTTATCCAAACTCAGGAAACCAAAAATAAATGGAGGCGTCATCTTTCTTGACTTTTCACAATATCATTCAGCTTTTGTCTCCAATCAGATTTGGTCCTTATAAGACTCTTCTAACCCTTCTTCTTTTCCCTTTTGGTGATCTCTTGGACTTTCTCTCATTCCTCCCTTTTCTTTACTTCAATATGTCCTTCTTTCTCAAAAGCCTCAGCATATGTCTTCTCCTCTACTTATTCATTCCAGCAACAGTGTCAAGAAGTATGTTTCGCAGGTTAACTCTCTTTCCAAAATCTTGATATTATCTCCCATCTGGTACAATTCTTCTATCACCATATCTGATAAAGTTCTCAACTGTACTTTCTGGCTTGCCACTGGTATTATATCCATTTCTCAGATTTTTTCTAGCAGTGAGTTTATTTCCCTCAAGGAACTTCGTAGACATTTCCATATTCCTCCCTCTCATAGACACAAATATTTTTCTTACACACACTTTGTCAATACATTGGTGATCCTTGTCCATAGTTCTGATAATACTCCTGGTGATTTCATTCCTCCTCATGATTTCTATACAGATGTCAAAGCCACTTTCATTTACAAATCAATCAATCAATCAATCAAAACACTTGTATAGCACGCTACTCACCCGGAACGGTCTCAAGGCGCTTGGGGGAGGGGGGCCGCTACTGCTCGAACAGCCAGGTCTTGAGTTGTCTCTTGAAGGCGAGGTGGTCCTGGGTCAGCCGAAGGTGGATGGGGAGGGAGTTCCATGTCTTGGCCGCCAGGTAGGAGAAGGATCTGCCTCCGGCGGTGGCTCTTCGGATGCGTGGTACGGCGGCGAGGGCGAGGCTAGCGGATCGTAGCTGGCGGGTGGGCGTGTGGAAGGTCAGGCGGTCGTTGAGGGACTTGGGGCCCAGGTTCTGGAGAGACTTGTGTGCGTGGGTGAGGAGTCTGAACGTGATCCTCTTGTTGAAGGGGAGCCAGTGCAGGTTCCTCAGGTGGCTGGAGATGTGGCTGCGTCGAGGGATGTCCATGATGAGTCGGGCGGAGGCGTTTTGGATTCGTTGTAGACTTTTCTGTAGCTTTTCTGTGGTTCCGGTGTAGAGGGTGTTTCCGTAGTCCAGCCGGCTGGTGACGAGGGCCTGGGTGACCGTCTTCCTGGTTTCGATTGGGATCCATCGGAAGATCTTGCAGAGCATGCGGAGGGTGTGAAAGCATGAAGAGGAGATGGCGTTGACTTGTCTAGTCATCGAGAGGGAGGAGTCCAGGATGAAGCCCAGGTTGTGTGCGTGGTCTGTCGGCTTGGGGGCGGTGCCCAGGGCTGGGGGCCACCAGGAGTCGTCCCAGGCGGAGGGTGATGGTCCAAGGATGAGGACTTCTGTCTTGTCTGAGTTCAGTTTCAAGCGGCTGTTCTTCATCCACTCGGCGACGTCTTTCATCCCTTCGTGGAGGCTGGTTCTGGCGGTGTCGGGTCTCTGGTGAGGGAGAGGATCAGCTGGGTGTCGTCGGCGTAGGAGATGATGTTGAGGTTGTGTTGGCGTGCGATGGCAGCAAGAGGTCTCATGTAGACGTTGAAGAGGGTGGGGCTGATTGATGATCCTTGCGGGACGCCGCAGATGACTTTGGTGGCTTCGGAACGAAACGGGGGGAGGCGGACTCTCTGTGTTCTTCCAGCGAGGAACGAGATGATCCACTTCAATGCCTTCTCTTGGATGCCGGTGTTGCTGAGGCGTTGGACTAGGGTGCAGTGGCAGACAGTGTTGAACGCGGCGGAGAGGTCCAGGAGGATGAGTGCTGTGGTTTCCCCATTGTCGAGAAGGGCTCGGATGTCGTCGGTGGCTGCGATGAGGGCGGTCTCGGTGCTGTGGTTGGCTCTGCAACCGGACTGCGAGGGGTCGAGGGATCCATTAGTCTCGAGGAAGACGGCAAGCTGTCTGTTGGAGATCTTCTCGATGACTATGGCAGGAAAGGGGAGGAGCGAGATGGGGTGGAAGTTTTTGAGGTCAGTGGGGTCCGCTGTTGGTTTCTTCAGTAGGGCGCCGAGCTCGGCATGCATCCAGCTCTCCGGGAAGGTGGCGGTGTCGAAGGAGGTGTTGATGACGTCTCGGAGTTGGGGTGCGATGGTGGAGTCGGCCTTGTTGAAGACGTGGTGGGGGAAGGGGTCAGTCGGAGAACCGTAGTGGATGGTGTTCATCGTGCGGGCTGTGTCTTCGGTGGTCACTGCGGTCCAGGTGCGGAGGGTCGTGGTGGGGTGCGTTGGTTCGACGGTTGGGTGCGAGGATGGTGTGCTGAAGCTGTTGTGGATATCGGCAATCTTGCGGTGGAAGAACGAGGCGAGGAAGTCGCAGAGGTCTTGTGAGGGGGTGATGTCGTTGTTGCCGGTGCTGGGGTTGGAGAACTCCTTGACGATGCTGAAGAGTTCCTTGCTGTCGTGGGCGTTGTTGTCCAGTCGCTCCTTCAGTGATTTCTTCTTGGTGGTGCGGATGAGCTGGTGGTGCTTGCGGGTCGCGTGTTTGAGGGCGGTCATGTTGTCAGTGGTCCGGTCGAGTAGCCAGGCTTTCTCGAGGGTGCGGCAGGTCTTTTTGGAGTCCTTGAGTTCGTCAGTGAACCAGGGGGCCTTCTTGCCTCTGGGTTTGCTGGGAGGGTTCTTCAGTGGTGCGAGGTCGTCGGCGCAGGCTGTCAGCCATTGCGTGAAGTTGCGGGCAGCTTCATTGGGGTCCGGTGTGCTGGCAGGTGGGTTCTGGCTGAGGGAGGTGGTGAGCTGGTCGGCGGTGATCTTGCTCCAGCTTCTGTGGGGAACCTGTTGCGGGTGGTGGTGGGTAGTGGTTTTCCTGAAGCTGAAGTGGACGCAGCTGTGGTCGGTCCAGTGAAGTCCAGTGGAGTGGTTGAAGGCAATATGCTTGCTGGATGAGAAGATGGGGTCAAGCGTGTGGCCGGCGTAGTGGGTGGGGGTGTTGACCAGTCGCTTGAGTCCGAGGTTGTCGAGGTTGTCCAGCAGGGCGACGGTGTTGCGGTCCTTGTTGTTTTCCAGGTGGAAGTTGAGGTCCCCTAGGAGGATGTAGTCAGCGGAGGGGAGGGCGTGTGAGCTGATGAAGTCCGTGATGTCTTCGCTGAATTGTGTGTGTGGTCCCGGGGGTCTGTAGATGAGGGTGCCTCTGAGGGTCGTCTTTGGGTCGGTGTGGATCTGGAAGTGGAGGTGTTCGGAAGCGGTGAAGGTGTCGTCGGCGTCGGTCGTGATGCGGATGGTGTTCTTGTGGACGATGGCGATGCCTCCTCCGGTCTGGTTGACGCGGTCCCTCCTGATGATCTTGTATCCATCCGGGATGGCGATGGCTATGTCGGGGGCTGAAGAGGCGTTCATCCAAGTTTCAGTGAGGAACGCGACGTCTGGTGATGTTGTGTCGAGCAGGTTCCAGAGTTCGACGGCGTGTCTGTGGACGGAGCGGGTGTTGAGCAGGATGCACTTGAGGTGATTGTTGCTGGTGCTTGGCTTGGCGGGTGCGGTGCAGGTTCGGAGGCAGGTGAACTTGCAGCTAGTGCAGGTGAAGGGTCTGTGGAAGCATTTGGGGGCGGCTCGGCAGCAGGCGGGGTTCCGGCCGGCGTTGAGTGTGTTGAGGGCAGCGGCGTCGTAGGTCCTTCGGTTCGTCTTGCATCGGTGGGGGCCAGGGGTCCTGGCGCTGGGCGCGGTCCAGGCGCGTACGGGCGCAGACGGGCTTACCTTTGGCATGCCTTCGGCGCACAATCGGCACGCCCGCTGCACGTGACCGCTGTGCGTACGCGCGGTCGCCATTTATGGCGAAGTGGGAAGGAGGGAGGAGCAGCTGGGAGGTGGGAGCGGGGAGGGCACAGAACGAAAATGGGGCGTGTCTGTTAAGACGGCGGCGGGAAGCGGGGAGCGGGGCGGGCAGGCACAGGGGGACTGGAGGACAATAAACACTTCAAAACACCAACGTGCAAGGGAACAACAGTCACGATTATACAGGCAATTTTAAAACAGAAAGGAAACAGAACAAAATATTAAGGCACACGCAAATACGGCAAGATCAGCGAGGCAGGCACAGCGAGGGCAGTAGCGAGGGAGGGGCACACACACAGCTGGTGGCCGTGCGGCGCGGGGGTGTCCTGAGAACAGGTCACACTCACCTGCGCCGCGCGGTCGCCATTTATGGCCAAGTGGGAGGGAGGGAGGAGCAGCTGGGAGGCGGGAGCGGGGAGGGCACAGAACGAAAAGGGGGCGTGTCTGTTAGGACGGCGGCGGGAAGCGGGGAGCGGGGCGGCAGGCACAGGGGGACTGGAGGACAATAAACACTTCAAAACACCAACGTGCAAGGGAACAACAGTCACAATTATACAGGCAATTTTAAAACAGAAAGGAAACAGAACAAAATATTAAGGCACACGCAAATACGGCGAGATCAGCGAGGCAGGCACAATGAGGGCAGTAGCGAGGGAGGGGCACACACACAGCTGGTGGCCGTGCGGCGCGGGGGTGTCCTTCCTTTCCAATGTACAGCCAGTGCCAAAACTAAAATTGAACTAGTTTTGTACCACGACTTTCAGTCTACTTTTTCTATCTCTTTATGGCATACACTGTAGCTGAATATACACAGCACTTCTCGTTCAGCCAGTACTAATCAGACCATGTTGTTTGTCTATCATAGGCTGTTTTTAACTACTTCCTTCTTATTCAACATGAAACTTCTACCTAGTAACAGTTGTTGGTCCTGTGGTTCCTATAACAGCAAATCATATGTTCTTTTTTTGCTCTAAGCTCCTAAGCATTTTCTGGCATCAAGTGTGGCACAGCAAACACAAGGAGATGATGGACGGAGTGCTGAAACTTTTCAGACACTCACCCCCAGTCACAGATCTGGGTTGAATCCATCATTGTTCTTTAGCTCATTTAGCCACCCCAGTTTGAACCCAGCCTTATGCAAATCAGTCTTGACCCTGTGCCTCATGGGATCAGTCCAGCCCGAACTGCCCGGCCAGGTACTCCCTGGACCAGAAACAAGCATCCTGGGACCAGTTTCAGGGTAACACCCCTCATTAGCCAGGCTAGCTTGACTCCAGGTGCAAAATTAGCTAGGGACCCACATCTGGGCATACCCTGCCAAATTAGGGCAAAGCAAGCACAAGGAGATGATGGACAGAGTGCTAAAACATTTCAGACACTCACCCCCAGTCACAGATCTGTAAAGTTTGGCACAAAAGCTCTCAGATATCCTCATTCTCATCCCCTTGTATACAGTTAGTCTTTTTCTAAGCAGTTGTTCGGATATATGGTCAAACGACAAGACCAAAGGCTTGTTAGTGGATCTTGCCCTGTTGGTTGCCTTTCAGGTTACTACTTCCAATTGGAAAGATTTTGGCAACCTTGTATACTTGATATGGTGGAACTTGATATGTCACAATCTCATTCTTCCTCTTTGCACCAAGCCATTAAGAGGATTTAATTTGGCTCCCCTTTACCTCATTCCTTTCACAACCCTTCTCTATGAATGTTAAAACTGTTGAAGTTTCTAAATCTCCTTAAATATAATTTTCTTCTGCTTTTGATCGTGTTTTTTTCCCCATCTCACTACATAGCCTTCTTTATATCTTTCACCCTCACTTTACTCTCACCCCTTTGCCATCCTTTTTCTCCTCACTCGGTTATATTTTATTGAATTCTTCTCTTTCCTTTTCCCCCCTCTCCATTCCAGCTTCAAAACATTTTACATTTATAAAATGCTACTGCTGTTATGATGCAAAATAGTTTATTTTAGTTTCTTTTTAAGAACTGTCTTATTTTGTATAGCCTTTGTAAATGGAATTCATGCATACTTTCTCTCATCGTTGAGATTGCATTTTCTTTTTTTTCACCATTTTTCTCAAACCTTAGTTCACCTATATATATATTTTGCTGTGCTTTTGTTTGATTATATTTCGATAAATCATTTTTAAACGTTTAAAAAGCCTTAAAAGAAAATGAACTAGGATATCCAGCATTAAAATGTTTTGGTTAACCAGAAAGGACCACTTCTCAAAGCAATTGTATAACTCATTTTGCCAGTATGCATGCTGTTATTCTGAGCCTGTTTTGGTAAAATGCCTTTTTCTTGTTTGGCTTTGCATGTATAGCCCTTGCTCTTCTTATGAATAATTTATAAGAAGAAAATTACCTATACCTCTGGTGACTTCAACACTTATTCATATGAAGTAAGATAAACGAAAATTAATACGTTTACCTAAGCAGTAATTTCTGCCTTTTATTTTTTTTTTTAATAACAATTAATATCTTTGATCACAAAAAGAACACATAATGAACTACACGAAATACCACATTAGTACTTACACAATGAAAATGAATAAGGTGAGAGATGTATTTTGACATACAATTACAAATAAACTCATAATAATCAAACATTGAAACAACCAAATACAGTGTCACAAAGAGCAATCATTATATGCACAATACGAAATACAAAGTTGTCATACAAATTGATAGATTAAACAAATAACGCCCTTATATTTGGAATCAATCAAATCCTCTGAGATATCAGGGACACAAGGGGGTATATTTGCAATATTTAACCAAGGAGTTGAGATCCTTTGTCTGCCGACGCGTTTCGAGTGCCGGTTAAATCAATTGCCGCACTCTCATCAGGGCTGGATTAATCTTTCTCACAAACAGACTGATTGTGACAAAGGGGAGTGGGGAAGGGAAAAAAAGAATTTGAATTTTTATTAAAAAAGGCGCTTCCCAAAGCCCTAATTCTTTCTCTATCTGCACAAATTGGTGGTCACATACCTGTATTATGCCGGTTAGATATAACCATCAGCAATATGTAACAAGCAGTGGTTGCCAAACTGCAATAAAATACATTATGAATAATTTAGCTCATGGGGTGTAATTTTTTTGTCTAATAGCTATGTCTGGGGACAAGGAGGGAAAGAAAAAAGTTACCTGGTTTTCAATATTGCGTGGCCAAGACGATTTATAAACAATAGACAGCAATTGCAGATCTTTGCTTCTGCAAGAAAAATAGTGCATGTAGTTTCGCAGTGTCTATTTAAATGAGTTTAAAACGAGACAACTGAGCACAAATTATTTACTCACTCAGGGAAAGGGGCCCAAAGGCGTGGCCCCACAGAGGAAGTGTTGTAACAAATAACGGTCCTTCGCTCTCTTTAAAAATAGTTCGTGGCTGCAAGGGCAAAAAGATATAAGGATTTGTAAAAACCATTTTTGGCTGCAAGCACTTGGATTCAAGTGCAAACTATGTTTTGCTCACCTAATAAAGCTTCAGGATCAAGGTTTCAAATGGGAATCTGCCTACATTGTTGCTAGCAGCTCGCCGAGCTGATTGACAAATCATGTGATGGTGCATCAGTGTCACATGATGCGATTCTGACCAATCACAGGAGGGAATGATCTAATTGCATTTACAGTGACTTCTGGGAGATGTAGTTTATTGAAGTCATGTGTTTCAATTCATTTGCCCAAGGTAAAACTTTTCAATATCACAGGTCGGTTGTGTTTTCCAACATATCGATATTGATCCCATTTTTACTTTATTAGAGAGATACAAGTCCTGAAGCTGACAACAGCGCCATATACTTGATTACAGCTCATGAGCCTTCTAAGCTCTGTTTAGCTCGCTCATGCAGTTGAGGCCCTGGTTGATGCTATCGAATTTCATAATTAAATATGCCTCTTTCCGCAGTAGAGCGGTCTCAATACATGTAGATTTTGAGTCAATCCATGCAAGAACTGTCCAACGCAGTTCATTTTCGCTGTGTTCCACAGCTAGAAAGTGTTCTACCATAGGCGCTGTCAGGACTTTTCTCCTAATTCGAGATTTGTGCTGTGTAATTCTCACATTAACCTGTTGGCTTGTCTTTCCAATATATATTTTATTGCAAGAGCATACCACTGCATAAATGACGTTCTTAGTCTTACAATTTGTAAAACTTTCATGTCTCCATTTTACTCCGTTGTGTTCAAATGAACTTCCTTCTATAGTAGCTGGGCAGGCAACACAATTCCCACACTTGTGGTGCCCACAAATGGGTTTTAAATTCCATTTGGTGATCAAGTCACTCTTTGGTTTAGGAATGTAGCTGTCTGCTCTTATTATCTGCTGGCCAATGCTGGGATTCTTGCGCATGGCGAAAATGGGTTTAGCTAAGGGATGTTCCAAACTTTCAAGCAAATGCCAGTTCCTTAAGATGATTTGTCTGAATTTATTGGTATGGCCCCATATGTTGTAACACATACAAGTTTGTCCATTTCTATCTTTTCCTTTTTCTGTAACAAATTTTCCCTAGGGGTGAACCTTGCTCTTTTTTTGGAATGCTTAAGAAGTTTCTTAGGGTAACCCCTCTTTTCCATTTCCTTACAGAATGACATTGCGTGGTCCTCAAACTCTGCCAGATCTGTACAATTTCTCCTAATCCGCAACAGCTGTCCATAAGGGAGATTCTCCTTTAGGCACTGAGGATGCGAACTTGTGTAGTGAAGTATAGTGTTCCTGTCTGTCTCTTTTTTATAAAGGCTAGTTATCAATTTTTGGTTATGGGGACATACTGCAACATCAAGGAAAGTCATCCTTGTTTTGCTAGACTCGATGGAAAATTTGATATCATTGTGCCTTGAATTCAACCAGTTATAAAAGTGATTCAACTCGGTCTGGCTCCCCTGCCACAGGAGCCAGATGTCGTCAATATACCTCAGCCATTGATGCATGTTGTTTTTAAATGGATTGTTGTTGTGTATAAATCTCTCTTCGTACTGGGCCATATACAGAACCGCCATTTCCGGCGCATAGGGACAACCCATAGCTGTGCCCTTAATCTGTATAAAAAAATCACCCTCAAACTTAAAATAATTGTTTCGAAGGGATATTTCAGCCAATGTCATGATAAATGATGTGGGTACCCTGTGTGGTCTCTCCCTCAAATCCAAGTAAAGTTCCATCACTTGGAGTGCCTCATCTTGAGGGATTTGGGTATACAGGGATGTGACATCTAATGTCACCATAATCTGTATGTCATCATCAAATGTTGTTCCCTCCACTTTTGTGAAAAAGTCTGTTGTGTCTCTGAGATAAGATTTGACACTGGGCAAGAAAGGTTTAAGAAAAAAATAGATATATTTAGAGACTGGCTCCAGTCTCACAGCCTGAAACTATCGGTCTGCCTGGGGGCGTTTGGCTATTTTTATGTATTTTCGGAAGAAAATACAGTACCAGGATTCTTGGTTGTATTTTATTCAAAAATTGGAATTCTTTTGGCCCCAGGAATCCATCATCTAAACCATTTTTAGTTATTTGTGCAATTTTGCCCTGTATTTCACGAGTGGGGTCTTCTCTCACCCGTCTATACCACTTGTGATTCTCAACATGAAGTTTACCCTCATTTAGATACATGGTGCGGGGCCAGATCACCACTGCCCCGCCCTTATCCGCCTGCTTGATCACAATCGAGGGGTCTGCTTTTAAGTCACGAATAGCTGTTAGTTGGCCTCTGCTAATATTGTTCTGTACAAAGCCCTTAGTTTTTTCCAATTTAGATATACAGGATAACACTACTTGCTCAAAGGCATAGATTTGTTTTGGTATATTCTGAGTGGGAGTGAAGTTAGATTTCACTCTTAGGCCAGTCGTCTCTTGCCTTGATGTCGGTTCAGTCCCTGCAAAATAGGATTTTAACCGGATCTTATGGCAAAAATCCAAAGCCTCTCATTTTAACTTTGTAAAGTCGGTATGTCTCTTAGGGACAAACTTTAACCCTAGAGACAGAATCATTTCTTATGAATAAGGCATAGCTAAATGTCTTAGTCACTTTTCCTGCTTGGTGTGGATTGCATTGCACTTATCCGACGCTTAAAATGTTTGCTTGAAAAATAGGTACTAAGGTGAGAAGACTTAGAGTCTTGAGGGTGCTAAAGATGCGTTCCATATAAAGTAGTAGCTCTGTGCCTAAATATTGGGAAAAAGCCAGAGTTCCCTATTCTTCTTTTGCATGCATGCAACTAATTTTAAGTCATGGAATTACAAAACATTGAAAATTAATGGAAGGATAATTTTAAGGACAAATCCAAAGTACATTAAAATTGTGTGGGTTATATGGGTAGTTTTTAGATTCAGAGATAGATGATGTATAAGGGTGATGAGGTGTTTTTAAGGGTTAGGGATAGGTAGAGTTCAGGTGTAGAAAGGAGTTTTTATTTTTCCGGAATCAGTGAACTTTAGGAGTGGTGAGGGTTTCTTAGTGATCAGGAATGCCTGGAATTTAGGGTGGTGAGAGGTTTTTAGGATTCACGGATGTGTAGACTTTAGAGGTGGTGAGGGTGTTTTGGAGTTAATGGATGAGTAAATGTAAGGGTGTTAGGGTTTTTTAGGGTTCATGGATGGGTGGAGTGTAAGCATGGTGAAGGGTTTTAAAGAATCTGTGATGGATAGGATTTAGGGGTGGTGAAAGGTTTTTAGGGTTCAGGAATTGGTGGAGTTTAGGGGTGGTGAGGATCTTTAGGGGTCAGAGGGGCTGGAGTTTATCGGCTGAAAGAGTTTTAGGGTTCCGGAATGGGTGGAGTTCAGGGTGGTGAGGGTTTTTTAGTGTTCAGAAATGGGTGGAGCTTAGGGGTAGAAAAGCTTTTAGGGCTAAGGAATAGGTGGAGATTCAGGGTGATGAAAGCTTTTTAGGACTCTGAAGTTGATGGTGTTGGGATACTCAGGAGTTTTTAGTGATCTACCATGGGTATTGTCTATGGGTGTAAGGGTTTTGAGGGGTCTAGGATAGGAAGGGCATTGAAAAGCTTTTTTAGGGTCAGGAATGGATGGAGTTTAGGGTAGTGAGGGATTTTTAGGCTTTAGAGATAGGTGGAGTTGAGGAGTAGAGAGGAGTTTTAGGGTTCAGGGATGGGTATTTACAAGGGTCACAGATGGCTGAAGTTTAGGCATAGTGAGGGTTCTTTAGGGGGCAAAAATGGATGGTTTTTAGGGGTTGTGAGGGGATCGGGAATGGGTGGTGTACAGGGGTAGTGAGGGGTCAGTGAATGAAAACCATCCATAATAATTGTTTGATAATGTAAAAAAAATATAAATCCAAAGTGATGTTCCTAAAGTAAGGCAATAGATATCCCTGATGAAGATATTTATAAAAGTTAGTCCTGCAGCAATTGCATTTACACCTTGAAAAATGAGCATACATAAGCCAAATTTGAAATTAAAAGACATTCTATGAGTTGGTTTCTATGAAAAGGAAAATGCCATTCCACCAGAAAATTTCTATTAAGTGGTTTGGGTGAAATGATTTCTCAATAATGGTATTCCATGAACTAATATTTCCATGAAATCACATAGAACCTGTAAATGTGAGTGTTAATTTCACGATAATTAATATTTCATGCAGAAAAACAGGTATACACCTAACCCGCAGCTTGATGTGCCGATGCTGCAGCCGTATCATCACTCTTGGAATGCAGGTGTTTCATATTCTGTGCAGATTGTGTTCTGATCCAAGATGATTTACATATAAGTGCATAATTATTAGGCCCCCATTGCACATAATTTGGACATTTAAAGAGTATGTAATGTCCTGATTTCTGTAAATCTGATCTAATCTTTTGCTGTAGGTTATATCCAACAACATTAGGAAATATTGAAATGGCATACAAGCTGGCCTTAATCACTTTTAAATCTGATAGAATATTGACTGTGATATGTCTTGTGTTGTTGATAATGCTTCTTGGAGTGGAATTGTGGCACAAAAATGCAGAGCAGAAGTGCTAGCAACTATACCAGTAGAGGTACAGGCATGCAGATGTTGTTGCAAGAGTCTACCCTATGTGTAATGCACTACAGTATGTCCAATATAGCATATTCATCCAGTTTGTAAGGTGACAAAATCTGCTTGGAGGTCATATCAAATAGGCTAACAGGGGTCCTGTAACCTTTTCTTTTTTCTTTGTAGCTGCTCACTTGCCTTGTCATGAATGACATGTGTTTATTTGTTTTCCACATTCCCTTGAAAATGTCTCTTTCTTCTTCTTTTTACTAATTGCTGCCATGATGGTGAAGGAAATGGTGCTGAATTGTGTCTAATTTTCGACACATTTTACTTTTTCAGTGTTGTTACCGACATCTAAAAACCTTCATTAAATGTGTTCATGCTATAAAACCTTCATTAGTCCCTGATTATCAGTTAAATTGTGTGAAACTTACTGCACCTGATAAATAGTCATTCGGAGGTGTGAAAAGCGAGCCATTAATACATTTAATGTACTCAACAGAATTTATCATGTGTGGTGTGGTAATATATCTACAACTAATGCTCATTGCACATGTAAAAAATAATACGAGGATGCCATTAATATAACTATTCCATAGTTACCGCAGGCAATACATTGAGGATGTTTGTTTGAAGGCGAAATCTTCATTTGGGCATTCGTGGGAGACAGGAATAAATATTGTGACACATTTGAAACCCAAAGGGATGAAAACAATTAGAAAGAACTTTTTAAAAACCCCTGAGGACTCTTATGCATTTCATATTCGTAAAAGTACCGGAGCACTCTATCTTGATTGCTGAAATCTACAGGCCCACTCGCTAGAGAATCCAATGCAATCCTGAAAAACAATCCCTTCTAGACATCCAGGATAGTAAGGTTAGGCTGAAGAGGTCGTAAAGCATCATGGGCCATTTGATAAAGAAGATGCCACCAAAACCTCACACACAGATTTTGAAACAAATACCGGAAAACTTAATAGCCTCAAGAGCTCCCTCCTCCCTTTTCGGAAGGACAGCCCACTAAGAACTTGGGCATTTGGTTTGAGGAGAACCTGTCCTTCTCTACACACATTAAGAAAACGGCCGGATGTTGCTTTGGTCTTATTAAAACACTCAGGAGCTTCTTCCCACTGATCCCGCAGGCAGCCAGAGTAACCATGACCTGCGCTCTGATTCTCTCTCGGCTAGACTATGCCAACTCCTTGTTTACTGGGTCACCTGGTTATTTGGTTAAGAAGTTGCAGGTGGTCCAGAACACGGCGGCTAGGCTAGTCTTAGGGTTTTCATCTAGGTCGAGCGTCACCACGCACTTAAAATCTCTACATTGGCTGCCGATCGCGGCCAGGATCAAATTTAAATCTCTGGTCCTGGCACATCGTGCTCTTCATGGGCAGGGCCCACTCTGCCTTCTATGCCCCTGCAAGGGTCCTGCGCTCGTCGGCCCTCCGCCTGGCTGTCGTCCCGCGCTACAAGCTTCAGAGGATGGGAGGTAGCTCTTTGGTGGTCAGAGCTAGTAGGGCCTGGAATGCCCTTCCTCTTGATCTTCGCCTCACTCAGGAGCTTGCATCTTTTAAGAAAAAGCTGAATGATTGTCTCTTTCCCCCCCTCTGGTTCGCGCCGGGACACTCTTGAGTAGCTGAGCGCGTTACAAATGGAATAAATGAAATGAAATGCGGTATCTGTGGTAAATAAATGTTGTAACATTTTACGGTGTTGCCAGACTGAGAATGGTCATCCAAGGTGTCATGGAGGTTCCATGTGGTAAGTGAGGATTTGCCCAAGTGCAGCAGTTGCTTCCCGGTGCTGTTAGGAGTTAGATGAATAAAGTAACTTAACTTCAAGAGGCAGTGAATACATTTGAACTACAGTCTGATGTTTAACCAAATCTGGTATTAAACAGACACACATTTTATACATGTGAACAGGACCAGGAAGAATCTACTGATGTTTATGCAGCAGTGTTATGCATGTTGGCTGCGAATTGCAAATTTGAAGAATTCACAACACAATTCATAAGAGACCAGGTAGTTGTCAGTCGCTGGGACAAGAAAGTCTGAGAGAAACGACTTACTTCTAAAGAACCCGTCGTTGACAGAAACTATTTATATAGTTAAGATTATAGAAATGTCTCACAGAACATCAAAAGAATTGTTGAAAAAAGAGAATGAAGGTGTACATGCAGTGTCAGAAAACATAAGCAAAAAGCAACACATGAGTAAAGTTGGGTATCAGTTGAATAAATTTGATTCCGGTAGGGGCGACAAGCACCCATTTTTAAGCAGCTAAATATTTGTTTTAGATGTGGGTATCCTGTCACACACCTCTGGGTCAAAAATGTCCTGCCAAGAATGCTATGTGTAAGTTGTGTGGGAAAGCTGGACCTTTCGCAAAAGACTGTCAGAGCAAAAGGAATAGGATGAATGTCATTATGGAAAGCCGAAATGATGAGGAGTGTTTAGAAGTGGTGGAACAATGGAATGATCACCCAAGGTGTCATAGAAGGCTGTGCATATAAGTGTTCCATGTTCCATTTGGAATGTGAGGGTCTGCACCAGTGTGGCAGTTGCTTCCTGGTGCTGTTAGGAGTTAGATGAATAAAGCAACTCCGCTTCAAGGACAACTGATGTTGTGTAATCATTTCAGAAGCCACCAGTACAGTATCATATCTTCCAAGGAACATCTCAAATATGAAAACATTATACAGCAATCTTAAAGGAGGTGTAAGGGGAATTTCATCTAAGCATAAATGAGACACCCTCTGCCTCAGGTGGAGGACCACCCACCAAAGTATATATGAACCCCTGGGAAGAAGAGTTGCTTACTATGCAAGGATTTTCTGGAACAGATGGAAGTGTTCAAGGAGGAAGGTTGGCAGTATCTGAGGTACAACAGGTATGTCTTCATTTTAATTATGACATTTTTATTCTGTATGATAAAGAAAACGTAGATAACAAGGCCTTCACATTTAAAATGGACTTCAGTAAATGATTGCGGTGCTGAATTTTAGATCATTCAACTTGTGATTGTAAAAAGTGCTTTCAGATAGGTTTATGCAGATACACAAAAATGTTGTCCAACAATAACTAGGCAGTTTAATAGAATTATTCATTTAAAAAAAACTTATACTTTAATAAATAGTCATAGATGAACACATATCCCACATCAATGAGTAATCTGCATAATGTTCACAGGCAAATAATACATTGTCCATTATGTGTGCATTGGAAACATACATGTAGATTTTAAGCTAGACCTTCCCACAACTAAAGGGCACTGTTTTGCATACTAAATTACCTAAAAATGTACAACTTTGTATGAACATTATTGTCCATTTCCATGATGTTAGGAATGTTTTTTTCCTCAAAGCTAATTGTGATGTTGGCAGCTGATGTTAAAAAAAAAACATATGTGAGGAAAATCTAATAAGGTAGGAATTACTAAGATGTTTAAAACATTTGCAGAAATGAGTACAATTCCACTGGATGCAACTCAGTGTGGAATTTGATATAAGAATATCGTTATTTTGGTTATTTCTTATCATTGGCTCTGAGCATTAATAAATGTCACACTGACTTGAAGCTTTTTTTTTAGCAGGTGACTCGCATTATAAGGAGCCATGAAGGACCATCTACTCTACTGCCAAAGCACCTCTGCACAGAAAGCTCTACCATCAACGAGCAACATGACTCCAACAACTAGCAATGCAAAATCACCTAACAGCATGAGAGGAAAATCAATACTGCCAAAGGTCTCGAAGGCAGTGTCCATTACCACTACCAATGCATCACAAATTCCTTCAATCCTCAAATGTGCATGCACTTCAGTAAACAGCACTCGCCTCCAACACTATCTGCATTGTGCCAACTAGACAGTCAAATACCATCCACAAACAGTTTTGTTAAGTAATTTTGTTGCTGTGATAAGAATACCCAGTAATGAGACCACTCCAACAACCACATGTTGGGCAACAACACCTGCCTCAGACACCTTTTTCACATCCTCTAGTGGACATCTTAAAATCTTCTACCAAAAGTACATCAAGAACTATGCTTGTTATGACCTCTACATAAGTATAGTATCCATTACATTTAGCCTGGCTTTGAGGCATAAATCATGCCTCCCAGTGCCATTTCAACTCCATAATTTAATTACATATAAGAGACAAAACAAATCTTGTATGAATTAGTATCGTCTGACATCTAAGAACATTTCAATATGCCACCTATCACAGAATAGGAGGCAATAGACACCAGCTCCCTTTAGGATGCACATTGTATTCTTACAACTTTGGATACTACACAAGATAAATCAACATCTTTACAACATCAATAAAATTAATAAGTAACTCTACAAGACAATCTCAAAGCCTGTCTGATCTTCCAGAGATTAGGGACATCTTAAAAAAACAGCTTCAACACATGTGCGGGGCTGACCAAGCCACACAGAAAGACAGGGAACAACAGACATCACAAGTAAGTGCACATCGACCATGCTTTAAACTGACTCACTGCCTAGTTCTCATCCTGAGTTGACACATTTGTCCAGCACAAACTTTCAATATCTCTGTTCTAAACACACTAGGAATGTTCTTAGAAAGACAGAGATGAATTTGCCTTGAATGGCCCATCTATGAAATTGGGTTATTAGTTGTATGGCCTGTAATAGGTCCACAATTCTCCATAGTGGGAAATAATCGCCCCATTGTAGAGCTTGACTCTCTCAGGGTAACAAAGCAGAGCAGCCAAAGAACTGCTATGGGGAGGTGGAGAGGGCTAGTAATCAAATTTCGCTGGCATGCAATAAAACCACTCAATAAATGATTGTCCAGTCAGTGCTTTTTTCTTTAGAAAAAGGAAAAGTACATTTATTACACACAGATTGCTAAATACTATGCATTAATTTACAAATATGTACATAGGCAGATGGGAATTATCACAGATGACATTGCATAATCACCTTTGACCCCTTAAATGGGTCACACAAATAAATCACATAGGTCTTTTGGTTTGATCAAAGGTTCAAGATCAACAACCCACATGTGAAGGACATAATTTTGTATGTAAATGCAGTCATCAATATTAATAATCATGTGTAAGTGCAATTATTACTGTTAATAAAGCATGTTCACTGTTATCGAGAATAATTGTCAACATTATTATCTCAATAAAGCATTTTAAAATTTGCCAAACATGTGTCTTTTATTTTAAATACAATTCCAACCATGAAAATGCAGTGATAAGAGCAGTCCATAGATGGTAACATTGCATACAACCATAGACTTAGCCCCTAGAGGATGCTTTAGTACATATATCTTTTTGTTACACTATCAGACCACAATAATTGCAACCATAAAGTAAGCCCCTGAAGGACACTGCACTCCCAGCTGTCGAGTCAAAGCTCCAGCGTTGGGAGTGTTTTGAAACATTAGAAAATCCTGGAGGAGTCCTGTATTCCTGACCCCCACGAACATGGGGTCAGTTCCCTTTAAAATTTCTTAGGCAGGAGCTGATGCACTCCTGCAGCCCCCCTCATGCTTCTTTAATCCTATTGGTGGTGCTTATACCATCCAGGGGACATCACAAGTAAAGTAAATCAGACATGTTGAAAAGCCGTGTAGGGCATTATGGGGGGCTCCACCCTGAGTCTTGGATATTTTATGAGTCTCTATCCAGCTGCACTGAGTAGAACTGCTGCCTGGTTTTTGCCTTGCAGCCTCATGCCAGGCCAAATCTCGCTCTCTTGTTTTCTTTTTTTGGGGGGTAGTTTGATCCCACCCAGGCACCCCAATGCATTCAAGCGAGTCTGCCTCTCGCTGCTCCACCTGCTCCCGCATAACCTGCACCTCTATGTGCATCACCGGTAGCCAGCAGCTTCTCAACCCCTGCCAACTCCTGTGGGAACAGGGCAGCCTTTAATAGTGGCCGCCCAGCTTTCCACGGGTAGCTGGTGCAAGGCTACCACCAATGGGGGGGCGCAATGGAACTCTCTGATCCTCTTTTTGTTTTAGGGGGTCCGGGGATGGAGTCCAATCCCCAGACCCCACACACACCCAACTTTCTGAGCAAATTATTAAAAACATTCTCTGCTGACCTCAGGGCCCTGGCCCACCTCAGTGGTATATTAAGAAACACCAGTGGAGCCCAGCTGGCTTCATCAGCTAAAAGGTCAAAGGTCATCAAACTTTAAAATGTCTTAACTTGTCCCAGTTGGGCTAACTGTGACGATCATGGGCTTGTTTTAGTCATGCTGGAAGGCTCTAGCTACTAGTGGCAGTTGCATCAGAGTTTCTCACTTCCAAAGTGGTGTAGTCCACAAAGAGCTGGTTCTCCCGGCTCCCTGTGCCAACATTTCTCTTGGTCTCTGCCACAAAAGTCTAGAGCTTTCCCTCAACTGGTCCTCAGGAGGTATAATGGGGCCAGCCTCACTAGTCATTGAGAACACCCACTGGACTTGGGGTCAACTAGGCACGGCCCATAGTCCTTTATGGGCATCAGGGGGTTCTCCTTCCAATTGTCCTGGTGACCCCAGGGTCCAGCAGTGAAGCACAAATAAATCACCAAGCAAGAGAGAGTTTGCCCCTGAGTAAGAGTTTTTCATGGAGAATGAAAGGTTCCAGAAGCCAGGCACCCTTAGTCAATCCTAGGGTGTCATATTGCCTCTCCACCCTTGTCCCAACCCCCCCGCACAGCATGCTGTGATAGGTCAAAATAGCGTCATCCAGGAGCCACTATTCACATCTCCTCTGGGGGCCTCAACTCCGCCCCTCACTGACATCACTGCCAGGGCCTTCCTCATCAAATCTTCAAAGCCCCCTCCTGTGTTCGCTCCAGAGGTCTGGGCACCCTTCATTGCTCAGTGGGCTTGGGCAGACCCATGCCTGGCATAGTGTGACAGCTGATTGATTGATGCAGATCCTTCAGCCCGCCCCTTTTTTCTGCTCAGCAGCTGAGTGAAGAACTGTTAATTGCTCCCTTTGTGTTGTGAGGCCGTTGTTCCTGCTGTTGGAGAGAAATGTAATCAACTGTGCACAGCAGGGTGACAATAGGGTTGGGCTCAGATCCTGAGCTGGGCCAAAGAAATATGACAATTCTGGGTGAGCCAAATGTTGTACATATATCTTAGTGGTACATGCAGGCACAGGCTACACCCCATTTCAATACGTCACTGGTCTCTCTTGGGCCAAAGGGAAGCACAACTACACTCTAAGGCAGTTTCTTCCAATGTGTATAATAAAGTGCCACTACAGATAAAATAATAAACCGCATTGACTTTCCCTATCAGTGTAGTGTAATATTATAACGCCTAACTTAGGTCAATATCTAATCCTGCAAAGTCCCCTCTGCACCAGGCTACTTATGTGCCGTTACCTGGCTGCTCACAATGGTAGTCTCACATGCACAGACTGCCAATGTACGCATACTCATGTGCACACATGTTCACGTGTAACCAGCCAAGTGCCCCTTACCTTTGCTGTGTTGCAACAGCTTTATCCTAAAAGGCGTACACTGGAGGTACACTCTTGCAATCCATTTGCTATCTGAGTGTGAGACACATCTAGTGAGACGTACCCACCGTAAAAAGTCCAAAAAGTGATCCAGAAAGCAAAAAATCCAAGTGTACTGAATGGGTAGATCCTAATTGCAACAGCCCGCTTCGCAGAAGGAAGCAGCAGCATCTGCTACACCATCTCCCATTACAACATCACCATCCTACCAGAGCTCTTTGCAAAGAGGTATAAGAAGATCAGCACTTATGGCAGTAAAACTTGTAGGCACTCCATGTAGATTATTTTTTATTATAACAACCAACTTGAAAAGTTAAAATGTTCAAATATATATATACATACCTACAAATCTGAGTTAAGTACATAGAACATGTATTTGTATGAAATTCCAAATAAACGTTTATTAAGCATAAGTAACCTACTTCCTTATATGTTTATTATAAAGTATGATTCCAGTGATTTTACTAATGTAATGACTTATTTAAAATGTGGTTTTTTTGTGTTTCATCATAATGCAGCATTTCGCAATCATAATGGCATCATTCTAGGAAAGTATTGATGCGGTGTTTCAATGCATAAAACATCCTTAAATTTGTTGTCTTCATTATTTTCATTATGGAATATAGTTATTCCATTTGAAAAGTGGGTCTACGGTCGATTAGGATATGGCCATAAAAACAACACGAAGTGGTTTATGATTGAAATTTCGTAGCGTGTTCCGTAGTTATGTGTGTACTATAGGTATACAGCGTTACATCTATGATCTGTGATATGCAGATTGGTAGGTTTATTGTAGAGTTAAGGCACCTTTGCAAAAATATGCACTGTGAAGGTAGTGTTTTATTTAGAACATTTTGTAATCAAAATAAAACATCTAGTGCCGCTTGTTTTGGGTGGACATATCCAGAATTCATAAAAGATTATGATAGGTGCATTTACATTTTGTTGGGTGCTAGGAAAAAATGACATCCTCCAGCTTTTCTTTCACACTTCTTGTGCCCTAGCAGGACTGTCCCATAATTCACTTTATTTTTCTTTCTCGGACTGCAAAGTGGGAGGAGTTCCTAAACACAAGCCTTCTGTTAAAATATAAGGAGCAGAAAACATAGTCTGACACTTGACCTCTGTCTTTAAAGCCCATCAAATGTGACACAATAAATTTAAAATTTGAAAAACATTTTAATTTATTGTCTAGACTTTGGCGACCCAACAAAAATCAGCTCAAGACCCACCAGGCGGTTGTGACCTACAGTTTGGGAAATCGTGTCCTGGGGGAAAGTTGTAAGATACCACGTGATTTGAGTAGGGGGTGTAGGGATTATCTCTGCATGATTACACTTAAATATCCCACTCATAAATGCATGTTTACTTTTTACATATGATAAATAGTGTTTGAGGAATTTAACACATGCTATTTCAACACACACTCTCTTGTATACATACTTTATTAGTAAATGTGAACAATATTGCATGGTATTTTCAAATCATAATCAGGTGTTTTGGAAAGGGCATGTTGTTAACAGAGCAAAATCATCTGATTTTGTCCGTATTGCATGACTTGTAATCAAGGCCTAAGTTTTAAATTATTAAAAGTGTTCATTCCAACATAGCAACGAGATTTACGAAATATTCTGGAATATATGAATTCGACAGGTTATCTATCAAATGCGTATGCCTAAAGTGCTAAAAAAAAAAAAGAGAATGCCACATATAGTAGAACTTCTCATAAATTAGTGTAACTAGGATGCAAGACTGAACCTAAATGCATGTTATGATTAGGCGTCTCTTAGAGTACATTTCTTTATTTGTCAAGTGTATACATTACATTTCTTAAAGTCATTGATCCAACCAAGGTAATATTCTCCTGAATAGTATACTGGGCAGTTTAACTGATCTGTTGCCCAAGTTCACTTTTCCTGTGTATTGCTTGAGGGCATTGGCAGCCATTCAGCCATTGATTTCATTAAGACAAACCAAAGGTTTGTTGCCTGCAGTGCAGCAAGAAGAGATTAGCCAAAAGCTTTGATGTATGGCTGTGATTCACTGACACATTGTTGGAAGTTTGCTTTATGCCAATTGATCTCCATAACAGAAGGAAGAAAAAAAGTATAGAGGTGAAAGCTTCATATTTCAGTACATCAATCTGGCACTCATAAAAAACACATAGGAGTACCTTTTATTCTGGTATCATGAGAAATTCAATATGCAAGCTTCAAAAATTATCAATTAATCCGACATACAGGCAAATCATGGTATGATGCATGCACTAATGAGATAAAACAACATGAGCATGCTCTCTGCTTATGTTACCAACATTAAATAATGTCTTCTATGTCCTAATGTGTGATTTCATTCATAAGTTAAATAGAGAGAATATTTGTGAATTCCTGTTCCAGTACAAATGTTTATGGAGTTATGTACATGGTGAGCATTTGCTGGCAATTCCACAAAGAAAACTGGACTTCTGCCTCCAATTGAATGGAAAAATGAACTGCCTTTATGATTTTTTGAAAACTCTAACTTGAAAAATGTTGTTTATGCAGAGAGAAATCTGTGTAACTGACCTAGGCCACTACTACTACTGTATGCATATAAAAGGGCTTGGTGCATACATTATATTCAGCACCTATCTTTGCATGAACCCACTCGTGTGAAGTTGCTTTCACACTGCTTTACTAGTCATGAGTCTGCACGCCATGCATGTCATTTGCTACGGTGCATTCTTAAAATGCAGTAATAATGTTAAAAGGAGCTCTGAAGTATTGTAGGAGGAAAACCATATCCCAAAATGTGAACACCTCAAAACTTAGCTCAATCAGTTCTCCCACAATTTACTGAATCCGAAATGGTGTTGAGCCTCAGTGTCCTTAAACAGTGTCCTCCCACATTTAAGCAACCTCCAAATACCAATTGTCAGCAGTAAAACAGTCAATGAAATAATTGGGTCCTCTCAATAATTGAGTTATAGGTCAAAGAAGGGATATTGTTAGCAAAATGTAAAATAAAAGGGTACAGAGTCCATGCCAAGTAGCTAGCAGATGGAAAAGTATACAGAGTAAGTAAAATCAGAAAATATTCAAAGTCTAAATGGGTAGCAAAATCATAAGAAAATTGGGCAGCATCCCTGGTAGAATAGGAAAAGCTTACAAAATATGGCTCCCCCCTTAGAATCAAGGAGTTCCTAAACACGATTCTTGCATATCTCATTGTGATGTGAGCAAAAGTATGATTTCTTTAGCAAATAAGAACACAAAAATAATACATCATTATCTTAACATATAAGTGCTATCCTAAGTCTAAAAAACGTGTTCAACACTATCTATTTTAATGCCACCTGCCAGTAAACTCCCTTAACTAATCCTTGCGCTGCTCACATGCTGTTAACCAGCATGAAAGCAGTGTCTTGTTTGAAGGGAGTGACCTCTCTCGGCGGCCCCCAGTGCATCAGAGGCCTGTACTTGCTCTCAACCCAGCTGTCTTAAGATAGCTGGATTGGGAGGTTTCAAGTGTGCATGTCTGGCTGGCTGTCTCAAGACGTCCGGCCAAAGGGATATGCTCACTTTAAATAGTTCACATGCAGCCCACCACTACTGCCACTCAGCAGACCCTGCCTGTCCTGTAACTATGTTCAGGGTGGGATGATGAGGAATAAAATAGTAATAAATTACCATTTTATTTTTCATCCTTGGGCCTTGGGAGCCTTTTAAGTAGAACGACGTTCCTCCGCTGTAACGGAGGAGCCGCCCCTGGCAAGTCACCTTGCTGTGCTACCCTGAGTCACAGGGAAATGGCAAGAAAGCACCATATTTATCCAATACGGCAGATTCCTCCCCTTTTCCCTTGCGCTGGTGCTATTTTTGTTTTGGCTTCCTAGTGTCAATTCAGGCCTGTGTTGCATGCCGGATTGTTTTTGTGCAGGAAGGGGCACTGTGATGTGTTTTCTTCTTTCGATGTGCAGGAAAGCACCATATTTTTCCAATACGGCATATTCCTGTCCTTTTCCCTTGCGCTGGTGCTATTTTGGCTTCCTAGTACTAATTCAGGCCTGTGTTGCATGCCGGATTGTTTTTGTGAAGGAAGGGGCAATGTGTTGTATTTTCTTCTTTCTTTGTGTGCTGCAGTATGCAGCACACGTTGAAAGAGGAAAAAACAAGGAGAAATAAAGATATTTCACCTCATTACGCCTCTCCTGGACAGGCACATCTGTTTGGCGCATTCCCAGGTTTACAAGGTCTTGCAATTCTGAAAATACACCAAAATCCATGGGAGTTGCGTGAACACACCCATGCATTGCTCAAGGAACTCCTATCCAGGGCAGTGCACCACTCTGATTTGCTCCATATTTTTGGAGCCACTCAAAGCCCCCGCAAAGTGGCTTTGTGTGGCTTCAAAATCTGGCTTATGGTAGCAGCAGTATGCACCTGATCTTAGGGGTGGGGCATGGTGCACAAATGAGAGGATGCTGTCCTTTCAGTCTTTCAATCTTTCTTGTTTAGCAAAATTGAAACTGGTCAATTCCTTTTACACAATTCAATCATTCGATCACTTACAACGGCATCGGGGGACATGAATACCAAACGAGAAATGCACCGGCTTATTCAGTATTTGCATGTAATGAGCAATGTGATGAAAATGGGCACACTGGTAAGTTTTCATAAACTTTTATTACTTGAATTGCAGAACCACCAACTCCAGCTGCCAGCCTGTCAGTTCTCTTGGTAGTAACTGTCTCCACACGAGACACTATCATGGAGATAGAATTACCAGGCTGAGCAGCTCTAAGAATGACCATAACACATCCCATTACTCAAAATACAAAGGAAAGAGATAAAAGAAAACAAAAGAAGAAGAAGAGAACAAGGAAGGCATAAGAATAAGAAATATGCATGAGAATAAGAAAATGCACAAGTGAAAACATGGCAAAAAGGAGTACAAAAACCTCACAAGAGAGATCAATACATTTCATAGTCTTCATAACATTTAGGAGGACAATGAGACCTTGAGGAAGGACTTCACGAATGAAAGCTTGGAGGAGGGACACACTTGGGCAAAATCGGACCAGGCAAATCGTCCGGGCATGATAAAAATGAGGACTTATCGCCCCAAAACTTCACAAGGTGAGACATGCTCCATTTGCTACCATTATGAACAGTGACCACATTCTTGTAAACAGAAGTGATGACAAAAGGACCCATAAACTCAGTGATACCCTTCCTATGCCACCGTGGTCTTTTAATATGTACTCAGTCTCCCACCTTCCATGTTGTGGCTTTGGTTGAATTCCTAAAGTCAAACCTCTCCTTGTACTTCTCTTGGTAAGACTTGATTTTAGCACCCACCTCCTCCTTATCCAGAACTGGACCTTCAATGAGAGGTAACCAACCAGGATTGAGCTTGGATAAAGCAACTCTCCCTCTCAATATCTGAAAGGGAGATTTTTGTAGCTCAGCATTGAGAGCAGTGCGATATGCCCACCAAGTATCCCGTAAGACACCCTTGAGAGGAACCTTCTTATCAATAGCTCTCTGCACACATGCCTTTACCGCCCTGTTCATGCGCTCAGCAAGTCCATTGGCTTGCGGCGCATAAAGCGCAGTTTTCTGATGAGTAATGCCATAGTCCCTCAAAAAGTCTTGCATCCCATTGTGAGATGAACTGTACTCCATTATCCGTTATGAGGAACCTAGGTATGCCCTCACACGCAAATTAATCTTTAAGGAAGTCAATAACCACCCTGATGGTGATGGAGCTCACGCATTTGGTGGATACCCACTTAGAAGAGTAATCCACCAAGAGAATTACAAACCGTTCTGAAGGACCTAAATGCTCAAAGGTACCCATAAGGTTCAAACCAAGCTTGATCCAGGGCTCACGTGGCACTCCAACAGGTGACAAGGGAGCAGTACTGGTGACCTGGGATTTATCACTGGAGGTACACTGACAGCACTCCTTAAGCACTTCCTCAACATGACAATCCATCCTGGGCCACCAATACCTCTCACAGAGACGAGACTTCGTGAGATTTCTCCCCAAGTGCCCCTCATGAGCGAGATTCACCAGCTTAGATCTCAAGGCATCAGTGGGTATCATTCTCTCACCACGCATGAGTTGACCTTGGCACAGAGTAAGTTCATTTCTGATGGACCAGAAAGGTAATAGGTCAGAATCAAGTTTCTTGCTGTCGGGCCACCCTTTCACAACCAAATCCATTACAATAGGAAGCAAACATCTTCCAATATGGCCTATTCCCATTCTAGTTCTTGGATAGCAAGCTCCTTGACCCAACAAACACTAACAGAATCACAGCCCGAAGCATCACTGCAACAGTCAATGGGCAGTCTCAATAAGAAATCTGCTGCCTTATTGGCAGAGCCAGGGAGATATTGTACTTGAAAATTGTAATCCTCCAACCCCTTACTCCAACGCTTAAGTCTAGGGGTGAGTCTTTCACTCTCCGCATACGAGAAAACTTGAACTAAGGGGTGATGATCAGAACTAACTGAAAAGGGAATGCCCCAAAGGTAAAACTTAAAATGTTTAATTGCCCAAACAATAGCCAAAGCCTCCGTTTCCATGCGCGTATTCTGTTTCTCCGGTTTCTTCAACGTTGTTGAAGCGAATGCAACCACCTTTTCCTCACCTCCATCAATTTGGGAAAACACCACCCCAAGGCCACACAAGCTGGCATCAGTAGTTAGGAAGGTTTTCCTTTTTCAGTCAAAGTGACCAAGTGTAGGCATCTTACCTATTGCCTGCTTGATTGAATTAAAAGCACGAAACACACTTCGGTGACCAGACAAAGTGTGTTCCTTTCCTTAGAAGGGCCCTGATGGGTTCAACAGTGGAAGCAAAACCTTGAACAAACTTAGAGTAAAACTCAGCAAGGCCAAGGAAAGACCTGACCTGCTCTTTATCAGTTGGGGCAGGGGCATCTACAATACTTCTAGCCAGATCCAGTTTTGGTCGGATACCCTCCTCAGAGATAACATGTCCCAAAGAAGTGAAGGAAGGCACACCAATCTTAAACTTTAGTCTATTCAAATTGAAACTTTTGTCAGCTAGTCTTTGTAAGGTAGTTCTCATAACGTTGTCATGCTCCAAATCATCCTTTCCGTAGACCAAGATGTCGTCCTGGAAGAACATGACGTTGGAAATATCACCCAGGATCCACTTCATAATGCGTTGAAAGTAGGCAGCCGCAGAGGCTAACCCGAATGGCATCCTGATAAAATGAAAGGCCCCCAGTGGTGTCACAAAAGATGTTAAATGTTTGTATTCTGGATGGAGGGTTACCTGGTGGTAAGCTGAGGATAAGTCTAACACTCTGAAAACCTTAGCACCATCAAGCATGTTAACTGACTCAGAGATATTAGGAAGGGGTTGGCGGTCAACCCATATCCACTTGTTTAGACTCCTCAAGTCGACACACATCCTAATACTTTTTCCTCCATCCTTGGGGGCCAAAACCACTGGGGCCAACCATTCAGAGGATTTGTTTTCCTCAATCACACCCAGAAATACTTGTCTCTTGAGTTCATTTCTGAGAGGTTCAAGCATGATGTTGGGAACCTTTCCAACCTTGTGTACCACAGGTGTTGCATTCTGCTTGAGTATTATGGGGTGTTCAAAGTTTTTAAGAAGACCAAGGTTGTCCAAGAAAACTTGAGGGAACTCCTCAAAAAACATACAGGAGGTTGTTGATTGGTCAACCAACATGACTTGCTCAGATGGATAACGAGCATTCGGGTTGAGGATTATCCCCAAGTCTCTTTGATGTCTCCACCCAAGGAGATTATCACCTCGTTTGTGACAATATTTTTCCTAATGGTCTCTCTCCCCTTGAAATGAATCTTCATGGCGGCAAACCCAATTACAGCAATATGTGAGCCACCATAACTGACTGGGCTAATGTCAGGGGCAGAAAGTTGGGACTCAGGAAAGGTTTTGTCCCACAATTCATTGCCCAGCATAGTGAAAGGAGAGCCAGTGTCTGCCAAAACCACAATTAGCTTGCCTCCAATCATCACCTCACATTCCGGCATGCTGATGAGATCAGCATCAACCATGCCATCACCTCGCACGATCAGCATAACGGTTCTCGAGTTGTCACAGGTCTCAACATTCTCTACAGTGCGCACTCTGCCACCAGACCTGCATACTCTAGCATAGTGCCCCTTGATCTCACACTTTTGGCAGGTTGTGTTCCTTGCATAGGAGTTAGGGTAGTTGGAGGAGTGATTGGAGCTACCGTATCTGTAGAATTTCATTCTTGAAAAATCTGTGGAAGGTTTGACCTTGGTTGCACGCAAACTGTTGGAGACATTGTCAACAGAGTCTTGAGGTGTCTCCTTTTGGGTCAACTCAGGAATGCTACTGGGAGTTGGAGCATTGTCAGTTATTGCCTTGTGGGTTTTCATCTCTTTAACCAAACCAGAGGTATTTTCCATCCCTTCTACGATGGCTATAGCTTTCTTGAGAGATGGGTTTTTAGACAGAAGTTTTTCTTGTACTCTAGGACTGATGGTGCTCCTGACCAGCTGATCGCGTACCAATGAGTCAGTAAGGTCACCAAACTCACAAGTGCGGGCTAGCGTCTTTATTGAAGCTATATAATTCCCAATCCTCATGAAAAACTTGTGCCTTTCTAAAACAACATTGATGCGTGGCCGAAAGTACATTTCCAACATTTTTATGGACATTTCAAACACATCAGATGGTTCACCATCACCCTCACCAACGGGAATTACGTCAATACTCTCATAAATGTTGTGCCCTTCCACTCCAAGATTATGAAGGAGAATAGCTTGTCTCCTATGAGCCGAGAATTTTTCACCTCCAATAGCTACCAAATATGAGTCAAAAAGTAGTTTCCATCTTTTCCATGTTAGCAGTGGTTCACCTTTTTCGCAAAGAAATGGAGGTGGCTGGCTCATTGTAGTGGCAGCCATGGTGAAGATTTAGTGTACAGGAAGTTCAGATGGCTGTTTGATTAATTAAACGCAAAATCAAAACAAATTAAATCCTAAACAAGTATAGATTTGAAGATCAATGATTGTAGGCACAGGCAGCTTTTCAAGGTCACGGACTAAAAAGACAATGCGGCAAAAAGTCAACTGCGGAAAACAAATGTTTGCAAGATGGCAACAAGTACAGGCTTGAAAATTAGTAAGCGCAGACACAGGCAGCTTCTTAATGTCAATCATGGACCAAAGCAAGGAAAACAGTACCTGTAAATGACCTGAAGAACAACGGATTAGTAATCCATAGCGATAAAGCAGGTAAAAGATTAGGGATTTGTAGCATAAGTCGGGTTCCGCGGTGAAGTGCTGGTTGTCATGGAGACACAAGAACAAAGATGGTGGCACGCACATAGTGTAACGTGACGTGCGTGTCACGTGATGACACGACTGACTTGTAGAATCAGCATGCATGAGCAAGCGCACGGGAGTAGTGTCACCAGCAGCTTTGAGAGAAACAGCAATGGCCGAGAAAAAAGGCAAAATACAAAAAATTGTTCAATTTCATCGTGGAACCTCTCAGGTCACCTCTTCACTGGTCTCACGATCAAAATCGATGAGGAGAAAATGGCAATTCGTGGGTTCACCAAAATGGGGAGAGTTGGTGGTAGGCTTGTCCCATGCAAGCTCCGCTCGTCGCCAGTGTTGAAAAGAAGCACACTGGTAAGTTTTCATAAACTTTTATAACTTGAAGTGCAGAACCACCAACCCCAGCTGCCAGCCTGTCAGTTCTCCTGGTAGTAACTGTCTCCACACGAGACGCTACCATGGAGATAGAATTACCAGGCTGAGCAGCTCTGAGAATGACCATAACACAATGGAAGTTATATAATACGTTGACTGACCTAGGCTCTATTAACGCACACCCTACAGCCTCTGGTGTCTCTCCGTTCCTGGTGGGAGGGGGACTGGGGATCTCCATGGACTGATGGTGAATGGGACACAATACTGGCTACTCCTACGGAGTTCCCCCAAAATGCCAAATTCCGAATTATCCAGACCTACATTATACATAGGGCATAATTATCCCCTGACAAAATAAACAATTACTTCCAACCAACTTACCAACAATGGTAATCTTTTATATATTTGAGGAGGATCTATTTCAACAGATAAAGGGGACCAGCATGGGAGCCACGTGTGCTCCCATTTTAGCCTGCCTCTATGTAGGCAAATTTGGGGAGAGGCATATCTTCAAAGAAGTGGCACTATATTTTGAGAACGTGAGTTCATGGTGCAGCTTCATTGACAACATTATTTTCATCTGGGAAGGCAACCAGGAGGATCTTGAGGAATTCATAGGGTGGCTGAGTCTGGGAGATCCCAACCTGAAATTTACGTCCGAATACAGTAAGGACAAAGTCAACTTTTTAGATATCTGTATTAAGGAGAAAGAAGGTCAGCTTGTGGTGGAACTTTACAGTAAACCCACATATAAAAACACCCTTTTACACTATGGAAGTTTCCACCCCCAAAGCCCAAAGGGATAATATTCCCTTTGGGCAATTTTTGCGATTACGAAGGAATTGTGTGGTATTTACTAAAAAAATAACTGTTTTTATGTAGTTACTTTAGAATGTTGTTTCATGAATATTAGATGTTAAGCTGTATTTGGAATCTTATACATGTCATGTAGTTCTAAGCATGTGAAGGTTCTTCATGATGTCAGTTGTTGGAGAGTCCTGCTTGCTGATGAATGGAATAAACCTGAATTCTTCCTACAGCAATCCTGTGTCTACTATTATTTAAACAAATGCTTTAAATTGCTCTTCTATGTGTGATTTTAATAGGGGCTTGATTGGGGCTACCCGAAGAAACTAATCAACCAATCCTATAAACGAGCAAAATATTATCATTGCGAGTACATGTTAGATCAGAATAGAATACGCAACAGAGCACAACCAAATGAAAAGATTGTATTTGTGAGTCAGTTCTGTGAGAGGAGTAATCAAATCAAAAATATACTCAACAAAAACGGGAAAATCCTTAATGATGGCCAAGATTTAAAACTAGAGAAGCCATTCTTTGCATTTAGGAATAATAAAAATATCAGAAATAGTCTAGTCAATACATATAAGGACTATAATAAGGAGGCACAAAGTATATTACAGGTCACCAAGGCAATTGGTAACCACAAATGTGGCACATGTTCAATTTGTGAACACTGTTTGGTTGCCAAAATCATTAACTTCAATGGCCAAGAAATTAAATGTAACAGCCTAAGCAACTGCTGGAGCAAGAATTTAATCTATTTGCTGATTTGCCCATGTGGCCTGGGCTACGTGGGTGAAACTAGCAGAGAACTTAGATTTAGAGTGCAAGAACATAAATCAGCATTAAGAACAGGAAAAGAAAATGCACCCTTAACTGAGTATTTCTCAAGTGCTGAACATGGCTGCAATGACTTGCAGTGGTTCATACTGGAGAAAATAACCGGCAATATGAGAGGTGGTGATCTTGAGAAAAAGAGAAAATTAAGGGAACAATGGTATATTTGTAAGATAAAGACAGTCGTAAGTGGCCTTAATTCACATGAAGATTGGATGTCTATAATTTCTTGAGAATAGCACCCAGCGGGCTACGGGTCTTGAACCAATGAATATTGCACCCCATTGAGTACTAGTTCTTGGCTATTAAGTTGATAAAACTATGGGGTATGGGTCTAGAAATAATGAATACTGCACCTTTTTTATCATTAGTTCTTAACTTTTTTAGTTGATGAAACCACTCTCGTAATAAGGAAGGAAAAAGTCACTTGAATTTATTATTAGATTGCGCCTTATTAAGATCTGTATCAGGTATGGTTCAATTAAAATGTATTTTGGAGATAACATTTGAGCCGGTAAGAGCAGAATAAATGTAACCATCCTTGGTGGGGAGAATTAGGTGAGAGGAGACAAGGTTTACAAGGGAGTGTGATCACTGCATGCACTAAATAAATTTGGATTTCCGTCTATCTATATTGTGGGTCATTTTTGAAAATACGAGAAGTAATACCAAAAAATAGCACATGGGGGCGCTGTTCGCAATGCTCAGAACAGTACATGTCTACTTTAGATTACGTAAGTACGTTAGGTACGTAGATTAGAGTGAATGAAAACCGAGGCTTAAATAGCGCGGGAACCGTGCAGGTAAAAAAGATCATTACAAACTACTCGGACGGAAGAAGGGGCTGCCAGTTTGGTTACTTGGCAAGGTGAGCAGGGTGAATAATGGGAGGATTCCTTGTTTTGTGGAGGAGGAGATAGGGATAAATGGGTGTTAGGACACAAACATTTTAGTCAGAAGTACTGTCTGTGTCAAAATTCAGGACAGAATGCCGGTAACAATTTGTTAATAGAAAACGGGAGAAACAGACATGAACATAGAACCCGTTTGTTATGAGTGGGGGATAATCACACTAGGTCAAAAAACAAGATGTGCTTATGCCCCCCTGTAATTTGATTTAGTAATAAATGTATAAGAGAAGGAATCTTGCCCAGGGGGTTGATATGTTTTATCTCTTTGATTAATGATAAAGAGAAAACCAGTTCATCATCAAAATATCTTTATTCGGATATAAAAACATCCAAGAAAAGAGCACATACAATTACACATATTACAATATAATATTGCGAACATATTTAACATTAAAAATCATTTAAAAAGACAAAATAGGGCGTTTCTAAATGGCCTGTCCAGGGCCTTAATGGCCGGGTTACACAGGGGCTACTGGCAAGGCTATGAATTCATAGATTATTAAAGTGCAGGTTGCAAGCATTTATAGAGTGCAAAATACCATCATCCAGAATAAAATACATGATCATAGACTACTTAAAACAAAGTATTATAAAATGGACTATAACATTTTAAAATACCTTTTAACATCCCCAATGCGCTAAACCATCCAGTTCATCATTTACATACTTCTTCGGCTATAACTACTATTATATGCACCGCTTGTGTCAAATTTCATGAAAGACTTTTACTCGTTTTGCCCCATCTACAATACACGGCAAACGAGATAACTTATGTCTCTTGTCTCGACTTCCTTAATTTTGCAGCAAGTCTTAAAAAATTCACAGTGCAAAACAAGGTAAGAGGCTCCGAGGAAAGTTTTAGGTATAAAAGAGCTACCCTGACATGGGTGAATTTATTCGCTTTTAGGATGGTTTTTAAAAAGACAGCCCGCGGAAATTCGTACAATGGACAAAAGAATACAAAATGGAGGGTGTCCTGTGGAGATCCCAGATCGCAGCCACAGGGACCCTTTGAGCCAATGTCTTTTGTGAAACCCGCGGGAACAGCTAAAATATGGTGTAAAAGATCCAGTCTAAATCTGGTGATTAAAAATCTATCGTTTTTGTTATAAATCTGCGCCAGGTAAGGTTCTAGGCCTGCAACAGATTTCGTGAGTATATATGATCGCACTGACCCTTTCAGTATTTCACAGTCTTCTCGGGAGCAGGCTACCCGCCTCAAGTATTCTGCTTTTATGAGTGTTTTTGATTGGGTCGTCAGAGATGTGGGCTCTTCGAAACAACTAGCATAGCCCAGCCACTTAAACTTATCCTTTACGTATTTGAGCCATGGTATTTTATGACCTTTATCCCTTTTAATACAGTCTGTGATTATTTCTCTACTAAGGCTAGCATCTGGATTGGTCCAAATTTTAATCCAGCACATTATTGGTTTAGGACTTATTCTGTCAGAAATGTAAGGGAGCCCTAACTCTTCATGAATAATGTAGGCCGGGGTACTTTGTGGTACTTGCAAAATCCTTCTAAGAAACTTATTTTCCTCCAGTTGTATCATGGAGGTGTTTCTAGTACCCCAAACCTCGCTCCCATACATGATTTTGGAACAACAGATTGAATTATATAAATTCAATACTTCATTCGGTGACCAGCGGCCTAACCTCGTGGCTCGGGTCATTATTGAGCCCATTATACTCGTGTGCTGTTTACACTTTTCTGAGATTAGTGTGGTAAATTTGAGGTATTTATCAAAAATTATCCCTAAATAATTAAAAACCTCAACCTTCTCTAGTTTGTGACCCCCAATGTTAAAACTAAAATTCCTCGTTGGTATTTTTCCTGCTTCCATAATATAGGATTTTGTTAGGTTGGGGGATAAGTCTAGGTGTGCCATAAACCCACAAAAGCCATCAATAAGAGACTGTAGGCCCCTCCCTATTCGTGAGAGGAGTACTGCGTCGTCCGCATATAAAAGGACAGGTATACTTCTATTGACCACTCTAGGACAATCAACCCCGAATTTTCCCAGAGCTTTGTCCAAACCATTTATGTATAACGTGAATAAAAAGGGCGCCAAAATACAACCCTGTCTCACCCCCCCAGTGCAGGCAAAATGATCAGTGAGATTCCCCTCATTGCTGTATCTGACCTGAGCTGTTGTATCCATGTGTAGAGTTTTTAAAATAAAAACCAAACTAGGGTCCACCCCAAGCAGCTCTAGAATCTTCCATAATTTTTCTCGGTTGACTCGGTCAAAGGCTGCCGTCAGGTCCATAAAAGCAAGATAGACTGTCCCATCATCAGCCAAGGTGTACTTTGCCACCAGGTTGTATAAATTGAGGCATTGATCTGATGTGGAGCGACCCGTTCTAAAACCGTACTGGGTATCTGTGATGATCTTATTTTCCTCAGCCCAGTCCATTAAACGGTTTAGAATTATCTTCCCTAGAACCTTTCCTGACACGTCAATTAATGAAATCGGGCGGTAACATTGAGGATCACTTTTATTACCCTTATTAAATAGGGGGACGATGGTGGGAGTTGACCAAGACCTGGGCATTCCCTTTTCCACTGCTGTGTTAAAAACTCTTGTAAGTATGGGAGCCCACAAATCTACCTGGGATAAAAATAAATCGGGGGGGAATCCCATCTGGGACTGGGGCCTTGTTCCTTGTCAGGGCATGTATTCCGTCTTTAATCTCGCCCACTGTGAACTGTACCCATGAACTTGGTAACATGCCTGCATCTGAGATATGTTGAACCATGGTACTGCCCTGGTTATACAACTTTTTGAAATGAGTGACCCAAGCTTCTAGCAAGATATTGCAGGTGACCTTCTTGTTGTTCGGGGGCTGGAAACTAGGATCATTAATCACCCTCCAAAAACGTGACATATCTCTAATCTCGGCTGCCTCCCTTAAATTCGCCCAGGCCTCGTAATGGATAGTGTTTTTCCTCTTCTTTATGGTCAATTTATATTGAGCCCTACATTCCGCTATCCTACTCCTGTCCTTCGGCATCTTTTTAAGTGCCCGTTTTAAATCTTTTTGGGCTCTGGAGCATGCTTTGTCAAACCATTTAGGTGTAAGGTTGAACATTGGTGGCGATTTAATCCTCAATAACCTGTCGATGTCCCTTGCCATACTTTCAAATGCGCTTATCAATTCTTTACCTTTAATTTCTTGATTTAAGCACAACCATATCCCGCTTTCTGGGTATGCAATAAGTTTTTTATAAAATGCTTCCCCATCAGTGTTGGACCAACGTATTCGCCTGCCCTGGTCCGTTGCTTCCAAATTTCCCCTTGTCGTCCTGGGCCTTGACTGCACAGGTGGATCTGCATCCAACAATGACAACACCAGGGGGTTGTGGTCACTAAAAATACTAATCTCTATATTAAAATCTATGATCCTACTTTTGAACCCATGTGAAACAAAAATAAAATCAATGATGGTATCCCTTCCCCTGCCTTTAAAAGATGGATTGATGATGTTAGGGATCCTGGGCTTGATTAAATCCATTGTAGGGGCTAGATCATATGTGCCCAGAATCTTACTCAATTCGCTGCCTTCCAGTGTGTGTTCAAGGTGCCAATCCGTGATGGATGGACAAGAGTTCCATATTCCCCCGCCCCATTTCAAGTATGGACATGGGTGACAGTTACAATCGCCCACCAGAATCACATTTGGTGGGCATTTTCCCCTGGAATACAGGTCAGCCAATCTGTCCTTCAGTTCAGCCAGCCTCTGCATTGATTGGCCCGCATTATAAAAATTTATCAGTACAAATTTTAACCCCTTTTTACCATAACTAAGACCCTGAATGTTGTCCGAGTTCCAGCCCATAACCTCCCAAGTCCCTTGTAATGCCAGAGACACATACGTTATTAGTCCCCCTTTAGCTCTTCCCATCAAGGATTTTTGGGCGGGCACAAAGAACATTTTGTACCCTTCTAAATGCGGGGCGCTACTATCCAACTCCCATGTTTCTTGAAGGCAAATAATGTGAAACTTTTTGCTGAAATCCAACCATTCCTTGTTTCTTAATTTGGTCGAGATTCCAGCAATGTTCCACGATACCACCCTGAGTTCCCCGACCCCACGGGTGGACTCATTCCTCACTGAGGTACACTGTTTTTGAGACACCAATTATACTAAACTACTCGGTTCTGAAGCTCGACTATTGGCTAGGTAGATAGTTGCAACCTCATTTTGGGGGATTTCAAGTGAGAGAATATTTCCTGTAATGCCAACATTCTCCCTTAGCGTGACATTAGCTGGAGGGGATAAATTTTCCATGTTTACAATGGGAGTCAGTCAATCTAGTTCGTCCATCACTGCCACATCAGACAGTGGGATGAACCTATTTGAGACTGACCCCAGTCTGTACGACCTTGTTATAGGGATTTCCCCTCTTCTGCGTGGCACTTGGCGTAACTCTTTTGCATGGTCCCTATAGAAATAGTTCAAGGGGAGCATTTTTATGGTCGTCCCGCTGTCAAAAGCCACATAACTGTAACCAAGCAATTCTTTTACCAGCTCTGGGTGTCTAAAATTAACAATAACACAGTCTCCTGCAAACTTCTTCTCCGAGGGACCAATCCAAGCTACCCTCCTTGCCATGAGAATATGAATACTCTGATGCTTGGATTCCTTCACGTTATTGTGCAGCCAGTGATTGACCTTATTTATCAAGGAACTTGTGGTCTCTTCTCTTTCCCCATTGTGGGCTGGAACCCCTGCTAAGACTATTGTGTAAGGGCAGGATGCTGGGGGCAGATCCAGCGTCTGCAAACCCGGAGAGCTCTGCACCTGGACATTCGGGAGGCTGTGGGCTGCTGTCGGCCCTTTTGTGCTAACCTCTTGTTGTGGACTCACAAGCGCCAAAATAGGAGGTATGTCTTTATCATTGCTCACAGTTGGAACGACCCTCTGCTTCGTCCCTGCCCGTCCTGGGCAAGGTGCGATCCCTAACCCGTCATGGCTCATGGTTTGTTGGGGCACTGGGTGATCACCCTTTTCCGCTTCTAACAACCTACTGACTTTCTCCTCGATTTTCTTTATGTCTTCCACCAAGGGAGCCAAATGTTTAAGAAAAAGAGCTTCCAATTTGGACTCCAGTATTTTCAATAACTCCTGCGGCCAAACCGTTCTGTTAACGGGGGAGCAGGAATCGCACTGTTTGCAGGGCGGCCTATTACTTCCATCCTCAACTATTATAGGGTCTTTTCTGGAGCCTCCTTTTTTTGCTTTTATGTCTTGTTTGGTTTTACATGTCCCCTTACTTTGTGGCCTAGTTGTGGTCTTTGAGGTCTCAGTGGTGACAATTTCTAGAGAGGGGTCTGGCACTAATAACACTTTTTTTGAGCGGGTGACTACTTCCCTTTCCCTCTCTGGTAGAGCATTGGGATCCCTCTCGCCCCCGGGTGTGATGCCTTCCTGCTCGTGGACTCCCTCATGGGCTCCCCCAGTCCCACTAACCAATATATCTGCCGCAGACCCCTCCACTGTCGGTAACTCTTGATCCCCACCTACTCGCCTGTTCATGTGGACTTGTACTATTGTGGAGCCCTGATTTTTGCTCTGCATGGGAAGTCCCTGACCTGCCGGTATGCTTACCCTAGGCGTAACACATTCCGCTATTGTCCCCAAAGAAGAACGTTTATGTGCCAATAGAGAATCAAGGGACAACCTACGCTCCGTTAACTGTATCTCGTGCGTCAACAGGGATTCGGCTCGCGTAATAAATGCATCCAATGTACCCTTGACTCCCGCCCCTGGTCTAATTGGGGTTTTTTTGGTTTTCCCCATATCACCACTGGGGCTATGGACGTATAATATCGTATGTATGGTTCCTCGAGGTACGTGTTCTCAGAATATCGCCTGAAACTAACCCGGATGTAAGGATCCACAATATATTAGCTAACACGCTACAATGAGTGTTGCCCAACGCTGGTGACACACAGGTGATAACAAGAGTAACGTGTAACACTTCAATTTGTTGTGCCCCCAAATTTGGTGTTTGACAATAGGCCAACAATGTTTAACCTACACGCCCCTCCCCTACTTATCTTACAGATCTCAGAAGTCCTTTTATGGCTGTAGACAGATGCCCAACTTGCCTCGCGAACCAAATGGAATGGCCCTGCCCGGCCTCTGTCGGCCTCGGACGGCCACAGACGGTCCCGCCCTTGTCCCGGGCTTCTCCCGGCGCCACCCGCGTGCTACCCGCGACGCGGGGGTCAAGGACCGTTAAGTAGCGCCTCCGGGCGCGCTGGCGGCGTGTTTCCGGCCCCAGGGGATCCTGGGAAATGTAGTTTTGGCGTGCGCTCCCCCCACACAGCGGCCACCACAGCAAGCGACGGCGGGAGGGAGACGCCGCGGGCACAAGGGACTTGGAAGCGCCAGGAGCTGTGGCACACTCAGGTAGGTTTCATTCAATTTCCCCACCTTCCACCACCTTTCAACTTCATCCCCCGCTCTGCCGGGGTCAAGGACCGTTAAGTAGCGCCTCCGGGCGCGCTGGCGGCGTGTTTCCGGCCCCAGGGGATCCTGGGAAATGTAGTTTTGGCGTGCGCTCCCCCCACACAGCGGCCACCACAGCAAGCGACGGCGGGAGGGAGACGCCGCGGGCACAAGGGACTTGGAAGCACCAGGAGCTGTGGCACACTCAGGTAGGTTTCGTTCAATTTCCCCGCCTTCCACAAACCTTTCAACTTCGTCCCCCAGTTGCTTTTATATATAAAAAACATGTTAATACTACATACAAATTAGATATCAACCCGCCAATTTAGGGGGTAGTAGACTTAAGCGTATACATGTTTTACTGATGTAGGCTTTTGTTGTATTTTAGAGCAAGGTATAATATGCTCTGATGTGAAAAGGAACTGACGAAATTCGCATGAGGAACAGATCTCTATAGGATGAGCATTCCTTTATACGAGCTTTAAACAACAAGCGCACATTTGGAACATTAGCGGGTATACTTCACTATTGATTTTAACGAGGTATGTATTTTCGTTAGGAATAAGGGATAGTCTATGATAAGTGATGAGGTAACATGATTACGAATAGCCTAACTAGGTTTCAATTTTATCACCAATATAGCCCAGAACAAGCCAGATGCGCGTGATGGAATCATAAAACGTGGGATTGGCCCAGCGCGCCGTAATGGGCTCATCTAGGAGAATCATACTAGTAAGTCTTCAGTAAATAACATGCGTCATAATATAACCAGAAGGAGAAATAAAATAAAAAGAAATCCCCATAATACTAAAAAAAAAACAGAAAGTTTAATGACGTTTATTATGTGTGTTCCTAGATTAAGGAAGTAGTAACCAGCCTCATAGATGGATGTAAGAGCATAACAATTTTTGTCAAGTACACTATAGAGTGAAACATCATTCACCTGCCTATTAGTAAGTTGAAATACACCCCCTATATAAAAGCAAGATGGGAGGAGAATATGAATAGCAAAAGAGTGTATTTGAGTGTTATGAGTGGATGCAGTGTCATGTGTAAATATATGTACTTTCAGTAATAGGAATGGCTACATATTACTGATTCGAGTGAGTAAGGCTATTTGTGTGGGGCTTTTGGCATGGTGAAAAGGCACTGATGTGGCTTGGTGGCCTGCAGGTTTGGTACTAAAGTGTCTTTCATTTTCTTTTTTATAAAAATTGTGGTCATTCATACAAAGACTATGGTGTTATTGACTGTAATTTTATGAAGCGTTGTTTGATTGAATTCATGAAATGTGTTGATGTTTATGGAACAATGATATGTAAGACTATTATTCATATATATATATATATATATATATATATATTACCTACTGGCGGTCGCCAGTAGGTAGTTATAGTTAGGACCTTGTTTCCATAGGGAATCCGCAACATTCTATTTTGAATAACTTTGGCGCCGGTCGACGAATCCTCGCGAATATTTCAAAATAGGTGGGGCGCTACGCTCCGCTCCTACCCTGAAAGTCTCGGGGGGATTCATCAAGCGGGGGCTGAGATAAAAGGGGGGTCCCAAAACGCGTTTTTCCCATGCATTTTTCCATAGGACCTTTAGACACAGCTACAGCCCGAACGGCTGAACAGAGTTCCTTGAAATTTGGCAGAGAGGTAGTCTACAGGTCAAGGAAGTGCCTTTTGTAGGTTTGGTGTAAATCTGTTCAGTAGATTCTGAGAAAATAGCCTTTAAATCAATATATATATCTGAGCCAGCTTACGGTGCGCTTACGGTGCGCTTACCGTACGCGTACGGTGACGTGCGCGAGCGCGATTCTGTTTGGCTGTTAGATCTTAGTAAACATTCGAATCGGTCGAAACCAGGAAGCGGCGGCCGCCATTTTCTCTCTCGCACTCAGAGTGTGGATTAAAAAACAAAGGACAAAAACATGTAAAGGGGCTGTTTAGACAGCTCCTAAGCACCTAGCCATGTTGAGGGAGTCCCCAAAGATCCCCCAAGACCAAAAACTGAATTTTAATTTTTTTGATAATTTCGCCGATTACGCTTACCGTACGCGTACGGTAAAAATTATATAAAAAAAAAAATTATCCATATTCTCCCCACCCCATGTGCAAATGGTGCCCGAAGGACACCATTTGTGCATGGCATAATAAAGATATGAAAAATTAAAATATTACCTTTCACAACGAAGCGCATCATATGTCCTCCATGTGCGCATGGTGCGCGAAGCGCATGGTGCGTACATGGCCCATCTAGCGTAACGTGGGCACGCGGTGCGCGTAGCGCACCGCGTGCCCACCGTGCGTGCACGGCACTAACTGCGTAAAGTGGGCGCGCAGTGCGCGAAGCGCACCGCGTGCTCACTGGGCACGCACGTTGCGCGAAGCGCACCGTGCGCGCACGGAACGAACTGCGTTAAGTGGGCGCGCATGCCACGAATGGCGTAAAGTAACTTAGCATTTAAAAAAACGTACAAATTCACTGAAAAAACCATAGGTTTCACACACGTTATAGTTAGGAATTAGCATTTAAAAAACCTTGCAAATTCACTGAAAAAACCATAGGTTTCACACATGCTATAGTTAGCGGAAATTTTACTGATAAAAAACCAATGAAATTCCCCCGTTATAGTTAGTGCAGGCAACTATAACTCACGCGACCGCAATCTTCTGCTGATGACATATGTGTCTTTATGAAAAAAAAATATTTGTAATATATGTATAGCTAAAAAATGTATGGAAGAAGACATGGGCAAATAAGTGTCTAAATACAGTATTAGCATCAGCAGAGGAGTGCGGTCGCGTGAGTTATAGTTGCCTGCACTAACTATAACGGGGGAATTTCATTGGTTTTTTATCAGTAAAATTTCCGCTAACTATAACATGTGTGAAACCTATGGTTTTTTCAGTGAATTTGCAAGGTTTTTTAAATGCTAATTCCTAACTATAACGTGTGTGAAACCTATGGTTTTTTCAGTGAATATATATATATATATATATATGTTTACATTATAGATTTTTAAAGGACGGGAGTACATAATATAACGGTCTTGATAAAGAAGGTGGAATGAGATAAAGCCTTCGGAACGTGTTGACGCCTTTTTCTGTTGCCACAAATCCATCTATACGAACATCACCCTAGATATTGATGATATACAAGGCATCAGGGTGTTTGTACATAAGTTTAACCGTGGATTATGGCGATTTATGACAAAGATTTCTGTCTGTTTTAACTCTTGTGTTATGATATTTTAAAGAATTGTGAATGTGATTAATTGTTTTTAGTATTGTTACATATTTTTCATGATGATTCTATGGACAAAAATGGTTTTAACTTGAAACAAATTCCTTTTTTCCTTTTTAATCTTGTATAAAATAATAAATGGTTTTAATAAATTACAATCATTACCTTATGAACAATAGGTGTTTGTGCCAATACATTGTAGTCACCAGTTGAGCGGTAACCTTTATGAATGGTGAGTGTGTGTATGGAGTCGGGGTTTGGCATATGAAAGAAGGTGTGAATGAAACAATATACTACAATAATCCCAGAGGATAACATTTTTAACCAGAAAACACGGTACTATATAGACAGGAGATAGCGGGTAGGCGTAAATACCCCATTGCGCAGTGCTGGGACACGATATTGTCTGAGCTAAAACAAATAGACCAGGAATCTGATAATAATAACTTGCTAGATGGTGATGGAAACAGGACTAATGCAAATCCTTAAAACGATAAATGACTCAGGTACTATACATAACAATGTGGCACTGACATCATGCAGGAGAACACAGTGGATAAATCAGGGGACGGGGACAACTTCAACTTTCTGCTTAATTTGATACCCTGTGGAACAGGGGCCCGGACTGGGGGATAAATACTCTAATCGCACAACCATTTATAATAATTTGAAACAAAACGGATGTGTTAGTTTGTTTTAACAAGATCATTTTCATGTTAAACATACATTTCATTATGAGATGTATTATAGAACTGACGGATCCAATTTAACTGCATTGGGCAGATCGTATCACACATATATCGGGATATGGGATATGGTGGAATAGAGTGACAATTACGAATATCCCTACTGGGCACACAAAATAAACTGTAATTATTGCCAATGATTTAAAGAGTATGGCATATGCATGACACATCCAATAGAACCTATCTGTAATATGTTTATAATCATGTTAGGAATGTATTGAGTTTATTTGTCTGATCCCATTGTATTTCTTATATCATATACCATGTGAAATCTGTATCAATAATATAAAAACTGCAGATAAGAATGCAAATAAAGAAATAAAAAATTACCATTCTGTATTCTGTCCTGTGGTATTTTGGAACCTGTTGCTATCTACGAGAATTACAAATATAAAATGGGGAAAAAAATGAGGGAGAAAGTGCTAGAATGTGCCGTATTTAAAAGAATAGGGTTCATTGCTGCTCATCAATAACATTCGTAAATATGCATCCCAAATGCAACAAATTCTGTGAATCTGCACTTTTGCGACCTTTTTTTACCTTAATGCATCTGGCCCTTGGTCTTGAAATGTGACATCTATCAGCAGATGAAGGGCTCCACCATAACACGTCCAGCACAGACACCATCGCTAATATCTGACAAACCACTCTTGTATGTTTATTTGGACTACTGCGGCCCATTACAAACAGATAGGGATTACAGGTATATCATGATTGCTGTGAATTCCTGCTTTAGATTCTGATAGGTGTGGCCTCAGTGCTCGGCTGATACTCGAACTGTTATAAAAGATTTGCAAGTCTTTATAGGGACATAAGCAATTGGCACATTATATTTTGACCATGGCCCCACGTTTAGCTCTATTGCTTACAAGGAAGGCATGGGAGGTTTGGGTGTAGCACTGCGGTACTCCTCTCTGTACCATCCCAAGGGAAATTTGGTAGTGGAAAGGAAAAACTGGGACTTAAAGCAGTCTTTAATAGCTAGAGTATTAGGCTCGGGTGAGAGTTGGGTAAAACATTTGTATGTAGTTCAACGAGCATTGAATAATATGCCAAGAAGTTCTCTATCGGGTGTCACTCCTTATGAGGTCCTAATTAGGACAAGAATGTGGGGACCTGATCTTGATTGTGAAGGCACAGTGGCAGGTGAAAAACCTTTTTTCATCCATAAACATTTGGCTGTTTTACAGGAGCTAAATGAATGCTGGGCACTACAAAGTAATGTCCAGGTAAAGCAGACCGGCACTGGGGAAGTAAAGTCAGTCACACTAAGACCTGTTTGGGTCCCTAAAGTTGGGTAACTTGTCAGAGAGAAAATTGCAGACAAAAAAGAATTTGGGCCATCATACAGAAAGCCTGTACCTGTCCTGGCTGTTGAAGGAACAAGAATTGTACTTCTGCCGCCTCTTGCCGGAAAAAAGGAGTAAAGATTTGTCTCAATTAAGTTGATCGAACCACACTATGTGGCCAATACTTAATAGTAGGCCTCGTGGACTCCGGAGTAGCCAACGCCCTCCATCTCACTACCATACAAGAAGTTCGAACAGAAAGACTCATCACGTTTGAAGAGTCCCCTGCACGGAATGATGGACTATGCAATAATGCCATGGGACTCGCTCCTCTCGAAACTAAAGTTCATAATCAGAATCAAAATCAAAAAAACAAATTTTAATTCGACCAAACACAGATATCTACATCAACGTGCCTCAATGAGAGCAAGCTACAGTTTCCACAGGACCTGCGGAAATAACGAAAATTGATCGAACTGCATCTGGCTATTTCATCGACTTTGATACCTTTTCATTGGATCCCAGTGAACCTGAAACGATGCCAGCCCAGAAAACACGCAACCAGCAAAGAAAGACCATTATTAAAAAGACTTACCTGGTATCACCTTGGATAGAACTCTGGGTAATTACTGGGATACTTTTGTTTCTTTTCTGGATAAGCTTAGTAACTGTTTTTAGCATGCTTATAAATGGAACTTACCTTTGACAAAGCTCTGCAGCACAAAAAGTTAATCTGATTCTGAAACCTCACCTATCATCAGATCGCGAACAAAGAGACTTGTCGTCAGTGAACATTACAGCAGTCCCTATACCTGATGGTATCGTGTGGGACAAGGTTGATTACAATATATTTGGTCCGACCGTACTTTTAAAAGTTCCACATTTATTTAAAATATCATTGAGTGATATCATTACCTCCAGTACATTTTCCGATTATTGGGATTATGAAACTGTAAATAATATGCTGTCTGATTTAGAAAAATCTGCTGCCTTTTCTAATTGTGAAATGTTGGATGGCACATCAGATTTTGAAACAATGTATTGCTATCAACATTATGGTCATCATTTTCTGCATAAATCTGATAATCCCAGCAATGTTTTTACCTACCACCATTGGGAACATTGCCCTGATTTATTCTGCTTCCTTTATTGCCCAGTTGTCTGAACAAGGTTTTTACTTATGGAAAGACACTATAGACTTAAAATCTGTCTGGGGTACTAGACATTGGCAGGTCCAGGGAACAGAAGCGGTATTTCGAGCATGCCTCATTCCTCAGCAAATAATGTTTTTGAATGAAACTGTGCAACAAACTACCTGTCTTGGAATAGCCAAGAACAAAGACTTAAATACATCGCAGATACCCACACCGAGGGTAACATAACATCACGAGAAGGGATTGCGTTAGATGAGATCATGCAGTACAATAGATCAGACCCTGATTGGAAGGCATTGTTAATTTGGCCCACAGACACCAATAGATGTCAGGAAAGATTCATGGGTAAAACCAAAGGCTTTAATATCCACAGGCCGGATCCACGCTATGTACAGAGAGAACATCCAGAGGTTGTGAAGTTATATATATAGTGTTGGGAAGTTATGCCTTGATTGGCTAAGAACCTTGACACTGTCACAGGTGAAACAACACTTATTCTTGCTTACAAAGGATGTGGATCTAAGGGATTTTTTATTGGGTCCTAAAAAGCCACACCAGAAATGTTTCTATTATGCCGTCTATAATGAAACCTGGAAAATATCCCAACAAGAGGACGCGATAGAGATTACGTGAAATAGATAGTATAAACATAGCGAAAGTGGAGAAGCGTGGCTAGTGGAGAAGTGTGGCTCAATGATTAGAGCGGCAGACCCTGATGCAGAGGTCTAGCCTGGGACCAGGGTTCAATTCCCCGCCTCGGTGGGTCTTGGGCTCAAAAATTCCACGGACCTTATAATTCTCACCTCGGTGCCTATTCCAATCATGGAGTCCCACTCTGCTACTCTGGGCAATAGCTTGCTTAATCTCCACAACGGCCCCCACAACGCTAAGGATGCCTGGCCTCCACCTTGGGGGTGCCCAGGAGTGGACGCCTCACAGGGAAAGCCAGGATGGGTTCCACAGCGGTATTTGTACAAGCGCCTTGAGACCCTTGCAGGTGAGTAGTGCGCTATACAAGTATCAAATTTACATTTCAAATTTACGTAGCCATGGATGGCAATGGCTTAACTACACTAACCTCCAGGATATATTCACTGGGCAACATTGTATCTTCTGCAATAGACATATTAGAACAGGATTTGTCCATATTACAACACGGGCAATCACAATTGTGTTCTATTATATTGTTAAGCTGGACACTGAAAACTTTGCACGCAGGCTATGTGCCTTTGCGGTTCATCAACAGTGCATCTCTGTTTTCTTCCTACAACCTAATAGAAAAACAGATAGCAATGGCACAAAGGGGAGCAAAATATACAATGGTAATTATTGAAAAACTGGATAGATTAGCCTTTACAGTGGCAGAATCACCATCCACAGAATGGTGAATCCGGTCACTACTTTTCAATTTTCAATATTCCCTTGAACAAAAGCAGGCAGGCAGGTATGAAGAAATGGGTAGGGAATTAATCAAGGAATCTTGGGAATTACCGTACAGATTTTAACGCCGGAGAGGAGATAGAGAAGTGTTTTTGAGCGGTACAAACTGTGAGGACACTTTAAGTGGATCACTCATATGTCAGGATATAATGCTGCATGGGGCCTGTAACGGTTCAGTTCAAACCTATCCTGTCACTTGAGGGGTGCCCCAGCTGCCGTGATCACTCCAGTGTTCAGGCTTCTTTCGAATGGAAGTTACTTGATGCTGAACGATAAAGTTTGCTGTGGCATGCTTTAGTCATCGCATACGTGGTAACGGTGAGCTCCAGGGTTACTTGCTGTATGCAAGTATTGTTTCCACTAACACATACAGTCAGGGAGGCGCTGTTATGGCCTTTGCTGAATGTTTCATTAATACAGTTTGATGCTTTGAGCAGAATGAAAGCCATACTTTTACAGAAGTCCATGCCCTTAACCTCCACTCGAGAGACTTTTGATTTCCAGATCGCAAGGTCTTCAGCAGAGATACAAGCGCTCATACATACAAACTGCCCCTTCCATTTCCCAGAAATGGTAAACCGTACCTTTAACATATCTGATACGACAGGCATCGTCCACCTATTTAAGACCATAGGTTATGGACTATTAGGCACCTTTCAGGCGGTCCTCAAAGTTATACCGAACTTTATACACTCCATATTTGGAAGCATTTTTGGAGGACTGCCGCTGAGCCTGCTTCTAATAGCATGTATCCTGATTGTTAGTTTTCTGCTATGCAATGGATATCCTAGTCACCAAGGAGATGGAAAAGACACTCCAGGGGCGTAAATACCGTGATTGCATGGTACAACATCTAGGCACACCTCACCTGAGAGATCTAAGTGCGTCTTGGTTCCTGTCATTTTGACCAGTCTGGATGGACAGCATCTTACCTTTCCTCCAATGCCTGTTTTGCGGAGAAGAATGCGTGTTGGATCTCTGTCTGACACTCCCATCATGTGCGCAACCGGACATTGATGCTTTACTGGACCCGATAACAGACCATGTTCTGCAGTGTCCCCAGTGTATTCCAATGTTGATGGCGGCATTCCCAGAGCCACCACAGGTAATATTGGCTCCTGTCGGTATGGACATTGGCTCCTCCTATGCCACCCAGGCCTTGGATGGCGCACAGGCAGCCACAGCATCAGCTGTGGACAACACAGAAGATCATCTGTGCTCAATTGACAAAATCTGCAATGTGTTACAGGGACCGTCGTCTGCAGAGGCAGGCAAGAATAATGTTACGTCTACCAGCCAGGACACATAAACATTTAACTCATTCGGCCCACCATGAGCTGAGAGAAATTCTAAATTTTTGAAAAAAAAACCTAAAAATTGGAACTCCATAAGAAAATTGACATTCTTTTTGGGCATGCATGGCTTTCAAATGCCAGTAGTAGTTCAAACTATAGCTACGGACACATTAGAGCTATAGCTTGAATGACAATTCCTTTTTAAACATTTAAAGATTTTTTAGAACTGTTTATTATTGCTATTAGTGTACCAATATAGTCAACCTAGCAGTATGTTGAGAATTAAGCTATGTTGTCCATTTAGAAACGGAGTGGGTATTATATTCCATATAGGTACCCTGATATAGGCCCAGGTAACTTCATAACCCTTCACCTATATATTTCCCTAAATTACACTTATAACGGTTTACAGGGACTGACCTTTTACCTAGATACGACACTGCATTCAGAACGCGGGTTTTCCCTTGTTCGAAATCCCATACATTATGCATGAGGATTCTTGGAAGCACAGCAGGACTACAATATCCTGTATAAAATCTATGTATAAAGTTCATGCCCGATGTCATCCTCAGGCCAACACTGTAATACAGTGAGGTAGGACCCCTGGGGAGACCTATGAGTATATATACATCACATCTTGCTAAGATAGACAGAGGATACCAAGACTTCCCGGCGGACACACTTATGCGAGACGCTGATTTTCTTGTATGCAGACACTCCAGCTCGCAGTGGTCTAACATCCCTTGCAGGGTATCCAACCCGAGACCAGGACAGGGTCCCACAGTTTCTCATTTCAGGTAATAGGATTGACTTTATCATGGAGGGATTCTTGGCTTAACCCCTACACACATGCTAGGTACACTTAGGTAAATCTAGTTAGGGAGGCATCGTAGGAGTGCGCATCTTTTATTGACATGTATTTTATATAATCGTATGTATTCTTGATTATCACAAGATGATAGAACTCTGTCCTCCTTTTACTTTCATAGTGCTTCTAATTATTCATGTCTGTTACTGTTTAGCGATTGTTGCAACTCATCTATCTTACACCAGAATAACAACTGTTCAATAAATACTTGTTGAAAACGCCCAGCCTGTTTATTCTGTGTATCTCTCTAAGACAGACTAAGTAAGCACGAGTGACTGAGCGAAAAGTGGTATGTTGTTTCCACGGTCCAGAGGGGTCAGGGTTGTCATGTTCGATGGTTACCAAGAACTATTGTTTCCTTGGTAAGAGGAGATTATAGTTGCACTGTGAGCTAGCTGGTACAAAAGGCCAACATACCCGATGAGGGTGTTCAGAATCAGTTTGACTCCAATCCTACAGTGTATGCTGTCCGAACGCGCGGATCCTGTATAAGTTTTTATAGGAATTACACAACACAGGATTCTGTGCTTGACCACATGTTCCATATAGTCAGCCTTTCATCCTTCCAATGTCTATTAAATGAATACATTTGGTTGGGCATTAGTCAACTGCTTTTCACTCATTTAAGGTGGATTAGAACATTGGAATGTGGAGCACTCCATTGTAGACAATGGAGTGCTCCATGCTTCTACGGGTGCCTGTAAAGGCCCGCAGACCAACATTCCAATGTCTTACAAAGGCCTCTCGGAGCTCGAGGGGATTTAATTTGTTAGAACATTCTGCCCTCTAGTGGCAGAATGTTCTAATAGCCTTATAGCCCTTCGTAGCAGGGCTATACCACTATTAAAGTCCCGCTGCTTTTGTTAAAGTCCCTCGCCTTCGGCTCGGGCCTTTAACGCTGCAGCGGGCCTTTAATAGCCGGTATAGCCCGCTACGGTGGGCTATAAGGCTATAATATGTATCTTGGGAGGAGTATGTTTTATTAGGTGAAGGTTCTTGCTTACAACTCTAAGAAAACAGAACATTTCTCAGGTGAACAGTCAATGCACAGAGTCTCGTCAAGCCAGAATATCTACAGGTATTTGGTTAACTTTGAATTTCACATTTGTTAACCAAGACAAATTTCCAGTTCCATGAAGGAAGCAGATTTGAATTCTAAATCCATCACTTTACTTACAATGGTCATATACTTATTTTCCAGACTTTCATCAGATGAGCCTTACAAATATCCAACTGTGCTTAACTCACTCCAAAGTTTACTTGGTAAATTCCATTTGAAGATGTTATGCACTGTGAGGATTTTAGTGTATTATATGCTATGGCTGTGCAGCCTTACCATGGAATACACTGGCAAAATATTTCTTTGGTCCATCAGGCTTGGTTGCACAACCTTAAGCTCAAACCTTGGTAGCCAAGACTTCAATTAGCAAGGCTTGAACAAAGAAACTAACTTAAAGCATTTAACAGTACCAAACAACAAGAACAAGAAGAAAGCCACCCAACACAAAAGAAATACAACACCAATTTATAAGAAAATTATTATATTTTTATGGATTTTCAGAGTCTAAGATGAGCAACATCCAACAGAGCATTTCAGAAATATTGGTTTTCAAAGAAATCTTAATTTTTAATCCAACAGCTATAGCTGTTAAGACATATATAAACTGCATGTCCTACTTAATAATATACAGCTTCCTGTCCTAAGGCTCTATAGGCCTTCCTTAAGGAAGACTTACATATATTGTTAAGGGAAGTGGGGGCTTTGCCACTAGTTTGAACTGCAAAGTCAAACTAGCATTGTTACCACTACCCTTCCAGTCTGCAGTGGCAGGCTGGGAACCATTTTGTACCTGATCACACACAGGGTGGCACAAACAGTACTGAAGCTCTGGAAGGACACTTTGCCGAGGTACCATGTAAAATATACTAGGGTACCATATAATAGGGACATACAGTAAGTTAGTCCTTGCCAATTGGGGATAGCTATTCTTTGTAATGTGTTAGAACACTGGGACTGAGTTCTGATTAGTGGTGCTCAGCGCACTCTCGGAGTCAATACACCAGCAGCATAAGTTAAATAAATGTGGGGGTGAACATGTAAAAAGAGGCATTTCCTTACATACACAGTAAACATTTTCTTGATCAACCTTTATTTAAATAAGGCCACTTAAAAAGATCAGATTTGTGTGACATTCATTGCACATATTAGAGCTTATGCACAAAGTTTATAATCAAATTTACTTTCACTCAAAGTGATTCCTGGCAGGCATAAGCCCATCTACAGTTGCAGAAATCTCTGCCAAGAGTGCAGACAGACATTTCTGCACACATAATTTCCACTCATGGGATAGGAATTAGGGCTTTTATGAGCGTTGCAAAGCATTGTTACCCTTGGATATTTGTGATCGTTCACAAACAACTATGGGGCATATCAGCAAGGGCCGGCAATAATTATCGCTAAGCGCACTTAGCGCTAGGATAATTATTGCCTGCTATCGCTGCTTTCTATTGCGGAGATCGCGTACTATCAGCAACGCTTCTCTCCAAAGCGATAGAAATGCAAGCGTTAGCTGGAAAACAGTGTGGTTATTGCTGGAAATCCAGTGATAATCGCACTGTGACCGACGATACCTTGCTGATAGGGCAGGATGGTTTTAGCCATGTAATCCACCTCCCATTGGATTACATGGCTAAGTCAGAACTAAGGCAGGCGTAAGGAAAGTAGCGATAACCATGGTTAGCGCTACTTTTCTTATCGCTATGCTTGTAAGCGATTCCCTTGATAATTGGAGAAATGTCGGTTAGCGACATTTCTCCAGTTATTTCGGGAAGGAACGCCCACTTTGCATCTCATCAGAGATGCAAAGCTGGGCGTTCAGAAAACAGGCGCTAAGGCAAGGATTCACGCGATAGCGTGACCTTGCTGATATAGCAATAAAAGTATTGCCGCTTTTCGGCTGAAAACGGCTGCAAAAGTGGCGATAAAATTTTATCGCCGCCTTGTAGATATGCCCCTATGTTTGCCAGCATTGACTAACTTCTCACATTTTCCTTTTCAGCCTAGAAAGGATTGTATTTTGCTACAGACATGGGCTGGCTTAAATCCAGGGTGGGAAGGGAAATGTATGAATCCCAAGAGTAGCAAGAGTTAAAAGAAGGGGTTTCTGCACAAGGGATTGAAAGAAATTAAGAAATAATGTGCATTTAAATTGGGGATTTTTCTTCCTCTGTACTTCCTCAATGAGATCTCTCTCTATAGAAGGGATCGAAATCTGATTTGGAAATTATGTGGTTTTCCAAGGGGTCCGCATGGTAACATGAATACTTTTAGAAATATTCCATGTAGAATTTGTGAATTCAAGAAAGTAGTAAATTTACACCCAGACATAGATGTAAATCTTGGAGTATACAGTTATCAGCTATATTATTTTCTGCTACATATTTCTTTTCTCGCAAAGGCCCACTTCTGTGAGAGCAACTCCTACTTACATTTGGAAAACTTGAAAGTTATATTCGGAATAGTTCTCTAGCTGTTGTGCCTCATGCTGAACGGCTTTTTTTGCAGCGTTGCCATCTGGGTTCTTTTGCAGAAAGCATCATCCATCAAAAAATACAAATTAGCGTTCAGATTCTTATTGCAAATAAGCGCTGCCAAAAGTCCTTTTAACTCTAATATCTGTGACACTTTACAGAACTAGCTGGAAATAGCTGTTTTTTCAACAGACAATTGTTCTCTTGCCAGAAAGCAAAACAAATAAATAGAACACATTCTTGTTTTATTATACTTTTCATCAGGCATTTTAAATGCTAACTACACCGCACCCATGTTTCATCCACCAATATATGAAAGTAGAAACAGTCAAGATGGATTATTCCATACTTTTGTAAACTAAGGATAACCAATATAATGCTAATGTCAGCAGAGCTGGAATAGTGAAACAGGGTACCCTGTGTCTATCAGAATCACACGTGTTCACCTATTATTATAGCCTTATAGCCCGCCGTAGCGGGCTATACCGGCTATTAAAGGCCCGCTGCATCGTTAAAGGCCCGAGCCGAAGGCGAGGGACTTTAACAAAGCAGAGGGACTTTAAAAGCCGGTATAGCCCTGCTACGAAGGGCTATAAGGCTATTAGAACATTCTGCCACTAGAGGGCAGAATGTTCTAACAAAACAAAGCCTTCAGGGAGCGCGAGGGGAATCATATCCCCTCAGGCTCCCTGAAGTCTTTGTTCACAGCCAGAGCTGTGAACAAAGACACATTGGAATGTTGGAGCTCCGGGCTTATACCAGCCATTATAAGCCCGGCGCACTCCATTGTTTTCAATGGAGCTACCAACATTCCAATGTTCTAATAGCTATTATTATTTAGAGTGATCTTTTTAATAAAACAGGCCTTTCCGAGTATTGGGGTTTTTGATGTAGTGTTGCAATCTGGTCTTCCCTGTAAGAAAAGGTTCAACAAATGGGGTCACTGAAAGGATAATGCTGGCCACCTGTGGGGTGCTGCAGGAATCAGCATTTAACCTGCTACCTGTTAATTTGTATCTGTATCATACTCGGTTGTGTCACTTGTGCAAGGGCAATACCGAAATCTGTCTTGATTTCTATGACATTACCTGTCGTCCGTCTTCTTGGATCCAATCCTTACGCTTGAGATACCTCTCCTTTCGGACTGAACCAATTCCCTAGCTGAAACAAAAGTTTCCTCCAAGATAACCCCCGTTATACAGGAATCACCACAAACGAGAGGAACTAATGATGCACTTCCAGTAACATACAACTTAAAAGCCACAAAACAAACAGCAAACTGGAAATAATCAACTGCCATTCCCAGGCAGTAAAAGGTGGGACTCGGGACTGCATCAAGGAAGGCCTGGAATTCGAGGAATGAAAATAACCAGTTAGTAACTGGGGCATTACCTCCTAGTCTGTCTACCTGGATGCAGTCCCTACGCTTCAGATGATACCCAAGCAAACCAGTCACTATTTCCAGACACTAAGGTAGAAAAAAACACCAGCTAACCACATGGTATGCAGATTAAAAGCAGATTTTATAACAACAAACAAAATAAACTGCTTCTCATGATACAAAACTAGCAGAATGACCCTCCACCTCAGACAGGACATGATCCCCAAGTGAGGAAGAAAAATGCCCACCCAATTGCAACCAGGACAGAAAAGTGTGACGGGAACTCCAAGTAGCTGCAGCACACACATCCCTCAAAGAGGCACCTCGAAAGACTGCCCGAAAGGTAGCGACACTGCTAGTCGAATGACTTTGCACCTGTGGGGCAGAAGAAGAGTCAGACACCTGGTAAACCCTCATGATGGCACGTTTAATTCACCTTAAAATGATAGCAGTAGAAGGACAAGAACCCTTATTGGGAAGACCAAAGGTAACACAAAGGGAATCAGTCTTCCAAAAGGATGAAGAACATTCGAAATAAATGGACAAAGCTCTGCAAAGATCTAGTGAATGCAAACTAACTTACTCAGCTGAGGAAGGATCAGGAAAGAACAATGAAATCAGAAAGGAACCTTAGGAAGAAAAGCATTGCCTGGCTGAAGAACAACTTTATTCCAAAGGAAACAGATAAATGGAGAAACTGACATTAAGGCACAATCTTTTCCCACCCTTCTTCCTGAACACACAGCAACTAGAAACACCACCTTCTTCATCAGAAAATTGAAAGAAACCGCATCCAGAGGCTCAAAAGGAGGACCAGTCAGAGCTTGGTGCAGTCCTGGCAGATCCCAGGGAGAATGGGAAACTGGCCTTTGCAGAAAGAAACGCCTAAGAAGGTGAGAGGCCAAAGCCACAATCTCAGAAAGTTGATCTCCCTGAAAGGCTTGAAGAGGCAGTCACCAGTCTGGAAGGGTCGAAACTGCCAAATCCAAGGTGAAACCATCCTGTAGGAAATCTAGAATCCGCAAGAGGTCGAAATCAACCGATTAGTATCACATTAATTAGCAAAGTGCCCCCAATGGCGATCGTACGACTTGCAAGTGGATGGCTTGCGAGACATTTGGGTGGAGGTGGCAACAGACTCTGAACAACCCAGATCTAACAGAGTCATCCCCTGAGCAGCCAAACCAAAGATTGAGATGCTGTAGGGAGGAAGTCACCAGGAGGGGATGGCTCAGAGAAGGAGAAGGAGGAACCACCAAGGATGGCCCACTAACAGCTGAAGAAACAGAGAGAACCAAGGCCTTCTCGACAACCTAGGAGCCACTAAATGAACCTGAGCTTGGTCAGAAACCTCCTTCTGCAACACCCTGGGTATTATGGGGATGGGGGAGTAATAAAGATTACTGGTAAGTAACTGGGGCAATACATGAGGGGCGAACTTACTAGTAGAGTGCCTCCACAGGGTGTAACAGTGGAGGAAGTAATTTGCTTGTGATGGAATGGCAGTAGATGAAGTGCCATTCTCCTTAGTGGTGCTTTGAACTTATGTGTTACATTTTGATGAGCTGAGGCCCATCCCATTCTCCTTGAAGTCTGGAGTTATGTAGTGACATAGGTGTATTTTGTTATTCCAATCTGTCATTGGAGACACACTTTATCATTGTGGTGTACAAGGCATATTTCATCTCTTTACTATATCAATATGTGGCTCTTTTTTCAACATAAATGTAAAGAATTCACTCTGGCCCTAGTTAATTTTTTGTTTTCTCACCCATAGTGCTTAGACCTCTGCTATGTTGTGAGGCTTAATGAACAGACATAAACTACTTTGTGTTCTACATTAATGGATATCACCTCAGTCTCAGTGTATCCCTTGCTACTATGGAACCAGCATGACATGAAAACAGGAGACTAGGTTGACACAGGGAGACTTAACATCAGTTAAAATATTGTGAGGTAGCACCAATGTGTAGTCAATTCATCCCAGATACGTATCTGTTTAAGATATATTAATATGAAGCAGACATTTGTTCCCCACATTCCAGGCGTATTTCCAGAGTTAAGAATGTCATACTGCAGGCTGCGAATATAGCTATGGTTAATTTCCCATGAAGGAAACTCGAGAAGTTATTCTTAATCCTCATGCAAAATTAATGTTTGAATAGTTTATTGGATAGGTCCTGGTGTGAAATTTGGCAACTGCTAGTGTTCAAAGAGATCCCTGGAAGTGGTGTGAGTATGTATTCCAACATTGCACTGGAGGATGTACTGCTCCAAGCTGAGTTCACCAGACCCTGTACATTAGCTGAGAAACAAGACACATAACACTAAAGATTGTGATATCCTTGCTGAGCTTGTAAATGGGAGGACCCCCTTGTAATGATTAGAGTGAGGGTAGAAAGTCATCTTATACCTTTGCACCAGAAGTAGTTGGAGAGGACAACAATGAGATCCAGTTTTATGAGCAAGATAACTAGATCACTATTTAATTACAGTGCTTTTCTGGGTTGACTATTTGTACATGACCAGGCATGCTTAAGAACTTCTCAAGTCTACCCTTACTGACAATACTTGTTTTCCCACAATAGCTTCTAGTGATTCAGACTCGACGTATGCTGGGGACACCTATAAAAACAGCCACAGACGTCTGCGCTGACATAATATTTGGGTAAAAATGACACCAGGCTTTCTCTCCTCCCCAGGGTGGCAAGAGTGGGCAGCCACATAACACCAGGGATCAGTGTGGAAATTCAATTTACCAACAAAAGGTGAAAAACAGAGAATACAAGAGAACCAAATGCAGAGTCAGCTGTAAATTGTATAACCCCAGAAATCACCTGAATTAGCTTTGATATTTCACACTTACCTCAATCAGAATCGTTTGCTACAATAGCTAGTCAGAAAGTTACATCTGAGCAACTCATAGCAGTTAAACATTCAACTTGGTTGATGAGACTGGACTTACTGGTGCCATGTCTCTTACCTTGAATCCTACATCCTACAGTTGATTCGCTTAGTCAGTGAAGTTAGTATGGAGTGCCACGAGGAAATAACAGCCTTAGAATATGGTGCACACTGACCTAGCAATAAATATTACATTGCCCAGCATCCAGAAAGAAGAGAAGCTAAAGAATTTGGACAACTGTCTTTCTGCCAATGTGCTATTTTATACAGCACACCTGCAAATTCAATTGAGCATGGCAAGCCAAACCTGGTGCCGGAACTGAGCTCTTGAATCTCCGTGGCAGTAGCCCTCGCGGTATAAGTGATCCTCACACCTGAGGTGCTGCAAAAGAACCCAGCATGGCTAAAATCTTCAGAGCAGGACTGGCAGCCACGGATAGACTCAGTCAGAACCGAAGGGGGCCCTGGAGGTGGCTGACAGTGAGATCGGAAGAGACATTAAGATGGTGTTGGCCTAATGAGCAGGCCGAGTTTCAGTTGCTGTGGGCCTCCACTTGGTTGGAGGAGATTGCCCATGAGGTCAGTCAGAAGTCCCTGACTACAGCGGAAGCCTAGACATGTCGAGGAGAATGGTCACCCCCACTCTCGGCTAGTGTCAGCCGCAGCGGCCTGAGGCGGCCTACAGAAGCCGGAAAATACTGCGGGCACTGGTCCTGTGAGCGTGGCAGCACTCTCCCTGCAGGAGGCGGCCTCCTAAGACACATATGCTGCTAGAGGAGCTGTGCCTGCATGATTGGGGCCAGAGGTGTGGGAATCTTGCTCCCCAAAGCCAAGGAAACCAGAGGTGAGCAGGGGGTACTCGTCCCTGTGGGCAGAAGCTGCTCCCTTGCTGGGGCCATCTGTCATAGTGGCTCGGATGCTCTCTTCTGGAGATCTGAGAAGTCAGCCCCCTGGGTGTGGGGGCCTGGGGCACTGTGGGGCTGGGCCTCCTTGGGGCGGTGGCCACAGGGTGACAAAACAGAAGAAGTGAGGCCTCAGAGGTACCTGCCTAATCATTAATTTACACTATGGTATGCACCAAACTGACATGGCTAAGTCCACTGACGGTGGCACAGCAGAACCAGATGGACATACAGGAAACTGACAGGCGCATGCCAGGTGCAGGATTGGAGGCACACACATCAGCAATGCCGGTCCCTGTTGGGGAAACCAAGGTTGCACTAGAAGGCAAAATTGATGCAGTGGCCCTAGACCTGGAGATCCTTCTGGTGGACCACTGAAAATTAGAGGACAGAGTGGAAGAGGCGGGGTCTGCAGAGGCCCACTTGCATGCCAGTGGAATCAAGCTATCCTGACTGAAGAGGGGTGAAACCCCGAAACCGGTCCTAGGATGCTTGTTTCCAGTCCAGGGAGGACATGGCTTGGCAGTTCGGGCTGGACTGTTCCCATGAGGCACAGGGTCAAGACTTATTTGCATATGGCTGGGTTCAAACTGGAATGACATGGTGAGCAAAAAAACTATGGATTTAGGTCCAGATCTCTGTACTGGGGTGACTGTATGGCATTGTTCTGCATTCTGTCCATCAACTGTTGTTTTTGCATTTGTCACCCCACGTGCGACGGGTATGCCCATACGTGGGTCCGTGCTCTCCATGCCACTGGAATCAAGCTATCCTGGCTGAAGAGGGGTGAATCCCCAAAACCGGTCCTAGGATGCTTGTTTCCAGTCCAGGGAGGACATGGCTTGGCAGTTCGGGCTGGACTGTTCCCATGAGGCACAGGGTCAAGACTGATTTGCATATGGCTGGGTTCAAACTGGAATGGCATGGTGAGCAAAAAAACGATGGATTTAGGCCCAGATCTCTGTACTGGGGTGAATGTATGACATTGTTCTGCATTCTGTCCATCAACTGTTGTTTTTCCACTTGCAGCCCACCACTGCAGAACACAAGAAAAATTCAGTCTCTGCAGCAAATGGTAGTGAGGTTGCAGGAGAGGGTGGAGGATGTGAAGGGCCGCTCCCAACTCAATAATGTATGATTGGTCTCCCGGAACGGTTCGAGGGTCCAGTGCCAAAGGGAAACATTGGTGGCTGTGAAACAGCAATTGCAGAAGTTGAATTTAAAATACACACTTTTCTTCCCAGCTAGTCTCCAGGTAGTGGGTCAAGACCGCTCTCCATTCTTCAACACGGCGGCTAAGGAATGGGCAAGAGTTGTACACTGCTTGACAAGCCATAGACCTTGGATTGAGGAGAATGGTCGAGGTGCAGCCCCTGATGCCTATTGAAAGCAACCCCAAGAAAGGATCAGGCAGAAACTGAAAGGGCGAAAGTGGTCACAGAGATACAGTGGAACTGTTCCCTGCCCACAAGCAAATGGTGTGCAGAATTGGAGCAGTCTTCAGAAGTCTCTGGGCAGGGCTCCGAAAACTATATGAGGACTGGAGAGGATGGAGACCTCCAAGTAGTGACCCCCCCATGATGGCGGATGTGCTTGGATGATAGTACCGGCTCCCAGGTGGGGCTATGGAGATGGCTCAAGCGGCTGCCTGTAACATAAGGATAGTCCTCCAGTTGCTTGCAGGAAGGGCATGTTGATTGTCCAGAGGGCCACCCCCTCATCAAATGGCGACCCCCGCCTTTACTTAGAGATTTGTTTTCTACTTAAGTGAAAGTTATGATGTTGGGGTGACGGGCATCTTGGGCATTGTGGAGGTTGGTAGTTTAGAACCTGTAGCGCAAGGTGATTGGATTTGAGGGGTTAGAATGTTTGAAGGCATGTGGGCACTGGCACAGTACCTGGCTGGGGAGCACTGGAGACCTTAATAGCTTGTCAGGGGAAAGATTGGACCCTAAAAGTCCTGTCCTGGAACATAAGTGGCATCAGTGACAAGCTCAAGAGGGGAGTTGTAAGGAAATACTTGCTACATAACTACCACAATACACTCCTGCTGCAGGAGACTCATCTACTGGGCAACTACTGTATATTCCTTGGCCGTGGGAGCTATGTCACATTCACAATTTTCTGGGGGTTCCCGGGGGTGGAATCCTGGCCTCTAGATCCCTCCCACTAAGGGTGAGAAAGCAGAATGGGTGCCAAACTAGTACACAAGAAATGCTATGGTGAACAATTGGTGGTAGGCTCTTGGTATTTTCCTTCGGGCCTACAGTCTAAATGCCTAGAGCGCTCGGGTCCTGGATCGCAGTCACCCCAGACTCACTGACAAGCATAGGGTGAGACCTCAATCTGACATTGCAGGGGTACCTTGATAGGGTGACGAGGTCCAGGTAGAGGACAAGGGCAGATATGCTACTGGCCAACTTTGAAGAGGCCATGAGATTAGCAGACCTATCTCAGGAGACACACCCGGGACAACACCAGTATTCCAAGGTGGCCAAATCCATGGGCACCTTGTGCAGACTAGACTTTCTCCTGGTTCCCAGACATCAGTTGGGCAGGTTCATCCACAAGGACTTTCTCCCTCGAGAGATATCGAACCACTCACCTCTGACCACAGTGGTTTAGAGGGGCATGCCGGGGCTGAAGGGAACATGATAGCTTGATGCCTGGGAATTGACAGACAACTATTGGTCACCACTTCTGACCATTAATTTGTGGAAAACAAGGGGTTTATCCAGTCTGTGGCCGACTTATGGAAAGCATACACACCTGTATTTAGGGGACAGGTACTTCCATACTTGATGGGCATGAGGCAAGAGAGGGATGCGCAATGTCAGTAGCTTGAAGAGAAGCTCCTGCAGTGTGAGGGAGACTATGTCACCTCTCCTTCTAGGGATCGGCCGAAAGGATTGAAGGGGTGAGTCAGGAATACAGAGCCCTGGTACATCGAGAGGCCAGAGCCCAATTCCGAGCAACTCAAGGCAGACTGCACATAGTAGGTAGCAAGGCGGGCAAGCTCCTGGCCGGCATGGTTGGCAGGAAAGATGAACGACAAAGGTGGATACGGGGAGGGAGAACAGGAGAGTCAGGTTTGAGAGACCCCCCCTGGAGATTACACATGCATTTGATGACTATTTAGAGGAGCTCTACAGGACCCATAACAAGGCTGGACAGGATGACCTGATAGCTTTGTTAAAGACTCCCAACCCCTGACCTGACCTGACTTCGATCAGAGGGACCAGCTGGGGAAGAATACTGATATCCCAATTACATAGTAGACCCAGGCCCCAATGGGATCCCGCCAGAATTTTTTTAATATGTGAAGTCCAAAATAGTGAGGCTGATGCTTAATTTGTTTGCCTCAGCCAGGAAGCTTGGCAGATTGTCACCACACATCAGATAGGCAATGATTGTCCAGATACACAAGGATGGAAAACCACCAGATGACTGTGCCTCCTATAGGCCAATCTCACTGATAAACATGGAAATAAAGATTTTAGTGAAAATCCTAGTGAACTGCCTGATTTAGGTAGTGGACTCCCTAGTGGCTGCCGATCAATCCGATTTTATGCCTTACAGGGCCACGAGGCACAACCTGAGGTGGCTGATTGGTTACTTAGATCATAGTGCTGTGGCAAGAGTCTGAGTCAATGGGGTGCTCTCTGGGAGATTTGGGCTATCCAGGAGCATGAGAGAAGGTGTTCATTGCTGGCTTTACTGTTTGCAGTGCCATTGGAGCCAATGGCAGCCTGGATCCGCAAGGACGTGCTGATAGGTGGTCTCCAATGGGACTCAGCAGGATAGATGTCATCTTGTTATATGCAGATGACATTGTTTTATATTTGGGGGACCTTCTCATTCTATACAGAGAAACCTGTACATTTTAGACATCTTTGGATCATATTCAGGGATCTGTATTGACTGCCACAATTTGGTGGTATTCCCTATAGGGGAGGGAGGCCTGGACTGGAATGTACCTGAGTTAAAATGCCAATAGTGCATAGTATTAAATCACACATTAATCAAAGATTTTTCAAGGAAATAGTTTGAACATTATAGATTCCCACAACCAACGAAGGCATTAAAGGAACAAATGGGTCAAATAACGTCCACAAGGGAAATATAGAGTTCAGATTTGGTATCTCAACAAATAAATCAAAAAAGTTCAGTGAGCAAGTTTATTGGAAAAGAAAAATTAAGCATTGGATTCAAGTTATCGTCAAAGGATGGAGTTCAAATCGATCAGCAATTACAGCAGCAGCTGCATAAAAATCCAAAGTAGGTGAGCAAAAACCACCAAAAAGTAAGTCCTGGCTCTGATCTCTAAAAATCCTCATCCAAAATCCTTACCAGTCCTTTGGGGAGTTTGTCTTTATAGTATAGTATAGATGATGCAGTTATGACATTGGCGATTGAACCATAGTGGTTTGCCCATTGCGCAGTCATCTTTTGTTTGTTAGATACAATTTGCTACTCCAGGATTATTTCTCATGTATGTCATGAGAAACTACAGTCTTTGCCATCCTCACAGGTAAGTTACAAAAAGAAAAATGTATTTGTTGCTCCTTCATGGGTACACTCCAAGTATCGGTTCCCACCAATTCACACACAAAAGGAAGAAGGCTTCATTCATAGTCGAATTGTTACATTAGGCAGGAACAGTTAAAGAAACATTTGAAGGAAACATGTCAAAGTTCATTTCACTAGGCCATGAAATATTGCATCCTAAGGAAGAGAATTTCAATACATTCATATTATCATTCTTTTAGTAAATCAACTCATTATTAATCTGTCAAAACATAATGAAGTAAACGAAACATTTCATATTAGGAAATAATAGTTGTTTTGTCAGTTATTAATATTTTTAAATGAACAATCCTAAATATGGCCTACTCACATGAATTTCAAAAGTATCAACATTTAAACTAATTCTAAAATTCAATAAAACAAAATGATTTTCATAAATATACATTCTTTATGATAAGTCCTTATACTGAAAGTTTCAAACATGCAACCCTTATCAACATTGATTTACACCAATTTTGAGTTTGTGGAAACACTCTGCAATTAAATCGGCTATTCTTCTCATTAGTTTTGATAAAATCTTGTTATTATTATTATTTGATTATTCCTAGTGTTTATAGCTAATAAAGTATGCTTTTTCGGTGCTGATAATTCAACATTTTCTATGTTTCTGTGCTGTTTTTCGTCAACAAGTGTAAGTTGCATGTTATGATTTCAGTGTCAAATCTAGTATGTATTTCGTGTAAAGAATAATCAATATCTACGCTGTTACAATGATGACGGGATAGAGTTCCACAGGAGGAAGAAGAGGATAAGGAATGGGACTGGATCAGGCCCTGGATAGAACCTGAGAGCCTATGGGGCGGTTAAATGGTTTACAAAGAGCCTTATTTGACTTTGCACCAGTGTTAGTTCCTACCTGGGACCTTTTGTCGTGACATTTGGGTTGTTGGTTGGACTTGTGAGGCAAGCGCTAGTTGCTGGGCTTGCCGCTCCCTCCCGCTGCCGCTACTGGTGTTTCTTGTGGTCGCTGAGCGGAGGGAGCAGACTTCAACACCCAGAATCCCCGGCAGTGTTCCCGCCCCTATACACACCCACTTCCACGCCCAGAGGCGCCAAATACGAGCAGGCTCCCTCGGTGGAGCGGGAGCCTTATTTGACTTTGCACCAGTGTTAGTTCCTACCTGGGACCTTTTGTCGTGACATTTGGGTTGTTGGTGGGACTTGTGAGGCGAGCGCTAGTTGCTGGGCTTGCCGCTCCCTCCCGCTGCCACTACTGGTGTTTCTTGCGGTCGCTGAGCGAAGGGAGCAGACTTCAACACCCAGAATCCCCGGCAGTGTTCCCACCCCTACACACACCCACTTACGCGCCCGGAGGCGCCAAATACGAGCAGGCTCCCTCGGTGGAGCGGGAGCCTTATTTGACTTTGCACCAGTGTTAGTTCCTACCTGGGACCTTTTGTCGTGACATTTGGGTTGTTGGTGGGACTTGTGAGGCGAGCGCTAGTTGCTGGGCTTGCCGCTCCCTCCCGCAGCCGCTACTGGTGTTTCTTGCGGTCGCTGAGCGGAGGGAGCAGACTTCAACACCCAGAATCCCCGGCAGTGTTCCCGCCCCTATACACACCCACAGTTTTGTCAGTTATTAATATTTTTAAATGAACAATCCTAAATATGGGCTACTCACATGAATTTCAAAAGTATCAACATTCAAACTAATTCTAAAATTCAATAAAACAAAATGATTTTCATAAATATACATTCTTTATGATAAGTCCTTATACTGAAAGTTTCAAACATGCAACCCTTATCAACATTGATTTACACCAATTTTGAGTTTGTGGAAACACTCTGCAATTAAATCGGCTATTCTTCTCATTAGTTTTGATAAAATATTGTTATTATTATTATTTGATTATTCCTAGTGTTTATAGCTAATAAAGTATGCTTTTTCGGTGCTGATAATTCAACATTTTCTATGTTTCTGTGCTGTTTTTCGTCAACATGTGTAAGTTGCATGTTATGATTTCAGTGTCAAATCTAGTATGTATTTCGTGTAAAGAATAATCAATATCTACGCTGTTACAATGATGACGGGATAGAGTTCCACAGGAGGAAGAAGAGGATAAGGAATGGGACTGGATCAGGCCCTGGATAGAACCTGAGAGCCTATGGGGTGGTTAAATGGTTTACAAAGAGCCTTATTTGACTTTGCACCAGTGTTAGTTCCTACCTGGGACCTTTTGTCGTGACATTTGGGTTGTTGGTTGGACTTGTGAGGCAAGCGCTAGTTGCTGGGCTTGCCGCTCCCTCCCGCTGCCGCTACTGGTGTTTCTTGTGGTCGCTGAGCGGAGGGAGCAGACTTCAACACCCAGAATCCCCGGCAGTGTTCCCGCCCCTATACAAACCCACTTCCACGCCCAGAGGCGCCAAATACGAGCAGGCTCCCTCGGTGGAGCGGGAGCCTTGTTTGACTTTGCACCAGTGTTAGTTCCTACCTGGGACCTTTTGTCGTGACATTTGGGTTGTTGGTGGGACTTGTGAGGCGAGCGCTAGTTGCTGGGCTTGCCGCTCCCTCCCGCTGCCACTACTGGTGTTTCTTGCGGTCGCTGAGCGAAGGGAGCAGACTTCAACACCCAGAATCCCCGGCAGTGTTCCCGCCCCTACACACACCCACTTCCGCGCCCGGAGGCGCCATATACGAGCAGGCTCCCTCGGTGGAGCGGGAGCCTTATTTGACTTTGCACCAGTGTTAGTTCCTACCTGGGACCTTTTGTCGTGACATTTGGGTTGTTGGTGGGACTTGTGAGGCGAGCGCTAGTTGCTGGGCTTGCCGCTCCCTCCCGCAGCCGCTACTGGTGTTTCTTGCGGTCGCTGAGTGGAGGGAGCAGACTTCAACACCCAGAATCCCCGGCAGTGTTCCCGCCCCTATACACACCCACAGTTTTGTCAGTTATTAATATTTTTAAATGAACAATCCTAAATATGGGCTACTCACATGAATTTCAAAAGTATCAACATTTAAACTAATTCTAAAATTCAATAAAACAAAATGATTTTCATAAATATACATTCTTTATGATAAGTCCTTATACTGAAAGTTTCAAACATGCAACCCTTATCAACATTGATTTACACCAATTTTGAGTTTGTGGAAACACTCTGCAATTAAATCGGCTATTCTTCTCATTAGTTTTGATAAAATATTGTTATTATTATTATTTGATTATTCCTAGTGTTTATAGCTAATAAAGTATACTTTTTCGGTGCTGATAATTCAACATTTTCTATGTTTCTGTGCTGTTTTTCGTCAACATGTGTAAGTTGCATGTTATGATTTCAGTGTCAAATCTAGTATGTATTTCGTGTAAAGAATAATCAATATCTACGCTGTTACAATGATGACGGGATAGAGTTCCACAGGAGGAAGAAGAGGATAAGGAATGGGACTGGATCAGGCCCTGGATAGAACCTGAGAGCCTATGGGGCGGTTAAATGGTTTACAAAGAGCCTTATTTGACTTTGCACCAGTGTTAGTTCCTACCTGGGACCTTTTGTCGTGACATTTGGGTTGTTGGTGGGACTTGTGAGGCGAGCGCTAGTTGCTGGGCTTGCCGCTCCCTCCCGCTGCCACTACTGGTGTTTCTTGCGGTCGCTGAGCGGAGGGAGCAGACTTCAACACCCAGAATCCCCGGCAGTGTTCCCGCCCCTACACACACCCACTTCCGCGCCCGGAGGCGCCAAATACGAGCAGGCTCCCTCGGTGGAGCGGGAGCCTTATTTGACTTTGCACCAGTGTTAGTTCCTACCTGGGACCTTTTGTCGTGACATTTGGGTTGTTGGTGGGACTTGTGAGGCGAGCGCTAGTTGCTGGGCTTGCCGCTCCCTCCCGCAGCCGCTACTGGTGTTTCTTGCGGTCGCTGAGCGGAGGGAGCAGACTTCAACACCCAGAATCCCCGGCAGTGTTCCCGCCCCTATACACACCCACTTCCGCGCCCGGAGGCGCCAAATATGAGCAGGCTTCCTCCGCGTTGCGGGACGCGCGCGGGCGGCGCCGAGCTAAGCAAGGGCAAAGGGCGGGCCCTCTTAGGCCCTCAGAGGCCAGAGTAGGCTGGGCTGGGACACTCCCTTGTTATTTCGTGATCATACTTTGCCTATTGGCTCTGCACGGTAGGGTGGTGAGAGATATTTTGACTTTTGTGTTTGCGTGTGTTCGTGACAGTAAGACACTAGCTGGTCTATATTAACTGTTCAGTATGGCGAAAGTTAAGTGCAAAACAGGCATGAGGGTAATGGGTATGGGGACACTTGATGGCTATCTGAAACAGGTAGAAACGGCTGTTACCAGAGAGATTGATCTAGTTGAGCGCAGATTGTCCCTGGATCCGATTAACCATTTGGTTTCGCCGTCCTTAACTGCCCTTATTGATGTCCCATTGGATCGGTTGCACTCTCATATGATTTCTAATGGGTCAGTAGCAGTTGATAGTTCTACAATCTCTCCTGCCCCCCCACTTGAAAGCAGTATAGTTCCTTCCCCTGTGGCTACATGTACCAGGCTTTTGAGGGCTGGACCTCGTATAGTAACTAATCGCAGTAAAATCGCCCCAATGAAAAGGAAGGCTAAAAACACTCTTCATAGTAGCAGGCAACAGGCTAAACAGCCAAGAAATAGTAAGTCCGCATCTGGGTTGGATCAAAATGAAGTTATAATTCCACCCATAGCTATTGAGAATTGTGGGGAGGGTAGTTATGATTGTATGAATCCAGTTATTGAACAGAGTAGTGAGGGAAGTATGCTGGACTTTGTTAAAATTTTGGAGACACGTCTTAGGTCATTCACTTCGCCCCTAATGGCCAAGTTGGAATTAATAGAAGACCGTCTTAAGTCTATCGAAACACATTTGAATATGAAGGACTTAAAGATGGGGCCACGTACCTCAGCAGTTCACTCAGTGTTGCTACAGCCTCTGTTAATAACTTATTGGACTCTATAATCACCCCACTCCAACAACCGGTATCCTTAGTTGATCTCCAGGGGGGTGGACCCAGTGTTCCATCTTTAGTGCCAAGAATCAATGGAACCAACCAGGGTGAGAAACAGGGTCCCCGGAGCCCAGTGGAGAGATCAAGTTCCTTAGTACAGCCCCATGAGAAAGAATCCTCGCTACATTTACCTGCAGAGGCTTGTCCCTATACTATAATACTTGCTAATGTTCCCAAAATTGAGGGCGGACAAAATGAACATTGGACTTCATTAAAAAATAAGGCCCTCCATTTTTTATCCAACAGAACGGTTATGGGACAGCACTTGTATAATAATTTTTTGATGATCAGAAGGGTGCCGTGGGTGGGTAGGACTAAGAAAAGCTTAGATGGCGATTGTGTCGTCATAAGCTTTAGATCCCCCATGCTGGTGGATAATATTTTGAGGCAGGCTGGGTCAGCTAGAATCCTAAATGAGTATGTAAATGTACTCCCTTTGGGATTCTTCTACCCCCCACATAATAACAGGCCAGTGAGCAGTGACCTATTTAAAGGGAGAGGTCCTTACGAATTCACTGTCCCAGTCTCTAACAGATTTGATACTCTTTCAAGTCTGGGGGATATTGAATGACTGTGGAGTCAAGAAGATATTTCTTTCCCAGCTACCCCGGTTAGTACCTGTATTCGAGGCACTTTGGTAAGAAAAGTCTCCCCTGTAGATGGGTGTGTTTTAGGGGTTAGGGGAACATCTGTAAAGCTGGTAACGTGGAATGTTGCAGGCCTTAAACATAAAATAGATGATCCAGTTTGGAGGGATTTTGTAGGGCTGGGTGATATCATAGACTTACATGAAACTTGGGATTCAGGGAATATTCTGACATTGGATGGATATTCCAGTTATTTTATGCCGGCGGTTCCATCGAATATGGGGAGGGCGAAGGGTGGCTTGGTCACCCTAATTTCAACTACTATTCCGGGTATCCATACTCAGTTAGATACGGGATCACGATATTGTTTAGCTGTACAAATTTCCCTAAGTGGAGCGAGAGACGTTCTAATCATTAATTTTTATAATTCGTATGATAGAGTTACCCCGACTGATCACCTGTCTACGTTAGATCTTTTTTTGGCAGATTACAAGGAGGTCAATAAAAACAAATGTTTTATTATAGTTATGGGGGATTTCAACATCCATGGTTGTCCAGATAAATGTTTCTCATAAGATTTGTTAGGTCCGGCAGAGCAAGGGGATACCCATTTTGAACACTCTGCACAGGGAGATCTCCTTGAAATTATTCTGGCGTATAATGGTTTGATGCTCCCATCAATGGTGGATGAGGAGATTCCTACCTTTAAGGGGAATGGAAGTCACTCAGTTATTGACTACATCTTTATTAGTTTAGCATTGGGTGATAGGATTCACGGTTATTCGCCGGTTTGGTCACATTTTAGTGACCATAATCCAGTGGTCCTCAGTGTCTCGGACCTGATCATAAAGCCTGAGATAGCTAAAAATAGAAAGGACAAATCTGATATCCGTCCAACAGATCAGGCCCATAGGATTAGATGGAATAGAGTCATACCGGGTGACTTTCATACTAAATTAAAAAGTGAGGTAGGATTAGAGCTGGACATTTGTTTGAATTTGGAAGCAGACGATGCAGAGGTTTTAGAGGCTTACTCAAAAATTTGTACCCAGGTCTCATTAGACCTTAGATGTACAGGGTTAGCCAAGGATCCTGCTGAAAAGGGGTGGTTCGATCATAACTGTTCGTCAGCCAATAAAAAGTTGAGGGCCGCCCTGAATTGTAAGCCAGTGAATCGGGCCTCAGTGGCCCTATTAAGGAAAAATGATAACCAAGTTCTGGAAACCAGAAGAAGGCAGATACGCGAGGATGCCTGGGAAGAATTAACCTCTGTGGATGTGCTCAGGAATAGTGCCAAATTTTGGGCTGTTGTAAATAAACCATTTTTTCATGACCATTGTAATAACCATTTAGACTGTGGTATTCAGGAACAGTTGTGGCGCTCTCATTTTAAGTCAGTCTATGAAGGGGTAAATTTTGTGCAGGTGGACATGCCCACACCCTTTTTGGACCCTTATACTTTAAAGGTTACTGAGAACGAGGTGGCAGACGCCATCGGCAAGTTGATGAGTAATAAGGCTCCGGGACCTGATGGCGTCCCAGCTGATCTTTTTAAATCAGATATCAAGACCTGGTCTACAGTTTTAACCAATGTTTTTAATAGGGTATGTATTGTAGGGATTCCTGACTCTTGGTCTGAATCTGTCATCATACCCATGTTTAAGAAAGGGAATAGAGGGGATCCCAGTTGTTATCGCCCCATTTCGCTTATTGACTCTGGTGAAGGTGCTGGGGCGAGTGGTTCTAAGCAAAATAAGCGATTGGTTGGAGGATACAGATACCCTTTCCTGCCTGCAATACGGGTTTAGGAAGGGGCGAGGGACCATAGATCAAAGCCTCAACCTCTACCTATTAATTGGAAAATACACTATTGCCAAAAGGGGTACGCTATACTTAGCTTTTATGGACCTTTCCTCGGCCTTCGACCGTGTAAATAGGTCTAAACTTTGGGGATTACTCCTTAAGTTGGGCATAGATAAAAATATCGTGTATTTTCTGGCTGATTTGTATAGAGACCTAACAGCCACAGTTAGATACGACAGGATAGGTAACTGCACGGGCAAGATTGGAATCATTAATGGGGTTAGGCAGGGGTGCATTTTAGCCCCCTTGCTATTTACTCTCTATATCAATGATTTGGGTGCGGCTCTCATGCGGGCATGCCAAGACATTCTTAAAGGCTGGCAAGTTTTTTATTCCGGCATTACTATATGCGGACGACGCCGCCTTAATAGCACGCACAGCAGTGGGGCTGCAACGTCTTTTAAATGCATTTGCTAATTTTATGAAAGCGTTGGATTTAAGCGTGAAATTTTCAAAATCTCATGTTATGATTGTGGGTAGTAAGCCTAAAAGATTTAAGACTTTGCACTGTGAAGGGAACGCTCTATCTAGGGTTTCAAGATTTCCATATTTGGGGGTGATTTTTGACGATAAGTCCACCTGGTTGCCCCAATTAGTGGCTAAACGTAACGCCTTTTCTAGGTCCATCCTGGCTGTTTTGGACTTCGCCCGTAAGTTAGGGAGGAAGCCCTTAGAGGCTGTATTGAAAACATATGATGCTAAATGTATTTCAATAGCTATGTATGGAGCGGACCTGTGGGGGTGGAAAAATGTAAAGGCCTTGCAAGTAGCAGAGGATAAGTTCTTGAAATCTATTTTATCCCTTCCCCAGTCAACACCTGGATATAGTGTTCACCAGGAGTGCGGGGTAGATTATCTTACAGATCGTATAGCTTTAGCCCCGCTATTAAAATGGATTTCATTATGGTTAAACCCTGAATTAGAGTTGAATCACGAGATTCTCAGGGATTGTTTAGCCCTTGAGCATGGTAACACTATTCCTTGGTTGAACTATGTCAAAAAATTAACTTTAGAAATGGGTCGCCCAGAACTGTTTAATCACCCACAAAATGTATTAAAAGGGGATGTGAAATGGGTGAAAGACACATTTAAACAGTTGACATATCTAGCAAGGGAGGAAATGGAATTATGTAAACCAACAGTAAGGCCTCACCAGTTGTTAATCACCTCCAGTGGTTTAGAACCCTATCTGAGAATTGTTAACAATATGAATCATAGATATTTGTTAACCAAGTTTAGATTGAATAAATTCCATCTCCTGCTTACTGATCGCCCAGGGTGGACGAAGGGAATGGATCTGGAGATTTGTTCCTGTGATAGTTTTTCTATTAAAGATACTGTGCATTTTATTTTATTTTGTAAACATCTATGCCCCATTCGTAAAAAGTTCATCATTCCTCTTATTAAAGATAGAGGTTTTAAACAAGTTAAACCTGCTCTTTTGTATTTACAGCTGTTGCAAAATTCTTGGGTGATTTTTAATATAGCAACTTTTTTATCAATAGTACTGAGACTGAGGAAAAATATTAATTGGTTACAGAGTACGTAGTGGGATATTATGAACTCCGACTGAGTCCCTTGCTTCTCTTTTTAAATATGTTTGTATATAAGTGACTGTAATGTATGGCTTATAATTATTTGTATTATTGATTTGTCATATTTTAATAACAGGACCTGATATCGTCGTATTATGTATTATACTTTTATGGTTTTTGATATGAACCGAATAAAGTACTTTTGACTGACTGGTTTACAAAATACACCAGTGGAACGTGGTCCATTCCGAGACTAATGGGTAGCATTGAATTTTGGTGGATGTATGCTTCTTCACAAACCTTCTGTGGTTGGGGGAAGATTGTTTTGTTGTCTTTTTCCATAAAAATTCAATGAAAAATATATTTTTAAAACCACATGCAAATTAAAAAACTAATGGTCATTTCCCTGAGATTAATTACAGAGTTAGTGGAGTACTTGGCAGGGGTGAAAAATGCAACTTCACAGACAGTCAGAAATCATGATGTGACTTTTTAAAGATATTCATGCCAGCCTGAATGAACTTTAAAATGAACAATGTAGAAACAAGGTACAAGTGTTAAATGTTAAAGAAAGGAACAAGGAGAATTGCGATTCTCCTATTAACATGTCTAGAGAATCTGGATTTCATTAAAGACTCGGAGGCTATCATTATGCATTAATCCTTTAATGCAGATCACAAGCAGCCGCACTACATCACAAAGAGAAAACAGTTCTAGAATGCGATAAGCACAAGGTATAAATAGCATGAGACACAAACAGACTGCCTCTTTTAAATGAAGCGAGGTAAGAGAAGTTCAAAGGAGAAATCCAGCTTGATCTTGAAACTGAAGATGGAGAGAGTTCTGAAGCGGGATAAGGAATGCAACAGGACATCAGGTGGAGCTGTCTGAAAAGAAAGATGAGAATGTAAACTACGTCATGAGCTAACGCAAAGACAAAATATGAGCATATGCAAAAGTAATCAAGCAATTGATAAAAAACTACAGTTCAAGGCTACTCCGTCCAAGGGAGGGACGGGTGGGATAATGATAGCCTCCGAGTCCAGAATCCAGATTCTCTCGACATGTTAATAGGAGAATCGCAATTTCATTACAAGACCAGAGGCTACATTATGCATATTGGTAGCCCTGAAGGACAACATCGGACATATGGTCAATAGGTTTACAGTAGTGGTGAGCGAAGGTTGAAGCATTTGACCAATCAGCCGCTTTAAGGATATCATTCAACTTACCACCTGACTAAAAGGATTTGCTTGCCATACCACCCCTGAGAGAATGTGCTTGGAATTTAGAGAGGTCAATAGTTACCAGCTCGTTTCATAACTGATTTGACCCATCCAGCAATGGAGGAGGAAGCGACTGGTTTGAAAGGCTTGACAAAAGAGATAAGGAGTTGATTACCATTTAAAGGGCGAAGGTCTTTCATTCTCAAATCGTATTCTTTCATACAGTCTACAACACACAGCCTTTTGCAAAGATCAAAACGAGGGTAGAAAATAGATTCTGACATGGTTTTAGTCCTTCAATATATATCGAATTTAACCCCAAACATATCATAATGTCTATAAGAAATATCTAGGCATTTGACATCTGAAACTCTACGACAGGAGATTAAACATAAAAGAGTAGCAAGTTTAAGAGAGAGGCATTTCCTGTTAAGAAAGGGATTATCGGGCCAGGAAGAGAAAAGGTCTAATATAGCTTTAACATCCCACAAGGACTAGTATTTAGGTCTAGGAGGTCTTTTGAGTCTAATGCTTTTCATAACTCTACAAATAATAAAATTTTTACCTACCGTCTTATTATTGACAAGGGAATGTCCGGCGGAGATTGCAGATCTATAGCAATTAATGGATCTATAAGATAAGCCCCTATCAAATTTTTCTACTAGAAAGTTAACTATATTGACGATAGGAGCTTCCAAGGGATCCAGGTTCCTCTCCATGCACCAACAAAGCCATTTTATCCAAATGTTGTTGTATCTATAGTGTGTTCCGGGAGCCCATGATTCACCGAGGAGCGAGAGAGCTGATGACGAAAGGCCAGACAGTTCATTGGATTGCCTGACACTTTCCAGGCAAGAAGGTTAAAATTCCCTGAAATGATTAGGTGATGATCTTCTCTGTCTGCGTTGGAAACCAGACCCTTGTTCGCTGAGATTAGAGAGGGGATGTCACAGGACAGTTCCAGAGTAGTCGGGAACCATGCCTGAGAAGGCCAAAAGGGGGTTATCAGAACCAGAGTGCATTGATCTATTCTGCCCTTCTGTAGGACCCTTTGGATTATAGCAAAGGGAGGGAAGGCGTAGCCCTGAAGGTTCGACCAGCATTGGAGAAATGCGTTCACAGCCAGAACACCGGGTCTGGCATCCAGCTGAAATATTTCGGAAGTTGGAAAGTCAATCTGCTGGCAAACAACTCCACATCCAGTGGACCCCAAAAGTGAAACAGAATATTGAAAACATTCACGTTGAGTTTCCAATCAGTAAAGTCTGAAAGGAATCTTGAGTTCCAATCCAGAGAAAGATTCGACTTTCCGGGAAGGTATTCCGCCTTCAGAGAGATCTGGTGTTCTAAACAGAACATCCAGAATTTCTTGGCTAAAGCGGATATGTCTGCAGATTTGGTACCGCCAAGGCGGTTGATATAAGAGACTGCGGAGATGTTGTCCATCTTCAGAAGAACAGATCTCCCTTGAACAGAATGTTTTAAACTCATTAGAGCGTACATGCCTGCGGTAAGTTCTAAGAAATTTTTATGACGGGAAGATTCTGCGAGAGACTAAGCGCCACCAGTGTTTTGGTCGAGGAGGCGGGCACCCCAACCGTGTAGGCTGGCATCTGATTCCAGAATTAATTCCGGTGTAGAGCCGAAGATAGCTTTCCCATTCCAAGCATCCAAACTCTCCAGCCACCATGAGAGTTCTGACCTGGCTTCCTGATCTAACGTCACCAAATCTCCGTACCAAAGACCACACCTGAGGGCCTTCGCTTTTATTCTTTGAAGGGCACGGTAATTCAGAGGGCCTGGAAAGATAGCTTGGATGGAAGAGGAAAGAAGGCCTAGAAGTCTGGCTAATTCTCGGAGGGTTAGAGATTCTTGCTTTAAAACATACCTGATCTCTTTTCGAATTTTCGTAATTTTCTTGGTAGGGAGAAGGAGAAGGCAGTTCGAGGTATCTACAGTGAAGCCCAGAAATTCTAGAGATTTGGAGGGAGTTAGGATAGATTTTTCCCTGTTTATAATGAAACCAAGACTTTCGATAAGCTCCATTGTAGAATTGACGTCTTTCAAAAGTTGAGAGTAGAGCTGAGACATGATGAGAATGTCGTCTAGATAAATGATGAGGCGAATACCCCTCTCTCTCAGAAGAGAGACAATTGTCCTCATGATCTTGGTACAGCACCAAGGGACAGAGGAAAGGCCGAAAGGAAGAGCTTTGAATTGAAAAAGGCGATTCTTCCATATAAATTGGAGAAAGGGTTGGTGTTCCCTGGCCATAGGGATGGTAAAGTAAGCGTCTTTTAAATCTAGTTTGACCAACCAATCTCCTTTCAAGAGAAGATCTCTGAGAAGGTGAATGCCTTCCATTTTGAAGTGTCTGTAAACTAAGTACTTGTTTACTTCCCGAAGGTTTATGACCGGTCTCCATCCTTTTTCCTTTTTTTGAACGAGGAAAAGGGTGCTGACAAATGTTTTTAGTGATCATGGCACTTGTACGATAGCTCCTTTTTGAAGCATTGAAGAGATTTCCTCTTCTACAATCTTCTGGTGTTCTTCTGAAAGTGTTAGCGGTTCTGGGGGTTGTGATTGAAAAGGAATATCTATGAAGTCTATTTTGAAACCCTGGTCGGTTTCGAGAACCCATGGGTCTTGAGTTAGTGATTCCCAAATATGGTAAAAGTATTTTAGTCTGCCCCCTACTTGGGAAGAAACGGAAGGAAGAGGAAGACTTACTTTGAGGATTGGAGCTGTTGGCATTTCCTCTGGATCTGTAGCCTCTGTTTCGTGGGCCTCTGCCTCGTTGTGGATAAAATTGCTGGTTAGATGGGTAGAAGCCTCTACCGGTACCTCTGAAAGTTGAGAAGGGCCGTTGGTTGCCACGGCCGGAAGAGCTGCCTCTTCTTCCAGCCTGTCCAAAAAGGTTGGAGTTGAAAACTCTCTTCATGTTGGCTTGAGCCCTATCCAGGGCAGTAAAGGTTGAAACGTATTTTCCAATAGATTTAATCATGTCCTCTCCGAAGAGGAGCCCTTTAGGGTTATCAGAGGGTTCTTTTTCAGCCAAATCACCCAGTTTCGGGTTAATCTTGGTGAGGATAGTTCTCCTTCTTTCGATGTTGAGGCTAGAGTTGTCATTGCCGAGGAGAACTATGGCCCTTTGGCTCCAGCCTCGAATGAGTTTAACATCAAGGGGGGTATTGGAAATATGTGATTCTTCGGCTAGGTCGAGAATCCTTGTGAGTGGTCCAAGGATGTCGAGTAGGCGGTCTTGACAACCTTTGAGAGCTCCCTCTAGACCTTTTCTAGGGTCCTTTCCCAATTTAAATAGAAATTTTATAAGGTCGGGGTCAAGGTTGGGGGTTTGGGAGACCTTATCTTGGATAGAGGGTCTTGGACATTCTGATCTCAGGGTGTTTCTGGTCTCTCTTTCTAGATAGTTTCTATGCCACCTGGTGATAAATTTAGAGACATGTTCTTGAGGGAATCATTTGGAGCTATTTGGGGGTGAAATCTTGAGGGGGAGAACATTTCCTCTCCTAGGGGGTTGAGGATAACATTTTTAGAGGAAGAAGGGGAATCGATGTCAACAAGGTTGTTGAATTCCTGGTCCTGGTCATTTAAATCTAGTACGAATTCATCGTAGGGGTTATTAAAATTTTCTTCCTCCTCCTCGGAGTCAGAGACTGCATCAAACTGCTTTGAATTAGAATTAGTGCCGCGAGGGACACCCATCAAGTTTGTGCCGCTGGGGGCACCCATCATATTTGTGCCGCGAGGGACACCATTGTCATTTGAGGCGCAATGGCCTCCCATCATAAGTGAGGTGCTATGACCTCCCAAATAAATTGAGGTGCTTCAACCTCCCAAATTGCAGTCAAAGGAGTGATCGCAGTTTTTTGATTTTTTTAGTTTTTTTACGCTGACTACTGAGATCATCGGGAGAATCACCATGTGGAAGGGAGAGAGATCTTTTAGAGGACATAACTTCTTTGAAGGTAGAGAGCATACAGGATCTCATTTCTTTTTGTAAGAAAAGTTTAAATGAATTATCGTCATGAATGGGAGAGCTGGCGGTAGCCTCATCAGAATCTTAGTCTGACATATTGGGAAAGGCTCTGGTAAGGATGGCCTTGAAAAGAAATTAACGGATTAAAAAGTGAATTCTCCCCTTTTTGTTTTTTTTTAGTAGTAAGTTCAGAGTTCTTAAAAAAAAATTTTAGGGGTATTTTTAAGTTAGGGAATGGTATTAATCTGAATACCCTTGAAGCTTGATGGTAAAATATTAGTGGGAATGCCCTGCTTTGATCAGGGTAAGTGAAAGCTGTCAAAATTTGAATTAGCTAAAAGAGCTAAAATAATTATCTTTGTTTTAAATGTCCTCACGAGTTCTCGGCAGCAGCTGATCATCAAAGCGAAGTAACTGTAGGCTTCGCTCGAGGTCAGCTGCTGCTGGTAAAGAGTTAAAGGAAAGGCCATAGGGAGCGGCCTGACGTTTTGTCGGCACCGTTGCTAAAGTGCTTTCTTAACTCAGACGGGCACGTGACGTGCTTGTGAGGACGAAGCGAGCGCGTTGAACAAAAGTATCAAGATTCCCCAAAAACTGTTCATGACGACCCAGAACTGAGTCGACACATGGGAGAAAGGAGTGGAATGGCGGCACAAAGCAGGAGCGTCCGCACAGTGAAAGGTCCGCGCACAAGGAGAGCGGGCTCGACCCCCGATCGGGGTGAGAAGTTAGGGAAACCACCAAGGGAGGAAAGGGAGGGGCGGGGAGGTAAAGCGACAACCTCAATAGGAAGTCGGGTGAGGGGGTGACGGGGGGAAGAGACCCAGGGTCACCCACAAGGGCGAGGGAGCAATTAAGCGCCAGCAAGAAATACAGTGGAAAGTGTGAAAAAGACAACTAAGGAAAGATGAGCAATTGAATTGAAAAAACACGGCAAAATTGGCACAATAATCAAAACAATTAGGTAAAGAAGCAAGAGGAGATGTTACTTATCTGCTTGTGAGCCGCATTTAAAAGAGGCAGTCTGTTTGTGTCTCATGCCATTTATACCTTGTGTTCATCGCATTCTAGAACTGTTTTCTCTTTGTGATGTAGTGCGGCTGCTTGTGATCTGCATTAAGGGATTAATGCATAATGCAGCCTCCGGTCTTGTAATGAAATCCCTGTGAAATGTATCACTGTGCTCCTCCTAAGTGCCAGATGAACTAACCTTTTCTGTAGTAAATACTCAGATTTTGAGTTTACAACCACAAACATGTTTTTGCATATGTGAAAAGTTCATTTTACAAATCTGTAAAGTTTTACAGACACCTAAAATGGGTCTGTGGCTGGATGTCAATTCAGTATTTGGAAGGGGTGTCCAAATACCAAATTGATACCATGGGTAAGAATAGTTGAGATCGTAATCTTGGGCCCAAACCATTGAAAAGTTAATAGCTCCCAAGTTGGGGAAAAAACCTATTTGCAAAATGGAAGGGGGCCCCTTTGGACCCCACCACTTGGCAAATTGGGGTCCAGTCGTCAGGGTCTATATGCAATTTCAAACTCTCACTAAAATGTTTTTTTTTTTAAAACTGCTCCGTTTCGTTTAAGGAAATCCAGCTGCTTAAAAAATAAATTTCTCTTTTTAAAGGTAGTCAAAGGGAAGACTTCCCGCTTACTGTTGCAGACTAATATCCCTGTGATTTTGGGAAATTGAATTGAGGTACAATTTGATACCAACCTAATTAATACTAATAAAGTAGATCTGACGACGACCCACTATGATTCCTTATTTTGCGAACTGACTTATTAGTACATAAACCGTTGCGCAAAATAAGATTCCTGGTCGCAATACGAGGGACCATGAACTGCGACCACTTTTTGTTACCAGAATATTATTTAGATAAGGCCTTATATCCTTTCCCCATATGAAAGAGGATGTCTTCACCAAGGAAGCACATGGAATTACTTATTACTTTTACAACCCTTTAAAGGTAGTAAAAGGTTTTGCCGCTTCCCTAGCAACATCTTGAACTTTAAACTATGAAAGTTGCTGTAATATAGAGCTGGCCTGGTTATTTCTGAAATCTGGGGCAAATATACTGTACCTTCTTTTCCAAAGGCTACTATAAACATTTGGTGGCTGATGAGAAATGAATTACAGAAATTCAAAGACTCTGAACAGAAGTAGTTTTAGAAGGCTATACAAAATTGAATGTCAAGAATCATTTTAATCAAACTAAACTTTCAGTCATTATAAATCTGACTCGGGGAAACGGCAGTGTCATCAAGGATCAAGAGTTATAGAGTAATATTAGAATGCTAAGCATGTCTCAGCAATTCAAAGACTCATCATGCTTGGTTTTTGAAACACCACAATTAGTTTGGTTTGAATCCTAGATTCTTCATGCCACACTAAAGGGATCTCTTTTTTATTTTCAGTTAGCTTTCAGAGTTTAGCAATGAGAGAAGGGCCATCCCTCATTTCAATTTTTTGTCTGTAAGCTTATATCTAAGTGTCAGTGACCCCTATGGCGGGATGACAGGGAGGCAAGTGGAGTGGCGAAAAAGGGCTAAAATGTGGGTATGGTTAGATGGTGTGGAGTGTTATAGGATCTGTGGCTATTTTTCAAAAATAAAAGGAAAAACTTTTTGTTATAAACTTTACTTTCAGGCAACCCCTACACTTATATTGTTGACAAAAAATAATGGCCTGCAATATAGGGCTTATTCCGCAGGTAAAATACTTAGAAAAATGCAGGGAACCATGTGTCTCACAAGTCTTCATGATACTAGTATCACTGAGGAAAAAAACAGATTGAGAAATTTGTCTTTTCATCCTCCTGTGCCGTTATTGAAGGAGCGGTCATTGATATGTTTAATAAAAACTTGAAACAGCATATTTTTCTGCTAGCTAATGCTGCTCCTTGCAGATGGGCAATGGCAATATGTTTATTTTGAGATTTCAGCCCTATTCACAAAACACATTTTGAAGCATGTAAAATAGTATTCAGGTAGTGGTACTAAATAAAATTCACAAACCTGTGGCTAGAGATCTACACCTTCACCTCTTCTATTTTTTCTTTCCAGATGTCTACGCTCTGGTGGTGGAGATCTCAGCACACATAAGTGTAGGATTTAATAGTAAATGATAAAGAGAGGCAAAGAGGACTTCTGAGAAAATAGGGAATTATTCTTACAAAATAGGTGAGGTTAGGGAAAATTAAGGGGAGGTTTAGGGGTGTACATGCTAATGCAAAACACCCACACACAAGAGTTAGAAAATTGCTGTTCACAAAATACACTTCTAATTCTACTTCAGAAGCAATACCAGAAAATCAAGCTTACATTTACTCCAACATAATGTTGGAGTAAATTAAGCGTCACCCATGATCAACCACTGGTACTGCAATGACTTCCATACAACTCAATGGAGCAGTCTACAACACATACAATGCAGAGGAAACAATGTAAACGGATGGATGGATTTGGGTGGGTGAATGGATGGACAGATGGATAGTCAGAGAGCAGATAGATAGATAGATAGATAGATAGATAGATAGATAGATAGATAGATAGATAGATAGATAGATAGATAGATAGATAGATAGATAGATAGACACCTAGTATATAAATATTTTAAATGAAATATTAAACTCAAAGTCAAAATGAATGAAACTGTATTTTAACTTACTTTAAGTAGTCCAAAAATTATTATGACCCAAAAAAACACAATGTATTCCCAAATGTGTTCAATTCCAAATAGTAATAAAAATATGAGGAATTTAATTAATGTATGTTTATAAAATATTTAAAACATTTATTAATACATGAAAATTAGTTTAAAGTTCAATACAAAGGTCATTTTAGAAGATAATATATATTTTTTAAAGTAGTGCTAGGTCATTATTAATTGTATATAATAATTAAAAATTTTAATTTTGCATGAAATTCATTGTATGCATTTTTTTTTAAATAATATTTTTTTAACTTTCCCTACATTTTTCTAAATTGAGGTGTCCTCCCTGGTGGTAGATATGTAAACAAAGTTGAGGAAGTTCTAATTGTAAATTTACACTCATAAAATCAGCCTTAGAAGTCTCCATCCCATCTTAAGTCTACACCTAAACCTCTAACGATTTGACTCCAGGTCATAGAGACCTATATAACATCACAATGTTGATTTTAAGATCTATTTTAAAATATTGAAGTGGATCTTCATGATTTTGAAGAGACTTGTCTCACTAACCAAAAACATGTTCATACCTTAAAGAGACAGAAACAGTCATTTAAAATTGGCCATAGACCAGGTTGTGTGCACTCAGTCTGTTCGAGAGACAAGAGGTGTATTATTGTTGTATGCAGGGAAAGTGACTGATCAGGTTATATGGTAATTTCAATTGGATCTTGTTGTTGGACTGGGCTTTTTTTGCAGGGTCTCCTCAGATTTATGCCTTCTGTTGCGGAAGCAGTGTCTGACAGCATTAGGACTCTGTGCCCTTTTTCCCTGGAAACCAGTAGTAAGGGGCTTGTGCTCCCTCCATAAAACATGGTACGATTGGCATCTACCTGGTTTGCACATTTAATTTACTTTTAAGTCCCTAGTAGATGGTACTTCATGTACCCAGGGCACGTACATTAAATGCTACTAGAAAAGTCATTGACCAGGCATAAATCTTCCTTTTTAATACCTTTAAGTCACCCCTAAGGCAGGCTTTAAATGCTCATAGGGTAGAGTGCATTGCATTTACAAAGTAGGACATGTTGTTTTAAGTTTCACACGTCCTTATGGTGAAAAAGTCCTAAAGTAATTTTTTATTGTCGTAAGGCCTGTCTCTCAGATTGACTAACACTGTGTTACCTTACTACATTTAATGAGTGCTAATTTTTGATTGCCAGCAAGTAAGAATATGCTGTTTACACTTAAATGAATTGTAATTTAAAATCCTCTTTAATATTAAAGTCAGATTTTGAGTCATAATTCCCAAAATGCCACTTTTTCTAAGTTGCCATGTTTTTGTTCCAGCTATTTGTGCCATGTGCCAATGTACTGAGTCACATGACTGTGAATGGCTCTGTTGTTGGGGTTTGTTTATTGCTTCTAGACAATAACACCAAGGGGGCTTAGGTGTGGACAGGATGGGCCATCCTGGCAGGTTGAGTAGGAGGAGCTTTACACAGGCTGACTTACACCTCCAAGAGCTTTGCCTCGTGCACACACACAAAGGAATCTGACCCCCAGTCTGCCTTGCCATTTGTCACCTCCTGACAGTTTGGAGCCTTTAAAGTGGAAGAGGAAGAATCTACCAGATTTAGAGTTAGGATGAGGAATATCCCACCACAAAGGCTAGCACCAGGTATAAATATTGGAACCCCAAAGCCACTCTTCAAAACACTCCTAGGCCTGTGTAACTTACAGAAGGACTGCCCTGCTGCCAGTGAGTTGTCCTGCTGTATGAGGGACTGCCTTGATGTCTGAGCAAGAAGACTGGACCTCCCTGCCTGCATCCCATGCTAACCAGAGTGACACCGAGGGTCAGTTGTCTAACCTCCTGTGTGAGCTATAGGAACACAACAAGTTTCAGAAGCCTCCCTGCACCTGCCCAGCTATCCTGCCGCAACTGGATCTACCTGGACCTGACTGTGCCCTGCTGGCCTCTGCATGATGGAGTCCCTGATATCCAAGAGGCGCCTCCCCAGGTTATGGACCCTTGGCTAGCTTTGGATTATAATCTTCAACAAGAATGGGTGAAAATCCTTAAGTTTGGTCTCCTTGCAACCAAGAATGAGCCTGTTTGTGCAAAGGCTTTGCAACCCACAATGACTGCCAAAAAGAAGCTCCGGTGAGACCTGCTCTTCTTATCGACAGCAGTTGCCAGCAAATACCGGTAACACAATTTGTGCTACAGCAATGACCAGTAATGTGAAGCTACAGAGGCGAGCGACAGTGACTCCCAACCGACTTTTCGCGCTACAGCGATGACCATCCCAGACAACCGGCCTTCTTTTCACACTACAGAGATGACCATTCACAATGCTCAGTCTGCTCGTCGCAGCCTTCTCCTCCACAAATGTAACTCTTTGTGTCAGATTTTTTAGCTGAACTAACCTGGTCTCTGTGTTTGGCCAGCAATCCAACATGATTGGCCTGAATTTGTGGTTTTACCCCAATTTTGGTAATTGGGTTACTGCTTGAGTGGGATGAAACCCTACTCAAACAGCAATCATAAAACTTGAAAGGATGAAACACAAGAAAACCCCAAATTAACCTGTGCTTCACCATCTGGTCACTTGACACACAGGCAAACAAGCAGTCAGGCTTCATTTACAGGCATTGTGTAAAGTATTTCTGCAGCAATTCAAACAGTAATAAAATGAAAACACTACGCAAGAAAAGTCCCACACCAAATTAGGAGAATAGGGTAACATTTAATACACAATTTGACATCAAAACAACAAAAATCCAATTAGTAGAACCAGAGATATGTACGTCAGTCAAATAATCTTTATTTCGGTCAGAGACCCTAAAAGATATAAAGTTACAGACAATAGAATATCAAATACTACAAACATTTATAAAAGCACAGCATGAATATCATAATGTACAATTTATTTACAGTTAAGAACTAGGGGTAAAAAATTAAAAAAAGAACAAATAAACTGTTCTAAGCTGATTTTTATAAAACTCAAGAGATATAAAAAGAATCTTCTCCTGCGCCACATAGCAATAATAAAACGTGAGACCGAAAAGACTATTGGTGTGGAGGTGTTAGATTGGAAAATTCTGAGTGCCTGTTTGTAGTTGGTGACCCCAAGGTTTCTACATGGTAAAACGAGCCATCGTTGTCGTAAGAGTTTGTACCCCGTGCAGAAAAAAAAACATGGGCAACAGACTCTTCCTTGCCCCCAGAGGCCGGACATTCCATGGACTTGTCAATCGTCCATTTATAAGAAAAGGCCCTGAGTGGAAGTGTGCCATATCTGAACTGTAGATAGAGTTTTCTCGCAGGAGTGGGCAAGATCTTGTCAAGAAACAGCTCCACTCTATAGACAGTTTTTAAATTCAGGAAGTCTAGGGTAAGCGAGCCCAGCCCAGGGTTACTAAGAATGGCCGTGGAACTACACGTACGGTGTAAATGAACCAAATCAGCACGAGACAACTCAGCGCAAGATAGAGCAGGATTGGTCCAAAAGTCTGGGATGCCCAATCTCCGGCTTTCATTTTTTATAAAAGCAAACCAGGGCAATTTGTGGGATCCCAAAAGGCCCAATATCTCTAGGGTTTCGTTTCTAAAGTGCGATAGCTTGGGGGTGACCCATAGTCTGCGCCAATAAAGTAGAGGCCGTAAGGCAACTACTTCTTCTATGGGTCTAATACCCAAATCCATTGTAATAGGAATAAGAGGGGTGCTAGATGGTAGAGCCAGCAGTGATCTAAAGAATGAATTTTCGGACTTCCAAAAGTTGGGTATCAAAGAATGGCCCCACAATTCCACCCCATACAAGATAGCACCACGTGCTTGGGCTCTGTAGATTTCCAGAATTGAGGCAATAGGCTTAAATGCAGATTCTCTATGGAGTTTTAAAATGCCACCTGTGGTTTGTACCAGTCTTAATTTAGCTTTTGCCAGTTGTGGGCCCCAATCCATTCTGTCAGTCAGAGTAATGCCCAAATATTCAAAGACAGTGACCCTTTCCAATACTGTGCCAATCAAAGAGGGGTTGGCACGTGTGGTCTTAGGTGGATTGCAGACCATAAACTTGGTCTTCTGGGTATTAATCTCCAACCCCCTTATAAGGCAAAAATTGGCAAAACTGTCCAGGGCACATTGGATACCCATGGGCGATTTAGACAGTAAAAGGGTATCATCGGCAAACATTAGTGCCACCACCTGGTCATTAAGTAACTTTGGGGCGTCGATGTCTTTAACCCCTTTAAGGTGGGTAATCAGTGCATTAACAAAAAGACAGAATGAGGGTGGGGGCCAGAACACAACCCTGTCTTACACCTCTCTTAACTGGGAATCTAGTTGTTAGCCCGCCCCATTTACCACTCCTGACTTGTGCGAAATTATCTGCATGGAGCCGCCTAATGATGTTAAGAAGGTTGGCTGGTACCCCGCAATATCCTCCATCACTGCCCATAATATTTGGCGGGGTACCAGGTCAAAGGCAGATTTGAGGTCAACAAAAATTAAATAGAGGCTGCCACCCTCTATTCTTACAGTTTTCCAGTATAAGAGTTGAAGCCTTAGTAACTGGTCAACTGTAGATGTCTTTTCCATAAAACCTGCCTGATAACGACTAAGGATCATCTGATCCTCCATCCAGGTCTGTAGCCGATCAAGTACAATACGTGAAAATAATTTTTGGCTTACATCGATCAGGCTAATCGGTCGATAATTGGCCGGTAGTAAGGGGGATCCTTTTTTAAAAACTGGTATAATCTCGGCTCCCACCCAGGTGTCTGGTAGTTTAGCTCCCATGATTATAGCATTGAACAAATGACAGAGGTATGGAACCCAAATCGCTATTTGATCCTTATAAAGATCACCAGGGATGTTATCAAGGCCAGGCGCCTTACCTACTGGGAGCCTTTTTATAGCAGATTCAACCTCCGTCAATGTGACTTTAAAATAGGATGCTTCAATATAAGTGTGAAGAGGGGATTGGTTGTCGAGGGAACATTCTGGTGTCTTTTCGTTGTTCTGGGGCAGTAGCTGAGGGTCGAGAGTAAGGTTGGGTGCTATCAAAGGAGCATACAACAATTGGTAATGCTCAACCCATTTCTCTGGTGCGATATTGGGATCATCTGCCTTTAGACCAGTCCCACTACCGTTTCTAATTATTGACCAGAATTCCCTCATATCCCTATTCCCCAGGGCAGATTTTATAGCATCCCATTTATTGTTATCCCAGTTCTTTTTAGCCTCAGTTAACACTTTCTTATAATCCAATCTCTTTTGTCTTATAGATGGTCTGTTCAGAGATTTAATAGCTTCCAAAAGTGCCCCCTTTGCAGTCTTGCAATTATGGTCAAACCAGGCAAGAGTCTGCTTATACTTCCTTGGTTTGGCCAGTAATGGATTTAATAATTCGGCGAGGGCGGTCACTAAACCTGAATGGATATGATATATCTGGTGGGAGAACGAGTCCTGACCCTGGTCCGAGTGTCTGCTTAGTTCTAAATGCGCCTGATAGACGACTTGATAGAGAATGGTCATTTTATCAGGGGACCTTTTCACCATTGGCCACTTGAGCCTTCTTCTATCATTAGAGAGAAGGGGGATACCTCGGTTGTCTGCTCTTTCCTCTATTTTTAAACCCATCTCAGGGAGACTTAGATCAAGGACAAGGGCATCATGGTCACTGTCGTGGCGTGGGAGAATTGTAAAATCGATTAGCCTAGGCCAGGTCCTTGTCTCTACCAGAACGTAGTAAATACGGGAAGTCTGGCCAGGACGATTAAAGGTGGGTCTACCTTCCATATCAGATAGAGAACGACCATTACAGGCTCTCAAAGAGTGAGCCATGGTAATGGAGTTCAGCTGGAGGGCAAGTGGTGTCCATGCCTTGATCGGAGGAACTTGGAGATCAGGGATAGACCAGAGTGAATCCTCCTCAGAGGTGATAGACTCCACGATGCGCGGCAAGGGTTCATACTGGCAATTGAAATCCCCAGCAACGATCAAAATGGTCTCTCCCTGTACGGTAGGTAAAAATGTATCTAGAATGTCCAATGTTGGTGATTCTTTAGCCGTCTGAGTGGGACGAGAATAGACATTGATAAGTGTCAGACTAAATTTAGATGAAAAAGAAAGTCTGACACATTGCAGATCAGGGGAGAAGGTATCTACTTGGGACACAGAACAGCCCAGATGAGAACCAATTAAAATAGTCATACCCCCAGAGGGTCTGCCCCTCTTGGCAATTGAGGCCAAGTTATTGACAGAGAGAAAATCTAACCTAAAAAAATCCTCCATAAGCCAAGTCTCCTGGAACAGGCAGACATCGGACTGATAGATAAAGGATCCCCAATCTGGTAGATCCATTTTGATGCGAAGCCCCGCCACATTCCACGACAGAATAGAGAGTTTATTGACAGATGCCGATGGTTCGGGCCTTTGTCATTGAGGGGCCTTAACATCATAGTTACAACAGGAGAGGGTATAATGATCGTATCATTTACAAGTTTAATAGTACTGCTCACCGTCTGAGCGCATGGAGGGAAGGTAGGTAAAGGATGAGAGGAGCCCACAATTGCATCATACCTTACTGTATCTAATTTTGGAGGAGAGGGAATGGGATCTAGGGTGGTACTGATCCCCAAAGTATTAGTAGAATGAACAGGATAGGTGGCTGTGACAGGGAGGCCAGAATAATGGCCACCAGCATTAGCGAGGGGACCTGAAATATATCTGCCCAAGTACAGGTCGTCTAGCCTAGCGAGTCAATCAACTTCCCCCAATTGGGCATGCCGATTTGATACAGGAATATTGAAGAGGGGAGGATGGTGTTGCAGACTGACAGGAAAAAACTGGGGATTCAAGCCTCGTCTTTCAAATTTAATTAGAGGCTGGGGGGCGCCCGTCCTCAGGGACATGGATAAAAGAAATCAAGAGTAAGGACACATATTTTCACAGAAAAGCCCCTATTGATCGGTTGTTGCATTAATAAACTTCGAATGATTTCTTGGAGATCTAAAATTTATAATCACACAGTCCCCATCAATGGACTTATGTGTAGGGCCCACCCAAGCAACCCGCCTTACCATCAAGATGTCACCTGCCTTACTGTATGGAAATTGCTTATTTTTGGCCAACCAGAACAAGATCTTATTACGTAGTTCCAGATGGGATTCTCTCTGGCCATTTTTCAATTCTGGTAATCCTGCCAGTATAATTGCATAAGGAGCTGCTTCCTGGGGTAAATTAATTATAGGAAGACAGGATTGTGGTGGCAGATAACTTTCCCCCCCCTGGATTCCCTCTGCCAGGTAAAGAAACGCTTTTGGCAGTGTCAGGTACATTTCTTATTATAGGAAGATTGTGGATTGGTGTCTCACGCACAGGACAATGAATATTATCTTGTGAGGTTTGTGAGGATGGGCCAGCCCGGCCTTGACCAACAGTTGAAATCACACCAGAGTTATTACTACAGGCTTCGAGATTTTGAGAAAATCGGTCCTGGGCCTGCTTGATAGCTGCATGGGACTGCGAGGCCGAGGTGGAAGGTAGATTCTGTGTGGGCAGAGGCCCGTGCTTTTGTGTGAGAACTATGTGGGTAGGCATAGATTCCTGATTGGAGTGGGCCTGGGATATGCTATTGATAAGTGTAGGATTTTGGAAGTAGTGAAGAATGGGGGCAATCTCTTCCCTCACAATCACTCGACACTGGGCTAATAAATCCGCCACTAGTACTTGAGCCCAGGGAGGGTAGGACTGAGATGGAAGGGATTTGGGAGAGATGTGCCCGGAGCCTTGGGCAGGTCTTCTTCTTGGTTTTTTCCCTTTAGAGCCCCCTTGTATGGCTAATTTCCTCTTCCTAGGTCTAGAGGATTTAAAAGTAGTACCCTCAATTGCAGACTCAGAATTTGAATTTAAGAGAAAATCAGAATTAATAGGATCCTCTTTTGGCTGCAGTTCAGTTCTATAGGGTTCACTGTATCATTCGGAAGTGAGTGAGTCAGTTGAAAACAGTCTGGAGTAATCGAGAGGCGTCTTTCAGTCTGTTCGATTTCTGAGGTAACGACTCCAATCGCCTTCTGAAGCATTAGATCAATAGCAGTAGGTAAGGATGGTGAGGGTGGGTTTAACTTTGGCCCAGGGCGCTTTGCTGCACATGCACGTTTCCCCTGTCTACGAAGGGGAGGGACTTTAGAAGCCATCGAAGCACAAAAACAATAGGTGAATAGGTGTACAAACAAATAATCAAGTTAGGATTCAGTACCTTATAATTGGTGAACAGATATGATAACCAGGAGACCAAAGGTTAGAGGGCTTGCCCAGCCCAGCCTGCTCAAGGCGATGATGGGCAAGGACAGGCCCGCCCTTGGCCCGGGATTCGCCCGGCGAGCCCGCGTGTGTCCCGCGCTGCGGGAAGCATTCGTAGCTTATGAGGGCCACTGGCGCCCTCTGATGACACCTGGCGGGTTCCGCGCGCTGCCCCCTGGAAGGTGTAGTTCAGTCACCGGACCGTTCCCCTCACGGCGATGGCTATGGAATACGCAGAGGAGCAGGGCAACCCAGCACACAGGAGAGACTGGAGCAGCGAGGGGGAGTACCAGCCGTTCCCCTCACAGCGTGTAAGAGCAAATAGACAGCGCGTCCCGCAATTTTAAGGAGGTAAGTAAATATAGTGCCTAAAAGCACAAAGCACCAAACGTGGTTATCTGGCCATGCCAGACCGAAACCAAGTCACAAATTCAGGCCAACCACGATGAGGCATGGGCTGCATACAGGGATCAAGTTAAGCCGCGAACAGAGTACCTTAAATCCTGGTTGCAGAGCTTTGTGAGATCGCGCGTCGAAGATGCACCGGGCACCAATGGTTTCATGGAGCTGTGATGGTGCGATGCGAAATCCTCCATTGAGGATGCCTCATGCAATGGTGGTTCCAAAGAACCTGTAGGACCGCGTTGAGGAGTCCTGTGCCACCGTCGACGATAGCCATGCCATGCAAAGGCCTGTGTTGAGATTGCATCGCTCAGCAGTGATTCTGAGGAGACTGAATGCTGAGGTGCAAGGACTGGCATCGAGGATGTGTTGCACTGCGGCAGTTCTGATGCAGCTTCGAATTGATGCATCATGCTGCATTGGTTCTACTTGCACAATCACAGCTGGGCTGTCTGACCAAATTCAGGTGCACTTCAAAGGGTCTAGGACTGGGGTGGCACCACTTGGGGGTAGGACTCACAGTAGACAGAGTCCAGGTGATGAGTTCAAGGTGCTTAGAGCCTTTATTGTCTCTGAGGCTCTATTCAGGAGGCCAACCATCTAGTCATTGGAGTTACTTGGGTGGTCCTGCGTTCAAGATGCAGGTCAAGTCCTTTCACTTGCAGCAGGGCAACAGAGTACCCATCCTTCTTGCAGAGCAGCACAGCAGTCCTTCTGAGTCTTCCATATGTGTGGACAAGACTGGGTATGAGGTCCTATTTTTATACTTGTGCCTTCATTGTAGTAGGAGATGTTTCTAGAGAATTTCCTTTGAGGTTCTTGAAGTTTCCTGCCTCCCCTGTGCTGGTTTAAAGCTAGCTGAATAAACAATGCAGTGGTGACAAGTCCTGTTTGTGAAGGCAGGGCACAGCCTATACAGTTGCAAGTGGGGTTATGCCCATGCTTGTCCCTCCCATCCTGCCAGATAATGGTCCACCCAGACACACCTCATCCCTCTATTGTAGGCTGGCTGGGAGTAATGAGCAAAGTCCAAATGCTAATTACACCCAATAATAGTACAATCGACCAAGCAATGATATTATGCAACATATGTTTTAAACAAATTGTCATAAAAACACATTGTATATGACGTTTATAGACCTTAAAATAGCATTCAGCTGGGTTGGTAGAGCTATATTATGGCATTTTCTCCATCATATAAATCTACTGTGCAACCATGTGAAGGCTGTATAAAAAGTTTCATCAAAGCAACACCGCTTCAGTGAGGTGTGGTGTAAAAGAAGAACTGACGCCGAAGTTTGCAATAGATTGTGGGTAGGAGAAGGCTGTGTTTTGGTGCACTTACTATTTAATATTTATGTAAATGGTGTGGGCAGAGTACTCCAAAGCTTAAATTTGGACATCCCTCAAATCAATGGGGTGTGATAAAATGTCAGTACTACTCTACACAGTCCAGACAGTCCTCCTTTCCTGCATCAAATTGGTAACACATACATTATTGAGCTGCATCAAGAGCTACTGCACCAAGAACAACCTTGTAATGAATAATAATGAAAACTAAATTAATGATAGCGAATGGCATGACCCCTTGAGGACCATCTTCAAAATATATATAAACTGCGTGACAAGAGTCCATCTCATTTCTTTGAGTACCGATGATAATTTATCCAGGTCTTAGCAAGCATCAGAAAGTGAATGCACCCTGCTTCACTATAGTAATGCAGTACATAGATTGTTCCTTAAGTGTGAAAGGAGACCAGTTACTCAAGCAATCTGCACCTATCAAATGAAAGCTGTGGCAGTTAGCACATTTGGTGTAGAGGTTTGGGGGCACAAAAACCCAAAGGAACTTGGTAAGGTGGAAAATTGATTCTCATGCCACCTTCTCTGCCGAGGGCCTAGGACACCAATGGAGGCTCTCAGGCTCGAACTGGGCATAAAGTCAATCAAATCGCTCCTGGCTCTTAAACCAATTTTATACTGGGTGTGAATCTGGACAAAGCTCGATTTGGAAATGTATTGTAAATCTACCTGCGAATTGTGAAGAAGTGATAGAGTGAATTGCTTACTATGGTACAAACATATCTTTAAGACTCTTCTGACTTTAGGGTGCAAAGATTATTGGAATGGCAAAGGCACAAGGTAGTCTTTACTAAATGTGATTGCAAACAGGTGGGAGAAAAAATCCCTGCTTCACGTTCTATTGTTTTTTGCCAAAACTTTATCTGCAATCTTAGTCCGCTGTTCATTCAGCACAACGTAAGGCACTGTAAAACAGCCATGACATTTTGTCTACAGCAAGTCTGTCTATCGACCCGCAGCCAAATAAATTTATGTGACTTGGTAATTAACAAAGAGCTGTATTTAAATTGGACAAGAGGTGGACAAGAATAGGCCTTATGTGGAAGGTGCATTCTGTGGAAATGTTATTCATAATGTTTTAACAAATTTGATTTGGTGATACAGAACTGTTTCAGAATCATTATTAAAAGGCATTCCCGATTGGTTATGTGGCATACTTTAGGCTGATATGGGCATGTTTGCCATAGTCTAACTAGTATGTTAGTGTTCAGTTCGAAGCCTTCTGCTATCAATTATTTTATGTCAATATGATCAATTATTGATAACAACTACTGGATTCAAGCACTTAGGCCCCGATTCACAGAACTAACTTAAGACAAAATCCTAAACTTACTACCATTTTGGTATTCTCAGAATGCACTTGCTACTTCTGGTACTCACAGAATGCACTTACTACTTTTGGCATTCACAGAATGCACGTACTACTTTTGGTATGCACAGAATGTACTTACGACTACTAGCTTTACGTCCGCACTCGGGACGGAATTCCACACCCGGAGCGGGAATTCCGCTTCCAGGTCGGAATCTCCACCTACTGCCCGGAATCTCTGATTCCGGGCCGGGATATACGAACTGTGGATATGGTATGTGAGTGGGAGCAGGAACTTGACTCTGTGACCTGCTGCTCACATGCAATACCAGCATATCTCAAGATCCTTTCTGCTCTCCATTTCTTTGCCACTGGGTCTTTCCAAAGGGTCTCCAGTGACCATGTGGGCATATCCCAGGCGAGCCAGTCGCGGTGCCTGCATCAGGTACTGAGATGCATCACTGCTAGAACGCACAACCACATACAAATGCCACATACACTAGCCATGAGGCAAAGAGCAGCATGAGATTTCTATCTCATTGCACAATTCCCACGTGTGCTGGGTGCAATTGATTGTACCCATGTGGCCCTTCAGCCACCCCGCCGCATTGCACACATCTTCTGCAACAGACACCGATGGTATTCAATCAACGTGCAAGCTGTTTGTGATGCCAGTGGGAGGTTCATTAATGTGCATGCGGTGTTCCCAGGCAGTACCCATGACAGCTTCATATTCTTCATATGGCTGTGGGAGAATTTGGCAACATGTGGCTACTGGGTAAGTACCAAGCATTAAAAATGAGGGAAATGTGTTATTGAAATGTCTGAATGGCCCCCAACAATAACCATTGTACAATAAGAATCACAAAGCTACATACATGGCCCAACAGATACTGCATGTATTAAAGTATAGATCATGTCCTGTGCAAATAAAAGAGGGAAATGTAACCAACTGCCCTTTCTTCACTCCTTAGGCGATGCTGGGATGCACTCTCCCCACATCTCCTCACCCCTTACGGGCGTGCAAACACTGTACCACAGCATAGGTACAATAGGGCACACATACGGACTCGAGCCATCATAGAGCGCACTTTTGGTCTGTTGAAGTCGCCATTCAGATGTCTCGACCGTACAGGGTGTGTGCTGCTGTACTCCCCAGAAGTCGTGTGCACGATCATATTAGCCTGTTGTGTTTTGCACAACATTGCTTTAACGCATGGCTTGCGCATACCGCTGGAACCTCGGCTAGCTCTAAATATGGGAAACCGGGCCATTGCACAGGTCAGGGCATGCAAGTCCGTGATCAGCTCGTTGCCACGTTTTTCACATGAGCAACCTGTAGTGTCATGGACAAAATATGGTTTGCTGTCTGTTGTCAATGATGAAACTTGGATATACACGACTGTGTCAATAAATTCCTTCCTGAGACAACTTTGCAAGCCACACTAACTGCATGTAAATCACAGCTGTTGACAGTAGTCAAAAGGTTGTGCGTGCTTCAGCTCATGTGCCCATGTCAGTGATCAGTGTAGTGGATGTCCCTAAAGAATCTATTGACGCAGATGAAAAACGATACATGTTCTGAGAGACCTACCCGGACCTTATGAGGATGGGTCACTTAATCACAAAAGGCAATAACCATTGCATTCTCAGGCCAGTGCCCTCAACAGGTTTGACTCCCCCACAAATGATGGGCCCACAATGTGAGTGATGATGTCATGGGTGAATCAGGCACCATGTGTCTGTGATATATCCACACTGCTCCACCCCAATGTTATGTAACACATCACACAACTCTGGTAATGAGCACTCAATATGAACTACATGTACCATAATGCAAAGTAGGAGCAAATGAAACTGGGGTTTGAAGTTGTGTCAGCCACCCCCCCATGCAGAAATGTCATTAAATGATCTGTTCCCCCTTTTGTTACATATTCATAATTGTCACCTTCACTGTCATTTCATTTTTTTCCACAACAGAACAGCAGGATGGCAGTGGATTTGATTTCTGATTGTGGATGGATCAGGATGAATACAACATGGCTGCCAACTATTTCCTGTGATGTATTTCCTGCCTCCCACTTCCTGTAAAACATTTCCTGTATGAAATAATGTGTTCTGGGTCATTTTCGGAGTTTACGGCCCGAAAACGGAAGTTCTGATTTCAGAGCGTAATGCACGTGTGCGGACCCACCGCTCCGTAACCAGAAACTACGTTACCTGAAGGATAGGTGCGCGAGGGGTTCACTGCTGCAGCCAGGGTGTCATGCATTCCCCGGGATGGTGTCCGCTGCAGTGGTGTCATCCTGTCAGCAGCTGTGATGAGACATACATGTCCATATTTTAGTACAACAGATGGTAGCTATGAGCCAACATGTCATTCTCAATAACCATTTGCGGATAATCCAGGACAATGTGCAGCATGTTACCTCATGGACTTTACATGTGGGCACCTGCTCACATGCAGCATTTGCCAGCTGTTACCTCCAGGCAGCACTGACATCAATGAGATGACACATCAACAGACAAACTTGCATGAGAAGGTTACTGATATTTCAAGGAAGGGGATAAAGGACCCGGACTCCTCCGCATTACACTGATTTCACCTTTCCCGTTAAGACTTACATTTTTCATGAGTCAGAAAGGAGTTCATGTGTGAGCTGTGCAGTAGTCAGGGGCATGATGTTGCTCATTTGTGCTCCCCTACCCATGAAGTCACACATCTCATTTTTGAATGAGATAACACAGATTTCTTATGTCCATCCTTTGAGTGTCCTCTCTTTGCATACTCTATTTCCAACATCATGGTAATACTTAGCTGACAACGGATGGTGTCTTGTACAGCAGACATCCAAACCTCATATGTCAAACACTCACCTATACATGTGAATACGGTAGGAGAGGAGGCAAGCAGAATGCAACATTTGGTTATGATCACACATTGCGGATAGGCTGAGAAGCTTTGATGCTTTCCGCTTCCACTGGATTAGCGTGTTGCTCTTCAGCCAAGTTATTTTGCAGGTGTAACTGCATGAAGATTCACCTTAGCAGCCCCAACACCCATCTCAAAGGTACACAACTGGCATCAGTGTGGGCCTCAGCCATACTAATTTCATTATGATTTAACCATATATATTTTGCCAGGGATTTTTCCTATCATTGAATTGCAAGCCTGTTGTGCTTTGGTCACTTCATATGACACATTGTACTACTGTATGTCCATTCTGCACTCACTTGGCATACATTTTGTGTCATCCTTTCATTAGCCACCAGGGTCTGATCTTGCATGTGTTCAAATACCATATGTGAGCATATTGTGATGCAGGACAACAGTGTTGTACAACACATACAACATACGGTGGAGGTGAAAGGCACATTTAATGAGCATTCAGCCTGATTTATTCTTGGGTTTCCTTACCTTGGCCCAGCACCAGAACAGTGTGTGGTCCCTGAACAGATGTCACAGCCAACCTTGTAGCAGAAGTCAGTGTGTGTCTTTGATTCTGACCTCAGGATGAGCACAAGCAGTTGTGGGCACCACCGTTGCAGAAGTGTGTTATACTTAATATCATGAGTGATCCTACATATAACTTAGAATGGGTCCACTACCTAGATGCAACCTATATCACAATGACATGACTACGAATCCTGCAGTAAGGTCCACTATCGTGTTTTGTTGATGGCCAACAAAAAAGCCAGCCAATGTAAGAAGTACATGACCAGCTGTGTGGACTGGGCAATTTAATGTATATTGGAAACATTCAAAGTTGGACAGTGGATGCATTGCCAATACTACTGACACTGGTATCTCACTTCTTGTTCATCATTACAATATTTGTGCAAATTGGATTTCTTGGTTAGGTCTACAGACACTATTACAACATAGTTGGGACACCCTTTTGACTAGTTGTGGCACTCGATTACAGGATTGGATTCCCAGGTCTGGGACTGTTGGTGAAATACATCTTATGTTCCACAATTTCAAAGGTATGATGAGCCAAGACATGTTATATTTTGTCTTTCGCTGTTCACAAATATCATTTCCTAAAGGTGAATATCCATTGACAACCAATAGTAATGCAGCTATTTTTACATCTCTGGTTGACTTTCATATGTGGGCACTATATGTCCCTCTGTCGTCTCCTGACAATATATGCATTTTGACCATCTCCTGGGCAGTTTGACTTACCAGTTGGTGAGGGTGGTATGCCTTTCTCTGTACGATGTCGATTCCTCCCAGTAGATGCAGGGACCTCTGCTTCTGCAGTTGTCTGTGCTCTGGCTGAATGTGTCAATGGGTGAGAAGAGAGAAAAGTAACCAAATGGGAAATGTGCTTGTGGAACTTTTCAGGGATTTCCCCATTTCTTCTGCAAGCTAACAGTGTTGTGAAGTACTGCCGCAGACTGGGCAGGTAGGAGCAGTGGTGCGTTGGGGATGTAATGGCTTGGCAGGGTGGGAAATGAACAACAGAATATGTGTATTACTATTTTGATCTCATGATTCTCTCACCTTCTGCTTTGTGATTTAGGCTAGCACAGGGTGATTTACTTCTTGGATAATTTGTGGCAGGTTTACAAGTCCCTTGAAAAACATTTACACCGCCGTTGCGTCACTTCTGTGACACAGCGGTGGAGTAATACAGGTGACACATTTCGACTTATTCACAACGTGACGCATCTATGGGGATGCGCCACGTTGTGAAGCCCTGCGCAACATTAAACCTGCGTCAGCTTTGATGTAGGCAGGGTGGGCGTTCCTCTGGGATATGCCTCGTAAAAGTGATGCAGTGTAATCAACGAGATTTCACAGAGTCACTTTTCATAGGCTGCTGCTACGCAACCTTACGCCTGCTTGAAGCACAAGTAAGGAGTGGCACAGAATGTTAGGTATGTGCGGTCCATGGACATTGTTGGAGTTGCTTCACACTTGTGACACTACTCCAGCAAAGCACCTCCCTAATGCCATCAGATGCAACACACATCTGTCTATCCCTGCGCCACAGTGCACTGCATTGTAAATGCGACGCATCCGTGGTGGCGCAAGAGTTGAATTGGGTGTCGCATTGTTACGGGCGCATCCCTGCTAATATTTGTCAATTGCTACTTAGCAGGGTTGTGTATATACGGCAACAGTACTGTGCCCATGTTTTCAAAAGTGGGGGAGGGATTTGCCATTTTAAATGCAAAGGATTCTGGGACTTGTGGTGCTACATACAGAGGGTGACACATGAGTCTCTGACTGACTATATTTTTATATACACTGTGGACAACTTCCTTACTCACAATAACCGTGCAACACAGACAATCTTTTCATGCACATTTTCTTTTCATCCCATTTACCTGGTACCACGTAGCGGACGTCACTAACAGGCAGCCCGTGGACCAAGTGGGGGTGTATTGTGGTAAAGATATCCTCCTCCAGTGGGGTGAGACGGATGCGGGGTCCAGAGTTTGCAGCAGGGAGGATCCTGTTTAATTTGATCCTGGAATACTTCTCCTTCACCCTCTGCCTTTCATCCTGCCACTTCTTCTTGATGTCCTGGACTGTGTGCCTCTCCTCCCCCTATGCTGTGACAGCAGTGGCTAATTGCTGCCATAGGGCTGCCTTCTGTGTGCCACTGGTACAGTAGGGTGGGAGTCCATATAGGGGTTTGTGGTGCCTCACTATATACTCCACAAGCATGGTGGTCTCCTCTGCAGTGAACTTCTTCTTCCTCCTCATTAGTTCCATTTTTCTCTGGCGATGTCAGAGTTGTGGACACAAACTCTCTGTGGCCAAACCTGTTCCTTCAATGTGTGCTGCTTTTATATGTTTTTTGGTGCTGGTCAATTAGTGTTAATTGGCTTCAGCTGGAGCGTGGTGGGGGATGGTAGGCACTTGCAACATCATAGCGAAATGGAGCTATTGGCTGGGATTGGCTGCAGTGTGTCAGCTGATGCATGGTGGGGGATGGTAGGCTCTTGGACAGGTGTTTACCCTTGGCTAAAATGATCAACGGCCACAGTTCGTGTATTCTGGCCCGGGATCGGAGATTCCGGCCCGGAAGCGGAATTCCCGCTCCGGGTGCGGAATTCCCGCTCCGAGAGCGGAAATTCCAGCCCGAGTGTGGACGTAAAGTTAGTAGACGTAAGTCCATTCTGTGAATACCAAAAGTAGTAAGTTCATTCTGTGAATGCCAAAAGTAGTAAGTGCATTCTGTGAATACCAGAAGTAGTAAGTGCATTCTGTGAATACCAAAATGGTAGTAAGTTTAGGATTTTGTCTTAAATTAGTTCTGTGAATCGGGGCCTATGTAGTTTAGTAGAAACTCAGGGCAGCTCATACACAATCAAACATGATCTGGACATGAATATTTATAAGCTATCTGTCAATTAGCGATTTATATAGTCGGTTTTTCTGACCAATTGCCTATGTATATTTTATAGTAAAGCCCCAAAGTATCAATCTCGCTTATCCTAAATGTATTAATTTTGTGGATTTTAAATGTCTTCTTATAAATATGTTAGAATTTATTGAGAAGTTTTCTGCTATTAATTATTTTAATTAGATGTGATGAATTGTTGATCAAAGCACTGGATTTTTGCACTTGGCACTTTGGTGGGAACTCATGAAAGTCATTTGAATGAGATTGTACTATGCTTACAGCCTAAGTGGCAGCCATCGATTTATAAAGTTGCACATCCTCTACACTTGCCTCATCATAGGCGAATGACCTTTACAACGCGGTCATTACACCGCCGTATGTTTACATTGCTGTCATTACAATGCAATTTGTTACAACGACTTGCGCTGGATGGCGCTATACACTAAGGAATAGTATGATTTACTATTCCAACACCTTACCTACTGTTACGTGGGCTGGAGTTGGAATAGTAAATCATACTATTCCTAAGTCCAGCGCCCTCCAGCGCGAGTTGTTGTAATGAATTGCGTTGTAATAACTGCGATGTAACATACTGCGGTCTAATGATAGCGTTGTAATGTCACATATTCTTAATCATATTGTGTAGTGAAATTCCAATGTATTAACTTTGTGGATCTTTAATGTAACAATATTGTGGTTTTGTAACTGTCCTTTTTATATTGTACAGCTTATATTTGTAAGCTGAAATAAGAACATTTATTTACATCAACTACACCCAGTCATGTCACCCATGTAGAGGCACCAAATAGGACAGGAAAATGCCAACTTTCTAAAACTAAACAACAATTACAGCTCATGTGCACTCGCGGTTAATCTATTCAAACAATTTAAAGGTATCTATACATAAATCTTGAAGAGAAGTGTGCATCTAGTAGCAGGCTCTGACAACCACCTTGTTTATTGAAGTAAATAAAAAAAACCTGGGTAGATTTACAGAAATATACTGTACACTTAGGATTAAGTGACAACCTAAAGTAGTGCATCTTGAATCTCTGGGTACCTACCCGGGTTTTTTTTATTTAAAATCCGACTTTACCAATAAAAGAGGATTCTTAATTACATTTTTTTGATACCACACATGAAATATTTACCTGTTCCTAAACACAAAATAACACTTATTAAAAGTAATAAGGTGACCCGATGTTATCCTATGGGAGGGGTAGGCCTTGCAGTGGTGAAAACAAATTCAATTGTTTTTCACTACCAGGGCATGTAAAAGTTAAAAGTATGTGTCAAACATTTAAATACACTTCACCCTGCCTTATGGGCTATTTAGGGAATATTCTAGGGGTGACGTATATGTTTTAAAAATGAAGTTTAGGTCTGGAAAAAGGTTTACAACTGCACACACAGACTGCAATGGCTGCAATGGCAGGCCTGAGACATGTTAAAAAATACTACTTAAGTGGGTGGCACAATAATTGCTGAAGGACCACTAGGAGCAATTAATATATAGGCCCTGGGTACATTAAGTACTACTTTACTAGAGCTATACAAGTAAATTAAATTTGCGAATTTGGTGTTAGCCAATTTCACAATGTCCAAAGGAGAGAGCATGCACACTTCAGCACTGGTTAGCAGTTGTAATATTTGCAGAGTGCTAAAAGCCAACAAAAATGGGTCCAGAAAACAGTACGGTGAAGGCAAAAAGTTTGGGAAGACCCTCCAGAAAGGAACAAATCCAACACGCGGTCTAACAAGACCAGATGACTGCGAGTAGCGCTTTATGCCTTTGGGTGCTATTTTTACTTAAAAATTTACATTGAATGTCTCCAGTTCTAGTGATTGAATACAAGAATACAATCTACTTAATCTTACGAAACTGGTTTGGGATGTTTCTTGTGTTGTGTTTTCACTTTATTGCTGTTTGTGGGATGCATAAATGCTCTACAGACAGGTTGGAGCCTTGACAGGGGAAAAGGAAGAACTTTTCAGAACCATACATAGGAGTAAGACAGGAAGTTTCCACACACATATACTTACACATTGCCTCTAAGTTAAGCTTCACTATTTTTGTGCCAAGCTAACTGAGCAGAGGGTTAAGCACAGGTTAATTTACTGATTTGTGTGGTTCATGATGATAAGGAGCACTGCTGCACCTGGGCTGCCCTGTGCCACAAATTGTCTGGAGTGCCCTGCCATCTCTGAAGTACATTGGAAAAATACTTACAGTTAATGAAGGTGTGCGAGGGCTTAAGCAATGACTTCTTGGGTTGAGGCAAGCTCCCTAAACAGGCCTCCACTGCAGCTGGTAATTGTTTTCCTTTTTTTCCCCCTATAAAGCACGAAATCCGGCAGAACCAGCAGCAGTAAGCAGGTGCCCCTGTACTTCCTGTGGGGCACCAATGTAGCCTGTTTCCTTTGTACAGAGTCCTGGTTATGCACTTCAAGACTCCTCTCAGGTACAAGGTCCCGCTAACTCTTCCCCAAGCTGGCACACCCTCTTTGAGTTTGGCCTGTGAAGTAGTCTTCCTCCATCTCTCCTGCACCTTTCCTGACAGCAATCAACCCCAATCTCTCAAGAAGAAATACGTTTAGAATAGCATAACATCACCTTGGGGATTAAATTCCTTGTGACTCACTGGGAGGACCCACCAGATCATATACTTCCCAGGGAAATATCAGGGATTAACCCCTGAATGCAGTAATTATTTTCTGGTCTAAGCATGGCCACTTGTCTAACATTCCGCTTACAACCAACTTTTTCTATGGCATCTATCTCTAACACCAATTACCATTTTTGCATTGGGGTTTGTGTTCCTATATTCTGGTGGCATGGTCCATCCACCATGCTGTCAGATTAGGGCTTCCTAGTCTCAAAAATGTTTGTGCATTTTCTGGTTGTTAAGTCAATGATTTTCTTATCTGCTGGTTCCTGTTAAAGCAATGGGCTGCAAAGATCTTTCTGGACCTACACTTCTGTCCCAGCTCCTGTTGGACTCCTGGGCTCCTCTTCCTCCAGCAGCACCCAAATCCCTGCTCTCCCCCAGCACGTATTGCCTTAAACTACTCCATGGATGCTAGCAGCAGTGATGTCAGTGGGGCTTACTCCAATCATACTCACTAGAGGACTACTCTACAGAAGTCCAATTGGGCCTCCTTTCCTCAGAGTTCTCAGCAAGTCTGCCCTCAACTCTCTTCCAGAAAGAGTGAGGAAGCCAGTGCTGTCACCAAGGCACACTCCAGCATAAGTCTGAAAATTACAAGTCCATAGTGTCTCTCCTCTCCATATAGGTGTTCAATAAAAAGAAAATCTATTCCTTTCTCTTTTTTGTTCTTCTTTGCTCAAAGTCTGTGCCATTGAGCAGGGGTTTCAAATTGGAGGTGAAGAATTCCAGAGATGTCACATCCCTTCTTCTCTGCAGACATTTCCTGGAAGAAGGCCATTTGCTGGGCCAGACTTTGCTCAGCAGGGTCTACAGGGCCTCTCCACTGCCTGACCCTGCCCACTTCAGAACTCCAAAGGGACCCTCTTGTGTAACTAGCTGCAGATATTTGCCTGTCTCCTCTTTGCCTCTGTGAGAACATCATGCCCAAGCTTGTCAGCAGAATGCAGTTGATTACCTTACGTAGATTCCTCCCCCACCACCTTCCTTTTCCAGGAAAGAGCAAATCCTTCCAAATGGTGCTAGAGAATGAGGGAGAGGCTTTGAATGTGCAGTTGGCCATAAGGCTAATTACATGGCCCATCAGGCTAGTTACATTTCAGAATCTCACTAAGGCAGGCTCAGTGAAATGTTGCTGTTCTATGTATGCATGGGACCCAGGAAAATACCGAAAAAAAGTTATGTGGTAACAAACAGACTATAGACTTACACTTTAAAATTACATTAAAACACTTCTGGATTACACCTCAGCCAAAAAGAAAGGGATCATTTTGCTTTTGATTCCCAATGAAGTCCTTCTCAGGCTGTAACTAGTGCACAGATACCAGACAATGTCAGACAATACTCTTAAACGTTCAGCCTGGTGCACACATGTTCGCATACATCCAGTGTACAGTCTTTCAACCCAGTAGTGATGTAGCAGGAATTGTTTTAAAAGGTAGACACTGATGGCTACAACTAAAATCCATTTTAGAAAATTCTTACAGTGAGAAAGACTCAATTCGGGAGGCTTACTCAGAACAGAATTAAAAAACTAGAAGGTCAAAAATAACTTTACATTTTTTATCTTTGTTATTTGTCAGAACTCACTTTTTCACAACATTAGCTTAGTAGACCTGGAAGTCCTCCATATAGCCATCTCCCTTTACCTTCTGTTGAAGTTTATCATGCCCTCAGCTAGTTGGAGAACTCTAACTGTTTGCTACAATGAACAGCAAATTCTCCTGTAACTTGACTTTATCAAAGTTCCACCACATCTGCTGAGACTTCTTCAACTGTAAAGACTTGCCCATAATAATACATTTTGAAGTGAACGTACTAACCTCAGGTGTCTACATTTAAAGAGTTTCTCAGAATCCATAGCAGGTTGTGGAGTGATGTTTTTGCCCTCATCTTGATGACAGCATAACATAGAAATAAAAGCAGCAGGAAGTGTTTGACACACACTGCAGGGATATCTGCTGCCACCATATCAAATGCACCTTTGAGAGTGTAAATATGTAAATTTAACAAGATGAGCAGGAATGCAGCTTTACTTCACTCCTTGATGAAAGCAGCAGGTTTTAGTGAACTTTTCCAACTCACCATCCCTAACTCTAGCATTTTATATAGTTGAGAACTAGATTGTTTTAAGATAGGAGCCAGGAATCCCCATCTGAGAGGTACCCTTTGTAAATTGATAATGTCCACAAGTGGAGATCCTTTTGTGGCACTGTACATTTGTCAATAATTTACCCAAATTCCCTCGTATAATCCTTTCATCTGTCAACTTAACCAAACTGCTTGGCTTTCCACTCCAGAAAATAATGACATAAAGCATAAAGTTTGAATTCAAGGCACTTGGCGGTAAATTGATTTGCTCAAAATCAAATCACTAATTTACCCATTACTATTAGTTGCACTGTATTTGGGTAGATTTACCACACAGTAAATTTGCTTGCAAAATTCCCGCTACTGCACTGTAAATATGCCCAATACAGTGCAATCATCAGTTTAAATCCCTGGAATGGGGAATTACCCTTTGCAGTTGTTTTTTCAGACCCTAAAAAACACACAGAATTTGCTATTCAATGGGGTTTTTCCACATACTTTCACCACCTGCTTTGAGCAGGTGGCAGGTGTATGCAGTGGCATGCGTGGGGTGGGAAGTTAGAGAGGGATTAGGTTTAGGAAGGGAGGGAAGGGGAGGGGAAGGGGGAGAGTTTTCCCTGCAGAAGCACGCCTTTTAGGGCCATTTTTAGGAAAAAAAGGAAATAATACTTGGCTGCTGCTGCAGTCGATGTCTCGTGATATTTCTGGTCCCAAAAATATAGTCAGGTGCTTACACACCCAGAAACACGAGGGACCTATTTATCAAGGGTTTGCGTTGTATTTGCACCATGCAATGTGGTGCATGTCCAATGCAAACCAAAAAATGTGATTTATCAAGCAACTCAAGGCCACTTTCCATGGCCCTGAGTGGTTTGACAAATCAGGAGTAATGCAACGCAGATCACTGCATTACGTTACTCTGCCCAGGGAAAGCATTCCATGAGCATTGTGTTGATGTTCCCACACAACCCTTATGGATTTTGAAGCGTTCCCATATTTACCCTTGCTAGTAGCCCTGGAAATGAGTCAAAAATATGCTCCTTTTCAGGGGAAAGTATAACTAGGAGAAATATCTTTAGTTCTCCATGTTACTTCCGCTTTCTATGCGTGCTGCATTCTGTAGTACGCACACAAAGAGGAATATGCCTCTCAGGATTGTTTTTTGTGCAGGAAGGTCCTCCTTCCTGCACAGAAACAATCAAGGCAAAGACACAGACCCTGTTGACACACTGCTGTAAATTGTGCACCGGCGCTGGCTGTAAGGACAGATAGCCACCTTTTAAATACAGCGCATTCCTGTCCTTTCTAATTGTTGGAGGGCAGCAAAGCAAAATGATTTGCAGCGCTGCCATACACCAATTCTTTTTAAATATGCCCCTTTGTATTGAGGTTGCACCACTTTTTTGACGCAGCCCTGATGCGTAATATATGCTGGGATTTTTTAACCCATGCCAAGTGTCATTTGGATAACTTAGTAAGAAAAAGTAACAGAAGGCAGAGCGTAGCGAAGCGCTCCGTAGATGGAGCATGGGCATTCCTGTGCATCCACCCATTAACTTTGCCGCAAATCCAGATTGACTAAATAAAGTCTGTGAACCTGGGTTTGTACAATAATGGTGTGCGTAACCGAAGCTGCTGTAACATGAAGAAATATCTTTATTTCTCCTCATTACTTCCTGTTTGCATGTGTGCTGCATTTTGAGGCCTGACGAATAAGCCTCTAAAATAGTTTTTGCGCAGCAAGGTATAATTTCCTGCACAAAAATCTATTTTGACTACAATACAGGCACCTTTGTGTCCTGACTCAAGGGTGACTGTGTTATGGCTAGGCTGCCACATGTCCACCAGAGCACGCAGAGAGCAAAAGTGTGCCATATGTTTGTAAATAAATTACAAGTCGCACTTCTATCTCTGACTTAACTTCAATTTTCTTCTCAAAATTCTCTGACTCCCCTGCCTCTCTTTTCATAATCTTAATCCAGCCCTGTGCATTCGAATGTGAAATTTTGATTATATTCTCATTTACGCCGACATGTATTTCACTCATGAGTTGTGTGTGTTTTCCCATTTCATATGTTCATACTTCTACATAGCCACAATGCCATGGCCCCTCTTCCATCTATCTGTATAGCTGCAGTCCATTTTTAGGTTAACCTTAAATTTTTTGTACAAGTGTAATAAAGTGCTCCGAAGCTTCGGGCCTTGTTCACACTGTATAAAACATCAAAATATTGGATGTGTAGTGTTTGCAATTTGTGTAGGAGATGCCTGCGTAGGCATGGGAAATGTCTGTAATTCAACATTTGGCTTCTGAACTTTTTTTCCCAAAACAATGAATTCATTGTGTGTCTTTGCATCCCGCCCACACAGCCCGTAGAAATGAACAATAACGATGAGCTTCCCTTTCTACACTTTCTGTTACTCTCACATTTGGATCGTTCCCTGATAAATTAGTTGCTAAGGAAAGAGGGGGGAAACGCACTGGTATGTTAATACACACACAACTAAGTCTGCGTAGGCTTTCGCGTCATTTGCATTTAATTCATGTCATCATTTTTCCTGTCACTTCAGTGGGAGTAACCACTCATGCACGTCAAACAGGAACCTGCTGGTACAAACTTAAACATCCCTTGCATAATTGCAGAACAGGCCTAGATGTAACATCTGCTGCAAACCTTTGACTTCCCTTGTGAAACACAGAGAAGTCAGATATGAGTCATTCAAGAGTTTTTTCAAGAATAATTTATTCTATTCCATTCTGAGGGTTTAAGGAGTAAAAGCAATCTCCCAGAAATTGAAGAGGTCACTTAGATTTAAGCATGTTTTACTGAATAAACGCCAGTATTTCCTTTCCAATGCTGCCATCTGGCCCAGCTCTAGTGAACATTTTAAACAATAATGATTCTAGGTTCATTATGTTGATTAGTATCTCTTTTAGGGATGGGCCAGATGTTTTTTTATTGCTTTCATGCATAATGTTGTTTTCGCTTGCTTGGTATGAATAGGTGGACACGACCTGGAAATCTCTACTGCTAAGATAGTAGAATCTGCACTATGCCTTGTTTGACAATGGAAGTGAGTTCCTTCTGATTCTGCTTGACCTGTCCACAGTGTTTGGCAGGTCAGTATAGGACAAGTGTGTAGGTCAGCCTGGCAGTGCAAGAAGAGACCATCTGCTAGGTCAATATCTGGGCAAATGTTTGTCTCTTTGTGGGCCTGTTTTATGATCTGGTGGAGACTTTTATTGTTTATTTCCCTTATATTACCACAAGCATTGCCTGTAGTAGTGGGTTCTGAATTCGTACCAAGTACAGGGGGCCTTGTGCCCCCCCTCCCTCATTCAGTTAAGGACAGGCACCAGAGGACGGGGTCCCCTGTGCCGAACTCAGACAAGGGAGGAGGGACATGCAGCACCCCTCCCCCATTATGCCATGGCCGAGGCCTCAGGGGATGGGGTCCCTGGGGCCGTTCTGACCCTGATTTCACAAAGATTAAACCTCAATAGTAAGCACTTACACATATAAGCATAGCAGATGCCCCCTTTAATGCTCCAATTCTGTAAAGGACATTTGATTCTAACTCCTGGGCTTGGTGAAGGCAAAGCAAGTATGTTTTCTCAGCAATTCCATATTTCAAAAATTCCAAATATTCCAAAAATTATCTAAAATGCTTTGTGGAGGTGAGTGCATTGTTGATCTATTGGAGCGCAATCTGTATGTGACTGTGATGAGTGGGTTCTTTCTTGACCTGTCATGGTGAGAGCAGAGTCCATGGTTCTCCCTTTAAATGACTATGACTATTGAAATGCAAAAATCACTAGAGAGTTATGGCTGTTTGGTCCCGCCCACCTTCGTAGTATGCAAAACTCTTCCTGCCTTTTGCCAGGATCATTACCAGCTTCAACAGTGGAAGCGGTGGTTTCATCAAGATATGAAATTATTGCTCTTGCACAGAGGGAGCTGCCTTTCCAGCACCTCCCTCTATGCAGCAGCACTGCCAGCTCCTGCAGGATGTGCGGAGTCGGCTGGGACCACAGGGGCCTTGAGGCTCCCCCTGCGGTCCCGGGGATAGGAGAATATAGAGGCAAAATAAAGGTCACAATCAGGCAGAAAGAGGCAGAATAAAGGTGAGAAACAAGGTGAGAAATGAGTAGAAAGAGGAAGACTAAGTGTCAGAAACTAGCAGAAAGTGACAAAATAAAGTTCAGCAAGGACCAGAAAGATGCTAAATAAAGGTGAGAAATGAGCAGAAAGAGACAGAATAAAGGTCAGCAATGAGCAGAGATAGGCAAAATAATGATGAGAAATGAGCAGAAAGAGGCAGAATAAAGGTCAGCCAGCAGCACAAAAAGACAGAATTAAGGTGAGAAACTAGCAGAAAGAAGCAAAATAAAGGTCAGCAACGAGTAGAAAGATGCACAATAAAGATGAGAAACAGGCAGCAAGAGGCAACACAATGGTGAGAAACAAGTAGAAAGAGACAAAATAAAGGCAAGCAACAAGCAAAAAGAGGAAAAAGAGCAGAGAAATCAGTTGGAAAGGCAAAACAGAGGTAAACAATTGAGCAGGAAATACAAAACAGAGAGCAGAAAACAAGCAGAAAAGGCAAAGCAGAGCAGAAGAGGGTTAAACAGAGAGCACTTAGACATACACCCACTCACAGACCCACTCAGACACTCTCACACCATCTCACAGATCCACTCAGGGACTCACATACCCACTCACAAACTTACTGAGATATTCATGCACTCACTCACACACTCACTGACAAAGATTAGCGATTACCTTTAGGAAATGTATATTTTTGTTTAAACTAGAAATTCACTTTAAAAAAACAAAGATTACAGGGACATTATATTTAGGGAACAATTTTTTTTTTTTTAACTTAGGGGCTGATTACGATGGCGGGCGGACTAGGTCCGCCTGCCATTGTAGAGGTGTTTGGGACTGCCTGCCAGACATGCGGCGGTCCCACCACTGCGATTAGGATGCGCCCTCCATACTGGCAGGCGCATCCAGGGCTTTTAACATTGCGGACGGTGCTGCTGGCAGTACCACTGAACGCAATGTTAAAAGTGCCTGCACTGCATTTCCCTGCACTACTTGGTGCATGGAAATGCAGGAGGGTACCATGGGTACACCCCAGTGCAGCAACACCCCACCAAACAAAGGGGGCTAGCAATGGGCCCCCAAACCCAATCCCCACCGCCTTTCCATAGCGGCATCGCCGCCATGGAAAGGCCTTCACTATGCCCACATCCTAATTTGGTGGTAGGTGCCTGCTAGGCACCACCATTTTAGGGGCCCTGCACTGTCTGCCAGGCAATCAGTGGTGAAGCGGCGGACGGCACGGTAACCACCACAATCCTAATTTGGTGGTGGGTAATACGCTTGGTGATGGCGGAAGGACCGCCACCGGCACCCGTCGGTGGCGATCCTTCTGCCATCATAATGACGCACTTAGAAATTCACTGATAAATCCAAAGGTTGTAGGGATGTTATAGTTTGCAATTAGAATTAATTATATTTACTGAATATGACGTCCTTGTAAACTTTGTTCTTTTTATATTGAATTGCTAAGGTTGTTTAATTTTATTTCCTAACTGTAACCTGTAGCCTTTGAGAGTGAGTGTGTGAGTGAGTGCATGATAGTCTCACTGGGTGTGTGAGTGAGTGCATGAGTGTCTCAATGTGGGTGTGAGTGGGTGCAAGAGTTTCTGAGTCAGTCTCTGAGTAGGTGTTTGAGTGTCTGAGTGAGTGCATGAGTATCTGAGTGAGTGTACAAGCATTTTGTGTCAAACATATTGCCAACTTAAAAAAAATAAGCTGAGAAATATAGAAGATAAAAATATTTTTGAATGTAATAATGTTTTCTTTCATATAGTTGTATGAAATACCATTTGTATTTAATATAATATATATTAGTTGTTGGACTGGCCCTCACTGCAGGGTCCCTCCTAAACCTTTTGCCCTTTTCCTGCCATTTTGTATTGAATTTGTTATCCATAGGACTCTGTGCACTTTACCACTGCTAACCAGTGCTAAATTTCTTGTGCTCAGTCGCCTAAACATGTTTTGAGGTAAGTCTCTTCGTCAAGTGGTATACCATATACCCAGGGCTTGTAAAGTAAATACTACTAGTGGGCCTGCAGCACTTACTGTGCCCCACACTTAAGTTGCACCTTAATTATGTCCCAGGCCTACCACAGTAGCCTGCATGCAATTTTAATTGCCTTTTCGACTTGGCATTGAAACTCCTAAGTCTTAAACTCCCCTTTGCTTACTTATAAGTCACCCCTAAGGTAGACCCTAAGTAGCCCAAAGGAAAGGGTGCTGTCTTATTAAATGTTTGAACATGTACGTTTAAGATTTACATGTCCTGGTAGTGCAAGACTCCAAAATTCATTTTTCACTACTGTGAAGCCTACTCCTCCCTTAGGATAACATTACATTTAATGAGCTGTAATTCCTATTTGGGAACAGGTAGATATGTCATATTGGGTACCTATGAAATGATAACAATAAACCCTAATGGTAAAGTGTTTCATTACAATTTTGAAAATGCTACTTTTAGAATTTGAAACAGTGGGGATTGGGCCCTTAACAACAGCCACCTTGGGCATCTGACAAAGTACAAAAAACAAAATGGAAGGTGGCTGCTTCGATTCAAGTCACTTTACTCAAAGGCAAAGACAAGTTACTCAATAAACTATGCCTGTGTATCCATTTCACAGTTCATTAAACATAATTATTGTGTTTTTAACATGTCATAAAAATGGAAAACACTCTTCTTTAACATCAATCAAATGTACCACACAAAAGAGAAAAAACAATGACAGTATATTCCTACACTTTATGGTAACAATGGTGCAAACAACACAGTGCAATATCTATAACTGAACATGCTTTGAATTAAACAGAAGTTTTGAACGGTGCTGATGTATTTATAGACAAACATTAGATGTCAATTATTTTGCCCAGTCCAATACTTTTCGACCATAGTAAATTTTACTTCTTAAAGTCTTGACAAAGGAGCAAGAGACAGTTCTCGAGTTTGGCTTGTCCTTCATACCCATGAAACCAACTGACTTTGTCAGACTAAATATTGAAGCCCTAGAATTTTTCAGGAAGCTCAGATTAAAAGACTTCTTCTTAAACAAAGAAGACAACAAAATAGAGGAACTTTCTGGCCAACGTCAGAAATTCACGTTTTGCCCTCCTCCACATACAATTACAAAAGAACTGATCACTTTGAACAGGCAGTCCTTCAATCTTTGACCTAACTTGAAAAGAAAAAACAGTAAATGGCCATACAAGAACATAAGCAAGACATGTCTGTAAGTATCAACAAGCAGATAAAGGAGGAGCTGTTGTTGTTTGGGATAGATTCAAGTATTTGGTTGAGGGGAGAAAACATGTCAACAACAAGGACTGATATTGTGTCATTCCTCAAGACCGCACTGGCTCTTCTCCCAGTAGCATACACTCTAGTTTCCCCAGTCGCTAGTGCTTAGCGCCAGGACACCCCAGGGTAACCGTGCGCTCTACAAGTGCAATGAACATAACATAACATAACAAAACAAATCAAGGAAGAGATCGCTAAAGCACTCCAAGAGGGATTCAATGAAGATATTTTGGGCCCAAATAAATTTGTGTATTCAAAAAAACCGACCCTAATGTTTCCAGTGATATTCTTCCTTCCCAAATTGCACAAAGATAGTCAAACCCCTCCTGGCTGACCCATTGTATAATGGCGTGATTCAGTGTTGGCGACAATTTCACAATATGTAGACATATTCATGTTTAATGAACTGTGAAATGAATACACAGGCCTGGTTTAATGAGTGACTTGTCCTTGAGTAAAGTGACTTGAATCAACGCAGCCACCTTCCTTTTTAATTTTTGTACTTTTAGAAAGTTGTCATTTTCCAGTCCTTAGCTTTTTGTGCCTGTCGCCTCTCATGGGTCACACAACTTGATGTAGCTTAAAGTGAGACTTTGTGAATCCCTCCCAGCCAGTCACACAATAGAGGGATTAGATGTGCCTCAATGGGCCATCTGCTGGCAGGATGTGTCAGCAGAGCTGAGCATAGCCAAACTTACAACTGAATAGCCTGTCTTCACTCAAAGGCCTAGCGACCCTTTATTGCCACTGCAACCCGCATGGGGCCAGGGCAGGTTAAGTCAGGAAATTACAAGAACTTCAAAGAATCTTTCCAGAAGCTTCTCCTATCTTCCAGAACAAGGGCATCATGATATAAAAATAGGACCCTCAGGCCCACTCTTCAGTTTACTACTGGACCTGTCGAAGGATTGCCTGCTGATGTTGTCTGCTTTGCACTCTGTCAGACTGCTTCTGAACCTGGAAGAACTGCTTGAGATGTCATGAGTGATGTCATGTGTGATGTCACTGACCATGTCATGAGTGATGTAATATGTGACGTCATCAGCAGTGCATTGCAGGCGCGCAAGTTATAGTTAGCTCAACTAACTATAACAGGCGAATTTCTCTGGTTCAAATGTCCAACAAACTATAACGTCCCTGAAACCTATGGTTTTTTCAGTGAATTTCTAAGGTTTTTTAAATGTTAATTTCATATTTTAATATTTATAAAACCTACATTTTTTCAAATTGTTTTTTAATATTTAGCAACACTATCATCCTTTTTTTAAACTTTACAAATTATATAATCTTTTATATCTTCCCCACAAAATATGTATATCTTTTTTTTTTGAGAAAACTACAGTCCCGTACCGGTAGTCTACCAAGCTCGATCAACACGCGAATCCTATCCACCACATTTAAATGACGCGCATTTCGTATCCGACGGGTTTGTGGCACCGCGTCCCGCATAACGATATGTACATATGAGGTTGCGCCAGCTGCTACTTTGGTATGCATCGGGTATGCACTACCGCATTGCCGTGCATTACGTCATGTACGTATAGGGTCACAACCGCTGCGTGTTGCGTATGTGACGAGTGGACGCTGCCATGCCCTGTGTTACGTCATAGACGTACGATGTCGTGCCGCATACACCATTCCCTCATTTCTTTTGTCTCAAAACTATATCTAAAAAACTTTAAAGTGTATATGAGAGCAAGCGTTAATTAAAAATATTTTAAACAGTTATATATTTCTAACTCTAATAAACTTATTTTATAATAAATATATTTTTTTTAAATCACATTGGGTGCAGTCTCATTGCGCCCTGGCTGCGCGATTGCCATGTAACCATAAAGAAAAGCATTTCATTAGTTCATAACATTTCCCATTGTAACAGTTCGAAAACGCCACCCATTTTAGTCAATATCTGTACTGCATTTCATGAGACACACCTCTTCTGCTTAGAGAGCTTTATTCAAAACGTTTTGAAATATACACATATCTTACACTAAACACAACATGCAACCATCATTTTCATCAATATTCATGCTCTGTAAAGTAGCCTTCCACCTATGATACCCATACACCTAAAAGTTACATTACCAAAATTTTCTCCAATACCACAGGTACCATGGTTGCATACGCTGTCCACAACACAACGTAATATAGTACGGCCCAGAGACAGTATCATGCATAGATAATGAACACACGGACACAGATAGATAGTGGAAGTGGATACGGGTACGTACGCTCGACTCCTTTTTATTACCATAGTGACATTTCCAGTGACGTCTGTGATGGATGTGTGTGCGGTAAGTCTAAACCAGCCTTCAGACAATGGTTGCTGCTAGCATAAACTACAACACTAATCATTGGATCACACACAGAGATTCAATATTAAAAGAATCAATAATTTATGCTGCAGTAAGGTGGAGACAGTAGATGTGAAATAATACAGAAATAATTCCATCGTAAAAGAACAACAACTTGTGGTATACTGACACACAATCAATAGATTTGAAATAATACACAAAGAGATTATATCATAAACGCTCCATCAGTTCTAGTGAACTCACATAACCACATCAAAAGCATTCAGCATGTACACAGCCACCCATAATGCGTGCTGTAGACAGGCCGTACTAGGAGCAATATCTGTTGCCATCAACACTGCATCATCTGCAATACCAACTCAATCTGAATTATGAACACTGCTGTCTGCAGTGTAGGCCATAGAGAGCGGTCACAAAGGACCCACAGATACGTAAAGTGACTTCCCCTACCCAGTTTGTCATCAGCGAAGCAACAAAAAAGAGTGTGCAAAGCCTGCAATGATACATATGCATGGGGCAGACAGTACACACTGGAGCAATGTCTTTTCCTACCGGACTACCTCATCTACAATAGCGACTCAATCTCAATTGTGAACACTGCTGTCTGCAGTGTAGGCTAGAGTGGGCGGCCACAAGGGCCCACAGCCACATGACATTCACTTGAGCTCTACAGTTTGCAATACGCAAACTAAAAATAAACTTGAGCAGAGCCTGCAATGATGCATATGTGTGGTGCACACAGAGCGCACTGGAGCAATATCTTTTCTTACATGACTGCATCATCTATAATACCGACTCAATGTCAAATGTGGACACAGAAATCTGCAGTATAGGCCAGAGAGAGCATTCAGCAAGGGCCCACAGCCACGTAGCATTGACTTGACCTCTACAGTTTGCAATACACAAAGCAAAAAAAAGTGTACAGAGCCTACAATGATGCGTATGAGTGCTTCAGACAGAGCACACTGGAGCAATGTCTTTTCCTACAGAACTACCTAATCTACAATAGCGACTCCATCTGAATTGTGAACACTGCTGTCTGCAGTATAGGCCAGAGAGAGCAATCAGCAAGAGCCCACAGCCACATGGCATTTACTTGAGCTCTACAGTTTGCAATACACGAAGAAAAAAAACGTGTGCAGATCCTGAAATGATGCATATCAGTGGTGCAGACAGAGCGCACTAGAGCAATGTCTTTTCCAACAGGACAGCATCATCTATAATACCGACTCAATGTCAAATGTAGACACTGAAGTCTGCAGTATAGGGCAGAGAGAGCGTTCATCAAGGGCCCACAGCCACGTGGCATTGACTTGAGCTCTACGGTTTGCAATACACAAAGCAAACAAAACGTGAGCAAAGCCCGCAATGATGCGTATGAGTAGTGCAGACAGAGCACAGCAATGTCTTTTCCTACAGGACTGCATCATCTACAATACCGACTCAATGTCAAATGTGAACACTGAAGTCTGCAGTATAGGTCAGAGAGAGCGTTCAGCAAGGGCCCACAGACACGTAGCATTGACTTGAGTTCTACAGTTTGCAATACGCAAAGCAAAGAAAACGTGTGCAGAGCCTGCAATGATGCATATGACAGAGCACACTACAGAAATCTCTTCTCTTACAGGACTGCATCATCTACAATAGCAACTCGATCTGAATTGTGAACACTATAGTCTGCATTGTTAATTAAAAGCAGTACTCACACACACAACCATCAATACTTTTTCTCACTCCCTCTTTACAAAATAAAACAACATACATTACAGAGAACTCTACAATGAATAAATAAAAACAATTCGAATTGGGATTTCATCTCTCCACAGTCTACACTATTCACTGTTCCTTTGGACTTCCAAGATAAATTTGGTAATTTCACTAAACCTACAACTGATATAAAAAAACTTCTTGAAGCAAGTATGCTAAAACAATATTGTGTATGTTTCAATAGACGTTCTAATTACTTAACTACTGGATTCTGTAATAAAACAATCACCACTCAATCTAAATTGTGAACCCTGCGAACTGCAGTCTACACCAAATCCAGTGGTCATTCACAACTCACAGCCACATACCGTTGGATTCGGAAGCACGGAGTTGGTTGCACCTGATCAGAGGGGGTACACAAAAATCATCACAGACTTTAACTTATGGTATTCTCAATCATAGAATCAAGACCCCATTTCACTGTTTGCACCTGCTGTGCCACAGTATACTCCACCGACTACTGTCAACCAAGCTCAATAATCATGTGCAGCAATTAGCTATGGAATCACAGACTGTGATGCACCTCAACACACAAACTTCTCCATTGTGGGATCAAGACACCGTTCCACAGTTGGGACCTAAATTTGGATGAACCTGATCGAAGAGAGTACCTTCATCTCCACTCTCAAATGCAGTTCTAATATCGTCCATTGTGGAGTCAACACACCGTTGTACTTTTGGGACCTAGAGTTGCTTGCACCTCATTGGAGGGGGTACACAGAAATCATCACAAACTGTAACTTCTAACATCTTCAATCATAAAATTAAGACCCCATTTTGCTGTTTGGACCTGCTCGACCGCGGTGTATTCCAGCAATACCAGTCAACCAAGCCCAAGAACCATGTGCAGCACTTAACTACAGAAGCACAGAATCTGATGCACCTCAACAGACGGAGTTGTGTGAAAAACCAGCAACAGGTAATATTGGACATCGTCCATTGTGTGATCAAGACACCATTCAACTGTTGGGACCTAGAGTTGCTTGCACCTCATCAGAGGGGGTACACAGAAATCATCACAAACTGTAACTTCTAACATCCTCAATCATATATTTAAGACCCCATTTCACTGTTTGGCCATGCTCGACCACGGTGTATTCCAGCAATACCAGTCAACTAAACCCAATAACCATGTGCAGCACTTAGCTACAGAAGCACATAATCTGATTCACCTCAACAGACAGAGTTGTGTGAAAAACCAGCAACAGGTAATATCAGACATCGTCCATTGTGTGATCAAGACACCATTCCACTGTTGGTACCTAGAGTTGGTTGCGCCTCATCAGAAGCTATACACAAGAATCATCACACACTTTAACTTCTGACATCCCCAATCATAGAATTAAGACCTTGTTTCACTGTTCGAACATGCTGTACCGCTGTGTACTCCAGCAACTGCAATAAACCATGCCTAATAATCATGTGCAGCAGTTAACTACAGAAGCACAGAGTCTAATCCACCTCAACAGAAGGAGTTCTGTAAAAATCAGAATGTAATGTCGGACATCTTCCATTGTGGAATCAAGACAACGTTCCACTGTTGCAAACTAGAGTTGGTTCCACCTGGTCAAAGGAAGTACCTTCATCTCCACTCTCAGATGCAGTTCTAACATCATCCATTATGGCATCAAGACACCGTTCCACTGTTGGGACCCAGAGTTGGTTTCAACTGGTCAAAGGAAGTACCTCCATCTCCACTCGCAGATGCAGTTCTAACATCGTCCATTATGGGATCAAGACACCGTTCCACAGTTCGGACCTAGAGTTGGTTGCACCTGATCGGAGGGGGTACACCGAACTCATCACACACTTTAACTTCTGACATCCTCAATCACATAATCAAGACCCCGTTTCACTTTTCCGACCTGCTGTACCACGGTGTACTCCACCGACTGCAGTCAACCAAGCCCAATAATCACGTGCTAAGAAAAACAAGGGTACCCCAATACGTGAACCTGGGGTGAAATATGCAGTAAAAAACAATGGTTCAGGTGTGGCCAAAAGGTCCAATAATAATGTGATCCTAAGGAGAGCACTTATGATTAGAGAGTTGAAGATTAATTACTTTAAAGGAGCAAAAAAAAAAAGTATAATGTGCATAGGGACATAAGTCAGTTCATGTGAAACATTTATTTCCACAACAATAGAATTCAGGTGCTCACACAATAAGTGAAAGAGGCGTGACGTGCAAAGTGATGGTGAAGTTTAAAATAACGGCATCGCATTGACAACAATGTCTCCCTCTTGCACTAAACGAGGACAGCCCAAGCAGCATGATGTGCTGAGCTCCTCTCCCAAGACTTTCCAAATATAAACTGGGAGTGACTTTAACTTTAAGTACTATGACTGCGCATACACCTTTACCATCATTTAATCTTTACCTTGGAGTTCCTGACCCCCCACCCTCCTTTTGCCCTTAACAGAAACATATTGGCAGCAAATCGTTAAGCGCAACTTATAAAGCTGACCCTGCCCTCAAGTTTACTCAGTAAGTGTTTTCTTTCATCAACTTCCTTGCAAGCACCCTTCACGGACGCACACCAGTTTCTAATTACCACTCTAACTCCTTTACAGCACATGATATTCTCACGCTCGTACCTTCAGCGAATTAATTTGGGTGAACTCGTCTACCCTCAGCTGTTTTCTGAAGCCCTCAATTGCTCTTCCTTGCGCTACGAATAATTGCATCAGTAAGTCTACTCTGAGTGTTCTCCCTCTCTCCCCCCTTCTCTCGTCTAGCGGGTTGCTACTCAGCTTCATCTGCGCTCTCAACTCTACCTTCTTACTAGCGCAAATTATTCCTTGTACTCACACCTATGCTTGCGTATTGACATGCAGCATTTTCACTATTTAACTTCTCTTTTCCACCGTTTAAATACTTCCACCACTTGTAATTTACATCGTTGACTTTCGCTTCTGAATTGCCTTTAAATCATGTCTTTCACTTCTGTAATTGCTCTAATTCATGTATTTCCACACCTACCTTGACCCCTAGGCATGGCTAGATACATGATATACAGAATAATTCAGGATTAATATATATTTATATATGTCATTATGTTTTTTATAAAATGGAGCCTCTGATTGTATTAATTATTATACTACATGTAGGGATCAAACTATAGCTTATTTATTTGCCCGTTTTTCCTCATTTTAGATTCAGCTTGCTCACCCGTTATATGTCCTGATGATGATCTCGAGCAGTTGAGATGGAAACGCCGTTGACCCTTTACAACAAAAAACTCTTCCTATTCTATAAAAGTTGCTTGAGGAGTTTTACACTATTGTTGTCAATGCAATGCCGTTATTTCAAACTTCACCATCACTTTGCACGTCAATCAATCAATCAATCAAGCATTTGTGTAGCGCGCTACTCACCCGGAGGGTCTCAAGGCGCTTGGGGGAGGGGGGTCCGCTACTGCTCGAACAGCCAGGTCTTGAGTTGCTTCCTGAAGGAGAGGTGGTCTTGGGTCAGGCGGAGGTGGATGGGGAGGGAGTTCCACATCTTGGCAGCCAGGTAGGAGAAGGATCTTCCTCTTCGGATGCGGGGGACGGCGGCGAGGGCGTGGCTGGTTGATCGGAGCTGGCGGGTGGGAGTGTAGAAGGTCAAGCGGTCGTTGAGGTATCTTGGGCCTTGGTTGTGGAGAGCTTTGTGTGCGTGGGTGAGGAGTCGGAACGTGATTCTCTTGCTGACGGGGAGCCAGTGCAGGTTTCTCAGGTGTATGGAGATGTGGCTGTGTCGGGGAATGTCCAGGATGAGGCGTGCTGAGGCGTTCTGAATGCGCTGGAGTCGTTTCTGGAGTTTGGCTGTGGTTCCGGCATAGAGGGAGTTGCCGTAGTCCAGTCGGCTGGTGACGAGGGCCTGGGTGACCGTCTTCCTGGTTTCGGTGGGGATCCACCGGAAGATCTTACGTAGCATGCGTAGGATGTTGAAGCATGATGCTGAGACGGCGTTGACTTGTCTGGTCATGGAGAGGGAGGAGTCCAGGAAGAAGCCCAGGTTGCGTGCGTGGTCTGTTGGTTTGGGTGCGCTGCCAAGGGCAGGGGGCCACCAGGAGTTGTCCCAGGCGGAGGGTGATGATCCCAGGATGAGGACTTCCATCTTATCTGAGTTCAGTTTCAGGCGGCTGTTCGTCATCCACTCGGCTACGTCTTTCATCCCTTCGTGTAGGTTGGTTCTGGCGGTGGCGGGGTCGTTGGTGAGGGAGAGGATCAGCTGGGTGTTGTCGGCGTAGGAGCTGATGTTGAGGTTGTGTTGGCGTGCGATGGCTGTGAGGGGGCTCATGTAGATGTTGAAGAGGGTGGGGCTGAGTGATGATCCTTGTGGTACGCCGCAGATGACTTCGGTGGCCTCGGATCTGAACGGGGGTAGGCGGACTCTCTGTGTTCTTCCGGCGAGGAAGGAGATGATCCATTCCAGTGCCTTCTCCTGGATGCCGATGTTGTTGAGGCGCTGCACTAGGGTGCGGTGGCAGACCGTTTCGAACGCCGCGGAGAGGTCCAGGAGGATGAGGGCCGTTTCCCCGTTGTCGAGCAAAGCTCGGATGTCGTCGGTGGCTGCGATGAGGGCGGTCTCGGTGCTGTGGTTGGCACGGAAGCCGGACTGCGAGTGGTCGAGGGATCCGTTCGTCTCGAGGAAGGCGGCCAGTTGTCTGTTGACGGTTTTCTCGATGACTTTGGCCGGAAAAGGAAGGAGCGAGATGGGGCGGTAGTTTTTGAGGTCGGTGGGGTCCGCTGATGGTTTCTTCAGTAGGGCCCTGAGTTCGGCGTGCTTCCAGCTCTCTGGGAAGGTGGCGGTGTTGAAGGAGGCGTTGATGATGTCCCGCAGGTGGGGTGCGATGACGGAGTCGGCCTTGTTGAAGATGTGGTGAGGGCAGGGGTCGGTTGGAGATCCTGAGTGGATGGAGTTCATCGTGCGGATGGTGTCTTCGGTGTTGACTGGGGACCAGGCGCGGAGGGTGGTGGTGGGGGGCGTTGTTCCGGTCGTAGGGTGCGTTGGCTGTGTGCTGAAACTGTTGTGTATGTCTGCGATCTTGCTGTGGAAGAACGAGGTGAGCGAGTTGCAGAGGTCTTGCGAGGGCGTGAGGTCGTTGTTTCCGGCGCTGGGGTTTCGAGAGCTCTTTGACGATGTTGAAGAGTTCCTTGCTGTTGCGGGCGTTGTTGTCCAGTCGTTCCTTGAATGCGGATTTCTTGGTGGCGTGGATCAGCTGGTGATGTCTTCGAGTGGCGAGCTTGAGGGTGGTCATGTTGTCTGTAGTTGGGTCTCTGCGCCAGGCTTTCTCGAGGGCCTGGCAGTTCTTCTTGGAGCTCTTGAGTTCATCGGTAAACCAAGATGCTTTCTTGGTGCCGGGTCAGGCGGGGGGGGTCTTCAGTGGAGCGAGGTCGTCTGCGCAGTTGCTGATCCATTTCGTGAGGTTGTTGGCGGCTTGGTTGGGGTTCGCTGATCTGGTGGGGGGGTTCTGGCTCAGGGATGTGGTGAGCTGGTCGGCAGTGAACTTGTTCCAGCTTCTGTGGGGGACCAGTTGCGGGTGGTGGTGAGTCGTGGTCCTTCTGAAGCTGAAGTGGACGCAGCTGTGGTCTTTCCAGTGGAGTCCGGTGGCGTGGCTGAAGGTGATGTCCTTGCTGGAGGAGAAGACGGGGTCGAGCGTGTGGCCAGCGTAGTGGGTGGGGGTGGTCACCAGTTGCTTGAGTCCGAGGTTGGCGAGGTTGTTTAGCAGGGTGGTGGTGTTGCGGTCGTAGTTGTTCTCCAGGTGGAAATTGAGGTCCCCGAGGAGGATGTAGTCAGCCGAGGGGAGGGCGTGCGGGCTGATGAAGTCGGCGATGTCTTCGCTGAATTGTGTGCGAGGTCCCGGGGGTCTGTAGATGAGGGTGCCTCTGAGGGTGGTCTTGTTGTGTGAGCACCTGAATTCTATTGTTGTGGAAATAAATGTTTCACATGAACTGACTTATGTCCCTATGTATTTTTGGTCCTTTAAAGTAATTAATCTTCAACTCTCTAATCATAAGTGCTCTCTTTAGGATCACTTTACTATTGGACCTTTTGGACACACCCGAACCATTGTTTTTTTACCCCAATAATCATGTGCAGCAATTAGCTACGGAAGCACAGAGTCTGATGCACCTCAACGGGAGGGAGTTCTCTGAAAACTCAGCAGCAGGTAATATCAGACATCATCCATTATGGGATCAAGAGACCGTTCCACTGTTGGGACCCAGAGTTGGTTGCAGCTGGTCAAAGGGAGTACCTCCATCTCCACTCGCAGATGCAGTTCTAACATCGTCCATTGTGGGATCAAGACACCGTTCCACTGTTCGGACCTAGAGTTGATTGCACCTGATCGGAAGGGGTACACCAAAATCATCACAGACTTTAACTTCTGACATCCTCAATCATTGATCAAGACCCCGTTTCACAGTTCCGACCTGCTGTACCGCGGTGTAATCCACCGACTGCAGTCAACCAAGCCCAATAATCATGTGCAGCAATTAGCTACAGAAGCACAGAGTCTGATGCACCTCAACAGAGGGAGTTCTCTGAAAACTCAACAGCAGGTAATATCGGACATCATCCATTATGGGATCAAGACACCGTTCCACTGTTGGGACCCAGTGTTGGTTGCAGCTCGTCAAAGGGAGTACCTTCATCTCCACTCTCAGATACAGTTCTAACATCGTTCACTATGGTATCTAAACACCGTTCCACTGTCGGTACCTGTCGGACTATTGTGTTACTATTACACAGAGCACTCCACGCTCCTGGGCCTCAAGCTGGGCCTGTGTGCCTGTGTCGCGGTAGCCAGAGTTAATCTCTGGAGCCTTCCGAGCTTGCAGTCCTCAGCCCAGGACCTTCTGCTGGCACGTGGTCAGCCCTCTTTCACATACAGCAGTGTCAAAAGGTGAACTGTGGGGCATATATGTGTCACAGTGGCCATGACAGTTTCTGAGTACCAGCAGGCTGAGAGCATCATTCAAGCACCCACCTTCGCTCACAGCGTCAGCCTCGTGGCGGTGTAAGCTGCACAGACCTGGCAGACACATTCGCCAATCCGGAGGAGAACCACACCCAAAGAAACGTGCCTTTTATTCATACCCCTATGCTAGCCTTGCGTACCACTTCCCTAAACATTTGGGGGGGAGGAGGTACGTACGCGCTACCATTCCGTAATCTTCCCTACTGACTGTACTATCATGGTTGCGTCCACTGTCCACTTCACTCAATAGACCATCAGTGTATGTTGACATGTACATGTCTGTGCTCTGCATACTCAAGTCTGCCCAGCACATCCCCTCAAGACTTTGCATTGTATACTTTTATAATCGAGAATTACTTGCCCCCTTCGCACATACTTTGCTCTCATCTCTCCCCGCATTCTGCATACTGAGGCAGAGGTGCCATGCCATGTTTAGTTTGTATACATGGCTAGCCACGGTTCCCACAGTATGTAGTGTCATTGAGTCTGCTACGTGAACATTTTGTTTGTCATGTTGAATGTTATTATATAAGGTAGCACTTTCATTCACGAGCAGTGGCTTATTCCATTTACATATCGCTATCTTAAAGAGCATACAAAAGTTTTTCTCACAGGTGAATAGTGTGACCACAATGGCAGTCATTCATTACTATCCAGCTTCTAAGCTTACAGCCATCAATCTTGCGTCCTTTCTTAAAAGGACGCCAACTCCCACAATCACACCAACATTCACACAGCCTTCTAACGACAGTTATCTGCTTCAAAACAACACACACTCCTACAGAATATGAGCTAGCATACCGCATGTCCTTACTGTTTCAAACACAGTAACTTCCTGTGGCAATATCTATTCCCACCCACACAAACTAACTCCCAAACTTCAACTTGGCCTTCAATTCCTAGTTTGAAAACACATTTCAAGAAACAATCCAAACTAAAAGCACCTTTGTTCAGAACAGAAGTCTCCCTCACTTCTGCAAAAGAAATTTATCGACTGCAGATACCACGAACTTCAAATAAAATACACTCCCTTTTAATTTAAATACGAACCGCCAATTACACTTTGTGAATTGTTACACAATTTTCAACACATGTCACACCCAAGGTCTGGCACACTTTTTTAACACGGTCTCCTACAGCCTTCTAAGATGCTTTCAAACTGTTCTTCTTTTAATACCAGACTACATTCAGACATTCTTTCGATCATCTCTGGAATAACAGGAACAGTGCCCATAATTCTCACCCTCTTTGCAGCCATCCTACTACTAATTCTACTTCTAGAAATGGCTACGCTCTCTATGTTAACAACTATGTCTGACAGAATTCTCCTCTACGCCAAGCTGCTGTAAGAAAACGGAAACACTTTTTGCCTGCCTGCCTCTATCTATTATCGGAGCTAGCTACAACATAACATTTATCTACACTTATACAATATGCGTACAACCATCGTTTGATTGCAAAACTTGCCCATTCGACTGGTGAATGGATGTATGCCTTGCCAACATCTCAACAATCGCTCCAGATATCCAGCAGGTAATGGAGTATCGGGAAAACCATGAACGTGATTGTTCTGGCAGCGGAGCAATGGCGAATGCAATGTAAAAAGGAATCGCATGGCAATGGGATTTCTGCACAGCCACGAAAGATCTCCTGCAACGTGCGACCTTTCACAACATCGCAGATTGCCTGCCCATTCAAATTACCGCTCCAACATTCGAGGAACATTACTATCCCTTCGAGGATAGGAATTGGATCGCTTCACTTTTCTCACACAATGGCAACAAGAGCCTCTTGGAACATTACGCATCTCAAGCAGCTGAAGAACTTCTGGACTGAAATCTCCAAGACTTGTAAGAAACTCACATTATTCTTAAATTGATTTTTTCCATCTTTTTTTACTTTTTCCTTAAAAATTGTTATAATACATGTAGGAGAGTAGGATCTGCTTCACATGGGTACCCCCGCTTTTTGCTGGTGTTTCATTGTTTTTCGACCTTAGTCTGGCTGTGGCCCTGCTAATCAGGACCATAGTCTAGCTGCTTCTTCTCTAAAATGGTTTGCATGTACATTAGGTACATATCTAATTGGAGTGCCTTATAAGCCCCTAGTATATGGTATACTATGTACCTAGGGCATACCTCAGAGGCCTACCAGGGGCTGCAGCATGTTTTAAGCCATCCCTGGGAAGCACTCCAAAATGGCACCACAGGTCTGCTGCTGCAGCCTGGGTAAGGGTGTGCTTGCACCCCTCACAGTGGTATAGGCTACCTATATCCATATATATATATATATATATATATATATATATATATATATATATATATATATATATATATATATATATATATATATATATATATACACAGACACATATAAACCTATAAGCCACTCCTATGGCAGGCCTTGACAATCCTGAAGGCAGAGTGCTTGGTTTTATGTGAGAGGGTGCCCAAGCATGAGCTAAGCCCCTCTGCAGCTTTCGGAAATACTTCCTTATGGGTGTTCTGTGATACAGCCACACCATATACTCTTAAGTGCATTATAACCTCGCGGTAAATGCTAACTTTGGAATGGCTGCATCAAAACATGCTGTGTTTGGTGTCAACCGCTTTGGAATACTACCCCCCGCCAGCTCTGGCAGCGGGGGTAGCATTCCACCCTTCTAGAGGGAAAGAAATGTTCACACTGGTCAAACCCAGTAGGACTTTCCTGAGCCGTGGCATCACAAAATGGATGCCTCTGCCACAGACACGGGTCTAGCCTCCTCCTGCTGACCGAAACTCCGGCAGGGGAGACCTGGACAATAGGTTTCCTGTCGAAGGGAGGCGGACCACCTCCCCAGACAGGCAGATGTGTATTGGTGCTGGGCGGGATCACTCTCTGGTGCTTTGAAGTCCTGCACTGGGGGCACATTTGCTGTCCCTGTGCATAGCCCATTTCAAACCATTTGCAGGTGCTACCTGCCTCTGCTCTGGCACGAAACTGGACAAAGGAAATGGGTGTAACCACCCCTCTTTCCAAGCCCACCCATAGGTGGGGCCTTAGAGTTAGTCCATCCCCTAAACTTACTATAAGTATAGGAATCCAGTCCCTAGGACTTTAGATTACCCTGGACGAAACTCTGCAACATATATCCTGGATGTTCGACATTTTATCCTGACTAGACGACTGAAGAAATCTCCCTTGGGGTCAAGGAGTGACTCCCCTGCTTGGCAAGCACCAAAGAAGCAACTGACTCATCTGCATCGCTGAAGCACCCTCCGGACACTGAAGTCTTTGCATCACCAGAGGTGGATTTCCAGACTTCCCTGAGGCTAACCTGAGTCCACAGCAAAGCTGAGGACCGTGGCTATCGTGGGTGACGTGTAACTATGACCCCTGTACACCGTGAACTTTTGCAGCAACACTATCTTTCTGGCCCTCCTCGAAGTTGTGCTTTGGGTTTCGAGTAGCCCCAGCCTTGAGTACCTCCTGCACCGAAGATTGTTGGCCTCCACTCCTCGAGTGACCCGTGGGCCAGCTTCAAGTGTGACCACTTGAGGCTCCTTTGCAATCACTAGCCCGTTGGCTAGCAGGTCCCCACGAAGGCAACTCCTTTTCTAATTGGTCTTTGCTGGTTGCTTCAGACGTGCCCTGACTTACCCTTGCTGGGTGAGTCCCTCAGACCTTGCTGGTCTGCACCACAGTCCTTTCTCTAAATTCCAGTGACTTGCCGTTGCCAAGGCTTGTTGGGTCCAATCTGGTCGCCGACACCGCAGCACTCGACAAACTTTGTGGGACAGCTTGAATCTGGCTCGTGGACTCCATCAACACCTCCTGGACCTCGTGGTTGAAGAGTCAAGACACCCATCAACTCACCTGAAGCACCCAACATCTGTGGGCATTGGTCCATCCTGCCCTTGGTCACTGGCTAGTGACCCAGACTCTGTCCCCTCTGCTTTCAGGTTCCTTCCATCCTAGATCCAGGCTTGGATCTCTTCGGACACTTCTCCTCTTCACGGCAGCATCAGTTCTTTGAAGGCTCCCATTGAAATCGACGACGTGACCCGACACCAAAAGACACCTATGCACCTGGCTTACCTGGGTGAGGTAACTCGAGTACTCCAGTGCTCCCGTAGGTGCTAGCCCTAGAACTTCTTAAGTCCAAAAGGGTTTGGTCCTGACTCGATTAGAAGTGTCCCTAATCTTTAAACTTCCAACCGCGACATTGCCCATAGAAGATAACCGGAACACGCAGCTGTGTTTACACACTGCATACAGTCCCCGTGGGTCCCCTGTGTCACTACCTTGGGTGGTTCCTTGGGGTTCCAGCGATTCTACAGGCTTTAGGCCTAGTGTCTAATCCAGTCGTGGTTCTTATACCACTTTTTTGGTATATGGTTTGGTACGCCCCTAGGGCCCAAACGTGTATTTGTGCTAGTCTCATAAAGAGACTAGAAGGACGTGTTTTATCTTAAATACATATATTTTGAATATATACCTGGTGTGGTTGTCCTTTCATTTGATCATTCAAGAGATTATAGACTGGTAAAACAAGCTGCTTTACATTCCTTCAAGACTTGGCCTGAAGGCTGCTCTCCATAGCTACCGCTAGGATAGCTTTCAATAAAGGTTGTCTTTAACCATTCACCATAAGGGGTTGTTTGGACTGATACAAGGTGCCCACTAGAACTAGTGGACAGCATATATCAGGCCACCTTCTCACAATACACTTCAATCCTCTACTTTGATATAATAACTTTCTAAGTATACTCAGACATTTGAACTCTATCCTCATTATTCCCCCTTACGTCTCCAGTCTAACCAGGAATCGGTGATGTATGGCCTATGCAAATACGCTATTTAATTCCAAAATTAACCTAAACCCGACACCCATTTAGAAACCACGTCTATTCTTTGTGAACACACCTCTCTGCCTTCCTGTTATTCACAAAGCCCTTTCACACAATTTTACTCAAAGTCAGCCACTGCTCAAAACCTCACGATAAAAATGTAAAAAGACAACTTTGTTTAGGAACTGGTTGGCACTGTGGTAATCGTAAACTACCTTTATTTTCATTATACAATGTATTTATTCATGTCTAATACCTATGCTGTAGCTCACAGAGAACTGTAACATATAATGTGCAATTCACTGATGCAGGAGCTTCGATTGGACTACGGCAGAAGCAATTGGAGTTTGTCTAAGCTTGATGCCTTAGCTCTCTACACAAGAATGTTTTTTTGAAACAGCTGAAGACAATAATGTACGTTTTGACTACAAAGGTACCGAATGTGCTTCTCAGAATCGAAATGTTTGTATTCATCCTCAAAGTTCCAATGTGGGTTGAACTAGTACCAATTCTGACACGCACCACATTGAATCTAATGTACAACAGATTGCTAACTATTCTACTGTTGTTAGTTTTCTGTTACAAAAAAGCACTGCCAATGTACATAACAAGTTTGATGACTACATTTTGCAATTTCTTTTTTATTTATATCTTTTCTTAAACGATACATGTGGTACTCGTATCCTACCTTTATTTTCTTTATAGAATGTAGAGTCATTCAAGTGTAATAGGTATTGTTTATTTCACATGCAACTATAACATGTAATATACAATTCACCGATGCCGGAGCTTACGTTTGAATACAGCGGTACAAAAGGGGGTGGTGATGGACGGAGCATCAGAACCAATCAAACACTCACACCCAGTCAACAGATCTGGGTTTGATCCATCACCGTTCTTTAGCCCACTCTGCCACCCCATTTCAGACATGGCCATATGCAAATCAGTCTGACCCTGTGCCTCATGGGAACAGTCCAGCCCGAACTGCCAAGCCATGCCTTCCCTGGACCGGAAACAAGCTGGCACAGGGTCAGACTGATTTGCATATGGGCATGTCTGAACTGGGGTGGCAGAGTGGGCTAAAAAACGGTGATGGATGAAACCCAGATCTGTTGACTGGGTGTGAGTGTTTGATTGGTTCTGATACTCCGTCCATCACCACCCCCTTTTGTACCGCTTTGTTCGCCATAAGTTGGCAGGGTATGCTCAGACGTGAGTCCCTTGCTCACTTTGCCACTGGATTCAAGCAAGCCTGGTTGAAGACGGCTGAAATGCAAGAAACCGGTCCTAGGAAGCTTGTTTCCGGTCCAGGGAAGGCATGGCTTGGCAGTTCGGGCTGGACTGTTCCCATGAGGCACAGGGTCAGACTGATTTGCATATGGCCATGTCTGAACTGGGGTGGCAGAGTGGGCTAAAGAACGGTGATGGATCAAACCCAGATCTGTTGACTGGGTGTGAGTGTTCGATTGGTTCTGATACTCCGTCCATCACCACCCCCTTTTGTACCGCTTTGTTCGCCATAAGTTGGCAGGGTATGCTCAGACGTGAGTCCCTTGCTCACTTTGCCACTGGATTCAAGCAAGCCTGGTTGAAGACGGCTGAAATGCAAGAAACCGGTCCTAGGAAGCTTGTTTCCGGTCCAGGGAAGGCATGGCTTGGCAGTTCGGGCTGGACTGTTCCCATGAGGCACAGGGTCAGACTGATTTGCATATGGCCATGTCTGAACTGGGGTGGCAGAGTGGGCTAAAGAACGGTGATGGATCAAACCCAGATCTGTTGACTGGGTGTGAGTGTTTGATTGGTTCTGATGCTCCGTCCATCACCACCCCCTTTTGTACCGCTTTGTTCGCCATAAGTTGGCAGGGTATGCTCAGACGTGAGTCCCTTGCTCACTTTGCCACTGGATTCAAGCAAGCCTGGTTGAAGATGGCTGAAATGCCAGAAACCGGTCCTAGGAAGCTTGTTTCCGGTCCAGGGAAGGCATGGCTTGGCAGTTCGGGCTGGACTGTTCCCATGAGGCACAGGGTCAGACTGATTTGCATATGGCCATGTCTGAACTGGGGTGGCAGAGTGGGCTAAAGAACGGTGATGGATGAAACCCAGATCTGTTGACTGGGTGTGAGTGTTTGATTGGTTCTGATGCTCCGTCCATCACCACCCCCTTTTGTACCACTTTGTTCGCCATAAGTTGCCAGGGTATGCTCAGACGTGAGTCCCTTGCTCACTTTGCCACTGGATTCAAGCAAGCCTGGTTGAAGACGGCTGAAATGCCAGAAACCGGTCCTAGGAAGCTTGTTTCCGGTCCAGGGAAGGCATGGCTTGGCAGTTCGGGCTGGACTGTTCCCATGAGGCACAGGGTCAGACTGATTTGCATATGGCCATGTCTGAACTGGGGTGGCAGAGTGGGCTAAAGAACGGTGATGGATGAAACCCAGATCTGTTGACTGGGTGTGAGTGTTTGATTGGTTCTGATGCTCCGTCCATCACCACCCCCTTTTGTACCGCTTTGTTCGCCATAAGTTGGCAGGGTATGCTCAGACGTGAGTCCCTTGCTCACTTTGCCACTGGATTCAAGCAAGCCTGGTTGAAGACGGCTGAAATGCCAGAAACCGGTCCTAGGAAGCTTGTTTCCGGTCCAGGGAAGGCATGGCTTGGCAGTTCGGGCTGGACTGTTCCCATGAGGCACAGGGTCAGACTGATTTGCATATGGCCATGTCTGAACTGGGGTGGCAGAGTGGGCTAAAGAACGGTGATGGATCAAACCCAGATCTGTTGACTGGGTGTGAGTGTTTGATTGGTTCTGATGCTCCGTCCATCACCACCCCCTTTTTTACCGCTTTGTTCGCCATAAGTTGGCAGGGTATGCTCAGACGTGAGTCCCTTGCTCACTTTGCCACTGGATTCAAGCAAGCCTGGTTGAAGACGGCTGAAATGCCAGAAACCGGTCCTAGGAAGCTTGTTTCCGGTCCAGGGAAGGCATGGCTTGGCAGTTCGGGCTGGACTGTTCCCATGAGGCACAGGGTCAGACTGATTTGCATATGGGCATGTCTGAACTGGGGTGGCAGAGTGGGCTAAAGAACGGTGATGGATGAAACCCAGATCTGTTGACTGGGTGTGAGTGTTTGATTGGTTCTGATACTCCGTCCATCACCACCCCCTTTTGTACCGCTTTGTTCGCCATAAGTTGGCAGGGTATGCTCAGACGTGAGTCCCTTGCTCACTTTGCCACTGGATTCAAGCAAGCCTGGTTGAAGACGGCTGAAATGCAAGAAACCGGTCCTAGGAAGCTTGTTTCCGGTCCAGGGAAGGCATGGCTTGGCAGTTCGGGCTGGACTGTTCCCATGAGGCACAGGGTCAGACTGATTTGCATATGGCCATGTCTGAACTGGGGTGGCAGAGTGGGCTAAAGAACGGTGATGGATCAAACCCAGATCTGTTGACTGGGTGTGAGTGTTTGATTGGTTCTGATGCTCCGTCCATCACCACCCCCTTTTGTACGTTTGAATACAGCAGAAGTGGTTCAACTTTGCATCTAGCTCTTGCACCAGTGGGTCCAATTATGACACTTAAATAAAGAGACTTTCTGTATAATTTTCAAACTCCATCCCTTTATTACACACAACCACTTTCTTAGACACAACTCATTTTACCATTTTCCTTCTCTGGCATTACAACCTTCTGCATTATATTCTTCACGATTATTCCTTTATTCCTGCTTCCTAAAACACTACATTCAACTCTTCAGACCAATAGGGATGAGTAGTTCGTTTCACAGTCCCTGTATAGAATAAACGCACACTAACACTACTTACACATGTATGCTACAGCAGCCAGTATCCTACAGCGCCCACAGCACATCACTTCACAGCAATAAACTCACGACTTACACTCACAATTTCATCCCCGAGTCTTCATACCGATACCACTAAGTACTTTTCTTCCCACTCCCACTATACTCTAAACGCATACTAACACCACCTGCCCATATATGCTACAGCGCCCACTATGCTACAGCGCCCAGAGCACATCACTTTACAGCACTCAGCTCGCAGTTCAACGCACGGTTTCATCCCAGAATGTACTGGCACCTCACCTCAGTACCATCTCACAGTGGGCAAAACAGCCGTTTCACACCAGTAGGGATAAATAATTCGCTTCACACTCCCTCTATAGCACACCTTACCCACCCTACAAACCTCACAGTGCTCCTACCCTCCTCTTTCCCACTTTTTTCTCCCTTTTTTCACTTACTCGCTTCAACGGAATCACAAAATGGCGGCCAACACTTCCTAGTTGCAACCGCTCGCACCGCTCGCAGCCAATCACCAGCAAGCTTGTGCTCGTAACGCCTCAGCCAATCAGATGGCAGAATTCACAAATATCGATATCTATAGATTTCGATATTTCTCAAAAACTACTGAACGGATTTACACCAAATAAACAAAAACATGCTTTCCAGACCAAGAACCTTCTCCCTTCCAAATTTGGGGTAATTCCGTTCACCCGTTCGACCTGTAGCCTTGTCTAAAGTTTCCTATGGAAATTAACATTGAAAAAACACGTTTTGGGACCCCCTTTTTTCTCGGCCCCCCCTTCACGAAACATCCTCAAACTTTCAACATAGGAGCTGATCTCAACAAAGAATTAGTTTAGAAAATGTCACGAAAATTGATCAATCTGCGCCAAAGTTATTGCGAATAGAATGTTGCCATTTTCCTACAGTAACTAGGTCCTAACTATAACTACCTACTGGCGACCGCCAGTAGGTAATATATATATATTTATATATATATATATATAAAAAAAAAAATATATATATATATATATTATCTACTGGCGGTCGCCAGTAGATAGTTATAGTTAGGATCGTGTTTCCACAGGAAATCTCAAAATTCTATTTTGAATAACTTTGGCGCCGGTTGACGAATCCTCGCGAAATTTTCAAAACTAATGGGGCGCTCCGTTCAGCTCCTACCCTGAAAGTCTCGGGGTGATTCGTCAAGTAGGGGCCGAGAAAAAAGGGGGGTCCCAAAACGCGTTTTCCCCATGCATTTTTCCATAGGACCTTTAGACACAGCTACAGCCCGAACGGCTGAACAGAATTACTTGAAATTTGGCAGAGAGGTAGCCATAAGATCAAGGAAGTGCCTTTCGCAGGTCTGGTGTAAATCTGTTCAGTATTTCCTGAGAAAATAGCATTTAAATGCATATCAATATCTATACGCGCGCAAGGTGCGCGCACTGTGCAAGCCCTGTGCGCGCACCCTGCCGTGCGCGAGCGTAATTCTGATTGGTTGTTAGATGACAGTAAACATTCGAAGCGGTCGAAATCAGGAAGTGTCGGCCGCCATTTTGTCTGTCGCACTGAAAAGGAAAGGTGGAGAACGTGAATGGGGGCAGGGTAGGGAGTTCTTGACCCCCTAGCCATTGTCAGGGGGTCACAGTAGGAGCACGAAGGGGGAAAAAAAAGATTTTAATTTTTTTTAAAAACATCGCAAGGTGCGCGCACTCTGCGCGCACCCGAAAAAAAACATTAAAAAAAATAGAAATAAAAATCAAGTTTAAGTGTTTAGATATTAGGTGGCTAAAAAGAGCCCTTGTGTTTATTGAGTGTTTTTCGGTACCTACAAGTAAGTGCCGATGCAGAGTCTAAAGTTCAAGAGGAAGACTCTGTTCCCTTCATCATTGAAATGTACACCGTCTCCTCTATAAATGTCTTGCATGTTGTAACACAAGTTGTTGTGGTATATAGAACCCATACCATAGTCTCTGAGGAAAGCAGAAAAAGACTTATTGACGTGCTTTCTTGCTTTGTCAATTTGCGGACAAAATTGGTTGGACCAGTTCCACTTTTGCCTTTGGCATATAGTAGAATATACAAAGGCAGTTTGTGGAAAAAGTGACATCAATTGCAGAAAGGTGTCCTTAATAAGCATTTCCAGACCTACCCCAGTTAAAGTGCCTAGGTCATTACCACCACAGTGCACAATAATAAGGTTAGGCTGTGGGAGATGTAGAAAGGTTTTCACCAAAGGCATTAATTGGTGCCACGTTAACCCTCTCTGACCAATCCATTTAATGTCTACATTTGGCAAAGCAAGGTCTTTGAAAATACCTATTTTTTCTGCATATTTTTCACTCCAGAAGACATAGCTATGACCTACAATCCACACTGTGAACATCTTCCAAGGAGAACAGGATGCACTCAGGAAGTGTCTTTCAGTAGAATGGCAATATGAAAAGAAAGACAGTTGAAAAATGGAGGCATACATACTTTTTTTTAATAAAAAGAACTCATTGGCTGATTCAAACCATTTTACAGTTAAAACTAGGCTGTATGTTTACATTTTAAAAGCATGTTTTGGATTGGTACAGAAAAATGTGTTCCCACTGAACATTACTTTGGATTTGCTGTTAGGTTTGAAAAGTCAAGCAGTCTTGCTCTTTGGATTTGAAATATTGTGTGCTGAACTTCTGACCTCTCTGCTCACACCAGTGTTCCATGACCTGTTGCTATGGTAGCAGGCAGAAGTCATGTTGGGGGAAGGGATGATTTGGAAAGGGGTTGAAAGTTGCAACCAATAGAAATGTGTAATTCCATTTGAAAAAATGTGGGAAGGACTGTGATTTTACATTAACATGTATATGTTTGAAAAAAGAGAGGGAAAAATTGCCATTTACTGGTTGTGGAGAGAGGAGAGAGGTGTACAGCTCTGAGATTCTGGCTCTGATAATCTGCTGTTTGAGTGCCACATTTCTTTCTCAACTAATTAATTTTAAAGGTGAGTTATGAGTTTGAGAGGGGAAGTATGTGGTGTATTTTGATATAAATAATAGAATTGTCATTCTTGTTTTAAAGTTGTGTTTTACATTTTGTGATTTAGGAGAAATTTAACTGTCTTGAACTTGTAAGATATTATGGAGTATGTCTTCACTGTAAGTTATGGTGTACTGGTATCACTGAGGAATACTGTTTTGTGCCTAGAATCACATCATGAGTCTGTGTGCACACAGGATTTGTTGTCAGAGATTTAATTTGTGTTGCTCTTGTTCTGTTAGCCTTGCACTCGCAGAAAAGGGGCAGTTTGTTTGCTTAAAGTGTGATGGTTAGCATTCAGCAGAAATTAGTTACTCACAAAAAAGAGGCAAATGCAAACACATTTGAAAATAATATGGTACATTTTCCTACCACTTTAAAAGTGGTATTTTACATTTTATGTTAAGGAAGATATTTAAGTGCCTTGAACATGTTAGATATTATGGAGTATGTCTTCACTATAAGTTAAGGTGTACTGGTATCACCCAGGAATACTGTTTTGTGCCTAGAATCACACCATGACACAGTGTGCACACAGGAATTGTTATCAGAGATTTAATTTGTGTTGGTCTTGCTCTATTACCCTTGCATCCGCAGGAAAGGGGCAGCTTGTTTTTTGTAATACATGGTCATGGTGTCAAGGAGCTGTTAGGACATGTGCTCTTTTCTGCTTGTCTAAAATATAAGAAAAAAGTGTCAGGCTGTCACAGTAATTATCACTTACTCCACCACAGTACTAAATGTGCTTTCAAATTGCCAAACAAAATATCGCTTTGTGGTTAGAATCACACCATGAGTCTGTGTGCACACAGGAATTGTTGTCAGAGATTTAATTTGTGTTGCTGTTGTTTTGTAAAACTTGCACTTTTAAGAAAGGGCAGTTTCTTTTTTTCAACTGTGTTGCTTAGCACTCAGCAGAAATCACTATCTGAAAAATGAGAGGCAAATGCAAACACATTTGAAAATAGAATGGTACATTTTCCTACCAATTTAAAAGTTGTGTTTTACATTTTATATTAAGAAAGATATTTAAGCGCCTTGAACTTGAAAGATATTATGGAGTATGTCTTCACCATAAGTTAAGGTGTACTGGTATGACCCAGGAATACTGTTTTCTGTCTAGAATCACACCATGAGATAACATGCACACAGGAATTGTTGTCAGAGATTTAATTTGTGTTCCTGTTGTTCTGTAAAACTTGCACTTTCAGGGAAGGGCCTGGTATCACCCAGGAATACCGTTTTGTGCCTAGAATCACACCATGAGACAGTGTGCACACAGGAATTGTTGTCAGAGATTTAATGTGTGTTGCTGTTGTTCTGTAAAACTTGCACTCGCAGGAAAAGGGCAGCTTGTTTTCTTCAACTGTGATGGTTAGCACTCAGCAGAAATCACTCTCTCACAAATGAGAGGCAAATGCTAACACATTTGAAAACCACAGGGTAGATTTGCCTTCCACTCTTGCAATGGGTGAGGTAGTTCCTACATGTTCAAAACTCCAATTAACCTTTACCAAACATGTACTCTTACACACATATCTGCAGTCTTCATGCAGTTGAAAAAGTCTCCATGCAGATCTCTCTTGCAACTGACAATACACAGTCTCCAGAAACACACTCTTTGCACACATGCAGCAGCTTCTCCTACACTCCCATGCATAATACTCAGCTCTGTGTTGTGTTTCAGATAGCAGTATATAACGCAAACACATTCAACGTCACCAAGGCTCATTTCCTTTGCTCTACTCTAATCACTCACCCTGTAACACATGCTGATGGTCTCAAGTAGCTATTAGGACATGTGCTCTTTTTTCCCTCTCTAAAATATAAGGGAAATGTGTGAGGCTGTCTCAGTAATTATCACTTGCTCCATCCACAGTACTAAATGTGCTTTCAAATTGCCAAAGGAAATATCATTTTTTGCCTAGAATCACAGCATGAGTCTGTGTGGACAGAGGAGTTGTTGTCAGAGATTTTATTTGTGTTGCTGTTGTTCTGCAAAATTTGCACTTTCAGGAAAGGGCCAGCTTGTTTTGTTCAAATGTGTTGGTTAGTACTCAGCAGAAATCACTATCAGAAAAATGAGAGGCAAATGGTAACACATTTCAAATCCACAGGGTAGATTTTCCTTTCAATCTTGTAATGGGTGAGGTAGTTCCTACATGTTCAAAACTCCAATTAACCTTTACCAAACATGTACTCTTACACACATATCTGCAGTCTTCATGCAGTTGAAAAAGTCTCCATGCAGATCTCTCTTGCAACTGACAATACACAGTCTCCAGAAAAACACTCTTTGCACCCATGCAGCAGCTTCTCCTACACTCCCATGCATAATACTCAGCTCTGTGTTGTGTTTCAGATAGCAGTGTATAACGCAAACACATTCTCTTCCCTTCATGTGTGAAATGTACACCAACTCTTTTTTAATTACTTTGCCACTCCCCTCTCTTTGTCAGGGAGTCCCTGAAGGTTTTAAATGTCATTGGGTGCGCAAAAAAAAAAAAGGCAAATAGATTAAAAAAACAAGTTTTTGTGTTTTGATTTTAGGTGGCTCTAAAAAGAGCCCTTGAGTTAATGTAGGGACAGAGGAAGAGAAAAACTAAAAAAAAAAATAACAAAACTATGGCCTAGTGCAAGGGTGCTCCTCAAATTTCCTCTGAATGAGATCAATACTGCTCTCACCCATAGTAATAAGAGTACCACAATCCATGCACCGTGTACTCATCCTCCCAAAACAAGGACGAATATCCAGAGGTGTGTTAGAAGGTGAAGGCACCATTGCAGAAGAAGTGCTCGCCTGAGCTGCCGAAGATGTGCTCGGCTGAGCTGCTGCAGATGTCGTCGGCTGAGCAGGTGGAGGGTTTGCTCCAGAAGCTTGACGAAAAGTCACAGGATGCATTGCCTCAACGTGCCTCATCATAGTGTGAATACTAAAAGAGTACTTCTTATTAGCATTCCCACGTGACAAGGTGCGCTGACACAGTGTGCAGGTGACCTTTGGTGCATTCACCTTCTTTTGTCCCTCAGGAAAAGTGAAAAACTGCCATATAAAGGAGTCTTTCTGCTTCCTCTGCCTCTGTCTCTCAAGAGTGTCCTGCTCACTCTCAGAAGGTGGCTGGTGCTCTGCCATTGTATCACAAAAACAGAGTAGCTCCTTCTCCAAGGGAATCAGAATTAATAATGAGGGGAGTGGGTGTGGTTTTGGAAGAATGTGGAACTGAAAGTACTTTGAACCAATGAAAAGTGATGTTTCTTGATCACATGACTTGCCATGAGGGGATTGGGTGTGGTGTTGAAACAATATGAAACTGAAAGTAATGAAAACCAACTAAAAGTGTTGTTTTATTACTCACATAACCCGAGGTGCGCGCACGTAGCAAGCTCAGAGCGCGCACCGTGCAATTACGCATGCGCGAACGCGTACGCGCGCATGCGCATAAGTATTAAGCGCGTACGTAACGCGCATACGCAGCACGCGCGCATGCGCGAACGTCAGCACGCGTACTCTACGCGTATACGCGAGTGTAGCGCGTGGAGCACGTACGACGCACGCATGCGTACGTACGCATGCGTACTGGGTGCGCGCTGCGAGCGCGTACTAAAACGTACGTATGCGTACGTATATAACGTACGCATGCGTACACAAAAAACGTACGCATGCATACTAGGTGCGCGCTGCGAGCGCGCCCTAAAACGTATGTATGCGTACGTAGATAACGTATGCCTGCATACATGAAAAACATACGCAAACGTACTAGGTTCGTGCTCAGTGCACGCACCCTAAAAATTTATAGAAAAAAAATAAATAAATAAAGTGGACATAAGTTAATAGAAGATATTAACTATGCTGTTCAACTTTATCCAAATTCAAAGTAAAAAAAAAATGACGCACACAAAATTAAAGGATACAGATAATTTATAAATGTATACATAGGGAAATGTTTGTAAAAAAAATATATTAAAAAATAAAAAATTTGCATTTAAAAAACCTTTGAAATTCACTGAACAACCATAGGTTTCACACACGTTATAGTTAGGAATTAGCATTGAAAAAAACCTTGCAAATTCACTGAAAAAACCATAGGTTTCACACACGTTATAGTTAGGAAATAGCATTTAAAAAACCTTACAAATTCACTGAAAAAACCATAGGTTTCACACATGTTATAGTTAGCTGGACATTTCACTCGTAAAAAACCAATGAAATTCCCCCGTTATAGTTAGTTCAGCTAACTATAACTCACGCGCCCGCAATCCACTGCTGATGACGTCACATATTACATCACTCATGACATGGTCAGTGACATCACTCATGACATCACTGATGACATCTCAAATGACATAACTGATGACATCACTGATGATGTCATCCATGTGAAAAACTAGCACATCTTCTCACACCCTAATATAACCTTTGATACACCGACTCAAAATTTAAGAGTTCCATTCTCAAAACCATACATACTGCAATACCAATAGCTACATACCCACTTATTAACTCTTAGGTCTACATACACCTCCACTCATTCACCTGTACAGTCACTCATACTTACAGTCACTCCATACAAGACTATCATATGCATTTATACACCTATATAGACACTCACACACTACCAATCATGCATAGAGGTACTCTCAGACCTACTCAATCATGCAAATAATCACACTCCCATTTACTCACCTATGTGGTTATACACACTCAAGTTCACTTAGTCATAAAAAAGTACCACATTCTTCTTACCCTCTTATAGAATAATTCATACAAGCACACACTCATCCATACAGTCACTTTCACAATCACACACTCTCATATCTACTCATTTATATACTGTTACACGCACATATACTGCCTTTTACATATGTAGTTAGTCACAAATGTACTACTGAGATATACATTCAATCCCTAACACACCCATACATATACTCACTCAACCATACAGTCCATCACAGATGCACTCTTTAAACCATGCACCCATAGAATCACCCACTCACACATTTGTGCATAGAGTCACACACACCCTACCCACACAAACACTTAGGCACCCATACAGATACTCAGACAACCAATCAATAACCCATATAGTCACTCATATAGCTATTCACAAAACCATGCAGCCACTTATACACCACCAACACACACATACAGACATTCACACAGTTTAGTCACTAGTCTGCAATAAGATACATTTAATGACTCACTTACAGAGTCAGTTACGCACCTAGAAAATCATCCATTCACACACTTATACACCCACTCATTCTTCAACAGGCCTTTCCCTATATATATTAAACATATTAAAATTGTTCAAAAACACACATTCGCTGGATGACATCATCAGTGATGTCATCAGTGATGTCATTTGAGATGTCATCAGTGATGTCATGAGTGATGTCACTGACCATGTCATGAGTGATGTAATATGTGACGTCATCAGCAGAGGATTGCGGGCGCGCGAGTTATAGTTAGCTGAACTAACTATAACGGGGGAATTTCATTGGTTTTTTACGAGTAAAATGTCCTGCTAAATATAACATGTGTGAAACCTATGGCTTTTTCAGTGAATATATATATATATATTCACCGAAAAAACCATAGGTTTCAGGCACGTTATAGTTAGGAATTAGCATTTAAAAAACCTTAGAAATTCACTGAAAAAAACATAGGTTTCAGGGGTGTTATAGTTAGCTGGACTTTTCACTCATACAAAACCATTGAAATTCCCCCGTTATAGTTAGTTCAGCTAACTATAACTCGCGCACCCGCAATGCACTGCTGATGATGTCACATATTACATCACTCATGACATGGTCAGTGACATCACTCATGACATCACTCATGGCATCTCAAATGACATCACTGATGACATCATCCTTGTGATAGAGTGGCAGACCTCCTCTCCCCCCAATATAACCTTTGATACACACATTCAAATATAGAAACTAAAATTTTCAAAACAATGGACATACCAATATCAGTTACAACAACCTATTCAGTAATTCTAAGATCCACATACACATCCACTTATTCACCAACAGTCCTATACAGTCACTCATACATGTACTCACTCATCATATGTGCTCATACACCTATACATCCTGTTACACAACGCCACTCATCCATAGAGTTACTCACACACATAGTCACTCATGCTAATAAATAATCAAACATCCATGTTCTTGCATATACAGTTATACACACACCACCACACTTACTTCTACAGAAACTTACACATACTTAGTCTTTTAAACAATCACTTATAGAAACACATACTTATTCATACAGGAACTCTTTAAATCTCTCACTCTCACATATACTCACTTATATACACCAATAGTCACATATACTAGTTTAAAACATATGTAGTTACTCATAAAAACACTATTGAGACAGTCATTCACTCACTAACACACCCATGCACACACTCATCCACCCATACAGTCCTGCACACATGCTGTCTTCAACACATACAAACAGTGAGTCACTCATTCATGCACCTATGCACTACGTAATACCCCCCACCGAACCATACAGACACTCATACTGATACTCAAAAAAACAACTAATAACCTATATAGACACTCATGTAGCTACTCACCAATCCATGCAGCCACTTATACACAAAGTGAGAGACATTTATTCTTCCATCGACCTTGAGATATACATATATAAAACATATGTAATTTTCAGAAAAACACACATTCACTGGATGATGTCATCAGTGATGTCATTTGAGATGTCATCAGTGATGTCACTGACCATGTCATGAGTGATGTAATATGTGTTATAGTTAGCTGAATTAACTATAACGGGGGAATTTCAATGGTTTTGTACGAGTGAAAAGTCCAGCTAACTGTAACGCCCCTGAAACCTATGTTTTTATCAGTGAATTTCAAAGGTTTTTTAAATGCTAATTTCTAACTATGGCTACAGAGATAGGACATTTGAAGAAAGAAGAAAAAACGCACAGAAAGAAAAAAAAGAAATGCAGAAAGAAGCAACAGAAGTCCTCAAAGATGAAGAAAAGTGCTGGAAGAAGGATAACGTGCAGAAAGAACAAACAGAAGAGCAGAAAGAAACCTTGTTGCAAAATCATCCTGTACCCTCAACTTTTTCAGACGGATACTGGTGTTAACTGAGTCTGATTAACCAGTCCTAGAGCCAGTGCTATGTTAAAAGACACTCAGAATACAGTGAAAACACCTACATACACTAGGGAACACTATGTATTGGGGTCCCCCTGTGATCAGCATGACCTCCTCTGTAAGCCCCTAGTATATAATAGGGCAGGGGATTAAAACTACCTCTTAAAACGTGCCACAGGGCGTGTTTGCACACGTCACCTCAGGCCCCGTCCCCTCACTTCCCCACTGTGTAAATACGCCCTGTGGCCGTTTTAAGTTGGGAGTTTAAGTCCTCTTGAATCCTGAGGGTCCCTAGGGTCCAACTAGACCACTAGGTACCTCCAGTGAGCGCCACAGAGCTGCGTTGCAGAGAGATGTAAAAAGGGGCACGGCCTAGACCACCTCTCTGCAACGCAGTGCAGTGGCGCTTACTGGAAGCACCTGGTGGGCTAGTTGGCCCCCAGGGTCCCTCAGGATTGAAGGGGAATTATTTCCCCAACTTAAAACGCGCCACAGGGCTTGTTTGCACAAGTTAACTCAGGCCCCGTCCCCTCCCTTCACCACTGTGTAAACATGCCCTGTGGCCATTTTTAGTTGGGAGATTAAGTCCCCTTGAATCCTGAGGAACCCTAGGGGAAAAATAGCCCACTAGGGGGCAGATTTATGTTAACTGGCGCATCCCTGCATATCAGCAGGGATGCGCCAATTATTATGCGCCACAGCTGCGCCACCATGGATGCGCCGCATTTATAATGCGTCGCACCATGGGGCAAAAACGGCACAGATGCGTGACGCATCTGTGCCGTAAAAGTGGCGCATTGCTGGAGTTGCGTCGCAAGCGCGACGCAGCTCCAGCAATGTTCTGGGGGGCCCTATCTGTACAATGCTGCGTCAATCCTTACGCCTGCTTCAAGCAGGCGCAGGGTTTTGACGCAGCATAGGCCTTAAAGTGACTGAGTGAAATCTTGTAGATTTCACTCAGCCACTTTTAGGGGGCGTTCCTGCGCCGGAACGCCCCCACCTGCCCTGGAACGCCTACATGTGGCGCAGGGCTTTACAACGTGACGCATCTCCCAGATGCGTCACGTTGTAAATACCCCGCACCATGGCGCAGGATTTGCGCCGCTGCTGCGTCGCAAAAGTGACGCAACGGCGGCGCAAAAGTGGCGCAAGTGCAACATAAATCTGCCCCTAGGTATGTCCAGTAAGCGCCATTGAAGAGAGGTGTAAAAAGGGGCACGGCCTGCACCACCTCTCTGCAACGCAGAGCAGTGGCGTTTACTGGAAGCACCTGGTGGGCTAGTTGTCCCCCAGGGTCCCTCAGGATTAAAAGGGAATTATTTCCCTAACTTAAAACACGCCACAGGGCGTGTTTGCACACGTCACCTCAGGCCCCGTCCCCTCCCTTCACCACTGTGTAAACGCGCCCTGTGGCCGTTCTAAGTTGAGAGATTAAGTCCCCTTGAATCCTAAGGGTCCCTAGGGTCAAACTTGCCCACTAGGTACCTCCAGTAAGCGCCACAGAGCTGTGTTGCACAGAGGTGTAAAAAGGGGCATGGCCTCAGAACACATGTCTGCAACGCAGCTCCCTGGCGCATACTGGAGATACGTGTTGGGCTAGTTGGCCCTCAGGGACCCTCAGTATTGAAGGGGAATTAATTCCCCAACTTACAACTGGCCAGGGGCGCATTTGCAGAGTGCTGCAAGGAGGGGGCGTGGCCTCCGGCGCGATGCCGGTCTTTTATTTATTTTATTTTTTTAAGAAGGAGGGCTGTGTGGCCCTCCTTCTTTTTCTAATTTACTGGCCCTGGGGACCCCATCCCCCAGGGCCTGCACCCTAATTTGTTTTGTTGAAAAAAATTAATTTGGCCCTCCCAAAGCCTTAATCGGCCCCGGGGACCCCAAACCCCGGGTCATGGCTTTTTAAAAAAAAATTCTTTAGGAGGGGGCTGCGTTGCCCCCCTCCTCAGGCCACTTATGGCCCCGGGGACCCCATCCCCCGGGGCTGGCCTTTGTTTTTTATTATTTTAAAAAAATATATATTTATAGAAACACCTAGGACATGCTGGACAAACCGTATGTACCTATCACCATGACGATTTGCGTGATATTCATTAAAAGGCGAATATGCATAGAATGAATCCACATGGAATGTATTTACACCGATAGTGAAGCTCTGACATGTCTGACGCCCTACCGTGCCTAATCCCGGCGCCCCCGCCAGAGGGTACTCTCCAAGTAGACACCCTTGTCATTTATTTATACAAACATGGGTAGCTATTGACGGGCACATTTAATATACACGCACAGCAAGCCATTCAAAGGGGATTCAACAAAAATTAGACCAAACTATGCAAGAAACCCCCCTCACGGTTAATAAAACACACATCCACCGCCGGATGTGTAATACTTTTTATTTTACTCTCTGGAAAGGAGACAAACCTCACTTGAGAGTCACAGCGTGCTCCTGGCTGAGCCCAATGCTGTGTTACACCCACCAGTGCCTGCCGAGTGCCTCACACCTCTGTGTTGTATTCCACCAGCTAGTGCGTATGCTATGACACTCTCTAGCCCATGTGCACTGTAACACCACCCCGTGAATATGTCATGCCACACTTGCCTTTGCACGGGTTATATTGCCCCATCTAACGTGCCTTCCTCGATGCCTATGTTATAACGCACAGCGCTATGCCATACATATTACAATCTGGGATCCATATCTTTGTCACAGTGCATATGCAACGTTACACTCCCCAGCACATATTTTATATTACAACTTTAGAGACTAGTCAGGTTACACAACACTGCCCTGTGCATATTACACTCCAAGGCGCATATCGCATAGCACGCGCTAGTGCCTGTGCTATCTCGCGCTCTCCAATGAATCTGTCATTGCGCACAATGTATTGCATATTATATTTCACGCCCGGTTCATCTTATATCACACTTTTTGGTGCATCTAGTTTTCATTTTCAATTGAGCTCTCAGGACTATGTTCTATATAACACTGCGCCCTCCTACGCATTTCACGGGCATTACATTTTGCGATGGGGGGTGGAGGGTCAGGGGGTGTTTCTGCCAAGTGAGCCCGGAGTCACAGTCACAAACGTCCTCTTCTCCCTGAATAAAAGTGAGATTATGCTGCATACTTGTTCATATTTTAAGTAGTTCGCACAGACACACATTTTAAAAACAATACAGTTTCTAATTCCCACCTTCTCTGAACAGTTAGCTTGCTGCCCCATCCACCTCCTCCCTATCCTCTGTTGTCTGAATCCATGGACTAGCCTCCTCCCTCCTGCCATGCATGGTCTGATGTGCTGACACTGCCCTCCATTTAGCATGTGTACCAGTCCACTCCTCCTGCTCTCCATTGCCCAATTCTATGGGCCATCATTGACCTCCTGCTTAGCCTCAGTGCTTAGCTTGCTGCCCCTATTCTCCTTCCCCCTGCCCTCCGATGTCTTTGTGCATGCCCCAGCTCCATCCTTTTTGCCCACCATGTTCCATGGACCTGCCACTCCTATCTTCTCTGAGTGTTCGGTTGATCTGCCACTCCCCTCCCACCTGCCTAGCATTGTCAGATGACTGTAACATGTCCCTGCCACCTCCACCCTGCCTGTCCACATGCCATGCCCCTATCCCCTTCCTCTGTCCTCCATGGTCCATTTTACTGCCACACCCTTCTGCCCTCCCTGGTCTGTTGTGCTGCAACTGCTCCTCCTGCCTGCCCCGTGCGGTCTGTTATGAGGCCCCTTTCCCTGAACTCTCTTGTCTGTGCCCAGGTCCTGACCCTCCCTTCTATCCTCCATGGTCCTTTGTGCATGCCCCTGCACCCTCCTTCTTGCCCATCATAGCCATTGTGCTGCCACTAATCCTCCCGCTTGCCATGCATGGTCTTCTGTGCTGCCATGGCCCCTCCCACCTTCCCTGTGTGGTCAGCTAGCTGCCCCTGACCCCCTCCCACCTTCCCTCCATGGTCTGTGTGTATGCCATCATAGTCTCGTTGTTGCTCTCCATGGTGTGTCTTGTTTCTAGTGCCCATCCAGCCTGACCTCCATGGTCATCTTGCTGCTTCTGCCCTGCCCCCTTGCCCCCAGCCCTCTGTTTCCATGTGCAGACCCCTATTCCCTCCCTCCTGGCTTGTCTGTTCCATTGTAATGCCCCTGATCCGTCCCTCCTGCCCTTTATGGTCTGTTATGCTGCAGCTTTCTCTCCTGTCTGTCCATTATGGTCAGCTAGCTACCATTGCCTCTTTCTCCTCTGTTCTCTGTTGTCCATGTGCATGGTCCTGTCCCCTCCCTATTGCTTTCTATGGAATGTTGTGCTGCACTCCCGTCCCACATGCCCTGTGTGGTGTATTGTGCTGCTGCAAACCCTGATGCCTGCCCTGTAGGGTCAGTTTGGTGCACCTCTCCATGTCCCTCCTGTCCTCTGTTATCCGAGTCCATGTCCCTACCCCAATTCCTCCTGCCTACCATGATCCAATGTACCATACTTGCGAACATTTTGAACTTGGTAAGAGGCAGATTTTGAAAAAAAACTGGGGTATTGATTTTCCCCTTTGAGTTACATTGAAAAAGAGGAGATTGTAGACAGGAGACAGATCAAATAAAGCCCATTTGAGCTTAAAAACATTGGACGTTTCCTGGCTGAAACGGGTCTGTTGGCATGTATGGTTGTACTACCATTGCCTCTTCCTTCTGCCCACAATGGTCTATTATATTGCCACAGCCTCTCTTGCCAGTCCTGTATTGTTGGTTTGTTGCCCCTGCCCCCCTTTCCACTGCCCTTCATAGTCTGTTGTGCTGCCACTGCCCTTCCTGCCTGCCCAGTGTGGTCAAATTGTTGCCTCTGCACTCTCCTACCTGCCTTCAATTTTCAGAGTCTGTGCCCCTGGCCTCTGCATCTCAACAGTATCACAATGAACAACTAGATTGCTAACATTCTATATTTATTACAAAAGTGTGGAACGCCTGACGTCATCTTGATGTAATCGAAACTGTAATACCTAGAGTATTTCCTTTAGAAATTACATATATGAGAGGGTCTTATTTGCATCAAAATTATGGTTAGTGCTCTAAAAAACTAAAATGAGGACATATTTTCTGAGTTTTCAAATAGCGACAAAGAACTTTTAAATTATTTGTAATCTTTATGTTTTTTTATCCAGTTGACCACTTGATTAAATGTCGCACCTAGGGGAGAGGATGTGGTGTTACTTCCAGAGCTGCAGACTTTGCAACTGGGGAACCAGGTTGAAGTTTCTGCTTCAGCTCAACATTCTGTGATTCTGGTCAAATCACTTAATCTCCCCATGTCTACAACCAAAATGAATTTGATCTTGTGTGATGTAACCAATGCTCATATAAAGCACTCCAATACCTGACAAGTCTGCACTATATAAAACTGCAAATACACACAAAAAAAGTGTTTTGCACACTTCTGTCATTGGGCTACATGTGGGCTACATCTGGGTGATATTTGTGCTGCATTTGGGCTCTTTTGTCTCTGGTGGCCATCTTGGGAGATTTATTTGTTATGAAGTTTCCTAATTTCCTCATTTACTGCAGTCTCCTCAGTAGGAAATGCTTTCAGTTTTTTACTTTGATTCCATCAAGAAGGTATTCAGATATGTCACACATTTGCCATAAATTCTGAATGTTAGCACTCTAGTTGCTCATTTGATCACTGTAGTAAACTACTGCTCACCACGGAAGTCTGCTGCTGGTATTAAAAGTGTATGTTTCAGTCTGCATGTCAGAATATTTTTATGAAATAGAAGAGGATTTGAGAAGTCAAAATGTGCCCTAATTTTTCTTTCTGCAGAACTAATCATAATTTCTATGGGAAAATGAACCTCCTCATTTTGTTCCTTTGTAAATTAAATGTTTTAAGTGTTACCACTTTATTCCAATCAAGATGGCTTCAGGTGTGCCATACTTTTGCCATAAGTAAGACTGTTAGCGCTCTATTTGTTCGTTAGAACACTCTGGGGCATTCTGTCATTGGGCTATACTTGGGCTACATCTGGGTGATATTTGGGCTACATTTGGACTCTTTTGTCTCTGGTGGCCATCTTTTGAGATTTATTTGTAATGAAGTTTCCTAATTTCCTCATTTACTGCAGTCTCCTCAGTAGGAAATACTTTCAGTTTTTTACTTTGGTTCCATCAAGAAGGCATTCAGATGTGTCACACATTTGCCATAAATTCTGAATGTTAGCACTTTAGTTCCTCATTAGATCACTGTAGTAAAGCTACTGCTCACCAGGGAAGTCTGCTGCTGGTATTCAAAGTGCATGTTTCAGTCTGCATGTCAGAATTTTTTTATGAAATAGAAGAGGATTTGAGAAGTCAAAATGTGCCCTAGTTTTTCTTTCTGCAGCACTAATCATAATTTCTATGGCAAAATGAACCCCCTCATTTTGTTTCTTTGTAAATTAAATGTTTTAAGTGTTACCACTTTATTCCAATCAAGATGTCTTCAGGTGTGCCATACTTTTGTCATAAGTAAGACTGTTAGCGCTCTAGTTGTTCGTTAGAACACTCTGGGACATTCTGTCATTGGGCTATACTTGGGCTACATCTGGGTGATATTTGGGCTACATTTGGGCTCTTTTGTCTCTGGTGGCCATTTTGGGAGACTTATTTGTTATGATGTTTCCTAATTTCCTCATTTACTACAGTCTCCTCAGTAGGAAATACTTTCAGTTTTTTACTTTGATTCCATCAAGAAGGCATTCAGATGTGTCACACATTTGCCATAAATTCAGAATGTTAGCACTCTAGTTGCTTATTAGATCACTGTGGTAAAGCTACTGCTCACCAGGGAAGTCTGCTGCTGGTTTTGAAAGTGCATGTTTCAGTCTGCATGTCAGAATTTTTTAATGAAATAGAAGAGGATTTGAGAAGTCACTCAAAAAGTGCCCTAATTTTTCTTTCTGCAGCACTAATCATACTTTCTATGGCAAAATGAACCCCCTCATTTTGATCCTTTTTAAATTAAATGTTTTAGGAGTTACCACTTTATTCCAACCAAGATGGCTTCAGGTGTGCCATACGTTTGTCATAAGTAGGACTGTTAGCGCTCTAGTTGGTCTTTAGAACACTCTGGGAAGCTGCAGTAGAACACAAAGGAATCAACTGACAGTCTCTGCCCTTGTTGGATGTACATGTTTTACTGAGAATGTCAGACTTCATTCTCACATGACTGAGAATGATAATGTGAATTTACAGAAAATATGCTCTCAGTTTAGCTCATAGATCACCTTCCAAACCTCTGTGGGAAAAGCATGAGAAAATAGTTTTCTCCAAAACATGATTCATGATATCACAGCAGAAGGCTTTTTCACATGGTAAAATCACCTTAGAACACACCACAATTCCTAAAATAAGTATGGTAACATCAACAAATGACTTATAATGTAACTAAAGTCTTAAAACCTTCTATTAACTGCAAGGCTTTTTAACGAGGTGCTATCATGTATGTTGGTCCCAAGATGGCTGCCAACACTTCTTGGATGAAGTGCTGACAGCCAATCAGATCTCACGATGAGATGTGTGGTTAAGCTCCGCCCAGATATATATGTGATTTTACTTTATTTTCTCAGGAACTACTGAACGGATTTACACCATTTAAGCAAAAGGCACGAGTCTGAACTGAGGACTACCTGTTTGCCAAATGTGATGTAATTCCGTTCAGCACTTTGGGCTGTAGCTGCATCAACAGGTCCTATGGGAAAATGCATGGGGAAAACACGTTTTGGGACCCCCTTTTTTCTCGGCCCCCGCTTGACGAATCACCGTGAAATGTTCAGGATAGGAGCGGACCGGAGCTGACCAAAAGGTTGGAAAATTTCGCGAAGATTCATCAATCGACGCCAACGTATATATATCTATATATTACCTACTGGCGGTCGCCAGTAGGTAGTTATAGTTAGGACCACGTTTCCATAGGAAAACCTCAACATTCTATTTTGAATAACTTTGGCGCCGGTCGACGAATCCTCACGAATTTCTCAAAATAGGTGGGGCGCTACGCTCCGCTCCTACCCTGAAAGTCTCGGGGGGATTCGTCAAGCGGGGGCTGAGATAAAAGGGGGGTCCCAAAACGCGTTTTTCCCATGCATTTTTCCATAGGACCTTTAGAACGAGCTACAGCCCGAACGGCTGAACAGAATTACTAGAAATTTGGCAGAGAGGTAGTCCCTAGGTCAAGGAAGTGCCTTTTGTAGGTTTGGTGTAAATCTGTTCAGTAGATTCTGAGAAAATAGCCTTTAAATCAATATATATATCTGAGCCCGCTTACGGTACGCTTACCGTACGCTTACCGTACGCTTACCGTAAGCTTACGGTGGCGTGCGCGAGCGCGATTCTGATTGGCTCTTAGATCTTAGTAAACATTCGAATCGGCCGAAACCAGGAAGCGGCGTCCGCCATTTTGTCTCTCGCACTGAGTGTTGTTTATCAAACATGATGGCCAAAAACATGTTACGGGGCTGTTTTGACAACTCCCTCCCACATAGTCATGTTGAGGGAGTCCCCAAACATCCCCCAAGAGCAAAAACGGTTTTATTTTTTTTTCGGCAATTTCGCGGGGTACGCTTACCGTACGCTTACCGTACGCTTACCGTAAGCTTACCGTACGCTTACGGTAAAAAAATAAAAATAAAAAAAACACTATCCACACTTACCCCACCCCCTGTGCTTTTGGTGGCCGCAGGCCACCAAATGTGCAGGGCTTATTAATAGAGAAAAAAAACGTAATTTTGGCAACATGAAATTATAAAATCGAAATAAAAAAAACACTATCCACATTGACCTCACCCCCTGTGCTTTTGGTGGCCGAAGGCCACCAAATGTACAGGGCTTATTAAAGTTGATAAAAACCGTGCACGGAACGAACTGCGTTAAGTGGGCGCGCACGCCACAAATGGCGTAAAGTAACTTAGCATTTAAAAAACCGTACAAATTCACTGAAAAAACCATAGGTTTCACACACGTTATAGTTAGGAAATAGCATTTAAAAAACCTTGCTAATTCACTGAAAAAACCATAGGTTTCACACATGTTATAGTTAGCTGGACATTTTACTGATAAAAAAACAATGAAATTCCCCCGTTATAGTTACTGTAGGCAACTATAACTCACGCGACCGCAATCCTCTGCTGATGCTAATACTGTATTTAGACACTTATTTGCCCATATCTTCTTCCATTAAATTTTAGCTATACATATATTACAAATATTTTTTTTTCATAAAGACACATATGTCATCAGCAGAGGATTACGGTCGCGTGAGTTATAGTTGCCTACAGTAACTATAACGGGGGAATTTCATTGGTTTTTTATCAGTAAAATGTCCAGCTAACTATAACATGTGTGAAACCTATGGTTTTTTCAGTGAATATATATATATATATATCCACAGACTCAAACGCTTCTTCTGGACAGCTGGCCCCTCGGAAAGTGGCGTACACACCGGCGAAGCAACCGGCAATTAATATATCCAAAGTTCAATGATACGTGCGCTCTCAGGCCAGTAAACGACACATACCAGGTTGTGATAGTGACCAGGTTTATTCCTAACGCGTTTCGACTGCGTCCGCAGCCTTGCTCACATGGAACCGTGTAACAACAAACTTAATGCATCTATATACGGCGGACACAACTCTTGAGGGCAGTGTAGTCGAAATAGGACTGTGTGAAAGACAGCGTCCGCCATCTTGGAAAGGTCAGCATTAGTAAACATCGACAGAGATTTAGATGCAGTTTGGATTAAAATACCGAAATGCCAACAAGAACAACAGTGCAAGTGATAAGATATACATCCTCTACTGTTACGCGTATAAAATGTGAAAACATACTGACATATTTTATGTTCGGCATGAGAGGCTGTTACCTGCCAGAATATCTCACAAATAAACTTGAAGTACAGTAAAATACGTAATGGACTGCGTGGATATTCTGTGTCCTAAAAGGTCGAATGCGCCTAGCAAGTGCAAGAGCCCTGTAAAGTAAACAGCGATGCTGCAAGGTCATGGCTGAAATAGCCAGTAAATCTAACGTCACGGTTTGTAGAACGATTAGTGTCAGGGCAACTCTTAGGCGTGCGGGGGACACAAAGCATAAAAGTGTTATAGCCACTGTGTAAAACTGGGTGATGGTGCTAGCAACATGATCATTTAGATGTCTCTCCGTATGCTCGCTACATAAGAATGCATGGATCACCCTAAACAATACACATGATAATGATAGATACATACACAAAGGTACAGGCATAGTGCTCGTAAGGCGCATGACATCATATCTACCAGATTATGGAGGATAATGAACAGTGTAAAACAGTAACAACCAAAATGCACTTATCCTGTTGTTCTCTGTGCCCTTCTAGAGGTGTCCAAACGTATTAGAAGTGCCCCATTTCTCTTAGTGAAAGTGAAGAAGTGACTCCGAAGAAAAGGTTAGGCGAACTGTGCAGTGGGTAGGTACCTTCCTTCTCTCCTGTAATAAAAACATGAGATAAACACTTAACTGACAGATCAGAAAAACATGGGAAAAACAAGAGATGGTACATCAAGGGTTGCAAATAACAGACATTGATCAATCTGGATTGACATATCAGAACAAAGTGTATAGGATTATTCTTTTTTCAGATGTATTGAAAGTTCCTCGTCTTGGTTCATACCCCCAGGTGTCTTTGTTTGGAGATCCACAATGTATTTTGACTCTCTCTGTCTGAGTTTAAGTGTCCTGTTGCCCCCTCTGTGGTCTAACTGGACTTGTTCCAAAATGAACTATTTGAGTAGAGAAGAGTCAGAGTAGTGTCGTTCTTGAAAATGTCTAGCCACTGGGTATTTGGGGTCTTTATTTGTAATGGCCCGCTTGTGCTTGAGTATCCTTTTCTTGGCCATAAGGGTGGTGCTGCCTATATAGTATAGGCCGCATGGACATTCTATCACATATATAGAAAATGTGGTGCTGCATGTAAGGAACTGGGTTATTGCTCTCTGATTGTGACCTTGTTCATATGTTTTGCGTGAGGTACTGGCCGAACAAGCTCTACAATGTCCGCATGGGAAGAAACCTTTAAGGTTCTGGATACCTCTGTCTTGTGTCAATGTGATATCACTGTGTACTAGTATGTCCCTTAGATTTCTTCCTCACCTGTATGTGATATTGGGTCTGTCCTTGAAAGTGTGGCCTATGCTGTTATCATTTTTAAGTGTGTTCCAATTTTTTGAAAGGATATGTCTGATGCCATCGGATTCCGTGTTGTAGGTCATGATCACCCTGGTCTCTGCATCACCAGTTCCCTCCATCACCGTCGTATCATCTCTGAGTATGTCTTTTCTATCCACAGACTCTACTCTGCAGATCGCTTTCTTGAGGACCCAGGTGGGGTAACCTCGAAGTTTGAATCTCTCAATCATCTCTGCACTTTCTTTCTCAAAAGCTTCACTACTGCTACAATTCCTTTTTGCCCTCAGCAGTTCACCATAAGAGATACTCCATTTAAGGGTGTCTGGATGGCTGCTGAGGGCATGTAGGATGCTGTTGCCTGCTGTGCTTTTACGAAATAAAGAGGTATGTAACATGTTAGATCTGACCTCAACCTTTACATCTAAATATTCGACCATGTTGTCGCTGATGTTCCCTGAAGGGTGTATGTTACGGTCATTCTTATTGAGTTCATCAATAAATTCCTGGGCCTCTGTGTGACTACCTTTCCATATAATGAAAAGGTCGTCAATGTATCTGAGCCAAAGTGCTACTTTGCTCAAATTTTTGGTAGCAATCTTTTCTGAAAATATCTCCTCCTCCCAGAGGCCCATGAAGAGATTGGCAAAGCTAGGAGCCAGACAAGAACCCATCGCGGTACCTATCAGCTGTTTGTAGATGGTACCATTGAAGATAAAGATGTTGTTGGTGAGGCAGAATTCTGTCATTTTAATGATCATGTCGTTATGTTCCAAATATTTTATCTGTCTCTGGTTAAGGAAGTGTCTGCACGCATCTAATCCCTGTTGGAGGAGATATTTTCAGAAAAGATTGCTACCAAAAATTTGAGCAAAGTAGCACTTTGGCTCAGATACATTGACGACCTTTTCATTATATGGAAAGGTAGTCACACAGAGGCCCAGGAATTTATTGATGAACTCAATAAGAATGACCGTAACATACACCTTTCAGGGAACATCAGCGACAACATGGTCGAATATTTAGATGTAAAGGTTGAGGCCAGATCTAACATGTTACATACCTCTTTATTTCGTAAAAGCACAGCAGGCAACAGCATCCTACATGCCCTCAGCAGCCATCCAGACACCCTTAAATGGAGTATCCCTTATGGTGAACTGCTGAGGGCAAAAAGGAATTGTAGCAGTAGTGAAGCTTTCGAGAAAGAAAGTGCAGAGATGATTGAGAGATTCAAACTTCGAGGTTACCCCACCTGGGTCCCCAAGAAAGCGATCTGCAGAGTAGAGTCTGTGGATAGAAAATACATACTCAGAGATGATACGACGGTGATGGAGGGAACTGGTGATGCAGAGACCAGGGTGATCATGACCTACAACACGGAATCCGATGGCATCAGACATATCCTTTCAAAAAATTGGAACACACTTAAAAATGATAACAGCATAGGCCACACTTTCAAGGACAGACCCAATATCACATACAGGCGAGGAAGAAATCTAAGGGACATACTAGTACACAGTGATATCACATTGACACAAGACAGAGGTATCCAGAACCTTAAAGGTTTCTTCCCATGCGGACATTGTAGAGCTTGTTCGGCCAGTACCTCACGCAAAACATATGAACAAGGTCACAATCAGAGAGCAATAACCCAGTTCCTTACATGCAGCACCACATTTGCTATATATGTGATAGAATGTCCATGCGGCCTATACTATATAGGCAGCACCACCCTTATGGCCAAGAAAAGGATACTCGAGCACAAGCGGGCCATTACAAATAAAGACCCCAAATACCCAGTGGCTAGACATTTTCAAGAACGACACTACTCTGACTCTTCTCTACTCAAATATTTCATTTTGGAACAAGTCCAGTTAGACCACAGAGGGGGCAACAGGACACTTAAACTCAGACAGAGAGAGTCAAAATACATTGTGGATCTCCAAACAAAGACACCTGGGGGTATGAACCAAGACGAGGAACTTTCAATACATCTGAAAAAAGAATAATCCTATACACTTTGTTCTGATATGTCAATCCAGATTTATCAATGTCTGTTATTTGCAACCCTTGATGTACCATCTCTTGTTTTTCCGATGTTTTTCTGATCTGTCAGTTAAGTGTTTATCTCATGTTTTTATTACAGGAGAGAAGGAAGGTACCTACCCACTGCACAGGTCGCCTAACCTTTTCTTCGGAGTCACTTCTTCACCTTCACTAAGAGAAATGGGGCACTTCTAATACGTTTGGACACCTCTAGAAGGGCACAGAGAACAACAGGATAAGTGCATTTTGGTTGTTACTGTTTTACACTGTTCATTATCCTCCATAATCTGGTAGATATGATGTCATGCACCTTACGAGCACTATGCCTGTACCTTTGTGTATGTATCTATCATTATCATGTGTATTGTTTAGGGTGATCCATGCATTCTTATGTAGCGAGCATACGGAGAGACATCTAAATGATCATGTTGCTAGCACCATCACCCAGTTTTACACAGTGGCTATAAGACTTTTATGCTTTGTGTCCCCCGCACGCCTAAGAGTTGCCCTGACACTAATCGTTCTACAAACCGTGACGTTAGATTTACTGGCTATTTCAGCCATGACCTTGCAGCATCGCTGTTTACTTTACAGGGCTCTTGCACTTGCTAGGCGCATTCGACCTTTTAGGACACAGAATATCCACGCAGTCCATTACATATTTTACTGTACTTCAAGTTTATTTGTGAGATATTCTGGCAGGTAACAGCCTCTCATGCCGAACATAAAATATGTCAGTATGTTTTCACATTTTATACGCGTAACAGTGGAGGATGTATATCTTATCACTTGCACTGTTGTTCTTGTTGGCATTTCGGTATTTTAATCCAAAGTGCATCTAAATCTCTGTCGATGTTTACTAAGGCTGACCATTCCAAGATGGCGGACGCTGTCTTTCACACAGTCCTATTTCGACTACACTGCCCTCAAGAGTTGTGTCCGCCGTATATAGATGCATTAAGTTTGTTGTTACACGGTTCCATGTGAGCAAGGCTGCGGACGCAGTCGAAACGCGTTATGGAATAAACCTGGTCACTATCACATCCTGGTATGTGTCGTTTACTGGCCTGAGAGCGCACGTATCATTGAACTTTGGATATATATATATATATATATATATATATATATATATATATATATATATATATATATATATATATATATATATATATATATATATATATATTATCTACTGGCGGTCGCCAGTAGATAGTTATAGTTAGGACCCTGTTTCCATAGGAAATCCGCAACATTCTATTTGGAATAACTTTGGCGCCGGTCGATGAATCCTCGCGAAATTTTCAAAATAGGTGGGGCGCTACGCTACGCTCCTACCCTGAAAGTCTCGGGGGGATTCGTCAAGCGGGGGCTGAGAAAAAAGGGGGGTCCCAAAACGCGTTTTTCCCATGCATTTTTCCATAGGACCTTTAGACACAGCTACAGCCCGAACGGCTGAACAGAGTTACTTGAAATTTGGCAGAGAGGTAGTCCTCAGGTCAAGGAAGTGCCTTTTGTAGGTCTGGTGTAAATCTGTTCAGTAGTTCCTGAGAAAATAGCATTTAAATCAATATATATATGTGGGCGGAGCCTAACCACACATCTCATCCTGAGATCTGATTGGCTGTCAGCACTTCATCCAAGAAGTGTTGGCAGCCATCTTGGGACCAATATACATGATAGTACCTCATTAAAAAGCATTGCAGTTAATAGAAGATTTTAAGACTTTAGTTACATTATAAATCATTTGTTGATGGTACCATACTCATTTTAGGAATTGTGGTATGTTCTAAGGTGATTTCACCATGTGAAAAAGCCTTCTGCTGGGATATCATGATTGAGAGAAAAATATTTTCTCATGCTTTTACCACAGAGGTTTGGAAGGTGATCTATAAGCTAAACTGAGAGCTTATTTTCTGTAAATTCACATTATCTTTCTCAGTCATGTGAGAATGAAGTCTGACATTCTCAGTAAAACATGTACATCCAACAAGGGCAGAGACTGTCAGTTGATTCCTTTGTGTTCTACTGCAGCTTTCCAGAGTGTTCCAAAGAACTACTAGAGCGCTAACCGTCCTACTTATGATAAATGTATGGCACACCTGAAGCCATCTTGCTTGGATTAAAGTGGTAACTCTTAAAACATTTAATTTAAAAAGGAACAAAATGAGGGGGTTCATTTTTCCATAAAAAGTATGATTAGTGCTGCAGAAAGAAAAATTAGGGCACATTTTGAGTGACTTCTCAAATCCTGACATGCAGACTGAAACATGCACTTTCAATACCAGCAGCAGTTTTCCCTGGTGAGCAGTAGCTTTACTACAGTGATCTAATGAGCAAAAAGAGTGCTAACATTCTGATTTTATGGCAAATGTGTGACACATTTGAATGCCTTCTTGATGGAATCAAAGTAAAAAACTGAAAGTATTTCCTACTGAGGAGACTGCAGTAAATGAGGAAATTAGGAAACTTCATAACAAATAAGTCTCCCAAGATGGCCACCAGAGACAAAAGAGCCCAAATGTAGCCCAAATATCACCCAGATGTAGCCCAAGTATAGCCCAATGACAGAATGTCCAAGAATGTTCTTAAAAACAACTAGAGCACTTACTGTCTTCATTGTGACAAAAGTATGGCACACCTGAAGCCATCTTGATTGGAATAAACTGGTAACACTTAAAACATTTAATTTAAAAAGGAACACAATGAGGGGGTTCATTTTGCCATAGAAATTATGATTAATGCTGAAGAAAGAAAATGAGGGCACATTTTGAGTGACTTCTCAAATCCTCTTATATTTCATTAAAAAATTCTGACATGCAGACTGAAACATGCACTTTTAATACCAGGAGCAGACTTCCATGGTGAACAGTAGTTTTACTACAGTGATCTAATGAGCAACTAGAGTGCTAACATTCAGAATTCATGGCAAATGTGTGACATTCTGAATACCTTCAAGATTGAATCAAAGTAAAAAACTGAAAGCATTTCCGACTGAGGAGACTGCAGTACATGAGGAAATTAGGAAACTTCATAACAAATAAATCTCCCAAGATGGCCACCGGAGACAAAAGAGCCCAAATGTAGCCCAAAATCACCCAGATATAGCCCAAATATAGCCCAATGACAGAAGTGTGCAAAACACTTATTATTTTGTGTTTTTGCAGTGTTATATAGTGCAGACTTGTCAGGTATTGGAGTGCTTTACATGAGCATTGGTTACATCACACAAGAACAAATTCATTTTGGTTGTAGACATGGGGAGACTAAGTTATTTGACCAGAATCACAGAATGTCGAGCTGAAGCAGAAACTTCAACCTGGTTCCCCAGTTGCAAAGTCTGCAGTTCTGGAAGTAACACCACATCCTCTCCCCTAAGTGCAACATTTAATCAAGTTGTCAACTAGATAAAAAAACATAAAGATAACAAATAATTTAAAAGTGCTTTGTCGCTATTTGAAAACTCAGAAAATATGTCCTTATTTTAGTCTTTTAGAGCACTAACCATAATTTTGATGCCAATAAGACCCTCTCATATATGCAATTTCTAAAGGAATGCTCTAGGTATTACAGTTTTGATTACATCAAGATGATGTCAGGCGTTCCACACTTTTGTAATAAATATAGAATGTTAGCAATCTAGTTGTTCATTAGGATACTGTTGAGAGGCAGAGGCCAGGGGCACGGACTCTGAAAATTGAAGGCAGGTAGGAGGGTGCAAAGGCAACAATTTAACCACACTGAGCAGGCAGGAAGGGCCGTGGAAGCACAACAGACTATGGAGGGCAGTGGAAAGGGGGGCAGGGGCAACAAACCAACAATACAGGACTTGCAAGAGAGGCTGTTGGAGGGAAGATCTATTACGGGTCAAGGAAGCTAGGGGCGGTCCCCAGAGCCCCGGGAGCCACCACAGAACTGAGCAGGAGAGTGAGTCAGGGACAAAAGGGGCACCTTAATTTGAGCCGGGGTGCCTAGGAACGCTTGCTCCAAAAATGAAGAAAACAGACATATGAGACATGGAATTGGAGGCAGAATACAATGGCAGTTTAATGAGAAGATGCAACTTCAAAGAAACCGCAGAATAGAGACATAAAGTACAAAATACAGAATCCAGATAATCATACAGCTGTCATGATATTCTCTGTATCTCAATTAATGGACTGACAGAGAGAGAGAGAAAACACATCTATAAATGCATCATGAGAAACAAGTTACACCAAGGAAAATGTTACCTAGGGACACTCACATTTACTCTTAGAGCAAGCATTCCTGCAATTACAATACAACATCTTTTAAATGCAAAAGTAAAGAGAACAATGGTTAAACATAACATGACATTTCATATAGGTAAAATAGAATAAGATACTTCAAGCAAAGCAGAGCAAGACATTTTAAGCAAAGGAAGACAAGAGCTCCCAGTTCTTGGGGAAAACCTGCACAGCCTGTTAACCTACATACAGACGGCGAGGTTGTCCGTCGATATCTGTGGGTGCTTCCTTTTTATATCATTTTGTGGGCTCCTTTGCACGCTACATCTACCTACGTATGCTACCCAAAAGCTTCGTCTGCAGATTTTACCAGACATTTCGTCATTTACCCACTTAATGCTGACAATGGACTGGGTGAAAAGGTCAGTCTCTCAGGCCAATCGCTTATCGTAAGTTCCATAGAGCAAGCAGAAAATAATGGGTATTGTACAGGAATTCAATATATTCATGTATAAAATCTCCTCAGTTCTCCTAACTTGACGCTCTGCGGTTGTCACTTCCTTAAAAGCGGGAAACCTGCCCAGGAAGCAAGTACCAGTCCAGGATGCAGCCTACTGTATGTCGACAGCTTCAGGGGGATGTTGAACTTTGATACCGAGCACGGAGCACTCGGGTAGGGTGGGGGCTACTAGTTTGGAGCAGAAGGCCTCGCAGACCTGCCTTCAGACTGCTATACACTAAAATTGCAGAGCTATGGTCAATTTAACAAAGAGGCCTACATATTGAACAGAAGGGCCTACACAGGGGTTTTATGCTGGCTGAGTGGTAAGGATGTCTCAGGATAATTATATAGCAACACAGGACCCGCTGGTCAATTTAATACGGCCTACAAATGCGGCTGGCAGGGCAAGGACAAGGGTCTCATACTTCAGGTGTGGACAGAACGGGCCAGGGGCCCCCTGTGATACAAAATCTACCCTCCTTCAAGGCTGTGGCAATGTAATAGACCATTGTGGGCAGAAGGAAGAGGCAATGGTAGTACAACCATACATGCCAACAGACCCGATTCAGCCAGGAAACGTCCAATGTTTTTAAGCTCAAATGGGCTTTATTTGATCTGTCTCCTGTCTACAATATCCTCTTTTTCAATGTAACTCAAAGGGGAAAATCAATACCCCAGTTTTTTTTCAAAATCTCCCTCTTACCAAGTTCAAAATGTTCGCAAGTATGGTACATTGGATCATGGAAGGAAATGGGATAGGGACATGGACTTGGATAACAGAGGACAGGAGAGACATGGAGAGGTGCACCAAACTGACCCTGCAGGGCAGGTATCAGGGTTTGCAGCAGCACAATACACCACACAGGGCATGCAGGACGGGAGTGCAGCACAACAATCCATAGAAAGCAAGAGGGAGGGGACAGGACCATGCACATGGACAACAGAGAACAGAGGGGCAAGAGGCAATGGTAGCTAGCTGACCATAATGGACAGACAGGAGAGAAGGCTGCAGCATAACAGACCATAAAGGGCAGGAGGGACGGATCAGGGGCATTACAATGGAACAGACAAGCCAGGAGGGAGGGAGTAGGGGTCTGCACATGTAAACAGAGGGCTGGGGGCAAGGGGGCAGGGCAGGAGCAGCAAGATAGCCATGGAGGTCAGGCAGGATGGGCACTAGAAGCAAGACACAACATGAAGAGCAACAGTGAGACTGTGATGGCATACACACAGACCATGGAGGGAAGGTGGGAGGGGGTCAGGGGCAGCTAACTGACCACACAGGGAAGGTGGGAGGGGCCATGGCAGCACAGAAGACCATGCATGGCAAGTGGGAGGGTTAGTGGCAGCACAATGGCTATGATGGGCAAGAAGGAGGGTGCAGGGGCATGCACAAAGGACGATGGAGGATAGAAGGGAGGGTCAGGACCTGTGCACAGACAAGAAAGTTCAGGGGAAGGGGCCTCACAACAGACCACACGGGGCAGGCAGGAGGAGCAGTTGCAGCACAACAGACCAGGGAGGGCAGAAGGGTGTGGCAGTACAATGGACCATGTAGGACAGGAGGAAGAGGATAGAGGCATGGCATGTGGACAGGCAGGGTGGAGGTGGCAGGGACAGGTTACAGTCATCTGACAATGCTAGGCAGGTGGGAGGGGAGTGGCAGCTCAACAGAACACTCAGAGTAGATAGGAGTGGCAGGTCCATGGGACATGGTGGGCAAAAAGGATGGAGCAGGGGCATGCACAAAGACATCGGAGGGCAGGGGGAAGGAGAATAGGGGCAGCAAGCTAAGCACAGAGTTTAAGCAGGAGGTCAATGATGGGGCATAGAATTGGGCAATGGAGGGCAGGAGGAGTGGACTGGTACATCATACTAAATTGAGGGCAGTGGCAGCACATCAGACCATGCATGGCAGGAGGGAGGAGGCTAGTCCATGGATTCACACAACAGAGGATAGGGAGGAGGGGGATGGGGCAGCAAGCTAACTGTTCAGAGAAGGCGGGTATTAGAAACTTTATTGTTTTTAAAACATTTTGTCTGTGCAAACTACTTAAAATATGAACAAGTATGCAGCATAATCTCACTTTTATTCAGGAAGAAGAAGACGTTAGTGACTGTGACTCCGGGCTCACTTGGCAAAAATACCCCCTGACCCTCCACCCCCTATCGCAAAATGTAATGCCCGTGAAAAGGGTAGGTGAACACAGTGTTATATAGAACATAGTCCTGAGAGCACGATTGAAAATGAAAACTAGATATAGTGTATGGTATAAACTATGCACCAAAAAGTGTGATATAAGATGAACCAGGCGTGAAATATAATATGCAATACATTGTGCGCAATGACAGATTCATTGGAGAGCGCGAGATAGCACAGGCACTAGCGCGTGCTATGCGATATGCGCCTTGGAGTGTAATATGCACAGGGCAGTGTTGTGTAACCTAACTAGTCTCTAAAGTTGTAATATAAAATATGTGCTGGGGAGTGTAACGTTGCATATGCACTGTGACAAAGATATGGATCCCAAATTGTAATATGTATGGCATAGCGCTGTGCTTTTAACATAGGCATCGAGGAAGGCACGTTAGATGGGGCAATATAACCCGTGCGAAGACAAGTGTGGCATGACATTTTCACGGGGTGGTGTTACAGTGCACATGGGCTAGAGAGTGTCATAGCATATGCACTAGCTAGTGGAATACAATACAGAGGTGTGTGGCACTCGGCAGGCAATGTTGGGTGTAACACAGCATTGGGCTCTGTCAGGAGCGCGCTGTGACTCGCAAGTGATGTTCGTCCCCTTTCCAGAGAGTAAAATAAAAAGTATTACACATCCGGCAGTGGATGTGTGTTTTATTAACTGTGAGGGGGGTTTCTTGCATAGTTTTGGTCGAATTTTTGTCGAATCCCCTTTGAATGGCTTGGTGTGCATGTGTATTAAATGTGCCCGTCAATAGCTACCCATGTTTGTATAAATAAAGGACAAGGGTGTCTAACGGGATTAGGCACGGTAGAGCATCAGACATGTCAGAGCTTCACTAGTGGTGTAAATACATTCCACGTGGATTAATTGCATGCATAGTCGCCTTTTAATGAATATCACGCAAATCGTCATGGTGATAGGTACGTACGGTTTGTCCAGCATGTCCTAGGTGTGTCTATAAATATATATTTTTTAAAAATAATAAAAAACAGTGGCCGGCCCTGGGGATTGGGGTCAAAAAAAGATAATTAGGAGACAGGCCCTGGGGGATGGGGTCATCAGGGCCAATAAATTAGAATAAGAAGGGGAACCACACAGCCCCCCTTCTTAAAAAAATAAAATAAATAAAAGACTGGCATCGTGCCGGAGGCCATGCCCTCTCCATGCAGCACTCTGCAAACGCGCCCCCAACAGGCATCTCCAGTATGCGCCAGGGAGCTGCGCTGCAGACAGGTGTTCTGAGGCCAAGCCCCTTTTTACACCTCTCTGCAACGCAGCTCTGTGGCACTTACTGGAGGTACCTAGTGGGCTAGTTGGACCCTAGGGACCCTCAGGACTCAAATGAACTTAATCTCCCAACTAAAAACGGACACAGGGCGTGTTTACACAATGGTGAAAGGAGGGGACGGGGCCTGAGTTAACGTGTGCAAAAACGCCCTGTGGCCTGTTTTAAGAGGTAGTTTTAATCCCCATGCCCTATTATATACTAGGGGCTTATAGAGGAGGTAAGGCTAATCACAGGGGGACCCCAACGCATAATGTTCCCTAGTGTATGTAGGTGTTTTCACTGTATTCTAAGTGTCTTTTAACATAGCACTGGCTCTAGGACTGGTTAGTCAGACTCAGTTACCACCAGTATCCGTCTGAAAAAGTTGAGGGTACAGGATGATTTTGCAACAAGGCTTCTTTCTGCTCTTCTTTTTGTTCTTTCTGCACGTTATCCTTCTTCCTGCACTTATCTTCGTATTTGAGGACTTCTGTTGCTTCTTTCTGCACTTCTTTTGTTTCTTTCTGTGCATTTTTTACTCTTTCTTCACATGTCCTATCTCTGTAGGCATAGTTAGAAATTAGCATTTAAAAAACCTTTGAAATTAACAGAAAAAACCATAGGTTTCAGGCACGTTATAGTTAGGAATTAGCATTTAAAAAACCTCAGAAATTCACTGAAAAAAACATAGGTTTCAGGGGTGTTATAGTGAGCTGGACTTTTCACTTGTACAAAACCATTGAAATTCCCCCGTTATAGTTAGTTCAGCTAACTATAACTCGCGCGCCCGCAATGCACTGCTGATGACGTCACATATTACATCACTCATGACATGGTCAGTGACATCACTCATGACATCACTGATGACATCTCAAATGACATCACTGATGACATCACTGATGACATCATCCTTGTGATAGAGTGGCAGACCTCCTCTCACCCTAATATAACCTTTGATACACACATTCAAAAATAGAGACTAAAATTTTCAAAACAATGGACATACCAATACCAGTTACAACAACCTCTTCAGTAATTCTAAGATCCACATACACATCCACTCATTCACCAACAGTCCAATACAGTCACTCATACATGTACTCACTCATCATATGTACTCATACACCTATACATCCTGTTACACAATACCACTCATCCATAGAGTTACTCACACACATAGTCACTCATGCTAATAAAGAATCAAACATACATTTACTTGCATATACAGTTATACACACACCACCACACTTACTTCTACGGAAACTTACACATACTTAGTCTTTTAAACAATCACTTATAGAAACACATACTTATTCATACAGGAACTCTTTCAATCTCTCACTCTCACATATACTCACATATATACACCAATAGTCACATATACTAGTTTAAAACATATGTAGTTACTCATAAAGACACTATTGAGACAGTCATTCACTCACTAACACACCCATACACACACTCATCCACCCATACAGTCCTGCACACATACTGTGTTCAACACATACAAACAGTGAGTCACTCATTCATGCACCTATGCACTACGTAATACCCCCACCGAACCATGCAGACACTCAGACTGATACTCAAAAAACCAACTAATAACCTATATAGACACCCATGTAGCTACTCACCAACCCATGCAGCCACTTATACACAAAGTGAGAGACTGATACAGATATTTACATATTTAAACATTACTCACTAAGCCATGTATTCACTATGATACACTTAATCAGTCAGTTACACAATCAATTTTTCAAAAACAAATCATCCATTTAGACACTTATATACCCATTTATTCTTCCATCGACCTTGAGATATACATATATAAAACATATTTAATTTTCAGAATAACACACATTCACTGGATGATGTCATCAGTGATGTCATCAGTGATGTCATTTGAGATGTCATCAGTGATGTCATGAGTGATGTCACTGACCATGTCATGAGTGATGTAATATGTGACGTCATCAGCAGTGCATTGCGGGCGCGCGAGTTATAGTTAGCTGAACTAACTATAACGGGGGAATTTCAATGGTTTTGTACAAGTGAAAAGTCCAGCTCACTATAACACCCCTGAAACCTATGTTTTTTTCAGTGAATTTCTGAGGTTTTTTAAATGCTAATTCCTAACTATAACGTGCCTGAAACCTATGGTTTTTTCTGTTAATATATATATATATATATATATATATCCAGTTTTGCTGCTTATTTCGTTCCGCAATCTCCAAGGTAACAAAGCAGGCACGGACCACAATTTTGTGCAGATTAGTTTATTTCTCGCTAGTCGGCTATATCTACATATACATATATATATATATGTCTTTTGAAGCATACGTCCCAATATGTGGATTTCTATTTGCAACATCATGTGCAAGCATTGAGGTCATATGTACAGGATACCAGTGACTTTTTATACAAATTGCAAGATGTTGAGTGGCAAAATGATTACTTGTTAATGGCGTTAGATGTTACATCACTGTACACTAGCATCAAACACACTGATGGCATCAGAGCGTTACAGTATTATTTAACAACTGAATTGGGTGAATTGACTGATCACAGTAAAATGGTGATTGAGATGGTTGAAAATTGCCTGACAAACAACATATTTATGTTTAATAATTTACATTATCAACAAACAATGGGCGTGGAGATGGGAGCCAGCTTGTCCCCCAGCTATGCGTGTGTTTACACATGGGCTGGTGGGAGGATCTGGTTCTCTCCAAGAACTATGGGATGATTGTTGAAAACAATATAATACTCTGGCTGCGCTTTATTGACGATTTATTTGTTGTTTAGAAGGGCACAGAGATTGAAGCACAAACATTTGTTGAATCCATCAATGTCAATTCAATCAATTTACACTTTACAGGCACTATAAGTAAAATGACAGTTAATTTTTTAGACACTAAGGTATACATAGAGAACAACCAAATTGAGACAAAACTTTACCGCAAAGAAACTGCTGGGAACTTAACTCTACACTCCAGCAGTGCTCACCCGAGACATCTTATTAATAGCATCCCCTATGGGGAAATGCTTAGACTAAGATGGGTTAACAGTAATCAACTGACATTGAAAAAAGCCCAGGAGGAGTCAAAAGCTAGATTTCTAGCATGAGGTTACTCATTAAAAACTATAGAAGGGGCGATAACAAAATCTATGATTCCAGAAAGACTGGTACTAATCAAGCCTAAATATGATACAAATGTAAATAATCTCCAGCAGGCAAACAGAACTCCAGCTAATGAAATTAAAATGGAGGAGTTCTGTATAATTCTGGAATATAGTAAACAACACAAAGAATTGCGTAATATCATCAAACGCAATTGGCCATTAGTTTTGAGAGACCCTGTAATAGGACATACTCTGTCACACAGAATATCTATTACACATAAAAGGGCACCTTCAATGAGAGATGTACTGATGAAAATAAATCCTGAACTGATAGAAAGCTGCGGTTGGTTAAAGACTCACAAAGGCTTCTTTAGGTGCAAGACATGCAAAGCATGCCAATTGGGTATCAATAAAACCTCATATGTGACACCATTTAGTCCTGAAGACATCAAGATAACCAAACTGCTTACGTGCAAAACAGAGTATGTTGTTTATGTTTGGTATGTCCATGTGGGCTACAATATATAGGAAGCACAAAGCTACAGGCCCACAAACGAATATTACAACACACCAGGGCTATAACTAATCAAGACAACACATACCCTGTTGCAAGGCACTTCAGGGAATACCATCAGTCTAAGAGCCAGGATCTAAAATACTATTTGATAGACTCAGTACCCCCAAGTAGATGAGGTGGTAACCGAGAAGCTAAATTACGAAGGTTGGAAACAAGATATATTCTTGAAATGGACTCTAGACACCGGGAGGCTTGAATAACACTGAGGATATGTATACCAGTCTATAAATTTCTACACATACTGTTCAGCATATTGCAACTCAAATATTAACATACAAATCTTTTTTACATTTTATATTTTATATTGTATTGGTATAATCTATGGTACGTTTTTAAGATATTTATATATTTATTTATATATTTATATATATTTATTTATCTATTTATGTATATTTAATGTTGGATATCTGGAGCGTACATGAACCAATCTATATAAATATATAGGTTCAAGCTGTAATGGATATATTTGTACTCACAGAAACTGATATACCTTTGTGATAAAGGGGAGATGTAACCTGAGGAGGAATTAACTTGTAGAAAAATAAAAAAATAACAAATAAAAAAGATAAAGAAAATCTGTGGTAAAAAGAAAATAATGATTCAAAAATGAGTATATACCACAGAAAAAAAGGAAAGGATAAAGTAAAAAAATATAGTTATAATGAAAATGTAAAATTATAACTATAATAACTCCAACAAGACAAAGAAAATTACAAGTGAGGGCAAGTGATGATTTAAACAAAGTGAGAGGAGAGAAGGGAAGAAAAGGAGAAAAGAAAGAAAATAAGATAGAAATAAGGAAATAATTTTAACAAAAAACCCCCCTTCTCTCTCTATATATATTTTTTTTTTTTAGCACTTTAGCACTTTTTCACTCAGCACTTTAAGAAGCATTATTTTGCACACAAGGACACATGACATAATATATATTTATCAGAATTGTCTGTTTAATATAAGGGTTTATTAAGGAATTGTAAAGAAAGAAACTGTGACATAATATATACTTTTTTTTTTTTTTTAAATGAAATTGTATCTCACGGAATGTCTTCTTTATGCATTATATATTGGCATGCTGCATTTAAGCAACAACTTGGTTATCAACAAAAGGAACATTTAAATGCCTTACTGTTGAAGCAGGACCGTTCACCATAATTGATGTGTAGACAAAAGAAATTATTATGTCGATATCCAATGGTGACCATAAGAAATGATTTCACACAGTAACATTATGAGTATCTATACTATAATACTTATTCTACTTATAGAAATGTGTGAAAACAAAGTGATACGGACATTTTTCCTCTTTTCCTTTTTTTTATGTAAATAATTATTTAAATGCATTTATGTACTCCCAAAGTGACAACTATATTCCAGCATTTAAGCTATGATAAAATTGGTTGTAGGGTACTTGCATTTTCATATGTATTTTTCCATGTCCTTGATCATGTGCTAAGTTTTAAACAATCACGCTGAACTATGTCACTTTAAATTGTTAAGCAGGACCAAAAAAATGTTACCATGGGATCAAGACTCCTGGCGAGTTGAAACACGTTATGGCGGCATCAATAAACAACTAAAGGAATGCACTTAACTTGTGGTCTGTGTCCGTATGCGGCAAGGCGAGAGCGAGGAGCTTGCAGAAAAAGTATATATATATATATTATGCAATAAAAAATATTAACAGTTAAACCATATATTTAAACCATAATTTTAGAATTAACGCACCACCTTGAAAATACTATATTTGTATTTATTCTTTCTAAGCAAACAAAACTTAAATTATACAAAATTTTGAAATTCTAAACGTATATCTTATATTTATAATTTGTGCAACACATTCACATTTGGGTAAGTCTCCCCCCCTTTTATAGAGTGCTGTCATCTCATTCGTTACACTACATTAACTATATCTCACACCTTATTTGGGCACTGGTTATACCCTTGCACATTACATCACTTATACCATGTGAAGCAATATTGTTGATAACTACACTCATGATCAAATTATTTGTGAAAACACTGTATTGTGGCTAGTGATGTGGCAACACTGTGCATAAAGGAGCACAACTTAAAGTAATTTGAAGGTGTTGCAAAAATTATATATATAAGATCTACATTTAAGTTTAGAATTTCTAACATATGTGTACTTTCAGTGTTGTTTGTATGGAAAGAATAAACAAGGTACAGTCATTTAAATGTGGTGTGTTAATGATACATTTAAGGTATAACAATAAGTCTACCATTTCTAATGTTTGTGTTGTTTAAGTTTGGTTTGCATTTGTTGTCAGAAATGTTCAGCTGACTACACCAATTGGAACTGTACTCTTATTCATGATTATTGGAATTGTATATTTGCCTTTATTCCTAATGTGTTGGAGTAACTATTGATCCTGATTCACTCATGGCACTCCTAGGGTATGTCAAACCATTGTGCCCTGGACTCAGACAATTCACTTCCATGGCTTTCTTATTAGCTGAACTGTGCATAGCCATCCTCTGGGACAACAGTAAAACACTCACCATCGACGATTAGCTGAAGGACATTACATACTGTGATACTACTAGTAAACATGATACCTCAGGTTGCGGCCTACAACCTCCAGGCCTAAAGACATCTGGGCCATCCTCCTTGCGTACCTCTTGTATGTGGATTGTGATGCTCAGGACACTACCATTGACTAATCTAACATCTCTACAATCTCATTTCAACCGTTGCCCATTCACCTGTTGTACAGTGTTTCTTGGATATGTCTCTTTTTGTCATCATTACACACAAATATACTCTCCTAATGCTCCCCTCACCTCTACCCCTCTCTTCCCCCTCTCCTTTTTCTGTAATACTCAACTGCACTCTGTACTTACTCATAGGCTATATTGATCAAATTAATTGGATATAAGGGAAGGAAAATTGTCTTCTTCTACCACTGCAGTATTGTTTTTTGATAACTGTAAATAAAGAATCTCATTAAAGGAAAAAAAAGTTTGGTTTGTATAGAAAGAATATATTAAGATATCCTAACTATAAGAAAGGGTTAACCTTGCCTTTTGTCCAATAAATTTGAATTAAAAAAAAAATGAAAAGTGCTTCAAATTGTGGAATATCATGTCGGCAGGTGGAGTGTCGGTAAGTTGAGTGTCGTACAGTAGTGAGGAGTTTGTCATTTAGTTTAGCATCCCAGAGTAATGTCATAGAGTGGAGTACAGTGGAGTGACGTAGTATACAGTAACCTAAAGAGTCATAGAGTGCAGTAGAGTGTTGCATAGTATAGTGATATGAAGTGCACTAGAGCCAGGCTTAGCTTTGAGTAGCTTTGAGTTCGGTAAAGTGTAATAAATTGGAGTGGCGTGTTGTACAGTGCAATGGAGTGATGTGTTGTAGCTGTTGGAAAGTTTCATAGATGGAAGTAGAATTTTGTACAGTGGAGTGTAGTTGCATACATTGGAGTAGAGGGTTGTACTGTGTAGCGTAGGGGCATAGAGTGGAGTAAAGTGTGGTAGGTTGTGTCACAGATTGTAGTAGAGTCTTGTAGAGCAGAGTTGCATAGAGGGGAGTGTGGAAATGTGGAGAGGTGTTGAGTGAAGTGTTGAAAAGTACAATGGAGTGGGGTAAAGTCTTGTGTATTGGAGTACAGTGGAGTCCAATGGTGTCACGTGGTATAGAGTGGTTGATGGCCCTAAGAAACAGGTATTAATAATGGGTGATGCAGTAGTAATCTCCTTTCTTCGAGAGTCTTTTCCTCCATCTGCAGGCAGTGTATTTGTCTCATTTAATGGATATTGCCCAGATTCATCTGTCTGGGATTGAAGTCAGCAATCAGAGAACCAAGCTCTGGCACAAACATTCCCACCCATGCTAACGGGTGGGTCCTGGCAGCATTAGTCAAAATATTAGTTCACTGACCTGAGATTTTACCTAATATTTAAAATAGTCTTGCAGAAACCATTGTGGAGTCCAGAAATCCATCAGTGGAGCTGATTTAAGGCAGTATCTGACATTTTGTTTATTTGCCCCAGACTGCCTAAGATAAAGTATTGTCCCATTGAACTATAGCAGAAGAAAGGGATAGACTAGGAAATTGTGGAATCTAAAGCCAAGGCTAAAAGAGAGCAACTCCTTCCTGCTCGGATGTTCCACAAACTGTCTAATGTAACACCTCAGGGGGAGAATTAAGCAGTAAAATTACAGGGACAGTCTCTATACTTCAAGGCATCCTACTCCTTTCTTCTAATCACAGGACTCTAGTGCTCTTCTAAGGACCTTAGGAATGTTCCTATATTCTACATCAGTGTTCCTCAACCTGTGGTCCGGGGAGAGTTAGGGGTCCATGAAGCCTAGTCAGGAGGTCCGCAACTGCTTAGAAAATATATAAATAAAGAAGCAAAATGTACAATAGGAAAGTTTCAAACATTATTTAAATGTGAAGGAATTTGAAATTAGAGACTAAAATTAAGTTACTTTCCTCAGATGATTAGTCGGTTAAGTGCAAGAGCATCAATCAGAATATAGCAATGAGTAGCCTTAAATTAATTTAGAAAAGCTCCAGTTCTCTTATTAAAATTACATTCAAATTAAATGAATATTTAGATTTTTTTTATATTTGTGAATAAATGAAACATTTCATCATGTGTGCAGTGACAAATGCTTTTTTCTCTATATTTTGTGGTTTAAATAATTGAAAATGCTTAAGCCTGGGACCCCGGCTTCCAGTAATGGCTCAATCCGGTCCCTAGATTCCATTTATGATTCAGTGTGGGTCCCCGCCTCGATTAATGATTACGTGGGAGACCACAGTTGTGAAATGGTGACGGTCCTCTGAACTACATAACTCCCTGGAAAGCACTCATCATGCACTGTCCTGTGATCTAAAATGGATCCTTTTATCCATACAGTAAAGTACTAAATAAACACTCCACACTCCCATTCATCTATGCACACAATATTTACACTGCATACACACTCTCGATATATTTCCAACATAACCTACCCAGAGTCTCTTACCTTAGCTATCCACGCCTGTTGGCATTAGATTTCAAGGCAGACACTACAGGTTGCAGCTCATAATCCAATGTAAAAAGAGCTTTCTGTTTGTAATACACAATTAGGGGTGCTCACTATGCAGCCAAAGTCCAAATACCAGTAGTCGGAAAATGAGAAATAGGGAGTGTCTACAAGTTTAGATTCCCTTTACCTAACAATATTTCACATGGAACATTTTAAATAAGATAATTCCAAACTTTAAAATAATCAAAAAGAAAAAATTCTGACTACAGAAGAGCATTAGTAAAACTTCTGCCAAAACAAATCTCAGAAACACGAAAATGGCATTGGGCCAGCTGAATGTGGGCTGCCTAATCAGATAACCTTTTGAGAGATGCCTCCTCCATAAAATACCACCATGAAATTCATGGTGTTCTTGTCAGATGCTCCTGATTTGGTGGGAGAAATGTTACTAGTCAGTATGGTTGCTTGTCATGTGAGTACTGACAAAGTAACACTTTATAGAGGATTCCTATAGTTTGGTGGAACGTCCGCCACAATGGTTTTTTCCCATGAGGGGGGTCCTACCTCAGCAGTAGATGCAAAATTGAATACCACTTTGGGAGAAAATACCAGTTCTTCCTCTGTGAGTGTGGTAGAAGTTTTAAATCCACAAAACTGGTGAATCAAAGTGCATTTGTAAAAAAACATAAATGACTCATACTTTAGGGAACAAAGTGAGATTTTGAATAACAGACCCAATTTGTGTTTGTGTTCTATTATAGTCTTCTAAACTCTGCTCAGAGTGTCCCTGAATGTTGATAACTTGCTGAAAGTATTACAGAAAAAACTCACAATCATAAGAAATACTTAAAAAGATATTGATAGTTTGGATTACTAAGGGCCCAATTCTGATGCGGTTTGGAAAGCTTCCTGACTGAATGGGTTTGGAAAGGGTTTCTGACAGAATTGGATCGGGGGAGTCCAATCAACCAAGTACGATTCATCTGGATGCTTCCAAATACTATTTGGTTGGACTCCCATTAACTTCAATGGGAGCCTTTGTTCATACCGAATGCATAGGCTCCCATTGAAGAAAGGGGTGGCTGGGGAAAATCGGGCACCCTGTGGCAGGCACCCCCTGGTACCTGCCACACTGTGCAAGGCTGGTAAGGGGAGACCCAGGGGTACCCCCACAGGCCCAATTGGTAAGACTCTGTGTGCAGGGGGACCCACTACGGGCCTCCAAAATCTGATTCCGACTGCCAATTCGAGTCGGACAGCACAATTCAGACAGGCTGTCCAAATCCAGCATCGTACTCAGTCGTTCGGAAACGCGGCCCGTAGAGCATACGATTCTGGTCCGTACGGCTTGGTCATTCCAAATGTAATCGGGTTCGGATTGGGAGATTCGTAATGTCTAACGAGCATCGTACTCGGTCAGTCGGAAACCTTTCCGAGTCGGTCAGAAAGACACGTTCCCCATCCGATTTGAACAGAGAAAATGCTGTTAGGATGCCTGCCTAACCGCATCGGAATCAGGCCCAAAGTGTGGGGAAAACAGAGTATTGTCGAGTCAATATTTTGTATTGTTGCTTAATTCTGATACATGCATATAACAGAATGTTTCAGCTGAGTGTCACAATGTTGTTCCTTTGAAAGTTCCTAATTCTGAAACTGACATGCTGGAAAGGGTAGTCAAGGTTGCCGATAACAGTGAAAATTGACAATAACTTTGTGCAGGTCATAGATGACTCATAATTAGGCCTGAGCGTAGTTCATGGAGTTCCGCTACGTGGAATTCTGAGATGTAACAAAAAAACTCAGCAAAGTCCTGCAAGCGGCAGAGTACGGTTCGAACTGACGTTCATGCTGATTTTCCTGCCGCTTGGTTAGAAATTCTACCGGAGCGGCAGACCGCGCCTGCTAACTGGGGGAAAAACTCTGCTGCATTACACGGAGTGGAGTTTTCTACACATATTCTACATATTTTATCATTCAGATGTTGAAATTCTCTTTGGGAAAAGCTTCTACTAACCACCCCAGTGCTTTCTTTTTGAGTAAGATCATTATGGAAAATGTTTCCATTTCTGAAGAATACACTTTAGGAAATTCTCTTCACAATATGGATAGATAGGTGTAATACGTTCAACCAGTAGTTTCTCCTCCAATTTTTCAGTTACAATGTGAAATGTGAGGATTCTCTATGACTGCATGCCTCATATGCACGTTTTTGCGATGCTTTGCACACGTTCTTGCAGAGATTAAGTGCAAAACCCACCTCTGAGGCCCTGTAACTGGAAGGAGGCACCTCAGGCTAGGGTAGGACTCAAAGAGGGTAGAGTCCAGCAGCACCACTGGATTCGTAGGAAGTCTTTTGTATCCCTGAAACTTCTTAACAGGAGGCAAGCACACACAAGCCCCTGAAGAAACTTCACAAGTGGGATACATAGCAAAGTCCAGTCTTTTGTCCTCTCCTTGGCAGAAGAAGCATCTGAATGCCTGCCAACCCAGCAAAGCACACACAGCAAAGGGGCAGCACTCATTCTTACAGCTCTTCAGCTCTTCAGCTCTTCTCTGGGGTTTAAGGTCCAATACTTAAACCGGATTTGTCCTTATTCTCTTTGTGGCAAGGTTCTCTGAGCCCAGTCCAAACCAGTTCTGTCTTCTCTAATGCAGCATCACAACAGGAGGTGGAGACAGCATTGCTCAGAGGAGACACTGCCTATTCAGGTGTAAGTGAAACTTCTCCCACCACTCTAAATGCATCCAAGGTCTATTCAGATCAGCTCTGAGTCACCCAGGAAAGGCAAGACACATCTCAACCGCCCTTGTGGCTGTCTATAGTGAATGCACATCCCCAGCCCCTGTCCAAAACCAGGCAGTCAATACACAAAATAGCAGAGGCACACAGGCTGGGTAAACAAGAAAATGTTCAATTTCTAAAAGTGGCATTTTCAAATACACAATGTAAAAACCACCTGTACTAAAAGATGCATTCTTAAATTCAGAGTTCAGAGAGCCTAAGCGTAATTTTCCGATCTTGTCCCAATGGAAATTTATGCTTGTGAAATGTTACAAAGTAACTCCCAAGTTAGCCTATGGGACAGATAGCCTTTTTATAGTGAAAAACGAAATACACAGTAATTCACTATCAGGATATGTTACACACACCAGAACATGTCCTGCCTTTCACATACAATGCACCCTGCCCGTGGGGGTACCTTGGAACCACCTGAGGGGTGCCTTACATGTGAGAAAAGGGGAGGTTAGGGGCCTGGCAAGTGGGTGCACTTGCCAGGTAAACGTGGTAGTTAACAACTGCACCACAAATACCACAGTGGTAGGTCTGAAACACATTTACAGGGCTTCTCATGTGAGTGGCACAACCAATGCTGCAAGCCTGCTAGTAGCATTTGATTTACAGGCCCTGGCCCACACAGTGCACTTTACTAGGTACTTACCAGTAAATCAAAGATGCCAATCATGGATAGCCAATCATAATCATAATTTACAGAGAGAGCATATGCACTGTAGCACTGAACAGCAGTGTTAAAGTGCCCAGAGTCCTAAAGCCAACAAAAATAGGTCAGGAAAAATAGGAGGAAGAAGCAAAAAAACTTGGGAATAACCCAGCAAAAAGGCCATTTCAACATCATCAAAGGCAGTAAATCTTTAAATGGGTGAAGTACGAAGTCTGTGTCCAGGAAGGCCTCATTGTTGATAGGGTGCTGCTCCTTGCTGATTCTGATGAAGCCTTCTATGTTCGGACTCAGAAACGTTTCTGGAAGTCAGATTTTTTTTAACGGGGCAAACCAGCAAGCTGAGGCTGACTGGTATTTCAACGTCAATGGTTGTGACTTTTTTTTTTAAACGTTCTTTATTGATTTTAATAACCAAGAATATACAGCATATAAAGAAGTACGAATGCATCAAGTATCCCACCCGCTCCAGACCCCAAGGATCTTATGGCTGGTCATTAAAAGAAAGAAAAAGAAGAAAGAGAGAGATACGTTCTTCCACTGGCATGAAAAAGACAACAAACAATAAAAGGAGAAGAAAAAGAAATGAGAGAAGAAACAGTGTCCAGACGGGACGGCAAACCATACCTTTACAAGTATTATAAAGCAGTTGGGCCATAAACAATACACATATACTTTATCACCCATCCCCGTCATCTTGACTGTCTTCAGACCATCTAATCAAAGGGGCCCAAATATCCATCCCCTTGGCTCTTGCTCTCTGCCCCCTTCTAGCATATACTGCAGCCTCAAGCCTGAAAACTGCCAAAAATCTCCCCAGCCATCGTTGACCCATAGGTGGGACAGGATCAAGCCAATGAGTGCCTAAACAGAGTCTGAATACTATCATAGCAACAAAAAGAAAGGTCAGAACCTGAGCTGATAAGGAAGAACTACTCACTCCCAGTCCGATCAACTGTGGCGTCATCTCTATTAGCTGATACAGATGGGATTTGAGAATGATGCCAACTTCCCTTTTAACCCCTTTGCTGCGGCGGGAATTCCGCCGCAGCGCTGGGGGGTGCGGGGGGGCAGCGCGGTGGCGCTGTGCTCATGACGGAGCCACTCCGTCATGAGCCACGGTGGAGCTGTGCTCATGACGGAGCGGTTCCGTCATGACTCCGCCCAGTTGCGTTGTCCCCCCGCACAGGCGGGGAAACAGCACCGCGTGGGCGGAGCGGCCGCCAACGGTCGTGGCATGACGGAACCGCTCCGTCATGAGCACAAGGCAACCGTGGCTCATGACGGAGCGGTTCCGTCATGAGCGGGGAAGGGGTTAATTATACCCAAATCGGGGCAGGAAGCAAACATGTGTACGATATCTGCTGCTGGATACCTGCAACATGGGCATGTTGTTCCCGCACCTCCTCCCCATTTAGAAATCTTCTCTGGTGTTATATAAAGATTAAACCAGGTCTTGAAACATTGTAATTGGAGGTTGGCAGCAATACATGAGGTTTGGGCCATATTAAGTGAATTTTCTACTTCCCCGCTTCAACCTGTAGCTGCTCCTGCCAACGGTCACAGTGTTTGAGTAAATCATCAGTCATCAGTCATCGTCATTTCATTTTTTATAAATTCCACCCAGTGTACCTGACCCTTTAAGAAACATCTCAACCAACGTCACCAGGGCAAAACCTCCGCTGCCTCCAGATTTCCTCCCTAAGAAGTCTCTTATCTGGAGGTATTTCAAAAATTGTCTATTATTGACCCCAAAAATTTCCTTAATCCTGTCAAAGGTGATCACCCCTGCCTCGTCCATAATGTCCCCAACCATCCTAACACCTTTGTCATGCCATTTTTTCATATACCCATCATTAAAAATACTAGGGAACGACTTATAGCCATACAATGGGTTATAAGCATGAATGAGGCCCAAACCGAGCCTTTTTCGAACTGAGATCCAAATTTTAAAAGCGTACATCAGCATCTTGAAATTCACCCTTTTGTAATACTTAAAATCATTATACTGTAAGAGACAGTCCCTAGCCTCTGACCCCAATAATAAATCATAAATTGATACGGGAGCCGCCTAATTAGGCTTCCTATTTTAAATAATATAGCAGCCCAGTGGTATAGCTGAAGGTTAAGGACCACTCCTCCGCCTCTGTCCCTAGGTAGCGTAAAAAAAATGTTGCGCTCTCCGGGGGCCACAATTGGCCCAAAGAAATTTTATGAACAACTGGTTCATAGTTTTAAACCAAGTATTGTTGATAGCCAACGGAATTGCCATAAATGACATTACACCTCCCCACAAGGCTTAGCTTAAGACTGTCTATGTGGTTAAGATCTGCTTTAAATTTTGGAAGCAATGGATCCAAGTTAGTTTCAACAATCTTGGACACATCTGCCATTATTTTGACCCCAAGATATGTTGCCTTCCTTACAACCCGGGGGTCATTAATCTGGAGTCCCTTACCGACAACAACAAGGGTTTTGTTAGAGTTGAGTCGATATCCCGAGATATGCCCAAAAATCTCTGCCTCTTTTTCAATTTCAAAAAGTGCACCAAGCGGATTAGGGGTCATAATAGCTAAGTCATAGGCATACAACAAGATCTTAGTGCTCCCCCCTTACTATGTATAGCTGAAATCTGGTTTTTATCCTCAATTTTCCTGACCAAAGGGTCAATGAACAGAGCAAAAAGGGGGGGCTTCCCCATACTAATGGACACAGGACCTGACAGTTCCCCCATAATAGCAATTCTAGCCACCATATTGTTGTACATTATTGAAATAGCCTTGATGAAGCCTGTACCAAGCCCTCTACTCTCAAGTGTTGCTCATAGGAACGGTCAGGAGACCCGATCAACGGTTTTCTCCGCATCTAGCAGGATTAGCCCGATAGGGTCTTCCGTAATCCCTGCCTCATCAAAGAGAGCAATCACCCTCTGAACATGATCAATTGTGCTCCTACCCGGAACAAACCCATGTTGGGTGGGTGAAACCAATTTCTTAATCACTGTGGCTAGCTGATTTGCCAGAATCTTGGCATAAACCTTTACATCACTATTAATTAAAGTTTTAGGCCGGTAAAACTCCAGCTACTTAACCGATTTCCTTTTTTTGGGAAAGATCACAATGTTGGCCGATCCCCACGAGTCGGGAGCCCTCTGACCAGACTAGGCTTTCAGAAAGACATCAACCATTAATTCCAGTTAGCAGGGCACCAGTTTTTTATAGAATTCCCCTGGAATAGAATCGGTGGCAGCTGCCTTCCCGTTAGCCAAAGAGCTTATGACATCCGCAACTTCTTCAGCCATAATGGGTACCTCTAATGCTTCTCTTTCCTCCCTAGTTAGCCTTTCCCCTGGAAGCTCTGCTAGGTAATCCTGAATTCCCCCCTCACTTCCAGTGGTTTCTTCAGTGTAGAGCTATTGGTAGAAACGCTGGAAGGTAGGCCGGATATCTGAGACCTCTGAAACTAGCCCAACTTGAGGATCGTCAATTGCAGAAATTGCTCCTACTTTTAAACTTCTAATAAAATGAGTCCTTGAACCATTTTTCTAGCTCTCAAACTCAAGTTAGCACGTATTAAATATAATAGTGTAACCCGGTGTTAGCCTATGCAAGAGACAGCCTAACGACAGTGAAAAATGACTTAGGAGGTTTTTCCAGCCAGTGTATGTAAAACATGAATGTAAACTTAAATGTACATGTTATGCTTTTTAAATACCACGCACCCTGCCATATGAGCATTGGGACTTACCTTAGGGGTGTCTTAGAAGTATTAAAGTTTGAGCCTGGCAAAAGGATTGTTTGGCAGGTCGACATGGCAGATTAAAATGCACATACAGGCTGCAATGGCAAGTCTGGAAACCTGTTTTACAATGCTACTTGAGTGGGAGGCACAAGGAGTGCTGTACCCTATTCGTAAAATGAAATTTACTGGCCTTGGGTACAAGTAGTACCATATATTAGGGACTTAAAAGTAAACTAAAGGTGCTAATCAGGTGAATACCAATGTTATCATGTTTGAAAAGGAGGGCACATACACTTCATGATTAGTTAACAGGGCTGAAGTGCAGAGAGTCCTAGGGTCAACAAAAGCAGGTTCAGTAACAGATGACATAAATCTGGGGTGACCATGCAGAAAGGACACATTTCCAATACCTGGCTTGCTGAAAATAAGTGGAAGGGGAGACATGGGGAAGAGGAGCCTTTTGCTCCAAGGATATTCTTCACCCTTCTCCTGTTCCCATGCCTACAGGAACACAGCAATCCAGAGAACCAGTTTTATGTAGGGGACAAAGGTAAAGCCAAATTGATTTTTCCTGAGAATGGTGCCAAGAATGATAATTTTCAGTATGGGAAGCAAAATGTGCTACAAAAAGGGAAAGGTTTGCCCTTGGGAACTTTCTCATTGGTTAGGGATATGTCACCCCTACCTACTGGCTAGTTGTTTATACAAAACTTGCACCTCACCCCCAGCTCCTCAGAACACAACTGGAAGAACAGAAGAGAACTGGACCTGCTCTGTGACCTATATTGACACCCAAAGTACTAGACCATGCAGAAAGGACACATTTCCAATACCTGGCTTGCTGAAAATAATTGGAAGGGGAGACATGGGGAAGAGGAGCCTTTTGCTCCAAGGATATTCTTCACCCTTCTCCTGTTCCCATGCCTACAGGAACACAGCAATCCAGAGAACCAGTTTTATGTAGGTGACAAAGGTAAAGCCATATTGATTTTTCCTGAGAATGGTGCCAAGAATGATAATTTTCCGTATGGGAAGCAAAATGTGCTACAAAAAGGGAAAGGTTTGCCCTTGGGAACTTTCTCATTGGTTAGGGATATGTCACCCCTACCTACTGGCTAGTTGTTTATACAAAACTTGCACCTCACCCCCAGCTCCTCAGAACACAACTGGAAGAACATAAGAGAACTGGACCTGCTCTGTGACCTATATTGACACCCAAAGTACTAGACCTGCTCATTCTTGTACCAAGGACTCCAAAGGTCAACTGTGCGACTTCAGGTACATCAAAAGCTGAAAGGGGCCTTTTCCTGGAGTGCACAGTTGACCAGTTGCAAATGGACCCTGACTTAACTGTGCTGGTAGCATCTGCTGGTATGGTTCTTGGAAATTAAAGGCCTCATCACAAGTCAGGAAGAGCAGAATTCCATGAGATGATTCCAAGGGAGCTGATTTTTCTGGATGTGGGAAAACCAGACCTGAATTGACTGTGCAAGCTGTTTCTTTTCCTTCTTCTTGCACTCTCCCCATCACTCCCATCCCACTAAGCTGTCCACACAAACATTTAACACCTGTTCAGAACAGGTGATAAATTGATGCAATAAATTCCACAGAATTGGGAATTATATGTGATTTTTCAACTCAGAAAATCAGTCCCACACAATACTGATGCAGAGTTACTGTACGGTAATGGTAAAATGCATGCATATCATGCAATTTGGAATGAGGGCTTAAGTGTTTTGTCTGAAGTCCTGGGTGGCTTAGAAGTGACAAAGGTGAATTGCTCCAAAAGGAAGAAAATGTTGGGACTTCGAAAATGTTCAGCCTCCGCAAGACCAGGAATAGCTACCCAAGGCTATCTTCCCAGGTGTAACCTCAAGTCAACCTCAGGGGTCAAGAAGACTTCAGTGTAGGCACGCCACTAAGGTATCCAGCTTCAGTGCAATTTACCTAGCAACAGTTTTCAGGCTTGTTCCCCTGGAGTTTTTTAATACCAACAAAAAGAGACTAATTCCCAATTAAATAGAGACTAGCCAAAGGTATGAAAGGTGCTGTTGAGAAGTCATCAAACAATAGACTCAGTGAGACTTCGGCCAATGTGCATCCAGTGTTGACCTACCCTACTGGAGGATTTTGACCTATAGAAAAATTTCTAAGCCAGACAGTAACTTTCCCGGTTGCACTCTCATACTAGGCTTAGTCTTGGCTGCATCATGGTCAGCATCAACTTATGCGTAAGTCCTTGTCTACTGCACCAATAGACTCTATGCTGTTTCTTGCCACTGTTTAACTTTGAATGATTTTTAATAGGCCTGGGCGAAGCACTACGCTACGCTCGCGTAGTTTGCGAAGTTCGCGCTACTTCGCACTACGCGAACTGCACGTAGCACAGTGCGAACACGCGTAGCGTAGTGTTGCGTAGTACTGCGGTCTTGCTCGCGGTCCTCAACGTCAAGTTGGCGACCGCGAGCAAGCAAAATGACATCCTGGCGAGACTTTTTCCTTCTTCGCGATCGCGAGCATGGAAAATAAACCTCCCGGCGAGAATCACAACGCGAGAAGGTCAGGTTTCTCATTGCGAGGGGTCGCGTATGCTCGCGACCGCTCGCGATGAGAAACTACCAGTTCGCGTTGAGAAAGCTGCAGCTCGAGGAAAAATCTACTCGAGCAGCAGAAAACTACAGCTCGCACTGTGCAAGATGCCATTTTCAATGATTGCACAGTGCCGGTTGCTTGTCCGCACTGTGCAATCATTGAAAACAACATCTTGCACAGTGCGAACATGTTACTTCGCAGTTCGCGAAGTGCTACGCGTAGCTCGCGTAGTGCGAACTTCACTTTGCGTAGCTTCGCGAAGTGCTACTTCGCGAACTACGCCCACCCATTTTTTAATCATTTGTGTGTTATATTTCCTTTTAAAGTGATCTTGATTTAAAAAATGTACCGTGGGATTTGTATTGTGTAGTGTTTTGATTTCCAACATATGTTGGTATGGGTAAATTCTTTGCAAAGGTTTCCCAAATGAGTTTTACCTAACAGGATTTTGGACTTACTTGGGTAGAACGCACATCCTCACCAACTATTGACACAGATTATTACACTATTTGAGTGTAGTGAGGATAATTGTAAGAATCACCACAATGGTAGGATAAGAGATGACCATGAGACTCAAATGGACAGTTAGGTAAGCATGAATGCAGCCAATAGATCCCAACTTTCTTTGGGAGTGACCAGAATATATAAGTGGATGGAGTAGTATACGCACAAATGGGTACTCATATTTGTGGGAGGAAGAATTAGCAAGATCATGGTCAGGCTTTTAAGGAAGTGGGTTAGGTTGGTTGAGAACATATCTCTAAAATTGAGCCTATCCTGTGATATTTTTTGAATGGCACAGTTTGACTGTGCTGGAATGTTGTACTGCCCAAGGGGTCTTGTCGGGGAAGACACAACCTCTGTATTCTCTTCCATGAGGTTTAGGTGCTGTGTTTAAGCTATTACAGCTGATAGTGTATTGCTTCGCTTATTGGAGAGATTGTGAGTCAGTGCCAGTAGTCTTCTTGAGCCATGTGTGCAATAATATTTCCTTAGTTATCCAGCAAGTGCATTACACCTGCCATCCATAATTTCAGACATTTGAGCAGAAGTTAAGGAAGTTGCAAGGCTGTTATGATAAGGTGAATCCAATTTCTGAAGTACATTGTGGAAGGCACAAAGCCATATTATGTGACTGGTGTCATGAGTTAGCCAGAGGCATCCAGAAGAAGTTTTTAACTGTTACATTTATGTTTTATTGACGGGAAACAGTTGTTAGAGAGTTGTTCCAGTCTAGGCTCATTGCAGACAGTTTAGCTCACAGCTGTGTAATAAATTGAAGGACTCGTCTTGAGGGGAGGACTGGAGGGAGCAGTGAAAAAGCCTTGGGTGCCGATCACGATCCGGTAAAAAAATTCCCCGTGTGACTCGTATCCGGTCTTTTTACCGTACGAATCGTACAAGTGCCGTACGAACTGGCAATCACGATTCGCATGGGAAAAAGACCATACGAATTGCATTGGGAATAATTCCCCACACGTCCTCGGGTCGGAAAAAGTGTCCGACACGTCCTCGTACGATTTACCGTACAAACGTGAAAAGCGAAGTCCGACCAGGGAATCACGATCCGTCCCGGGCGTCCGAATGTACAACCGTATGGTTAAAAGACCGTCCGCACCGAACTCCTATAACAACCATGGAGACGTCCAAACAGGTGCCCGGTACGTGCCGTACCCCCCCCAGCCCCCGCATGTACGCGCCGTACCCCCCCCCAGCCCCCGCATGTACGCGCCGTATCCCCCCCTGCCCCCGCATGTACGCACTGTACCCCCCCCCCAGCCCCCGCATGTACATGTCGAACCCCCCCGTGTATGTACACCCGAGCACGTGTCGAACCCCCCGTGTATGTACACCCGAGTACGTGTCGAACCCCCCCGTGTATGTACACCCGAGTACGTGTCGAACCCCCCCGTGTATGTACACCCGAGTACGTGTCGAACCCCCCGTGTATGTACACCCGAGTACGTTCGAGTCGTACCCCCACCCGTGTATGTATGGTGCGTACCCCCAGCGCTACGCTACGCGCTGGGGGTACGCACCGTACATACGCGGGTGGGGGTACGACTCGAACGTACTCGGGTGTACATACACGGGGGGGTTCGACACGTACTCGGGTGTACATACACGGGGGGGTTCGACACGTACTCGGGTGTACATACACGGGTGGGGGTACGACTCAAACGTACTCGGGTGTACATACACGGGGGTTCTACACGTACTCGGGTGTACATACACGGGGGGTTCGACACGTACATGCGGGGGCTGGGGGGGATACGGTGCGTACATGCGGGGGCAGGGGGGGGTTCGACACGTACATGCGGGGGCTGGGGGGGTACGGCGCGTACATGCGGGGACTGGGGGGGGTACGGCGCGTACATGCGGGGGCTGGGGGGGGTACGGCGCGTACATGCGGGGGCTGGGGGGGTACGGCGCGTACATGCGGGGGCTGGGGGGGTACGGCGCTTACCGGGCCACCTACTCTGGTCGTTTCGCGCCGTACTTCGCATTTGCGGCACTTTTTGGGTGCCGTGAAAATATTGCCGTCCGGACTGCTGTCGGTTCGAATCGTAATTCCTGGGTCGTGAAACGCTGCCTAGAAGCGTCCCGACGTCACGTCGCAGCATTCCCGGATCACATTCGTATGCATATTTTCGTCGGTCGGTGTTTTTTACGATTCGTACGGAAATGGTGTTTCCGTGCGAATCGTAATTCCATGTTTGTAATGTTTTACAACCGGGTACGAGTCGGACGGAGAATACGCTCCGACCGACGGTTCGTACCCGGTTTTTACCGGATCGTAATCGGCACCATATATGACCACATAGAGAGGACCGGTCGGTCATCAGAAAGTGAAGGAAAGTCAAATGACGGATATTCTTGTAGTCCCAAAAGTATAGACTGCCTTTAATGCAGGTAGATGGAGATCAAAGAGTCAGTAGGACCCCGAGGTCCACAAAAGACCTCATAGATGGCACAGTAGTGACATTATGGATCAGTTAATTGCAAGATTTGTAATCTGATGGATGGGTCAGGTTGTGGAAATGAATGCAGTGAATGCAAGTTCTAGCTGAAGTATAGCAAAATCAAATTACACAATTGCCTTGACTTTAGTTAACACGTAATTCAACAATTTTTCAAATATTACGAAATTCTTGCCGGCGGCCATGCCAGATATACATATGTCATTATTCAGTAATTTAAAAAAAATACAAAAGCAAATAATTCAGATTGTTTAAGGGTTATAGACATGTTATTAACAAATGGTATCGTTTGTGGCACAATTGTTTTGAATTTCCCACAAGAAAAAGCATGGAATTGTTTATATACAATATGCTTGCACGTTATTATTCACATTATGGCATTTCATAGATAATAAGGGTGCAGCCACAAGGCAATCATGAAAGATGAAGATTTTCTGTTCATCAAAATGGAATGACGCTCAATAACAAACTATGCTGTAACATGGAGAGTAAATCATAGAACGACTTGTACATTTTGCCACTTCCACCTTTACAAAGAACCTGTGGGTACGTGTGAAATGTATGTAAAAGAGTGCTTGCAACAGGATTTCAAATGTTAGAGAGATCATTGCTAGGTCACAACATTTTAACCATTCTTTTGGGAATGGAAGTCGGAGCTCAAGTAAAATATGCGAAACTACCTTTTGCAGGTATGTAGCAGTTCTTGGTTTAAACTGTACCCATAAAATTAAAAAGGGAAATAAAGTAGATTCTGTATCCAATGCAACATATGTCGGCCCTGAGACACACATGCAAAAATGCATAAACATGCACAAGAAGTTGATATGACCTCTTTGCTAAAAATAGACAAAGAAAACACACAACACACACAACGTACAAATAAGGCACACTGTAAATCTAATATGAACCCCTTCAGAAATATAACACCATAGTGAAACATTTGGAGCATACATTTGTATATAGAAACTTTCAACCCTTATGTGTGCTTTTGAAAACTTAAAAAAAACACATGAAATAAACACAGCACAGGTCCTATCTTCTATGAAAATCGCCTCACACAAAGTCACAGTTGAACAAATTGAATTATAATTTGCTCTTCATCACATTGCACCATTGTTTGTGTTTGAGAAAAATGAATGGAAAAGGCACCGACAGACAAACACCCATACACACATATACAAAAAACAAATAACATACACACAAGTCAGCATAACATTTTGGCAAACAGAATACAGAAAGCACACTCAAACATTCAAGACAATACAAATGCATATGCATACACACACCCACTCATGCATGGTACAGACAACATTAACCCCACAGTAAAAATAAATCTCAACACACAGAGAACGTTCACAGTAGAACACATAGAATGTCACATACCAAGTTTACACTGTATGTCCTGGGCCTTTCTCCACAGCCGCAGGAGTGTTTAAAATATCTTTGTCGCCACAGCAGTATTCTGTATTCATTTGTCCGGTGGGCATCATTATTATGCAAGGCACACAGAAAACAATACAAAGCCTCCACTATGTACTCAATCCTCTCTTATATTATCTAATATGAAAGTTCAGATATATTAATATTCTAGGTTAAAATAATGATTATTTGAATAGTAAACATATGCATATTTCGGCAAAACCCCCTTTTCGAAATAGCATTCTGATTACACCTTAACAATATTCAATAAGTAAATGGTTCAATGCAACTTCAAGTACAGTGATTAGGAATGCAGCACTGAAGCAAATGATGTTTCATTTTTACAAGAGGGAGGTAGGGACGAGTACAGAGGTTTAACTTATTTTTTCACTTAAAAAGTAATGCTGCAAAGAAATAGTTTGAAGGTATGCATTAAAATATACCTAACAATCAATTGTGACTAGATGTATAAAGAAATATACAGAAAAATTGTTTTATATCTAAGATGACACATTTTTTGAGCATTCAGTTTCGATAAACATTTTGCATTCCATTTTCTAAACAATGAAATCCTCTTTTACCTCTCTTCCAACACCCACAATGATACCACAAAGAGCAATGAAAATGGTCAACCACCCACCCAAATCTCTCTCACCAGCTCCCCAATTCAATAGGGTTTAGCACAAGTAACCCTGGGAATAGGGACTATGATTAAAAATGAGAGGATTCATCCTAGCAGGAAAGGCAGAAGACACTATTTGACTTGACTCTCTTCAGTTGTCAGCTTGGGGACGATAAGTGGAAGTGGACTAGTTGATTGTCAGCAGAATGAAACTAGACAGTATAAAAGCAACCACACTTCTCTAGTGGCACTAACACTATTTACACTCTATTTGCATAACTCGTTCACAGACGCTTGTAGCCTGTTTTCCTCTCTGTAACTATATTTAGTAACCGCCAGTTAGGGAGGAAAATAATATAAGCATGAAAAAATACTTTTGATGCTTGCAATCACCCCCTTTTACATTTTGAAGTTATCTGTTGGCCCAGAACATTCCATACAGCCTATACCTGGGAAGATCAATAATTTTATGACCCCCCACAGCCAAATAACAACTTGCTGTTGTTCAATCACACATACTGATAAACAACTTTTAAAAAATGCCATCAAAAGGATACTCAAGTGTTCTTTTTCTACAAGGGTTTTTCACACAGTTTTCTAAACTAAGAGCCTAATGCGATATTATTCCATTCTCAAAAGTGATCCAATTTGCACATCAACTTTTTAAGAAGAAAATAGTGTTTTGAGGACCAAGTTGTGTACTAATAGGTTGGTTCATAAAATACTGAATCATAGGGGTGATAGGTTTTCCGGATTTATCCAGGATGCACCAAAGGCTGGGGGGGGTCACATACACCCTTAGGAAGCAAGTACTTGGAAAATGTTCTAATTCTGTGATAGAGAACCAGGTGAATGATAATTATATGACAGTCCTGCATATCAAATAGGGAGGGTGTATTCTGGGTAATGATAATTCCTTGACGACTCATAGAAGTATTTATTTCTAGTAGATCCCATACCCCTCTTTCACTATGAATAGACACAGGCAAGAATAAGCTCTAAGAATGTATCTTTGTAATTTATATTTAAAAATAACATAATTAAAGTCCTATCGTGGTACAAAAAATATTTATAGCAGTAAGTATGAGAAAAAACAAGATAGTGGGAATAATAATGACCATCAGACTAAATAAAAGTAAATATTGCAACAATTTCATAGTAATTCAGTTTGTCAATGTATTTGTCCCCCAATCCTTTCCTTTTCCCATTAGCTAAACTGTTCTCCCACCAAACATGTCCTGCAAAATTGTATCTGCTCCACTGCCTTCACAATCCCAAATCAGCAGTGTGAAATGGTCTCACCATTTTAAAGACAATATTTTTAAATATATTTCACAGGATACTAGGCAGCTGATTAGGACATTATCCCTGCATAACAAAATAGCTCCTTCACTGATTCAATCTAAAATCTTAGCAATCGATCTTCTGCATTGGACTCCTGCTCGCTTACACAAGCTGAAATTACGAGATAGTGATCTTTGTTGGAATTGCAATTCAGAACCAGGCACCCATCAAAATATGTTCTTTGAATGTACACCATTAGACTCCTTTTGGGGTCCTATACAGAAACATTCATCGCTAATCTTTAATACACCTATAACGCTTTCCTTACCTAATATTATGCTGGGTCCATGGGCTGTAGTTATCCCCTTACCTATTGACAATACAGATTTGGAGCTCTTAGATTTGCTCTTATCCATCACAGTCAAAATCATACTCACAGAATGGAAATATTTTCATCTCATCTTATCATACCTGGTGGATGTGGGTATCATATCTTGGTAAAGCTTATACTTGTATTAAAAGAAAACAATATGCGCTTTCATTCGCTAAGAATGTATGGCATTCTTTGGATAATTATATGGATTTGCCTACTCTGGGTTTCGTAGCTCAATATCCTTTTGGGCCCGTCTCTTGATTAAGTCTTTATAGGTGTAGCAGATTTCCCCTCCCACCCTTCTCCCTCCTAATATCCTTTCATCCTCAGCTCCTTTTCTTTCTCTTTTCTTTCTCATTTATTTCCCCTTGCTGATGTATCTTATTTAGCAAGCTATACAAACCATGTCATACATGACTTTACTGTGAATTATGTGGATGTTCGATCTGTCCCATCTTCCTTGGGATTATACTTAATACTCAATGAATTTGAAATACCTGGTATCTGTTATATTTCCCTGATCATTTTTTATATAATAACTTTCATCTAATCCCTTTTAAATTTTTAAGTCTTCACTTGTATACATCATTTTCTGATTTTTATGTATCGGTACTGATTTGGAAGTGTATTTCTTTTTATCCAAATACGATAAAATATTTGAACACTAAAAATGTCCTGCAGGAGATATTAGGTGACCTCTTATCTCATGGCATATGGAACAATGAAGTTACAGTCTCTCTCCCTTCCCTCAGTGGGTATGGTGTTCTAGCAAACGCTGATAAAACTATCTGACTTTCTCAAGGTGGAAGCCAGTGTCCTTGTCTTTGACAAAGATATTTGCAGCTTCTAAGCAAACCTTGATCTCTCAGACTCCTGGAAGTCTCTCCCTCCCTTTCTAGCATTTCCATTGGTGTTATATATCCTTCAGGGCTCTTCTTTTTTCAAATATTATTAAGAAAAACAATAAATATGTTACCTTTGATTGAATCTTACTGACAGCAATGGTCAATATGAACTTTCACCTACTTATTGACACATTGTTGATTCTTAAAATGAAGAAATGAGCAGTGGGGCAAATCAACATTAAACAATATGAAGTAGGGAGTGAACATTTCAGGTGTTCATGGCAAACAAATGGTGAACCATCAAATCATATTAGGGGATACATAAAATGACACATTTGTGCAAACCAACAACGTTAAATGCAACATGCATTCTTAATTGTGAAATATCCAATCAAATAAATACAATGCAAAGGGGGATTTTCATGCAGGAAAAAGTGAGGGTTATATTGGGGGATCACAGAAAAAAAACTGTTAACTAATATTCATTAAGCAGGTCACAATTTGCAGCCCCCTATTATTGGCTGCAATAACCGGGATGGTGGCCTGCAAGGGGCAACAGTCCACCATCCTATAGATTATGTTCTGAAACAGAATGCCTTTAAAAAAAAGTCAGTGTTCTTTTAAGTAACCAGTGCTGCTTTTAAAAAAACGTATTCCATTTTGGAAAACTTCAGGTGGAGCAGGAAAGGTACCCTTGAGTCCTACGTCCTCATGGCTGCCAAAAGGGTAAGGTGAATTAGTTACCACCCTCATTTGTGAGACACTGAGAACTGAATCCTGGCGGGCCCTGTATGAAGGATCCTTACGCAGAGACCATACTAGTTTCTTGAAGGCAGTTATTGCGCCTTTTTTAGCTCCCAGAGCTCTTCCATCAATAGAAATAGCTATTAGTGAGGATAAAAGGGTGGATCATTTTACCACATTATATAACAACAAGGACCAGGCTGTGCCACCAGCTGAATCCAAACTTTCTCCAGAGCCTGAATTGTTTTATTTGTTTCCACTTGACGTTCATTTCTCACTAGATGAAGTTACCAGTGTCATAAATGCTTGTGCAGGGGTAAAGCTCCTGGCCCGGGCCAAGTCCCTGTTGACCTGTATAAGTCAAATCCTTTTCTTTGGGGCCCATTGCTAACTTTGGTTTTAATAGCTTGTTGCCATTATGGCTTTATTCCATCTTGGTCCTAATCAATTTTGGTCCCATTATTTTAAAAGGATGATCGTAATATCCCCACATGTTATTGAGCAATTTCCCTTTTAGACTCTTTCCTCAAAGTGACAGGCCGTATTATATTAAATAGATTGCAGTCGTGGGTGGAAGATACAGGTGTCATCTCCGAACTACAATATGGGTTTTGTCAGGGCCTAGGGACAATCAAACAGGGACTAAATTTAAGCCTATTGTTAGGTAAATATATGCGAGCTAACAAGGGGAAGTTATTTCTGGCCTTCGTGGACCTCAGCTCTGCATTTGATTGTGTGAGACATGACAGACTGCCGAGCATACTTGAGGAAATGGGAGTTGAACTACCACTTATAAAATTCATGAGGCAGTTTTTCTGAGACGCAGGTGCAAGGGTCTGATTTGGAAATATGGGTGAATGCACAGCAAAATTCCCAATCAGAAAAGGGGTGAGACAAGGCTGTGTGCTTGCCCCTTTTCTTTTTACCTTGAATATTAACAGCCTTGGCCAAGTTTTAGTCAATCAATGCCAGGAACTTCCCCCCATTGATAAGCACCCTATTCCTGCATTATTGTATGCAGATGATGCTGTTTTAATGGCCCGTACCCAACTAGGACTACAAAGAGTAGTGACTAGCTTTGCCATATTTATGCAAAATCGGGGCCTCTAAGTGAACATCTCAAAAACGTATATAATGAATTGTAGTAAGAACAGTGCTAAATGTTGCAACATTTTTATTAATAATATTAAGGTGGAGTGTATCAATACATTTCCATATCTGGACTTCGTTTTTGATTATAGGGGAGCTTGGTCACACGCGGTTTTAGCCATGAAAATGTTATTTTTTAAAGCCACTGGTGATCGAGCCAATTTTGCCAGAAGATTGGGCAGATGAGCGGTGGTGGAGCTAATGCAAGTCTATAAAGCTAAGTGTCATACTACTGCCATGTAGGGTGCGGGCATTTGGGGCCACGCTACTATTTATCCTCTACAACTAAGTGAGAATGCCTTTATCAGATATTTATTGGCGGTCCCTAATAGCACTGCTACTTACATTTGTCATGCCGAGCTTGGGATCCCATATATATCTGATTTGATTAAGATTGAACCTATCTTGCTATGGCATAAAATATGGGTAACAATACACACTAACTTCAACCGGGATATTGTTAATGATTCCTTAAAGCCTCATAGGGTATCTTCTATTCACTGGCTGAACTATATTAGAAAATTCATGATTGACATTGGCCATCCTGAATACTTTGTCAGACCGGACCGTATTCCATCAGTTTCAAGAAAGCCATTGAAAGCTGACTGTTTAATGCACTTAAAGTCAATCATACTCTCACAAGAAATTGTCAAACCCACGGTCTTGAAAAATCAGTTGTTGATGTCATGTAAGCCCTATCTTGTATACGTAGCTGGGGGTTATAAAAGGATGTTGTTGACTCATTTTGGTCTGGGGTCTTTCCATAGACTTATAAGTTTCCCGGTCACAAATGACTGGTCCAAAAACCGGGGCATTTGCCCATGCGATGATCTGTCACAACAGTATACAATGCACATTTTTTTGTAAATTTTATTCTGTTTCAAGATAAAGATGGATAGTGCCAATCTTAAACATTCTGGGCATGAGACAATGCCGCCCAGCTTTTTTTGATGTTACAACTTTTACAATATAAAATTATTACTACTTCTGTTGTTATGTATTTGAAATGCATGAATAATTCAAGGAAATCAATGTGGAACTTTCATCCTGGCTCTCAACATATGACTTTTACATTATTTTTAACCATTTTATTCTTCTACGATTTTCTGTTTGAAATACTATGTGATAAACTGTGCTTTTATGATTTATATTTTAAATCGAATAAAGCTATTTTTTATTTAAATTTGAATTTGAGTCAGTAACTCATCAATGATTTGCAATCTCAATTGCTCTTATAAACCAATGCTTTCCAGATCACAAAGAGCACAGGATTGCCCCGTGCATGCCCCTTAGTATTTGTATTCTGGAAAAGATCATAAACACCCTTTTCTGAGTCATGAAGAATTCTCCACCTTGTAAAACTTAAGAAAAGCCTTTTTGCTAATGCAAACTGTGATTTTGTGAATCTCAGGTTTGTCATTACACAAGGGCTTGGTATATCAGATCCAAAGTCTATCTTATTGTAGTATGTATTCTCTAAAGCAGTCTTCCTAACTCAATTTACAAATCATGTCGTTTTCATAGCTACGTTCTCTGCAACAATCTTTTCTTTTTTTACACAGTTTTTATATCAAGCCTTTCTTACTGAAAAACAATCAAATAAATATGTCACACTTCGAGAATACAGAGACATGTAGCCTTTGATCCTTCAAGAAACAGTTCTAGCACAAATCATAGACATCAAGCATGGTTCAGATCTCTGACCTGAATGTGGATGTGGCTACAACAACAAACCCTGGTGCTGATCTCTGCCCTGGAGTGTGGATGCTGTACCTCAACGCATCCTTAAACTATTCACTCCCAGAACATCTTTGTGTTTATAGCACTGTTGAAGAGTGATGCCATCTCTTGCAGCTCCTCAAGTGGAGAGTAATGTGGAATCATTAAGAGGACCTTGATATGGAAACCATGACTAAGATGGCCACCATCTGCAAATTTCCTCAAGAGCTTAAACTCCCATGGGAATTGTGGAGAGAGGAGACTCCCAACTGTAGAAACAGGACTGGGTCTCAGGTTTTATTTCACAAGCTGATAAGTTTGGACATTTTCAGGACAATGTGAGTCCCTGCTCCTGACTCCATGTGTCATTTCATGCAGATAACAGGGGTGGCATTGTTAGAAATATCCACCTGGAGAATGGAATCCTTTCCAACACTTTAAATTTGTCTGTCATACCTGGATAGAAAGACATCAGTGCCAGTTTCTTGTGAAAGTATGAAAGCTATCTTTCATTTAGATTTTCCCTGACATTGCATAGTAGGAATGGTGCACATGGCATGCCAGACAAGTAGAAGAGAGGAATATTTAAGAATCTGCATCCTTGGTAACTGATCTACAGAACCTCGAATGCAAGTAGTGGTAGTGGTAGATGCCTGTTATGGTCCACTAGAGTCTTATGTGTTGCAGTTTGTTTTTTTAACCTCTGCATAGTGCTTACTGTAAGTATGCAAGAGGTAATCTGTTGATAATGTGGTGGGGGGCTTAAATGTGTTAAACTTCACCATCATTACAATCTACCCACATCAAATATGATAATACATCTGAAAATATTCCACTGTGCCAACATTTCTTGTGACATACATCTGCAACTAATTTCAGTTCGTAGACACCAGTATAATGCCCATACTGAAGCACTTCATATATTTGAAGTGCAGCTGTGCTGGGCAAGAACTCTAGTATTATCATTGCCTTAGACTTCACCGTAGCGGGCAGTACATCCATTAAAGGCCCGCTCCAGCGTTAAAGGCCTGAGCCAAAGGCCTCCCAGGGTTTGAAATTCCCTTGACGTTGTGGGGCCTTTGTTCACAGCTGTTGCTGTGAACACACATTTGAATGCTGATGCTCCTGGCTTCTACCAGCCGTTAGATGCCCAGAGCACTCAATTCTCTTCAATCAAGAGCTCAAAGCTCCAATGTTCTAATTAACCTTTGTCTCAGACAAATCTACTTCACAAAGGTGATTAGTAGAGATATCCTAAGAGGAAGGTGTTTCTTCTATAGTGCAACTAGAAAATAAGTGCAAGGATTATTGGAACTTTTGTTGCTTTCATTGTGCTTTCTGGATCAGACTCATATGCTATGATGGAAAAAACATTTAAGAATGGTGTTTTATCATTTGTGAACATCAAGATGATTGTCCGTGAACAGTTGTAAGTCTGAATTGTCTTTAATGTTTCACTCACTTCTGTATTGCCATCTACTGTGAACCTTTCTTTAAAACCTAATATTCTTAAGTTGTCAGTTGAATGATCAAAAGCGTAGATAAAACAATTTGTAAAAGTTTATTTTAATTTTTGTCTGTGTTTAAAGTTTGCAAACACTGAAGTGATATTTGCAGATTTTACAAATATTTTTTATAAAAGGTGGAGGATTGTAAAGATACAAAAAGTTAAAGAGCTGTAGGGTTCAGTGGGGAGATGGTACTGGAAGAAAGTATCTGTGAGCGCTCTCCAAATTGCAGTATTATCACCATCAGTATGAGGTGTACAAAAATGTCATATCTGGGTTAAAGTCAGTAGTGAAGAGCCACTTTTGACTTTTGGCAACAAATGAAAAATAAACTGTGTATTGTGATACATTGCATGCAAAGAGGCAAGATCTTCTTTCAAAACAAGGATATGAAACTAGAATAAATCCAAGATCATTACCTCCTACATTTAAAAAAAAATTGAATGGATGTATTCTGTAATATTGCATTAACTGCACCCCATCTCATAGTAGAAAATTCTAAGTACTTAACCTTAAACTCTGCACAACACAAATTCATTATTATGTTCTACTCAGCATCACACTGCACTGTCAAGTAGGTGCAGGAATCTCCTAGAATCTACAGATTTGGAAGAAATGTAGCAAGTCATGATTTCTTAAACATGCACACCTAAAGGATAAAACATCCATAGGGAGTTAAATTGAGCAATATATTTTGTGTTTGCTAATGTTTCATCAAACATAAATATCAAGGGACAGCACATGTGACTTATTTACACTGTAACGTATTTCTTGTGGATAATTGAAATAACATGTTCAGAGATCACATTCAGAAATTTGTGATCAATAGTAGAATGCATTAGTATTTGTAAAACACATTAAATTTGATTGCTCACCAACAACCAAACTTTTTACGATTTCATTATTTCATTACTTCTTAATCAATAAGCATTGTAGTAAAGATGGCTTATGATGTTTAGTAAATTCATTGAGTGAGAACACAATGAACAATGCTGCACAGGGGCCACAGAGGGATTTAGAGATACAGTAGGGTGGTTAGAGGACCCTAGAAAAATTGCATAGCGTTTCTTAACACAAATACAGAATGCTCTGCGACAGCAAAAATGAAAAATTGGTATGTAATACCCCAAAAATATACTAAATACAAAATACATAATAAATAAGCTTCAAATTATGTATAAACTACTACATTTGAAAATATGTTAAGGTTGACTAATGTATTTGTAGTAGCATTACCATAAACAAGTTAAGAAATTCCAAAGTGAATGTGCTACCTTTAGCAATTGAACCAATCACACTGGTCCAAGTCAACAGGCAAGATGCACTGATTGAGAGATGACTTTTAATATTATATGAACAAATTGCATTTGAATTTTATGTTTACACCCTATGTCTGCTATTGGCTGTCATAATTTACAGTGTTTTTCTGTCACTAGACTTCTGTCTTGATTGCAACTCACTTGTACAACATCAATTGTGTATGCTATTTTTTTTATTTCGCTTGTAAACAACATGGACACTAGCAGACTTTTTGCTCCAGCAGGTAAGCTCTAACACTTCATTGAATAAAGGACCTTGCAAGTAGGGCATTGTATCGATAGGGAGAAGCTCACAGGATGATTTGCTCACTCTTCTGAGATTTGGTGTTCCTTATCCATAGTGGGAGGTTTCCTAACTTTCCAATCCTCATGAGCTGTGCTTATTTCCGTTTATCACTTAAAGCAATTCATTGCCACTAAAGCGCCACTGTGGCATGTGGGAAAACTGTCATTGGGGCACCATGGACTGCTTGTCTTTTTGTTGTTTTGTGGTGTTGAAAGACAAGCTTACCATGACATGGAATCTTCCAGCAATATACCTTAGTTTGTCCACTGTGAGCTTCTGTTAAACTAGTTTCCTCATTAGTCGTCCCTGAATTGGGAACTGATGCCAAGGCACATCGGCCTACACCAAGCCCAATTCATAAACCAAAACAAAAAAGGATCTCCTTACACAGTCACCTTAAACATTTCTGCATTACCATCAATGTAGTTATACTTAGTGGTAGCTGGAATGTCCATTTAGTATGGCCTTATGCAATGCCAGTGTCCCATCAGATGTATTTTTCAGGTGCAAGCCATTATAAGACTAGTACTAGAATCACTGAGCTAAGTCAGATTTCCTAATCCAATTGGTTCATTTTTAGTAGTGCCATGAAGATAAATCTAGTGCTTGACCCCACTATCCAGTGACTCAAGTCCTGATTTCAATTGTTGGTTTGCCGACAGAGAGCTTTTAGCTGTTTTAGCAATATATAAGAAATATGTTTATTTGTTAATGGACGTGAAAACCCAGTTCAAAGAATAATTTCAAACCTCGTCAGAGTGAACTACTAATGTCACTAATTAAACCTGTGCTTAAACGCAAAGCAGGCAGCCTCAACTTAGAGGCTAAAGAGGGTTGCATATCATCGGAAAACCGATGGTGGAAATATTCGAAGCAGGAGAAAGTTGGATTTTGCACCCACAGAAGGTTCCGTGCTGGTCGTGTAATTTTCATACCGCCTCCTAGTGAAGATTTTTATCTTCTGGCTTTTTCACTTTTATGCAGCTCAGACCCTTGCCCAGTCATGCTTAGAATTACTTCTGAGGTTCTGGGTTCAAGACAAGCAGGTCAAGTCTTCCTTCAGGTTCTTCAGATAGCAGGGCATTCCTTCTGATCTTCACAATCACTATCCCACAGTGTCCTTGTTAGACCGGGCCCTTTCTGCAGACTTATCCCCAAACCTTTTGCCTCCTATTTTTCTGACGCTGTTTTTGTTGGCTATAGGACTCTGTGAACTTTACCACTGCTGATCAGTGCTAAAGTGCATATGCTGTCTGTGTACACTGGGATTGTGATTGGTTATCCATGATTGGCATATTTGATTCACTGGTAAGTCCCTAGTAAAGTGCACTGAGTGTGCCAGGGCCTTTACATGCTACTAGTGGGCTTGCAGCACTGATTGTGCCAACCATATGAGTAGCCCTGTAAATGTGTGTCAGACCTGGCACTTCAGTGTCTGTACACACAGTTGTTAACTGCCATGTTGACCTAGCAAGTGCACCCACTTACCAGACCCTAACCTTCCCTCGCCCTACATATAAGACCGCCCTCTGTTAGTAGGCCCAGGGTACCTCCATGGGCAGGGTGCAGTGTATGTTAAAGGTAGGCCATGTTCTGGTGTGTTTTACATGTACTGATAGTGAAATACTGTGTATTTAGTTTTTCACTGTTGAAAGGCTGTCTGTCCTATAGTTTAACATGGGAGATGCCTTATAACATCTTACAGATGTAACTTTCCACTGGGACAAGATAGAGAAATGGAGCTAGGCTCTCTGAACTCAGAATGTAATAACACACCTTTTAGTAAAGGTGGTTTTTAAATTGTGAATTGAAAATGCCACTTTTAGAAAGTGAACACAAGGAGATGATGGACGGAGCGCTGAAACTCTTCAGAAACTCACCCACAGTCCCAGATCTGGGTTGAATCCATCATCATTCTTTGCTCACTTTGCCACCTCAGTTCAGACCCAGCTATATGCAAATCATTATTGACCCTGAGCCTCATGGACACAGTCAAGCATCATGGGACCGGTTTCTGGGTTACACCCTTCATCAGCCAGGTTAGCTTGAATCCACTGGCAAAGTGAGCAAGGGATCCACATATGGGGATACCCTGCCAACTTAGGGTGAACCAAGCAAACACAAGGAGATGATGGACGGAGCGCTGAAACTTTTCAGACACTAACCCCCAGTCACAGATCTGGGTTGAATTCATCATCATTCTTTAGCTCACTTCGCCACCCCAGTTCGTCCCCAGCTATATGCAAATCAGTCTTGACCCTGTGCTTCATGGGAACAGTCCAGCCCGAACTGCCAAGCCAGGTGTTCCCTGAACCAGAAACAAGCATCTTGGGACCTGTTTCTGGGTAACACCCTTCATCAGCCATGCTAGCTTGAATCCAGTGGCAGAGTGAGCAAGGGACCCACGTCTGGGCATACCCTGCAAACTTAGGGAGAACAAAGCAAACACAAGGAGATGATGGACGGAGTGCTGAAACTTTTCAGACACTCACCCCCCAGTCATAGATCTGGGTTGAATCCATCATCATTCTTTAGCTCACTTCGCCACCTCAGTTCAGACCCAGTTATATGCATATCAGTCTTGACCCTGTGCCTCATGGGAACAGTCCAGCCCAAACTGCCAAGCCAGGTCTTCCCTGAACCAGAAACAAGCATCCTGGGACCGGTTTCTGGGTAACACTCTTCATCAGCCAGGCTAGCTTGAATCCAGTGGCAAAGTGAGCAAGGGACCCACGTCTGGGCATACCCTTCCAACTTAGGGTGAGCAAAGCAAACGTATACCCTGCCATCTCAGGGCGAACAAAGCAAACACAAGGATATGATGGACAGAGCACTGAAACTTATCAGACACTTACCCCCAGTCACAGATCTGGGTTGAATCCATCATCATTCTTTAACTCACTTCGCCACCCCAGTTCAGACCCAGTTATATGCAAATCATTCTTGACCCTGTGCCTCATGGGAACAGTCCATCCTGAACTGCCAAGCCAGGTCTTCCCTGAACCAGAAACAAGCATCCTGTGTCCGGTTTCTGGGTAACACCCTTAATCAGCCAGGCTAGCTTGAATCCAGTGGCAAGTGAGCAAGGGACCCACGTCTGGGTATACCCTGCCAACTTAGGGGGAACAAAGCAAACACTGGGGTGAATGTATAACATTATTCTGCATTCTGTCCATCAATTGTTGCTTTTGCACTTTTAGAAATTGGGCATTTTCTTGATTTACCATTCTGTGTACCTCTGCCTGTCTGTGTATTCATCGTCTAGTTTTGGTGTTACAGGCGATATGCATTTATTTTAGACAGTTACACGGGGGTTGAGGTGTGTCCTGCCTTGCCTGGGTGACTCATAACCAGGCTGAATAGAACTGGTCAGCATTTAGAGTGGTGGGAGGAGTTTCGCTATCACTTGAGTAGGCTGTGTCTCCTTCGCACAATTCTGGCCTCACCCCCTCTGGTCAAGGTGGACCAGGGAGGACAGAACCGATTTGTACTGAGCTCAGGGACTCTGAACCAAAGACTAAAATGAGAAATTGGGGTATAGGTATGAGACCTCACACCCCAGGACTTTACATTACTCCTGGAAACAAGAGGACCCTGCCAAGAAAAATAGCTGAAGAGTGTTTTGCCCTGCTGTGGTATCCTGTTTGCAAAGATCTGCAAGGGTTTGTGTTTGCTTGCTTCCCGTTGGAAGTCTCAGGGAGAGAAAAGACTTCAAGAAAGATCCTTGCTGTATCCCAAAGTAACCTTCCTGGAAGGAGAGCTGGAGGTCTGTGTGAGGAGCGCCACCCTTCTATGGTGTGAGATGTGGATTGGCCTGCAGTTGCTGCACTTGTCTGGAGCAGGAGAAGGACTGGACTTTTCTTCCTCTTTTACCCAGTAAACGTATGTTGAGCGCTCTCCATTGTGGCACAAACATGTGGAAAGTGCTTTCCCCTTCAAGAAGGAGCACTCTAATCTAGTGTGTGGTGAGCTCTTTTCCCTTGTGGCACCTCTTTTGTCTTGCAGCCTCTGGTGGAGGTCCCATGCTTAGGACCGTCGGCTGGCACTGTGCATCGAGTGCCTCTCAGGTCAAGGCCCCCCTATTTCAGTGAGGCTTTTTCCCCCTCCCTCATTGCCATGGCAATCAGAGTTACTGAGAGAGCAGCTGCACAATGTGCTGGGTGTGCCCGAATTAGCCGCTGCGGGGTTGGCCCCACCACTCCCACGAGGGAGAACTGGCAGCAGCAGAAGAGGACCCCAGCTGGAGAAGTTAGCACAGGACAAGTCCAGAGGATGGGAAGCAGTGCCTCCCATTAGAGTCAGGAGGAGTGGTGAGGGTCACGAGGGACTGGTGCATCCCTGCCCTCAGTCGCACTGCCTGGGGTAGGCAGCTTGAAACCAGTCGAGGCCTCTGACACCTTCCTGGAGGAGGAGCGGAGGCAGCTTTACTGCACGTCTGCAGCAACTGCAACCGGCCGCTCGATGAGATGGAGACCCAGTGAGGTCTCCTCACTTCACTAAGCAGAGTGCAGGTCCAATATATGGATTCGTGCTGGGGCATACCTTTGGGGGATTGAGCCCCTGGAATTACTTGCAGCTGCACCCAAATCTGCGGGCAGCTGCCTCATCATATACCCTTGGGGGCATTGTTAGGCCCACTGGTAGGGTGGGAAGGAATCCTCAAACGGAGGTACTGCTCAGCCTTTCCCTGATTTTGGGTTTCCCTAAACCATGTTTGTTTACAGTGTTAAGGAGATGAGGCACCCAGGTGCCTCTGAGCCATTCAATCATGGTTGGAGTACCGAATATCCAATAATAGGTGTGCAGAGGCGCTGCAAGCTCTTTTCTGAAGGTAATACAGTCCTTCATGTGATGTGTCATAAGCTGCCTTGCTTCCCTGCCCACATGCGACGATTCTTGTGACTGGTTACTACATGCTGCATAATATATATAGTGATGGTGATATGGATTTGGTGAGTTATGTGCAATGGTAGTTAGTGATTCTTGTGTGATCTAACTACCACACTTCATGCGCTGATAATCTGATAAATGTTTTTTGACCTTGCAATGAGAAGATAGCGAATATCATTTCAGGACCTGCATAACGTCTACAGTGATGGTGTCGTGTGTTTTAATGACATATGCAACGTATTGGTATTTATTATATTGCACTAACTGTGATGTTATGACAATTGCCTAGTTGGCAAAGTGATTATTGGTTTATGTAAGTGTAATCTATATGTTTGTTATGCAATATATGATGTATTTTATATAACCTGGTGTGGAGTCTCTTTTGAGGTATATTTATTGTGCCACTGGTGTCTGTATGTGTTGCGTAAATGCTTCGCACATTGCCTGACTGCTCTGCCAAGCTACCAAAAGGGTGAGTAGGGGTTATCTTGGGTGTGTAACTCTCTTACCCTGACTAGAATGGAGGGTTCTGCCTGGATTGAGTGCATACCCTAGCAACCAGAAACCCCATTTCTGACAGTTCTTCTGCACCTAAATCCAACATTGCTGTATCCACCCAGAGGTGTGACTCTGAGAATAGGCAAACCCTCTCATGTGATCACTCTAATCCAATGCTGGGGCAGCTCCCCCTGCCACCTGGGTTTGAAGCCAAGCTGACTAGGAAGACAAATGGAGGCAGGACTTAGTATGAGCTGCAGCTGCCAGTGACAGGGTAGGAACCATTTAAAGCTGAGAAAGGGGCTGCACCCAACCCCCAGGCCATCCTGCTTAAGGAAGAAAAAAACTTTCCACACAAAAGCCTTTTGTACTCAGTCTGGGACCAATCAACATCTCACCACAGGGGAGGCATTCACCAGTCAGGTGACACTGGACACTAGCAGAAAGGCGCAATTTTGCAGGAACGTTACCACTTTCTACAGGTGTCTGTTTCAAAATACCAATGCAAAATACGACTTTAACGGTATGTTGGTTTTAAATTACTATTAAGATACGTTCTTAAGCATTATCAATTGTTATAATGCAACCCAGTATTTACCTCTTAGAGAATTAGCCTTGCTACAATTTGAAGTGACTTTGGAAGGTTTTCACTGCTAGGACTTGTAAAGATTTAATATACATGCCCTTAGTTACCTGAGGGGTAACTTGTTAGTATTAAAAAGCAATGCTTTAGGCCTGTCAAAAGGTTTATTTTGACGTTCAAAGTGGCAACCTAAAACTGCCCACACACGCTCCACTGGCAGCCCTGAAGACATGGTTTAAAGTGCTATTTTAGTGGGTGGCACAAAGAAAGTTACTGTCCATTACTAGCATTTATTTTTCTGGCCCTGGATATATGTTGTACCATATAGGCCAAACAGACCAAGGGACAACCAAGGGACAACCAGTCACCCTGTCTAGTGATTAGAAGAAAGTGGAAGGGTGTTCCAGTTGTGTGTTTCACTGCAGAATCAGCTCACTGGTTCAAACTTAGGGGTCCATTAGGATAACGGGCGGTGGCGATCCGCCTGCCAAAAACCTCCGCCCGCTACAAATTTCCCCCCCCGCCACATTACCATGGCGGGTGGGACCCCGGCGGACGGGAAGACCGTCTGCCGGTTTCACCAGTACCGGGCGGAAAAGCATTTTGTATGGTGGCAGTGTCTGGTAGACACAGCCATCCATATTAATATGCAGGCGGGGACCTGCCTTTCAGTGGCGGCAACACTGCCACGGAAAGGCAGGTGGTTTTTGCCATTGGGGGCCCATAGCGGGCCCCCAGGGATCCTGGGGGGTGGGGGGTGCACCCCCCTGCAGTTACATGCACAACATGGCAGGCACCGCGCGGTGCCTGCCATGTTGTGCATGGAAGTGCACGACATGCCTTCTTGGCATTGTGGCGGGCGGTGCTGAGAGCACCGCCCGCCACTATGTCAAGTATGCAGGATGCACCCGCCAGTGTGGCGGGCGCATCCTAATGTCTGCAACTGGACCCCCGCACCGATGGTGTGCGGTCACATTCTCCGAGTCTTAAAAAGAGTCAATAAATAATGGCTATATTTAAGCTAGTTCCCAGTGTTTAATAATGAACCGAAGCTGAGATGGAAAACAGTGCAGAAAGGGTGAAACGCAACGGATCCAATTTATTTGACAATTTGCGACGACTAATGAACCCATGCAAAGACAACATGAAATAAGTGGTTCGTCTGTAAAACTTTACTGTCACAAAATGGAAGGAAGTGTCTCATAATGCAGGCCCTTTTCTTATGAGCCACATTTTTGTGTTGACCAGCTTGTAGCTAGAAAGGCTCCCAGCATACAAACTGTTAACAAACTGTTCAATCGATCCCCACTGCTGACGCGTACAGCTTTGAAAAATTCAACAGGTAAGCCATCTGGCCCTAAATCCTCCATACCTTTAAAACTTTAATGACCTGCACCAGCTCTTCTAAGCGGCTATTTGCTTCCAATTCCTCAGCCATGTCCACTATGTGCTGGGCAAAACATGAAAAAGACAAAAAATGCACACACCCCCAATATCAGTGCAGAAGACAAAGTTTTGCAGAAGTGTATGGCATAGGTATCTGCACAGTTGTATTGAAGTTTTACTTGCAACTGCCACATGCACTTCCTTTGGAGTGGCTAAATTGACTGTCGATTGAACAAACGATCAACATTTTTGAGAACTAAAAGTCCCATCTTAATTTTAACTTTAATTAATTCCAGAAAATCTCTTCCACTATCCAGTGGGATCAAGTCCTAAATCGTCTGTTCCGACGAGTCACTAGACGCTTTCTAATGGGAGCATGCAAAAAGCCGTGTCCCTGATTTAAACTTCTTTTTGAAAATCACCAATGTAATTTCCTTTCCAATTGTGCCAACAAACATTCAAGTCGATTGCACTACTTAAGGGCCACCCACAAGAGAAGCTAATGTGACGTGCTTTCCTTTGAAGTTATATTGCTCTATATTCTGAATCTGCTCACAAACACCACAAACTGAAATTGCTTCTGGACAAAGACTAACAAACATCCCGATATTAAACACTCGTTTAACTCATGTATCACATACAAAACACTAACAGTTTCGTTCCAAGGAGGTCAGAGACATCACAATCAGGTGCTGTTATTTGTGTGTCCATTTGTAGGTACAAAAAAGTTGCAAATAGAATCCCCCCTTTTTTAGCAACCAAATAATAACCAGGTGCAAACCACACCCGGCACCCCAAATTCATTTGTTGTAGAGGCTGACATCTTTAATAACATGGGCAATGCATGTATCCAAATATGTTTTATTGATAAATTAGAGGGTGTTGGTAATGAGACCATTTCCAAAATTTGATATCTGCTTCATCTCCCGAAATCCCAGAAATTCTGTCCTCATCATAGGCAAATGCAGTGTTCACCTTGACAACAGGACTATACTGCTAGCTCTTTCATAAGGAAATCCGTCTCCACTGAGGACTGGAAGGTAGACGTGGCATTGGAAGGTCGGCCCTCTATCTGGCAAGCTTTGTGAAGACACTCCCAATGGCTTATTTCCTGTCTGAGAAGCTCATGCTTAACTCACCGGTTCAGGGAAGATACACTTTTTTAAATGAATCTCCGAGCAAACCAGGGACATTAGTTTTTTTTTTTTCTTTTAGAAAATTCTCTACTTTGTTTTTTTGTCTTCAGAAAATGAAATAATTCATCCATGTCTGAAACCCCACCATGATATGATGGAGCTGCCGAATTTGGGGCATATCATCAAGGACCGGCGATAATTATCGCTAAGCGCACTTTGCGCTAGAATAATTATCGCCGCTAACGTGGATTTTTATCGCTGAGATAGCGTGCTATTAGCAATGCTTATCTCAAAAGCGATAAAAATCCTAGCGCTAACTGCCAAACGATAGATTACCGCTGGAAATCCAGTGATAATCTCACAAAGTTTGGCGTTAGCTTGATGATAGGGCAAGACAAACTTAGCCATGATATCCACCTTCCATAGGATATCATGGCTAAGTCAGTATTGAAGCAGGCGTAAGGAAAGTAGCGATAACAGGGGTTATCGCTACTTTTTGTGCCGCTATGCTTCATAGCGTGGGGCTTGATGATAGGAGAAATGTCGCTTTGCGACATTTCTCCAGTCATGTCAGGGCAGGAACGCCCACTTTGCATCTCATTAGACATGCAAAGATGGGCATTCAGATTTCAGGCGCTAATGCAAGTTTTCACGCGATAGCGTGACCTTGCTGATTAGCGATAAAATTATCGCCGCTTTTCGCCTAAAAACGGACGCAAAAGCGGCAATAATTTTTTAATGCCTCGTTGATGATATGCCCCTGGGATTTTTGGTAATTTTGCAGAAGCGGCTGATGCCATGGATGAGGGAGTTGCTTTAGTGTTAAAGTAGCAGCAAGCCTTGTGGCCACCCATAACTTTGGTGGACCATCCAAGGATAAGTTGCCAGAGGTTCCCCAGCCATCTAGCAGCCGGATCATCACATTTTAAATGAGCAGCTAAGTCAGTGGTGTTGTGGCCTGTAGAGAAATGTCACACAAACTCTAGAAGGTCTGGAAGAGACTCTAAGGGGCCGATTCCGATCCTGGAAAAACCGGGTACGAATCATCGGACGGAGCGTTTTCTCCGTCCGACTCGTACCCGGGAAAAATACCTTACAAACATGCAAGTACGATTCGTACGGAAACACCATTTCCGTACGAATCGTAAAAAACACCGACCGGCAAAAAAATACATACAAATCGGATCCGGGACACCGCGTACACGACATTCGCACGGAGTCAGGCAGCGTTTTACGGATCAGCAAGTACAATTCGTACCTACAGCACTTCGCACGGCAAAATTTTTACGGGACCCAAAAAGTGCCAGAAAAGCTAAGTATGCCGCGATGCACGACGAAAAGGGGGCCCGGTACGCACCGTACCCCCATCCCTACACGTCCACACCGTACCCCCAGCCCCCCGTACGTCCGGAGCGTACCCCCAGCCCACCCCCGTAGGTACACGCCGTACCCCCACCCCCGTAGGTACGGTGTGGACCCCCACCCCCGTAGGTATGGTGCGGACCCCCACCCCTGTAGGTACGGTGTGGACCCCCACCCCCGTAGGTACGGTGCGGACCGCCAGCGCTATGCGAAAAGATAAAAGGCTAAAATGCTATTGTCTGGATTGTTTCATCTGAAAGTTACATACATGTACACATTTTTGTAGGAGCAGCTTGTACTCGTGAGCTATCTAACTTCAGGTTTCTATGTGCTGTATTGTGTTAAATATGTCTGGAGCATTTACGCACTCTCATTTAAAGAGTTTGTTTCCAAATCAATAACCCGCACCTGAACACATCTGCCATTAACCAGCTACTAACTTGGAAATTGACTTACATTTATGAGTCGTGTTCTGTCAAATTTTCCCGAGGCTTCCTCTCACGAAATAATATTTTTGGTACTTTTAACAGTGTGTTCCCCAACAAATGTTGGTGCAAAAAAAATGAAAAACATAAAGGACCTCATTCATGTGGTTTTGAAGTAGGGCAGCGCCTCAATGAATCTTGCTGTGCTGCCCAACGTCAAAACAAAAGGGCAGGATTGCGCCGTATCTATGTGACACAGTACATTCCTGTCCTTTTCCCCAGTGCCGGCACGCAATGGGTTGGGAATGCATTGCCCAGCGCAGGCACCCTTGCATCATGGTGCAAAGGTGCCTGCATTGTAGTGCTGATTGAGTTTGTGCAGAAAGGGACACCTTCTTGCACAAAATCAATCAGCATGAGGAGGAATAAAAAACAAAATCCTCGTTGTGCCTCCCTATCGCCACCCCTGGGGTGGCGTTAGGTTCTTACGTATTACGAGGTTTACGATTTGTCATAAATCTGGGAAAGTGTCAGGCTCCATGTGTGTTGCATGGGAACACCCACAGCAACACTTAATAAATGCCCCTTTCATGTGGCCTTATAAATATACCGTGGGACATTGCGCCACCGGATCGTCAAAAATGAATGTTCTGGCTGCGCAAAAGTGCCATTAGGGCCTCATATTATTTTGATGTATAACAAATTGTGGATCATTTTTTTAATCTGATACTTGTTTGCAGTGAAGGCTCTCAAGGTTTAAATGATGATATTGTCTCTTAGCATTTCACATGTTGTCTCCACAGCATACACCTAACAACTGGCCATACCAGATTGATCTCTGCCATTTCCCCAGCCACAGTAAATCTGCAGGTGACACAAGCAGGATTTGGATGGTTAAGAGTCAGAATATCGAGTTGGAAATGTCGACTTGCACTAATATCGAATGCAAAATATCGAAATACATAAATATTGACTGCAAGAATATCGTGGTCAAGAATATCGAGTTCAAAGTAAGAAATATCATTTTCTAAAATATAGAAGTCATTAATATCGTTTGCAAAAATATAGTTGTAAAAAATATCGTTTTATTAGTTAGTGTTATGTATTTTAGTATGTATTTTAAATGTATGTGCTCTATGTTTTTGTCTAAGTATTGCATTTTTTTTTATTATATGTTTTTATTTTTCAGAAGTTATTAATAATTTAATTTTCAGTAAATTTTGCGTTTTAGTTCAGTAGCGGGTTGTGGATTTATAGGGGAATAGGGTGGGAAGTAATTTAAATATAATAAATTGAATATTAATTTTTATTTATTAGTCAATCAATCAATCAATCAGTGACACTTGTAAAGCGCGCTACATACCCGTAGGGTCTCAAGGCGCTGGGGGGGGGGGGGGTGCCGCTACTGCTCGAACAGCCAGGTCTTCAGCTTCTTCCTGAAGGAGAGGTGGTCTTGGGTCAGGCGCAGGTCGGACGGGAGGGAGTTCCAGGTCTTGGCGGCCAGGTAGGAGAAGGACCTTCCTCCTGTAGTTGCTCTGCGGATGCGGGGGACGGCGGCGAGGGCGTGGTTGGCTGATCGGAGGTGGCGTTTGGGAGCGTAGAAGTTGACTCGGTTGTTGAGGTAGCTCGGGCCTTGGTCGTGTAGGGCTTTGTGTGCGTGGGTGAGGAGGCGGAAGGTGATTCTCTTGTTGATGGGGAGCCAGTGAAGGTCTCTCAGATGTCCGGAGATGTGGCTGGATCGTGGGATGTCGAGGATGAGTCTGGCTGAGGCGTTTTGGATCCGCTGGAGTCTCTTCTGGAGCTTGGCGGTGGTCCCGGCGTAGAGGGCGTTGCCGTAGTCCAGTCGGCTGGTGACGAGGGCCTGGGTGACGGTCTTCCTGGTCTCTGTGGGGATCCACCAGAAGATCTTCCGTAGCATGCGTAGGATGTTGAAGCACGCCGAGGAGACGCTGTTGACTTGCCTGGTCATGGAGAGGGAGGAGTCCAGGATGAAGCCCAGGTTACGTGCATGGTCTGTCGGTTTGGGTGCGGTGCCCAGGGCGGGAGGCCACCAGGAGTCGTCCCAGGCGGAGGGAGAGGAGCCCAGGATGAGGACCTCCGTCTTGTCCGAGTTCAGTTTCAGGCGGCTGGTCGTCATCCATTCGGCTACCTCTTTCATCCCTTCGTGTAGGTTGGCTCTGGCGGCGGCGGGGTTGTTGGTCAGGGAGAGGATCAGCTGGGTGTCGTCGGCGTAGGAGATGATGCTGAGGTGGTGTTTGCGTACGATGGCCGCGAGGGGGCTCATGTAGACGTTGAAGAGGGTGGGGCTCAGGGATGATCCTTGGGGGACGCCGCAGATGACTTCGGAGGCCTCTGACTTGTAAGGTGGTAGGCGGACTCGCTGTGTTCTTCCGTCGAGGAAGGAGATGATCCATTCCAGCGCCTTGTCCTGGATTCCGATGTTGCTGAGGCGCCGTATTAGGGTGCGGTGGCAGACCGTGTCGAATGCCGCGGAGAGGTCTAGGAGGATGAGGGCCGCTGTTTCTCCATTGTCCATCAGGGCTCGGATGTCATCGGTGGCGGCGATGAGGGCGGTCTCGGTGCTGTGTTTGGCTCGGAAGCCGGACTGTGAGGGGTCGAGGGATCCGTTCGTCTCGAGGAAGGCGGCCATCTGCTTGTTGACGGTCTTCTCGATGACTTTGGCTGGATTAGTATGTATTTATTTTTGATTTTATAGTGTTAATTGTGGGAATTAATTTATAATTAATGAATTAATAATCGGCTGTTAATTTTCATTGATTAATTATTTGGTAAATATGTTAATTGTATATTTTTTAGGAGTGGGCTGTGGGTTTATAGGGGAATAGGGTGGGAAGCAATTTAATTATAATTAATGTATTAATATTTTTAATTAATTAATATTTATTTATTGTATATTTTATATTGTTAATCTTGGGAATCAATTTATTATTAATTATTTAATAATTGGTTGTTAATTATTATTAATTAATTGGCAATTATGTTAATTGTGTCATTTTTTTAGGAGCGGGTTATAGGTTGATATGGAAGAAGGGTGGGAAGTAATTTCATTATAATTAATTTAGGAATATTTTTATTAATTAATATTGATTTATTTCATATTTAATATTTTCAATTGTGGAAATTAATGTATTATTAATTCTTTATTAATTGGTTGTTAATTATTATTAATTAATGGGTAATTATGTTAATTGTGTTATTTTTTTAAGGAGCGGGTTGTGGGTTGATAGGGAAGTAGGGTGGGAAGTAATTTAATTGTAATACATGTATTAATATTTTGAATACAATATTTAATTAATTTTATTTTATAGTGTTGATTGTGGGAATTAATTTATTAATAATTATTTATATTTTTCTTGTTAATTGTTAATAATTGATTAATTAATTGTTAATTATGTTAATTGTGTCATGTTTTACGAAATTGGCGGTGGCATTTATAGGGGAATATGGTGGGAGGTATTTTTTAATAATGAATTAATGATTTAATAATTAATGCTAATTAACTAATTAACATTTAAGCGGCTGATTCCGATCCGGGCCGGAAAGCACTCCAACCGAGTCGGATCCGGAGTGTTTTCCGACCGAGCCGGACCCCTACAGTGCGACCGAGCGAGTACGATGCGCACGTATGCTGTCGGACTCGGTTCGCTCGGTCGTGAATCGCATCCATTGCACGCCACGGTTAGCTTACGACCGAGACGTACGGAGCGGTTCGGAATCGACTCGGTTGGTGAATTTCATGTAGCTCGCATCGTACTGGCTCGCTCGTACAGCTGTACGAGTCGGCTGGAAAAAACGCATACGGCTCGTAGTTTTTTCCGGGCAGATCGCGTTCGGTGCCCTTCCGACCCGGATCGGAATCGGCCCCTAAATATGCCAATTGTGTAATAATTTTGATGTGTGAGTTGTGGGGTTTATAGTGGTAAATGGTTGGAAGTACTTTTAAAAAAAATTAATTAATGATTTGTTGTTAATTGATATTAATTTAATAATGTAAAATTAGTTATGGAAATTGTGTAAATATTTTTAGGTGTGTGTTTTGGTGTTTATTGGGGTAAAGGGTTGAAAGTTATTTAGTTTAAATTAATTATTCATTATTTGATCATTAATATTCATTTATTAATTGATCAATACTTTTGGTAATTGTTTAGTTTTTATTTTGTTTGGGGATTTAGGTTCAATAGCTGTAATGTTTGGTTTGTACATTACATTTTACATTTTTAAATGGGTTTTATAATTATTGATATTTGTTTAATTGATAATTAATTATGTTAATTATGGAGGTAGGCTTTTTGTTTAATTTAGATGTGGGTTGTACATTGTGTGGTGTTTTAGGGTAGGAAAATAAGTATTACATTTATATCTTTTTTAATTTGTTTATTGAAATTAATTTCTATTACAAAATATTTGTTTGTAAATTTTAAGTTAAATTAATAAAATATATATTTTTAAGTTAATTTTAGATTTTTGCTACATTAAAATATTTGTATATGTTTTTAGATTTTTATATGTGTTTTTTTTTTTTATTATATGTTGTATCGTAGTTGATATTTGTTTTGTTTTTAAATAAGAATTTTGTTCTGTGGGAATAGTAATTTTTACCCCTCCACTATCCAACACTTTGCCTACTGTTGTATTCGCAGGAGTGAGAATAGTAATGTATACCCCTACGCTATCCAACACTTTCCCTACTGTTTCACTTGCTGGAGTGGGAATACTAATTTTTGCCCCTCCGCTATCCAACATTTTCCCTACTGTTTCACTTGCAGGAGTCAGAATAGTAATTTTCTCCCATCCGCTATCCAACACTTTCCCTACGGTTGCACTCATTGGAGACGGAATAGTAAATTATTTCCCTCCGGTATCCAACACTTTCCCTACTGTTGCACTCGCTGGAGTGGGAATAGTGATGTTTACCCTTATTCTAGCCAGCACTTGCCCTACTATTGCACTCACTGGAGTGGGAATAGTAATTGTTATCTCTCTGCTATCCAACACTTTCCCTACTGTTGAACTTGCTGGAGTGGGAATAGTCATTTTTTCCCCTCCGCTATCTAACATTTTCCCTACTGTTGCAATCATTAGAGTGGGAATAGTAAATTATTCCCCTCCGCTATCCAACACTTTCACTACTGGTTCACTCGCTGGAGTGGGAATAGTAAATTATTCCCCTCCGCTATCCATCACTTTCCCTACTGTTGCACTCGCTGGAGTGGGAATAGTAGTTTTTTACTCTCCGCTATCCAAGACTTTCCTTACTGTTGCACCAAATGTAGTGTAAAATGTAGGTTTAAAAATATTACATATTTTTATATTTTAATTTATATTATAATCTTGATTTTATTTTTTTTATGTTACAGGTGTATGTAAATATATATTTATCTTTATTTTTAATATATTTCTAACATGTAATCATTAATTAATTACAATTATTTATTGATTATTTTTAAATAAATACATATATTACATTTTATATATGTATGTTTAATTTATTTTTAAATTACATTTATTACTTATAATTATTAAAATGTACAAATAAATCTGAATATTTTTTGAGTAAAATGTATTATTCAATTTATTTTACATTATTTTTTATACATATAAAGAAACGATATTTTGGACTTCGATATTTTTAACAACAATATTTTTTTCAATATTTTTGTACTTTCCATTACAAAAATAGCAGGTCGATATTTTTGACAACGATATTTATGTTCCGATTTTCTGTAGGTCGATATTATTGTTGTCGATATTCTGTCAGTGATCTGATTTGGATATTATATGAAAGAGGGAGGTGGGTTGCAAAGTCCTCACTTATCAAGTATAATATTTAAATGTTCTAATTTATTCACATAAAATATGCCTTATCAAACACTAACTAACTAAATGTATGCTGCTAATGAGAGAATTGATTCATAGAAAATTCTGGCTGCTGAAGAGTTTAAAAAGACTGGATGTGAATGTGACGTTTGGCACTCGTGGCAGAGAGTGAATATTATTATTTATTTGTCATGCATAGTTAATTAAAACCATTACATGTCCAACCCCTAAAAAACCACATCAAAAACAGTACCAAATAACATACTATTAATTTCAATTTCAATTTAAACTGAACCTGACTAGCTATTAAGACTATACAACTTCAGGATGTGCTCAGCTAGACAGCTAATCGAAATAATTATTAAAAGTGCACAGGAGCCAGTTTTATTAGAGCCCCTTTATGCTTTATCTCCTGAAGGCTACATGTCTATATTACGCGCTTATTGTGCTTGCATTCGTCATGCAGTCAGGTGCCTGCCATGCTACTATTATGATACCTGCAAATGCAGTAAAATTCATCAAATTAAATATTACATTTCCACAGGAGCAAGCTTTATTAGAATCCCTTTGTGCTTTATCTCCTGAATATGTCTTTATGCCTGTCAATGAAATGCGTATCGTGCTTGCAGTCGTCATGCGGTAGCTGCCTGTCAGTCTACTGTTGTAATACCTGCAAATATTTCTACACTCTTTATACCGATGGTCGGGATGAAGTTGTATTATCAACATTCATAAAATACATGTTAATAAAGTATTTAGCAATAGAAAAACTGGGCAATCCTAAGAGGATAAAATGCATAACTCAGATACAATTGTCATTGGTGCCAAGCATTAAATATTGGCTCTTGCACTATCTGTAAAAGTTGAAGTTCCAGGATATGTTAAACCTCTAAATTACTTGATCATTAAATTGCCACTGTGCTGGCAAAATCGTTCAGCGCCTCCTTAATTTATACTCTTCCAGAGATTAGATTTCTGTATAGTACCAGGAATTTCAACAGTTTACAATTGATCTGGGGGTCCATAGGATCAAGACTCTCTATGATAGCCAATTGACAGGTTTGGATTCCCCGTGCGTTGACAATGGATTTCAGCAGTAAATTCCGTGGCTTCTTAAAAGCTTGCCATATGCAAACCAGATGTATAATATCTTACTTCGGGGCGCCACATAATCCGCATGATTTAGAATCTTTGTGTTTCTATGCTGGTTGATCAGCCAAAGATGGCAGGACTCCTAGCCTGATTGCCAACAATTTCCTCTATAAATCCACTGGGTATTTTGTGCTAAGCAGTGCTGCTGGTTTTAAAATGCAATACAACTGTATTGACATCCAGGCGTTGGGACTGAGCAATACATTTACGCTTATCATCAATTAGAGAGTGCAGCCAAGCGGATTTATGGATGCCACGTCAGAAAGCAGAGCACAGTAAGTTTAAATGCCATCAATCCGTTGTATTTGTATCCGTAGTGCAGCATTCAGATATTTATTATAAGTCGAGAGGGGATAGTTTTCTCAGGCCTGCCATAGAGCGCTAACCAGTGGGCTACATTGATTTGTCCATATTTTTTTACTATGTTTGTGATATCTTCTCCCTACGATTTGCTGCATAACGAGAATTCCAATAGGACTTGTGCAGGAGAGGCACTCAATGGAAGCCCACAAACTCGCTTAAAAACATTTATTTGCAGTTTATCCAGCATTGGTGCGTCTTTCCCATGCATCACAGCGCTTGCATAAGTAACCGTGGGGAGTAATTTTGCAGTAATAACAGTCAGTAATGCTTGAAAGAGGGACCTTTGAACTTCTAGACGAGAGAATAAAAGGCGTAGGTTAGCATTCTGCTTATCTTAACCTTGTTCTGTTTGTGCACCAGGAAATTCAATTTCTTAACAATGTAGAGACCCAGATATTTGTATTTGCTGTCTTCTTCCAGACTTTCTTCACCTGACTTGATTTTAAGGTCAGGGGGGCAGGACCGTTCCAAATAGGCATTTTTTTCGACTTTGTTGTATTTATTTCTAATTTGGTAGCCGTGGCAAATTCTCTAAACTCTGCAAATGATCTCTGTAAGGCCACCTTCATATGGCTCAGTAAGACAATCTGCGTAAGAGAGGTGAGTAAATTAATGATCCTAATTTTGGTGGGTGTGAGTTAGCATGATGTAGCCTGGGGGAGAGATCAGCCATAAAAGTGTTAAAGAGGTAAGGGGCCAGAATGCATCCTTGTTTGAGGCCGATTGCTGTTGATATTCTCCTGGTCAGTCTTTACCCATCTTCCAGCCTGATTTGTATCCACATATTTGAATACAGTTTCTCAATGGGTCACAATGTTTTGTCGTGGAGGCCTCATCGCCTTAGTTTTCTCGACAGGAGAGCTCTGTCCACCCGATCAAATGCAGCTATAAAATCTATGAAACATAGATACAGTTTCTTCTTTAAGCGCTTGCATTTGTAAGCAATTGTTGTAACCGCTAACATGTTGATGGTGGTTCCGTAACCTTTCCGGAATCCTGTTTGGTTTAGGGGAACCAGATTGCTGGTGTTAGACCACTCAACTAGGTCCTCTAGAATTAATTTAACGTAGTACTTGGCTTGTGACTCCATGTGCACGATGAGCCTGTAATCGCTGAGTTTGATTGGTCCCGTCCTTTGAAGATAGGATTTATTATAGACCCTCTCCAGCTGCTAGGGATTAGACCAGTTGATTTCTCCTCATTATATATATAGCAGTTAGCCGGTCGGCCCAATATTCAGGATATAACTTATAAATTGCCTGCGGGATGTCATTTGACCCTGGCACTCCATCACTTTGTGCTGTCGTGATCACTTTTGCCACTCTTGCCGTTTTGTGGAATTGATTTACTAGTACCAATGGCTGGTGCAGCATCCATCTTATAGGTGTAACCAGGTCTTTTACATCTTTTACCCCAGCATCATTGATTTGCTCTACCTCTGGAGTACTTTTTTGTTCAGAAAAGCTCATCAACAAATGAGCTAGCCAATCTCTTTCGGAGACACTTGAGCTGCTTATTATTCTTGCTTCTCTCCCAATCCTGTTGACGGTTGCCCTAAAGGCTCTTGTTTTGGTTCGTTTAGAGCTGAAAACAAGCTTTGCCCAGAACTCATCAGATTTCATTTGCTGCTCTACCCAGAGTTGTTTTTTATATTGCTTCTTCAGTTTTTTCATGTTCTCCCGTATGGTAGTTTTAGCACAGGGTTTTCTGAGCTTCCTAATTGCCTGTCTCAGTTCTTTCATTAAATTTAGGTCTCTGATTGCCTGGTTGTTTGCCTTGTTCTAGTCATCAATGATGAGAAAAGCATTAGCAATATTGTCATGAACAATGTCAAGCTTTTGTTGTGGTAGCAAAGGAAGTTATGCTAGACTCAAGTATTGTTTTTGCCTTAACGGCAAGCTTTGGAAGCGTACAGTGTGACCATTTTAGAAGTTTCAGGTTGATCGTTTCTAGGCTTCCAGTTTCCACTGGAGGTGGCAAGTATATTGTGGGGTTTAACCTCAGCACCAGATGTTTGTGCAAATGATCACTCTGCATAGTGATTTAGATTTTATACATTTTTAACTGTTTTAATAGTTGCAAGGAAAGTAGTGTATAATCAATAACTGATCCTGAGGTTTCCCTGTAATATTTAAACCTAGAAGGGTTGTTATCCCGAGTTCTACTATTAATTACCCTTAAGCCCAGATGTTCCAGGGCAGAGACCAGATCTTTCAAGATGCTTTCAGATCATTTTCGAGGATGGCTGGCCTGTGGGAGGACTGTGTAAATCAGGTTGGTGTTAAATTCACTTGTCACCAGTATTTCCCAAGTAGGATTGATGAATCTTATTTCCTTCAGCTTGTTGATTATTTACTTGAATAACACTGTCTTCCTTTGAGCATTTGATTGCGCATAGATATTGAATAACATTACTTGGGGTAGCACATGATTGGGGTTGAAGAAGAGATTTATTATCCGTAGATCTGAAATCAAGATTGGTAATTGCTCTGAAATTTAGTGCAGTTGACATATAGACAGCAAGTCCCCAGCTAGGCCTCCCAGATCAGTGCAGTTTATTGGCATCCATATGTTGCAGGACATAGCCAACCTATTGCATTGGGGTGGTCAGCAAGGTTTCTTGAAGGATATGATTTCGTATTTTTCCCAGTTTGTTAGTAAAGCGCCATCAGTAAGTTTATGGCTTGCTCCAGAGATGTACCAGGAAAGAATCCTCAGAAAACTGTCCTGTGTAATGTTTATAGCTTGATTTGTAAGTCATTTCCTTCCATGGGGCATTTAAAGTAGACGCTAGCCAGCGCCATTTCTCTGGATTCTCGTCTGTTGCTGTTTTCTTTTATTGGGTGCCTATTTTGGTTAAACCATGAGCATTTCGAGGTCAGCGCCATTTCTGTTGAGTCTCGTCTGCTGTATATTTGTTCAGTTGGATACTAATTCTAGTTGAGCCATGAGCATTTTGTAAGACAGAATACGAGGGGGAGAGCCCCTGGCTGGTACCTGTCCTTTGAACCGCAATCAACTAGGGTGATGGATAGAACGGTATTGTTAGTGTAGAAAGAACTGTGCTGCAGGATTCAAACTGTTGGTTTGCACTATTAATCTGGAGGGCTATCTCCTCCGATCTCCATGAGGTGAGAATTTGCCCTGAATGATTAAAATCTTTGTTAGGCAGAAATCTGACTGATATTAGGTCCGTTGATTGAATGTACCACAGAGTCGGTATCACTGCAATCAGCCCCCTATTCATGATGTCCTGCTGACCTTGAAACAGATATTGGGGTGTGCACACTATTTGCTGAGGGACATTATTTATGTACCGAGAGAGAGTACTTGAGTGTGAGGAATCTAATGACTGATCCAAACTTGTATTTTGTAACTTCATTATGTTATTTGTTCTTCCTATACTTTTGGTGTTGACTTTTACCATAATCTTGTCATTTGGTGGTGGATCCTCTGCTTGAAGTGCCTGCTGAGACATTACTTTGGCAGCTTCTTCCGGCAGGGTACGGGCGCACGAGATGATGCAATATGTCCATGTGTTATTTCCGGAGCGTTCAAACCCATTGGTTCTGCACTATATTTAGGGAGAGGTAGGACCGTTGCAATCCTTACAGTAGGATCTGGGTTCCCATTTGCAGGGATGATACCATCTGAATCATTAGTTTTCGTATCACAACAGAGACCTTTATTTGTCTTATCAACTTGATAGCTCTGGCCTGGTTGATAAGCATTTGCTGGCTGGACCTCCTGGGCCGTGCCTGACCTCCCAAGGGCTGTTTGTGATTTGTCAAGTGTGACTGGAGAAGTCACATTTACCTCTCGTTTTTTGGGTATCTCAAGGTCGGTGGCTTTTAGCAGAATCATTCGGGAATAAGGTGCCTAGGGGTCTTGATGTTTCTGCTTAGCAGTAAAGATAGGATATAAGTTATGGGTGTGTATCGCACCATTCCCCGTGCACTGAGTGTTCTTTCTTGCCTTTCTTGCATTTTTGTTTTGTCTTTTAATTTGTGTGTGAGTTTTACATTTGCCAATTTCAGTGGTCTTAGATACGGGCAATACTGGGAGTGATGAAGCCCGGTCCTTAGTATTGACGGTCATCATGCAAAAAATGGTGAGTGTATTATATGCTTCTTTTTTGGCTTCTATTTTTTGCCAGCTGTCTATTATTAGCACTTGGTAACTGGTGTTCCCCACTGAGGTAAGCCTGGTCAATGTAGTTGCCTTCGCACGGTTTTGCATTTCATTTAGGATGTCAGTTAGACTAGCTGGTAAGGCGCTTAGCTTCTCGATGATTGGGCCACACTTACAGCTTTCTTTTTGGGCTAGGGGGGGTTTTGCCTGTCCAGTAGTGATCAAAAAAGTTAGGCTTTCTATTTTTTTGTTAATACCGACAATAAGTGTGGTCATAATGTTCATGAGATCAATCTGGAGGTTCAATTTATCTGACTGCATGTTAAGTACCGAAATTAAGGTCTGGAGGATTCTTAATAGTGATGAATGTAAAGAAGAAATCTTCTCCACCTTTATCCCTTCCCAATACTCCTTAGGTTGGGGGCCCATATTTGCTTCTCTCTTATTGCATTACTGCATTCTAGGAGGGTGACAATAGTTTCCACCAGCCACACCGAAGTGTACCTTCATAAGACCTAGTGAGTCGTGTTTTATTATTGCTTTTGGGACATTGGTTGAGCCGATAGTACCGAATGGCTTGGGAATTCTTTTATTGAAAGAACTAAGACATGTTTTGTTGTTTCAGTAACATTGGTTGATTCAGTTTGCGTGTACTAGTAGACTATGGGACGGGAGGTAACTATCTTGAAAAAATAATCTTAAACACTACCCAGTTTTGCTTAAGGTTCTTATTATATCATGCTTAGCAGCTTAGTCCAAGGAAAATGCAAAAACAACAGTTGATGGACAGAAGGCAGAAAAATGTCATACATTCACGACCTAGTAGAGAGATCTGGGCCTAAATCCATCGTTTTTTTGCTCACCATGCCATTCCAGTTTGAACCCAGCCATATGCAAATCAGTCTTGACCCTGTGCCTCATGGGAACAGTCCAGCCCGAACTGCCAAGCCAGGTCCTCCCTGGACTGGAAACAAGCATCCTAGGACCGGTTTCGGGGTTTCACCCCTCTTCAGCCAGGATAGCTTGATTCCAGTGGCATGGAGAGCACGGGACTCACGTCTGAGCATACCCGTCCCACTCGGGGTGACAAATGCAAAAACAACAGTTGATGGACAGAATGCAGAACAATGTCATACATTCACCCCAGTACAGAGATCTGGGCCTAAATCCATTGTTTTTTTGCTCACCATGCCATTCCAGTTTGAACCCAGCCATATGCAAATCAGTCTTGACCCTGTGCCTCATGGGAACAGTCCAGCCCGAACTGCCCAGCCAGGTCCTCCCTGGACTGGAAACAAGCATCCTAGGACCGGTTTCGGGCTTTCACCCCTCTTCAGCCAGGATAGCTTAATTCCAGTGGCATGGAGAGCACGGGACTCACGTCTGAGCATACCCGCCCACTTGGGGTGACAAATGCAAAAACAACAGTTGATGGACAGAATGAAGAACAATGTCATACATTCACCCCAGTACAGAGATCTGGGCCTAAATCCATCGTTTTTTTGCTCACCATGCCATTGCAGTTTGAACCCACCCATAAGCAAATCAGTCTTGACCCTGTGCCTCATGGGAACAGTCCAGCCCGAACTGCCAAGCCAGGTCCTCCCTGGACTGGATACAAGCATCCTAGGGCCGATTTTGGGGTTTCACCCCTCTTCAGCCAGGATAGCTTGATTCCAGTGGCATGGAGAGCACGGGACTCACGTCTGAGCATATCCGTCCCACTTGGGGTGACAAATGCAAAAACAACAGTTGATGGACAGAATGCAGAACAATGTCATACATTCACCCCAGTACAGAGATCTGGGCCTAAATCCATCATTTTTTTGCTCACCATGCCATTCCAGTTTGAACCCAGCCATATGCAAATCAGTCTTGACCCTGTGCCTCTTGGGAACAGTCCACCCCGAACTGCCAAGCCAGGCTGCCATGGCTTGGAGGTTCAGGCTGTACTGTTTCCATGAGGCACAGGGTCAGACTGATTTGCATATGGCCATGTCTGAACTGGGGTGGTGGAGTGAGCTAAAGAATGATGATGGATTAAAACCAGATCAGTTGACTGGGGGTGAGTGTATGATTTGCTCAAGCGCTCCATCCATCATCCCCTTTGGTATCGCTTTGTTCGCCCTAAATTGGCAGGGTATGCCCAGATGTGGGTCCCTTGCTCACTTTGCCACTGGTTTCAGGATAGCCTGACTGATGAGGGTTATGAACCAGAAACCGGTCCCAGGATGCTTGTTTCCGGTCCAGGGAAGACATGGCTTGGCAGTTCAGGCTGGACTGTTCCCATGAGGCACAGGGTCAGACTGATTTGCATATGGCCATGTCGGAACTGGGGTGGTGGAGTGAGCTAAAGAATGATGATGGATTAAACCCAGATCAGTTGACTGGGGGTGAGTGTTTGATTTGCTCAAGCGCTCCGCCCATCATCCCCTTTGGTATCGCTTTGTTCACCCTAAATTGGCAGTAGAGACCATATGTCTTCTCATTTGAGCACCTTACACTGGCTTCCAGTAAGACAAAGGATTTGTTTTAAATCCCTGGTTTTAACGTTTAAAGCTATGAAGAAAAAATTGGAGCACCATACCTCAGAAATAAGATTCAGCTCTATAAACCCTCTAGAACAGTACGTTCGTCCTCCCAACAACTAATAATTGTGCCCAAAGTTCTCCTTTCTCGAAAGGGCGGCCGCTCCTTTCAGGTGGGCGCAGCAAAACTATGGAATAGCCTCCCTCTCATGCTGGGGCAAGAATGCGACCTTTTAAATTTTCGTAAGGGCGTGAAAACTTGGCTCTTCCAAGAATAAGGTGGTAGTGTACTCTGGTTCGCTCTTTGTGTGGGGTCTGACCAGCGCCGGGACACTCCTCGGAGTAGCTGTGCGCTTAAGAAATGCCCCATAACATAACATAACATAACATGCCCAGATGTGGGTCTCTTGCTGACTTTGCCACTGGATTCAGGATAGCCTGACTGATGAGGGTTATGAACCCGAAACCGGTCCCAGGATGCTTGTTTCCGGTCCAGGGAAGACATGGCTTGCCAGTTCAGGCCGGACTGTTCCCATGAGGCACAGGGTCAGACTGATTTGCATATGGCCATGTCTGAACTGGGGTGGTGGAGTGAGCTAAAGAATGATGATGGATTAAACCCAGATCAGTTGACTGGGGGTGAGTGTTTGATTTGCTCAAGCGCTCCGTCCATCATCCCCTTTGGTATCGCTTTGTTCGCCCTAAGTTGGCAGGGTATGCCCAGACGTGGGTCCCTTGCTCACTTTGCCACTGGATTCGGGATAGCCTGACTGATGAGGGTTATGAACCCGAAACCGGTCCCAGGATGCTTGTTTCCGGTCCAGGGAAGATATGGCTTGGCAGTTCAGGCTGGACTGTTCCCATGAGGCACAGGGTCAGACTGATTTCCATATGGCCATGTCTGAACTGGGGTGGTGGAGTGAGCTAAAGAATGATGATGGATTATTAAACCCAGATCAGTTGACTGGGGGTGAGTGTTTGATTTGCTCAAGCTCTCCATCCATCATCCCCTTTTTTATCGCTTTAGTCTGAGGAAAAGGCAAACCTTTAGTGAGATGTGCAGAAGGTATTACATTTAACAAAACCAACAAACCAAAAATACAATTAATGTAAAATAACTTAAAATACCCAAATTCTGTTAGAGTAAAAAAAAAAAGCTTGGGGCCACTAAAGGCAAAAAATGAGAAAAAAGAACAATAACATTGTTTGTCTAACCCTGAGTTTCACTTATCATTTAATAGATATTGTTGTGTTTCACTGTTAACAAACTATTTTTTAACTGTCAGTTGTTTACTGGAACTACAGTTACATGGCTCCTACAATAATTAAAAATGATATGACATGTGTGGATGGTCCCTGATCAGGCCCTTCTTGATTTGCTAATGGGTGCAGGGTGACCATTTCACATACAAATGCCCAGGTAAGGTGATCAAAACAATAACAAGTGGTGCAGGAAAACTGCTTGTCTGGTAATCACCACTCAGCTCACTTGCAATTGGAGATGTTGATTCCTTGAGTGAATATTGTTTTGGTCTATGGTGAGTGGTATGAGGTAGTATGTGAGTTCTTCCAGGAGTTGTGTCTGACTCCTTGGATGGCTAAGGCTTTTCTACTGTCAAGTATGTTAGCACCTGTAAGCTGAATTGTTAAAAGGTAGCGCTCAACTCAGTATTCTGGAAACAGCACAGGAAGGTCTATTTAGATCTGTTCAAGTAAGGCATAAATCTTCTTTTAGCTGGATTAGAGCATTGGCGTCTATGTGCTTGGCAGATGGGCCGTAGGCCACTCCCACTCACAGTCACAGTATTCTTCCAGTTGGAAAATTATTATTAAGTCTGAATTTCTCTACACAGGGGGTCTTATAGACAAAACACCCCTTTCCGTCTTTAAGAAATGTTCCATGGTGCCTATGTATTAAGTGAACTGGCCATGCACAACATGCAGATACTTGTTTTTATGGTAAACTGTGTATTCCACCCAGACACACTGTGTAGCAAATAATAGGTGAGGGATGGTACTGGCTCTGTATACAAGATCCATCCACCATGTAGCACTCACCATTTCATACAAATGGGCATTCTTTTTTAGCTCAGGGTATTACTAATAACAGCAAACAATAATAAAGATTATTGTAGACTATTGCAGAAAGGCAATATTGTGATGTTTGCTGGAATCAGTCACACAATTTTCATAGACATCCACATTTCAGAAAGAATACAAATGCATCTATTTCCCGCTGCATACTGGACTTTATTTAGAAGGGGTGGTCGGTAGTGAGCTACTGCACTCCAAAACACTGTATCACTGATGCAATCTAGTCCCTCTACAATTGTGGGTCAAAATCACTTACAGCCTTGAGAATACAGGATGGGGAGACCAAATGAAGGTCTTCACATCTAAGAGAACAGAGTGTTCCTGATGGGCATCATGTTTACAGTTTGAGGGCCCCCTAGGATCAGGTGACACAAAATGATGGCAAGAAGGGGAAAAGGCACAACAAAAGAAAGAAATGTCAGGGATGGTACAGCTACACTGACAGTTGCACACTCATGGTTTTACTGCTTAAATCTCTTGTTAGTATGTATAAACTAGTTGAATTTCAATTCTCTCTATGTGAGTACAGTCTGTGAACAATGATATTTTTCCTAATGAGTAATTAATACTTTTTGTGAGTATACACACATCAAGTAGCATAGAAATTTCAATGAGAGATACATTCATTTGATGCATGTAAGTAGGACCATGTACATATTGCATACTTGCACAGTACCCAAATTATGCCATGGACCAACAACTAAAATAGACAACCAAATAGAACAAGAAACAAGACTATACCACACTATACTTATTTTTGTCTTATAGAACAATGAAGTGCATACAACAAATGACACTCTGACACTCACATAGCATGCACTGAAAACATGTCACTGTCACTATCACCACCATTAGACTAGACCATTTGGTTAATGGTAAAACACACAATACAGATGAGTTGTTACAACACCACACAACTGACACACACAAACAACCAGTCAATTAACGAACAGAACAAATAAGACATCTTTCGATCCATATACTCATCCTGTGCAGGGGCAGTTTTTCGCTAATAGGTATCCATATACTCTAATGTCACAGGGTGTCTTACTGCCCCTCTCACCCACCCAAGGTATTATGTATACCTCACAAAAGAAGGCAGTGGGTGTCCCTGAACCTGTTATCAACCCACTCAGGATATCATGCACAATTGACAATAAATTTCATAGGGTGTCTTTCAACCCTGAAACTCCTACACATTTGTGCTTGTAAAAACCAACAGGGTCACTAAGCACCCTCACGCAACTCAACATCCAAGTTATCTCATGCATTCAATTTAGAGCGCTTTCAACATGTAGGTCTATTCAAACCTGTGCCATTCAATCTGCATTCATTTTAGGCAGTAATATGAACACAGACTGCAGAAAAACAAATAGCGCAACTCATTAATTTTCTTTTGAGATTATAATAAAAACAATTGTCTTCAATACAAACTCTGGCATCTGATATGACTTCTGAGATCCTAGGACTGTTATTTATATGTAATGTATATATAGAGCCCTGTAAAACACTAGAATTTGAAACTGTGAAAGCTTTGAAATATCAGCAGAATATAAAACCCCATAGGTGTTGGCTCTACAGGTGTGTTAGAGATATATCAAAGGAATCAAAAATAAAGATTGCATATGTGTTCTGTCATGGTTGTTATAAATCTGTCATGCGCAGTTCACCTGTAGCCATCACATGTTGTCGTTCAGACCCATGTTATTGGTCCCCAGGCAATATACTCACCATGGTTCTTTAACGAGGAGACATGGTAGAATATTTATATTTGTGTCTGTCTTTGGAAACAGTTTTTCAAGTATTACTCATTTGATATTGTTTTGACTATGGTTTGTCTGTAGGTAATGGTTAGTCATTCTAGTAGCACTCCTTTTCTATCCTTTTGTGCTGCTGTGTTCATTGATCTTGATGCTCACCTTATGTAACATCCTCCTTATGTACCGGAGCCGACGTAGACATGTAATCATGTAGATCACGTTGTCACTGTAACAGTTAGTGTGACTCTTAAAAACCCACTGATGATCTATGGCAATATCTACTTCCTTGTTTGCAGTTGTTAACTGGCATTCAGAACATCTGCTGCATGATGGTGATGGGACCTATCACCAGCGATAGGTCCCATACGGTATTGAGGTTTAGGGGTGTTGGTGGTCTGATTTTGGAATGGGCAACATCTCCCTAATGCTCCTTGCCTCTTTAAAAGAAAGGAAGGAGGACTCCCGTCACTGCCAACGTTCTGTAATATATTTTAATGTCTCAATATGATTTTCTTCACTCTGTTGGAGACTGCAAAATAGGTGGTAGCACAGGTTAATCTCTGCTTTTTGCCTAGATTGCAGGTTACTGGGATGGGTGGAGGAAACCGGGCTTTATGCTACAATTGTCAGGGCCCAATCTTAGCGCTGGCACGTGCCTCACAAATGGCTACACCCATAAGCCATCACAGGGTACAATTTTAGGTAAGTTGCCAGAGGGCTGTGCCTTCTTAATTTAGTGTTCTACAGAAGGAATAATTTCCGAAGTTCATTGGTGGGTTTCATACACGATGTGTTTATTCATAATTCCATGTATAGAACAAAAGGCAGCCGACACGTGTTTTGCCCATTTGGCCCATCGGCCGAGGGCTTTTTCAAGGCAGAGAGTTGTAACTGGTACTCGTGTTCCTGCCTAATGAAGCAATGTGGTCTCTGTGGTCTTGGGCCTTGCACAAATTAGGCATAGGTTCCTCTGATGGGTGCTGTAGTGACAATGTATCAGTCCTATTTGCTTTGTGGTGCTACATAGACCCTAATACTCTGACATTCAAAGACACCACGACATGACCTGTAGTTTCAAGTTAAGAGACTGGGAGGTATGCATTAGACACTGGTAAGACATCTTCAGCCAGGCTCACGGAAACATTTCTGGTGAATTTCACAAAACACATTCATGAGAAGAGGGCAGTGACATACAAACAATACACAACTACATTATGAGTTAATTCATGTCTAAGTGGGTTACCCATATGTTCAATATTATTCAACAATCTGCAAGGCCTCAAAATCTTCAATGGAGTTCTAGAAATAAACATCTACACCTTATAAACATTAGCTTTAATATAGAATTGGTCTCTAGCTCTGTATAACAACTATTGAACATGGCCACATTCCTAGACATCCACTGGTGAATAATCTATTGTGAACAGATGCTTTGACTATTCTCACAGATTTTTCACAACAGGGTTTAACTTTCGGCAACAGCCTACTTTGAAACATGCCTCTGCAACCCACAACAGGTTTGCTCAGCCTTAAACTTGTTCAACATGTGGTACTGTTACATCTGAAACTTAACTGGTTGGTAAACCATGCACTATATAACTTTCACCATGCCCCTATGGCGTAATATTATTTCTATTCTATGCATCCACACATGCACACACAGTAATTACTATACTGTATATAACAATAGCCCTATAGTACCAACTTGCATTTTTGACGTATTATGTGGAGTCATGAGCGGTGCATAATGGGGGCACATGTTATAGACAGTTCTTCAAACTATAACGGTTACATTTTAGTGGTTTTTGTTATTTAAATTTTAGTTCTTAACTCTTTCAACACCTAACTATACTGTCATTTTAACCTTTGATTTTTTCCAGTGACTATCCACGGTTCCTATATTTAATGGGAACAGTTATTTTAAGCAAAAACCAAAGGAAACAATGGACGGAGTGTTGAACATTGCAAGCACTCACACCCAGTCAACTGATCTGGGTTTAATCCATCATATGGCCATGTCTGAACTGGTGTGGCAGAGTGGGCTAAAGAACGGTGATGGATTAAACGCAGATCAGTTGACTGGGGGTGAGTGCTTGCAATGTTCAACACTCCGTCCATCATTTCCTTTGGTTTTTGCTTTGTTCGCTATAAGTTGGCAGGGTATGCTTAGACGTGAGTCCCTTGCTCACTTTGCCACTGGATTCAAGCAAGCCTGGCTGAAGACGGCTGAAATGCCAGAAACCGGTCCTAGGAAGCTTGTTTCCGGTCCAGGGAAGACATGGCTTGGAAGTTCGAAAAAGGGGGTGGGAGCACACTGACTTCACATCGCAGCGTCATTACCTCTGAGCATCGTGGTAGATGTAGTTCATTGTTTTTAGCACAGGACAAAGTTCGAAAAGTTTCTTGGCTCAATACCATAATTTTCAAAGCGTATCCCTAGACACGTGTTTCTGGATTTCTCCGTCATCAGTAGGGAAAAAATAGTAGGTTGCTGGACATGCTGCCGCTTAATTTTCTCAGGCACAATTCCACTCTGGGCATGCAGGCGCTCCCAAGCTCGTCAGCTCAAGCGGCTCGAGGGAGCCTTTTAAATTATGAAAAAGGGGGTGGGAGCACACTGACTTCACATCGCAGCGTCATTACCTCTGAGCATCGTGGTAGATGTAGTTCATTGTTTTTGGCACAGGACAAAGTTCGAAAAGTTTCTTGGCTCAATACCATAATTTTCAAAGCGTATCCCTAGACACGTGTTTCTGGATTTCTCCGTCATCAGTAGGGAAAAAATAGTAGGTTGCTGGACATGCTGCCGCTTAATTTTCTCAGGCACAATTCCACTCTGGGCATGCAGGCGCTCCCAAGCTCGTCAGCTCAAGCGGCTCGAGGGAGCCTTTTAAATTATGAAAAAGGGGGTGGGAGCACACTGACTTCACATCGCAGCGTCATTACCTCTGAGCATCGTGGTAGATGTAGTTCATTGTTTTTGGCACAGGACAAAGTTCGAAAAGTTTCTTGGCTCAATACCATAATTTTCAAAGCGTATCCCTAGACACGTGTTTCTGGATTTCTCCGTCATCAGTAGGGAAAAAATAGTAGGTTGCTGGACATGCTGCCGCTTAATTTTCTCAGGCACAATTCCACTCTGGGCATGCAGGCGCTCCCAAGCTCGTCAGCTCAAGCGGCTCGAGGGAGCCTTTTAAATTATTAAAAAGGGGGTGGGAGCACACTGACTTCACATCGCAGCGTCATTACCTCTGAGCATCGTGGTAGATGTAGTTCACTGTTTTTAGCACAGGACAAAGTTCGAAAAGTTTCTTGGCTCAATACCATAATTTTCAAAGCGTATCCCTAGACACGTGTTTCTGGATTTCTCCGTCATCAGTAGGGAAAAAATAGTAGGTTGCTGGACATGCTGCCGCTTAATTTTCTCAGGCACAATTCCACTCTGGGCATGCAGGCGCTCCCAAGCTCGTCAGCTCAAGCGGCTCGAGGGAGCCTTTTAAATTATGAAAAAGGGGGTGGGAGCACACTGACTTCACATCGCAGCGTCATTACCTCTGAGCATCGTGGTAGATGTAGTTCATTGTTTTTGGCACAGGACAAAGTTCGAAAAGTTTCTTGGCTCAATACCATAATTTTCAAAGCGTATCCCTAGACACGTGTTTCTGGATTTCTCCGTCATCAGTAGGGAAAAAATAGTAGGTTGCTGGACATGCTGCCGCTTAATTTTCTCAGGCACAATTCCACTCTGGGCATGCAGGCGGTCCCAAGCTCGTCAGCTCAAGCGGCTCGAGGGAGCCTTTTAAATTATGAAAAAGGGGGTGGGAGCACACTGACTTCACATCGCAGCGTCATTACCTCTGAGCATCGTGGTAGATGTAGTTCATTGTTTTTGGCCCAGGACAAAGTTCGAAAAGTTTCTTGGCTCAATACCATAATTTTCAAAGCGTATCCCTAGACACGTGTTTCTGGATTTCTCCGTCATCAGTAGGGAAAAAATAGTAGGTTGCTGGACATGCTGCCACTTAATTTTCTCAGGCACAATTCCACTCTGGGCATGCAGGCGCTCCCAAGCTCGTCAGCTCAAGCGGCTCGAGGGAGCCTTTTAAATTATGAAAAAGGGGGTGGGAGCACACTGACTTCACATCGCAGCGTCATTACCTCTGAGCATCGTGGTAGATGTAGTTCATTGTTTTTGGCACAGGACAAAGTTCGAAAAGTTTCTTGGCTCAATACCATAATTTTCAAAGCGTATCCCTAGACACGTGTTTCTGGATCTCTCCGTCATCAGTAGGGAAAAAATAGTAGGTTGCTGGACATGCTGCCGCTTAATTTTCTCAGGCACAATTCCACTCTGGGCATGCAGGCGCTCCCAAGCTCGTCAGCTCAAGCGGCTCGAGGGAGCCTTTTAAATTATGAAAAAGGGGGTGGGAGCACACTGACTTCACATCGCAGCGTCATTACCTCTGAGCATCGTGGTAGATGTAGTTCATTGTTTTTGGCACAGGACAAAGTTCGAAAAGTTTCTTGGCTCAATACCATAATTTTCAAAGCGTATCCCTAGACACGTGTTTCTGGATCTCTCCGTCATCAGTAGGGAAAAAATAGTAGGTTGCTGGACATGCTGCCGCTTAATTTTCTCAGGCACAATTCCACTCTGGGCATGCAGGCGCTCCCAAGCTCGTCAGCTCAAGCGGCTCGAGGGAGCCTTTTAAATTATGAAAAAGGGGGTGGGAGCACACTGACTTCACATCGCAGCGTCATTACCTCTGAGCATCGTGGTAGATGTAGTTCATTGTTTTTGGCACAGGACAAAGTTCGAAAAGTTTCTTGGCTCAATACCATAATTTTCAAAGCGTATCCCTAGACACGTGTTTCTGGATTTCTCCGTCATCAGTAGGGAAAAAATAGTAGGTTGCTGGACATGCTGCCGCTTAATTTTCTCAGGCACAATTCCACTCTGGGCATGCAGGTGCTCCCAAGCTCGTCAGCTCAAGCGGCTCGAGGGAGCCTTTTAAATTATGAAAAAGGGGGTGGGAGCACACTGACTTCACATCGCAGCGTCATTACCTCTGAGCATCGTGGTAGATGTAGTTCATTGTTTTTGGCACAGGACAAAGTTCGAAAAGTTTCTTGGCTCAATACCATAATTTTCAAAGCGTATCCCTAGACACGTGTTTCTGGATTTCTCCGTCATCAGTTGGGAAAAAATAGTAGGTTGCTGGACATGCTGCCACTTAATTTTCTCAGGCACAATTCCACTCTGGGCATGCAGGCGCTCCCAAGCTCGTCAGCTCAAGCGGCTCGAGGGAGCCTTTTAAATTATGAAAAAGGGGGTGGGAGCACACTGACTTCACATCGCAGCGTCATTACCTCTGAGCATCGTGGTAGATGTAGTTCATTGTTTTTGGCACAGGACAAAGTTCGAAAAGTTTCTTGGCTCAATACCATAATTTTCAAAGCGTATCCCTAGACACGTGTTTCTGGATCTCTCCGTCATCAGTAGGGAAAAAATAGTAGGTTGCTGGACATGCTGCCGCTTAATTTTCTCAGGCACAATTCCACTCTGGGCATGCAGGCGCTCCCAAGCTCGTCAGCTCAAGCGGCTCGAGGGAGCCTTTTAAATTATGAAAAAGGGGGTGGGAGCACACTGACTTCACATCGCAGCGTCATTACCTCTGAGCATCGTGGTAGATGTAGTTCATTGTTTTTGGCACAGGACAAAGTTCGAAAAGTTTCTTGGCTCAATACCATAATTTTCAAAGCGTATCCCTAGACACGTGTTTCTGGATTTCTCCGTCATCAGTAGGGAAAAAATAGTAGGTTGCTGGACATGCTGCCGCTTAATTTTCTCAGGCACAATTCCACTCTGGGCATGCAGGTGCTCCCAAGCTCGTCAGCTCAAGCGGCTCGAGGGAGCCTTTTAAATTATGAAAAAGGGGGTGGGAGCACACTGACTTCACATCGCAGCGTCATTACCTCTGAGCATCGTGGTAGATGTAGTTCATTGTTTTTGGCACAGGACAAAGTTCGAAAAGTTTCTTGGCTCAATACCATAATTTTCAAAGCGTATCCCTAGACACGTGTTTCTGGATTTCTCCGTCATCAGTAGGGAAAAAATAGTAGGTTGCTGGACATGCTGCCGCTTAATTTTCTCAGGCACAATTCCACTCTGGGCATGCAGGCGCTCCCAAGCTCGTCAGCTCAAGTGGCTCGAGGGAGCCTTTTAAATTATGAAAAAGGGGGTGGGAGCACACTGACTTCACATCGCAGCGTCATTACCTCTGAGCATCGTGGTAGATGTAGTTCATTGTTTTTGGCACAGGACAAAGTTCGAAAAGTTTCTTGGCTCAATACCATAATTTTCAAAGCGTATCCCTAGACACGTGTTTCTGGATTTATCCGTCATCAGTAGGGAAAAAATAGTAGGTTGCTGGACATGCTGCCGCTTAATTTTCTCAGGCACAATTCCACTCTGGGCATGCAGGCGCTCCCAAGCTCGTCAGCTCAAGCGGCTCGAGGGAGCCTTTTAAATTATGAAAAAGGGGGTGGGAGCACACTGACTTCACATTGCAGCGTCATTACCTCTGAGCATCGTGGTAGATGTAGTTCATTGTTTTTGGCACAGGACAAAGTTCGAAAAGTTTCTTGGCTCAATACCATAATTTTCAAAGCGTATCCCTAGACACGTGTTTCTGGATCTCTCCGTCATCAGTAGGGAAAAAATAGTAGGTTGCTGGACATGCTGCCGCTTAATTTTCTCAGGCACAATTCCACTCTGGGCATGCAGGCGCTCCCAAGCTCGTCAGCTCAAGCGGCTCGAGGGAGCCTTTTAAATTATGAAAAAGGGGGTGGGAGCACACTGACTTCACATCGCAGCGTCATTACCTCTGAGCATCGTGGTAGATGTAGTTCATTGTTTTTGGCACAGGACAAAGTTCGAAAAGTTTCTTGGCTCAATACCATAATTTTCAAAGCGTATCCCTAGACACGTGTTTCTGGATCTCTCCGTCATCAGTAGGGAAAAAATAGTAGGTTGCTGGACATGCTGCCGCTTAATTTTCTTAGGCACAATTCCAGTCTGGGCATGCAGGCGCTCCCAAGCTCGTCAGCTCAAGCGGCTCGAGGGAGCCTTTTAAATTATGAAAAAGGGGGTGGGAGCACACTGACTTCACATCGCAGCGTCATTACCTCTGAGCATCGTGGTAGATGTAGTTCATTGTTTTTGGCACAGGACAAAGTTCGAAAAGTTTCTTGGCTCAATACCATAATTTTCAAAGCGTATCCCTAGACACGTGTTTCTGGATCTCTCCGTCATCAGTAGGGAAAAAATAGTAGGTTGCTGGACATGCTGCCGTTTAATTTTCTCAGGCACAATTCCACTCTGGGCATGCAGGCGCTCCCAAGCTCGTCAGCTCAAGCGGCTCGAGGGAGCCTTTTAATTTATGAAAAAGGGGGTGGGAGCACACTGACTTCACATCGCAGCGTCATTACCTCTGAGCATCGTGGTAGATGTAGTTCATTGTTTTTGGCACAGGACAAAGTTCGAAAAGTTTCTTGGCTCAATACCATAATTTTCAAAGCGTATCCCTAGACACGTGTTTCTGGATTTCTCCGTCATCAGTAGGGAAAAAATAGTAGGTTGCTGGACATGCTGCCACTTAATTTTCTCAGGCACAATTCCACTCTGGGCATGCAGGCGCTCCCAAGCTCGTCAACTCAAGCGGCTCGAGGGAGCCTTTTAAATTATGAAAAAGGGTGTGGGAGCACACTGACTTCACATCGCAGCGTCATTACCTCTGAGCATCGTGGTAGATGTAGTTCATTGTTTTTGGCACAGGACAAAGTTCGAAAAGTTTCTTGGCTCAATACCATAATTTTAAAAGCATATCCCTAGACACGTGTTTCTGGATTTCTCCGTCATCAGTAGCGAAAAAATAGTAGGTTGCTGGACATGCTGCCGCTTAATTTTCTCAGGCACAATTCCACTCTGGGCATGCAGGCGCTCCCAAGCTCGTCAGCTCAAGCGGCTCGAGGGAGCCTTTTAAATTATGAAAAAGGGGGTGGGAGCACACTGACTTCACATTGCAGCGTCATTACCTCTGAGCATCGTGGTAGATGTAGTTCATTGTTTTTGGCACAGGACAAAGTTCGAAAAGTTTCTTGGCTCAATACCATAATTTTCAAAGCGTATCCCTAGACACGTGTTTCTGGATTTCTCCGTCATCAGTAGGGAAAAAATAGTAGGTTGCTGGACATGCTGCCGCTTAATTTTCTCAGGCACAATTCCACTCTGGGCATGCAGGCGCTCCCAAGCTCGTCAGCTCAAGCAGCTCGAGGGAGCCTTTTAAATTATGAAAAAGGGGGTGGGAGCACACTGACTTCACATCGCAGCGTCATTACCTCTGAGCATCGTGGTAGATGTAGTTCATTGTTTTTGGCACAGGACAAAGTTCGAAAAGTTTCTTGGCTCAATACCATAATTTTCAAAGCATATCCCTAGACACGTGTTTCTGGATTTCTCCGTCATCAGTAGGGAAAAAATAGTAGGTTGCTGGACATGCTGCCGCTTAATTTTCTCAGGCACAATTCCACTCTGGGCATGCAGGCGCTCCCAAGCTCGTCAGCTCAAGCGGCTCGAGGGAGCGTTTTAAATTATGAAAAAGGGGGTGGGAGCACACTGACTTCACATCGCAGCGTCATTACCTCTGAGCATCGTGGTAGATGTAGTTCATTGTTTTTGGCACAGGACAAAGTTCGAAAAGTTTCTTGGCTCAATACCAGAATTTTCAAAGCGTATCCCTAGACACCTGTTTCTGGATCTCTCCGTCATCAGTAGGGAAAAAATAGTAGGTTGCTGGACATGCTGCTGCTTAATTTTCTCAGGCACAATTCCAGTCTGGGCATGCAGGCGCTCCCAAGCTCGTCAGCTCAAGCGGCTCGAGGGAGCCTTTTAAATTATGAAAAAGGGGGTGGGAGCACACTGACTTCACATCGCAGCGTCATTACCTCTGAGCATCGTGGTAGATGTAGTTCATTGTTTTTGGCACAGGACAAAGTTCGAAAAGTTTCTTGGCTCAATACCATAATTTTCAAAGCGTATCCCTAGACACGTGTTTCTGGATCTCTCCGTCATCAGTAGGGAAAAAATAGTAGGTTGCTGGACATGCTGCCGCTTAATTTTCTCAGGCACAATTCCACTCTGGGCATGCAGGCGCTCCCAAGCTCGTCAGCTCAAGCGGCTCGAGGGAGCCTTTTAAATTATGAAAAAGGGGGTGGGAGCACACTGACTTCACATCGCAGCGTCATTACCTCTGAGCATCGTGGTAGATGTAGTTCATTGTTTTTGGCACAGGACAAAGTTCGAAAAGTTTCTTGGCTCAATACCATAATTTTCAAAGCGTATCCCTAGACACGTGTTTCTGGATTTCTCCGTCATCAGTAGGGAAAAAATAGTAGGTTGCTGGACATGCTGCCGCTTAATTTTCTCAGGCACAATTCCACTCTGGGCATGCAGGCGCTCCCAAGCTCGTCAGCTCAAGTGGCTCGAGGGAGCCTTTTAAATTATGAAAAAGGGGGTGGGAGCACACTGACTTCACATCGCAGCGTAATTACCTCTGAGCATCGTGGTAGATGTAGTTCATTGTTTTTGGCACAGGACAAAGTTCGAAAAGTTTCTTGGCTCAATACCATAATTTTCAAAGCGTATCCCTAGACACGTGTTTCTGGATTTATCCGTCATCAGTAGGGAAAAAATAGTAGGTTGCTGGACATGCTGCCGCTTAATTTTCTCAGGCACAATTCCACTCTGGGCATGCAGGCGCTCCCAAGCTCGTCAGCTCAAGCGGCTCGAGGGAGCCTTTTAAATTATGAAAAAGGGGGTGGGAGCACACTGACTTCACATCGCAGCGTCATTACCTCTGAGCATCGTGGTAGATGTAGTTCATTGTTTTTGGCACAGGACAAAGTTCGAAAAGTTTCTTGGCTCAATACCATAATTTTCAAAGCGTATCCCTAGACACGTGTTTCTGGATCTCTCCGTCATCAGTAGGGAAAAAATAGTAGGTTGCTGGACATGCTGCCGCTTAATTTTCTCAGGCACAATTCCACTCTGGGCATGCAGGCGCTCCCAAGCTCGTCAGCTCAAGCGGCTCGAGGGAGCCTTTTAAATTATGAAAAAGGGGGTGGGAGCACACTGACTTCACATCGCAGCGTCATTACCTCTGAGCATCGTGGTAGATGTAGTTCATTGTTTTTGGCACAGGACAAAGTTCGAAAAGTTTCTTGGCTCAATACCATAATTTTCAAAGCGTATCCCTAGACACGTGTTTCTGGATCTCTCCGTCATCAGTAGGGAAAAAATAGTAGGTTGCTGGACATGCTGCCGCTTAATTTTCTTAGGCACAATTCCAGTCTGGGCATGCAGGCGCTCCCAAGCTCGTCAGCTCAAGCGGCTCGAGGGAGCCTTTTAAATTATGAAAAAGGGGGTGGGAGCACACTGACTTCACATCGCAGCGTCATTACCTCTGAGCATCGTGGTAGATGTAGTTCATTGTTTTTGGCACAGGACAAAGTTCGAAAAGTTTCTTGGCTCAATACCATAATTTTCAAAGCGTATCCCTAGACACGTGTTTCTGGATCTCTCCGTCATCAGTAGGGAAAAAATAGTAGGTTGCTGGACATGCTGCCGTTTAATTTTCTCAGGCACAATTCCACTCTGGGCATGCAGGCGCTCCCAAGCTCGTCAGCTCAAGCGGCTCGAGGGAGCCTTTTAATTTATGAAAAAGGGGGTGGGAGCACACTGACTTCACATCGCAGCGTCATTACCTCTGAGCATCGTGGTAGATGTAGTTCATTGTTTTTGGCACAGGACAAAGTTCGAAAAGTTTCTTGGCTCAATACCATAATTTTCAAAGCGTATCCCTAGACACGTGTTTCTGGATTTCTCCGTCATCAGTAGGGAAAAAATAGTAGGTTGCTGGACATGCTGCCACTTAATTTTCTCAGGCACAATTCCACTCTGGGCATGCAGGCGCTCCCAAGCTCGTCAACTCAAGCGGCTCGAGGGAGCCTTTTAAATTATGAAAAAGGGTGTGGGAGCACACTGACTTCACATCGCAGCGTCATTACCTCTGAGCATCGTGGTAGATGTAGTTCATTGTTTTTGGCACAGGACAAAGTTCGAAAAGTTTCTTGGCTCAATACCATAATTTTAAAAGCATATCCCTAGACACGTGTTTCTGGATTTCTCCGTCATCAGTAGGGAAAAAATAGTAGGTTGCTGGACATGCTGCCGCTTAATTTTCTCAGGCACAATTCCACTCTGGGCATGCAGGCGCTCCCAAGCTCGTCAGCTCAAGCGGCTCGAGGGAGCCTTTTAAATTATGAAAAAGGGGGTGGGAGCACACTGACTTCACATTGCAGCGTCATTACCTCTGAGCATCGTGGTAGATGTAGTTCATTGTTTTTGGCACAGGACAAAGTTCGAAAAGTTTCTTGGCTCAATACCATAATTTTCAAAGCGTATCCCTAGACACGTGTTTCTGGATTTCTCCGTCATCAGTAGGGAAAAAATAGTAGGTTGCTGGACATGCTGCCGCTTAATTTTCTCAGGCACAATTCCACTCTGGGCATGCAGGCGCTCCCAAGCTCGTCAGCTCAAGCAGCTCGAGGGAGCCTTTTAAATTATGAAAAAGGGGGTGGGAGCACACTGACTTCACATCGCAGCGTCATTACCTCTGAGCATCGTGGTAGATGTAGTTCATTGTTTTTGGCACAGGACAAAGTTCGAAAAGTTTCTTGGCTCAATACCATAATTTTCAAAGCATATCCCTAGACACGTGTTTCTGGATTTCTCCGTCATCAGTAGGGAAAAAATAGTAGGTTGCTGGACATGCTGCCGCTTAATTTTCTCAGGCACAATTCCACTCTGGGCATGCAGGCGCTCCCAAGCTCGTCAGCTCAAGCGGCTCGAGGGAGCGTTTTAAATTATGAAAAAGGGGGTGGGAGCACACTGACTTCACATCGCAGCGTCATTACCTCTGAGCATCGTGGTAGATGTAGTTCATTGTTTTTGGCACAGGACAAAGTTCGAAAAGTTTCTTGGCTCAATACCAGAATTTTCAAAGCGTATCCCTAGACACGTGTTTCTGGATCTCTCCGTCATCAGTAGGGAAAAAATAGTAGGTTGCTGGACATGCTGCTGCTTAATTTTCTCAGGCACAATTCCAGTCTGGGCATGCAGGCGCTCCCAAGCTCGTCAGCTCAAGCGGCTCGAGGGAGCCTTTTAAATTATGAAAAAGGGGGTGGGAGCACACTGACTTCACATCGCAGCGTCATTACCTCTGAGCATCGTGGTAGATGTAGTTCATTGTTTTTGGCACAGGACAAAGTTCGAAAAGTTTCTTGGCTCAATACCATAATTTTCAAAGCGTATCCCTAGACACGTGTTTCTGGATCTCTCCGTCATCAGTAGGGAAAAAATAGTAGGTTGCTGGACATGCTGCCGCTTAATTTTCTCAGGCACAATTCCACTCTGGGCATGCAGGCGCTCCCAAGCTCGTCAGCTCAAGCGGCTCGAGGGAGCCTTTTAAATTATGAAAAAGGGGGTGGGAGCACACTGACTTCACATCGCAGCGTCATTACCTCTGAGCATCGTGGTAGATGTAGTTCATTGTTTTTGGCACAGGACAAAGTTCGAAAAGTTTCTTGGCTCAATACCATAATTTTCAAAGCGTATCCCTAGACAGGTGTTTCTGGATTTCTCCGTCATCAGTAGGGAAAAAATAGTAGGTTGCTGGACATGCTGCCGCTTAATTTTCTCAGGCACAATTCCACTCTGGGCATGCAGGCGCTCCCAAGCTCGTCAGCTCAAGCGGCTCGAGGGAGCCTTTTAAATTATGAAAAAGGGGGTGGGAGCACACTGACTTCACATCGCAGCGTCATTACCTCTGAGCATCTTGGTAGATGTAGTTCATTGTTTTTGGCACAGGACAAAGTTCGAAAAGTTTCTTGGCTCAATACCATAATTTTCAAAGCGTATCCCTAGACACGTGTTTCTGGATCTCTCCGTCATCAGTAGGGAAAAAATAGTAGGTTGCTGGACATGCTGCCGCTTAATTTTCTCAGGCACAATTCCACTCTGGGCATGCAGGCGCTCCCAAGCTCGTCAGCTCAAGCGGCTCGAGGGAGCCTTTTAAATTATGAAAAAGGGGGTGGGAGCACACTGACTTCACATCGCAGCGTCATTACCTCTGAGCATCGTGGTAGATGTAGTTCATTGTTTTTGGCACAGGACAAAGTTCGAAAAGTTTCTTGGCTCAATACCATAATTTTCAAAGCGTATCCCTAGACACGTGTTTCTGGATTTCTCCGTCATCAGTAGGGAAAAAATAGTAGGTTGCTGGACATGCTGCCGCTTAATTTTCTCAGGCACAATTCCACTCTGGGCATGCAGGCGCTCCCAAGCTCGTCAGCTCAAGCGGCTCGAGGGAGCCTTTTAAATTATGAAAAAGGGGGTGGGAGCACACTGACTTCACATCGCAGCGTCATTACCTCTGAGCATCGTGGTAGATGTAGTTCATTGTTTTTGGCACAGGACAAAGTTCGAAAAGTTTCTTGGCTCAATACCATAATTTTCAAAGCGTATCCCTAGACACGTGTTTCTGGATTTCTCCGTCATCAGTAGGGAAAAAATAGTAGGTTGCTGGACATGCTGCCGCTTAATTTTCTCAGGCACAATTCCACTCTGGGCATGCAGGCGCTCCCAAGCTCGTCAGCTCAAGCGGCTCGAGGGAGCCTTTTAAATTATGAAAAAGGGGGTGGGAGCACACTGACTTCACATCGCAGCGTCATTACCTCTGAGCATCGTGGTAGATGTAGTTCATTGTTTTTGGCACAGGACAAAGTTCGAAAAGTTTCTTGGCTCAATACCATAATTTTCAAAGCGTATCCCTAGACACGTGTTTCTGGATCTCTCCGTCATCAGTAGGGAAAAAATAGTAGGTTGCTGGACATGCTGCCGCTTAATTTTCTCAGGCACAATTCCACTCTGGGCATGCAGGCGCTCCCAAGCTCGTCAGCTCAAGCGGCTCGAGGGAGCCTTTTAAATTATGAAAAAGGGGGTGGGAGCACACTGACTTCACATCGCAGCGTCATTACCTCTGAGCATCGTGGTAGATGTAGTTCATTGTTTTTGGCACAGGACAAAGTTCGAAAAGTTTCTTGGCTCAATACCATAATTTTCAAAGCGTATCCCTAGACAGGTGTTTCTGGATTTCTCCGTCATCAGTAGGGAAAAAATAGTAGGTTGCTGGACATGCTGCCGCTTAATTTTCTCAGGCACAATTCCACTCTGGGCATGCAGGCGCTCCCAAGCTCGTCAGCTCAAGCGGCTCGAGGGAGCCTTTTAAATTATGAAAAAGGGGGTGGGAGCACACTGACTTCACATCGCAGCGTCATTACCTCTGAGCATCTTGGTAGATGTAGTTCATTGTTTTTGGCACAGGACAAAGTTCGAAAAGTTTCTTGGCTCAATACCATAATTTTCAAAGCGTATCCCTAGACACGTGTTTCTGGATTTCTCCGTCATCAGTAGGGAAAAAATAGTAGGTTGCTGGACATGCTGCCGCTTAATTTTCTCAGGCACAATTCCACTCTGGGCATGCAGGCGCTCCCAAGCTCGTCAGCTCAAGTGACTCGAGGGAGCCTTTTAAATTATGAAAAAGGGGGTGGGAGCACACTGACTTCACATCGCAGCGTCTCTACCTCTGAGCATCGTGGTAGATGTAGTTCATTGTTTTTGGCACAGGACAAAGTTCGAAAAGTTTCTTGGCTCAATACCATAATTTTCAAAGCGTATCCCTAGACACGTGTTTCTGGATTTCTCCGTCATCAGTAGGGAAAAAATAGTAGGTTGCTGGACATGCTGCCGCTTAATTTTCTCAGGCACAATTCCACTCTGGGCATGCAGGCGCTCCCAAGCTCGTCAGCTCAAGCGGCTCGAGGGAGCCTTTTAAATTATGAAAAAGGGGGTGGGAGCACACTGACTTCACATCGCAGCGTCATTACCTCTGAGCATCGTGGTAGATGTAGTTCATTGTTTTTGGCACAGGACAAAGTTCGAAAAGTTTCTTGGCTCAATACCATAATTTTCAAAGCGTATCCCTAGACACGTGTTTCTGGATCTCTCCGTCATCAGTAGGGAAAAAATAGTAGGTTGCTGGACATGCTGCCGCTTAATTTTCTCAGGCACAATTCCACTCTGGGCATGCACGCGCTCCCAAGCTCGTCAGCTCAAGCGGCTTGAGGGAGCCTTTTAAATTATGAAAAAGGGGGTGGGAGCACACTGACTTCACATCGCAGCGTCATTACCTCTGAGCATCGTGGTAGATGTAGTTCATTGTTTTTGGCACAGGACAAAGTTCGAAAGGTTTCTTGGCTCAATACCATCATTTTCAAAGCGTATCCCTAGACACGTGTTTCTGGATCTCTCCGTCATCAGTAGGGAAAAAATAGTAGGTTGCTGGACATGCTGCCGCTTAATTTTCTCAGGCACAATTCCACTCTGGGCATGCAGGCGCTCCCAAGCTCGTCAGCTCAAGCGGCTCGAGGGAGCCTTTTAAATTATGAAAAAGGGGGTGGAAGCACACTGACTTCACATCGCAGCGTCATTACCTCTGAGCATCGTGGTAGATGTAGTTCATTGTTTTTGGCACAGGACAAAGTTCGAAAAGTTTCTTGGCTCAATACCATAATTTTCAAAGCGTATCCCTAGACACGTGTTTCTGGATTTCTCCGTCATCAGTAGGGAAAAAATAGTAGGTTGCTGGACATGCTGCCGCTTAATTTTCTGAGGCACAATTCCACTCTGGGCATGCAGGCGCTCCCAAGCTCGTCAGCTCAAGTGGCTCGAGGGAGCCTTTTAAATTATGAAAAAGGAGGTGGGAGCACACTGACTTCACATCGCAGCGTCATTACCTCTGAGCATCGTGGTAGATGTAGTTCATTGTTTTTGGCACAGGACAAAGTTCGAAAAGTTTCTTGGCTCAATACCATAATTTTCAAAGCGTATCCCTAGACACGTGTTTCTGGATTTCTCCGTCATCAGTAGGGAAAAAATAGTAGGTTGCTGGACATGCTGCCGCTTAATTTTCTCAGGCACAATTCCACTCTGGGCATGCAGGCGCTCCCAAGCTCGTCAGCTCAAGCGGCTCGAGGGAGCCTTTTAAATTATGAAAAAGGGGGTGGGAGCACACTGACTTCACATCGCAGCGTCATTACCTCTGAGCATCGTGGTAGATGTAGTTCATTGTTTTTGGCACAGGACAAAGTTCGAAAAGTTTCTTGGCTCAATACCATAATTTTCAAAGCGTATCCCTAGACACGTGTTTCTGGATCTCTCCGTCATCAGTAGGGAAAAAATAGTAGGTTGCTGGACATGCTGCCGCTTAATTTTCTCAGGCACAATTCCACTCTGGGCATGCAGGCGCTCCCAAGCTCGTCAGCTCAAGCGGCTCGAGGGAGCCTTTTAAATTATGAAAAAGGGGGTGGGAGCACACTGACTTCACATCGCAGCGTCATTACCTCTGAGCATCGTGGTAGATGTAGTTCATTGTTTTTGGCACAGGACAAAGTTCGAAAAGTTTCTTGGCTCAATACCATAATTTTCAAAGCGTATCCCTAGACACGTGTTTCTGGATTTCTCCGTCATCAGTAGGGAAAAAATAGTAGGTTGCTGGACATGCTGCCGCTTAATTTTCTCAGGCACAATTCCACTCTGGGCATGCAGGCCTTCCCAAGCTCGTCAGCTCAAGCGGCTCGAGGGAGCCTTTTAAATGAAGAAAAAGCGGGTGGGAGCACACTGACTTCACATCGCAGCGTCATTACCTCTGAGCATCGTGGTAGATGTAGTTCATTGTTTTTGGCACAGGACAAAGTTCGAAAAGTTTCTTGGCTCAATACCATAATTTTCAAAGCGTATCCCTAGACACGTGTTTCTGGATTTCTCCGTCATCAGTAGGGAAAAAATAGTAGGTTGCTGGACATGCTGCCGCTTAATTTTCTCAGGCACAATTCCACTCTGAGCATGCAGGCGCTCCCAAGCTCGTCAGCTCAAGCGGCTCGAGGGAGCCTTTTAAATTATGAAAAAGGGGGTGGGAGCACACTGACTTCACATCGCAGCGTCATTACCTCTGAGCATCGTGGTAGATGTAGTTCATTGTTTTTGGCACAGGACAAAGTTCGAAAAGTTTCTTGGCTCAATACCATAATTTTCAAAGCGTATCCCTAGACACGTGTTTCTGGATCTCTCCGTCATCAGTAGGGAAAAAATAGTAGGTTGCTGGACATGCTGCCGCTTAATTTTCTCAGGCACAATTCCACTCTGGGCATGCAGGCGCTCCCAAGCTCGTCAGCTCAAGCGGCTCGAGGGAGCCTTTTAAATTATGAAAAAGGGGGTGGGAGCACACTGACTTCACATTGCAGCGTCATTACCTCTGAGCATCGTGGTAGATGTAGTTCATTGTTTTTGGCACAGGACAAAGTTCGAAAAGTCTCTTGGCTCAATACCATAATTTTCAAAGCGTATCCCTAGACACGTGTTTCTGGATTTCTCCGTCATCAGTAGGGAAAAAATAGTAGGTTGCTGGACATGCTGCCGCTTAATTTTCTGAGGCACAATTCCACTCTGGGCATGCAGGCGCTCCCAAGCTCGTCAGCTCAAGTGGCTCGAGGGAGCCTTTTAAATTATGAAAAAGGAGGTGGGAGCACACTGACTTCACATCGCAGCGTCATTACCTCTGAGCATCGTGGTAGATGTAGTTCATTGTTTTTGGCACAGGACAAAGTTCGAAAAGTTTCTTGGCTCAATACCATAATTTTCAAAGCGTATCCCTAGACACGTGTTTCTGGATTTCTCCGTCATCAGTAGGGAAAAAATAGTAGGTTGCTGGACATGCTGCCGCTTAATTTTCTCAGGCACAATTCCACTCTGGGCATGCAGGCGCTCCCAAGCTCGTCAGCTCAAGCGGCTCGAGGGAGCCTTTTAAATTATGAAAAAGGGGGTGGGAGCACACTGACTTCACATCGCAGCGTCATTACCTCTGAGCATCGTGGTAGATGTAGTTCATTGTTTTTGGCACAGGACAAAGTTCGAAAAGTTTCTTGGCTCAATACCATAATTTTCAAAGCGTATCCCTAGACACGTGTTTCTGGATCTCTCCGTCATCAGTAGGGAAAAAATAGTAGGTTGCTGGACATGCTGCCTCTTAATTTTCTCAGGCACAATTCCACTCTGGGCATGCAGGCGCTCCCAAGCTCGTCAGCTCAAGCGGCTCGAGGGAGCCTTTTAAATTATGAAAAAGGGGGTGGGAGCACACTGACTTCACATCGCAGCGTCATTACCTCTGAGCATCGTGGTAGATGTAGTTCATTGTTTTTGGCACAGGACAAAGTTCGAAAAGTTTCTTGGCTCAATACCATAATTTTCAAAGCGTATCCCTAGACACGTGTTTCTGGATTTCTCCGTCATCAGTAGGGAAAAAATAGTAGGTTGCTGGACATGCTGCCGCTTAATTTTCTCAGGCACAATTCCACTCTGGGCATGCAGGCCTTCCCAAGCTCGTCAGCTCAAGCGGCTCGAGGGAGCCTTTTAAATTATGAAAAAGCGGGTGGGAGCACACTGACTTCACATCGCAGCGTCATTACCTCTGAGCATCGTGGTAGATGTAGTTCATTGTTTTTGGCACAGGACAAAGTTCGAAAAGTTTCTTGGCTCAATACCATAATTTTCAAAGCGTATCCCTAGACACGTGTTTCTGGATTTCTCCGTCATCAGTAGGGAAAAAATAGTAGGTTGCTGGACATGCTGCCGCTTAATTTTCTCAGGCACAATTCCACTCTGAGCATGCAGGCGCTCCCAAGCTCGTCAGCTCAAGCGGCTCGAGGGAGCCTTTTAAATTATGAAAAAGGGGGTGGGAGCACACTGACTTCACATCGCAGCGTCATTACCTCTGAGCATCGTGGTAGATGTAGTTCATTGTTTTTGGCACAGGACAAAGTTCGAAAAGTTTCTTGGCTCAATACCATAATTTTCAAAGCGTATCCCTAGACACGTGTTTCTGGATCTCTCCGTCATCAGTAGGGAAAAAATAGTAGGTTGCTGGACATGCTGCCGCTTAATTTTCTCAGGCACAATTCCACTCTGGGCATGCAGGCGCTCCCAAGCTCGTCAGCTCAAGCGGCTCGAGGGAGCCTTTTAAATTATGAAAAAGGGGGTGGGAGCACACTGACTTCACATTGCAGCGTCATTACCTCTGAGCATCGTGGTAGATGTAGTTCATTGTTTTTGGCACAGGACAAAGTTCGAAAAGTCTCTTGGCTCAATACCATAATTTTCAAAGCGTATCCCTAGACACGTGTTTCTGGATTTCTCCGTCATCAGTAGGGAAAAAATAGTAGGTTGCTGGACATGCTGCCACTTAATTTTCTCAGGCACAATTCCACTCTGGGCATGCAGGCGCTCCCAAGCTCGTCAGCTCAAGCGGCTCGAGGGAGCCTTTTAAATTATGAAAAAGGGTGTGGGAGCACACTGACTTCACATCGCAGCGTCATTACCTCTGAGCATCGTGGTAGATGTAGTTCATTGTTTTTGGCACAGGACAAAGTTCGAAAAGTTTCTTGGCTCAATACCATAATTTTAAAAGCATATCCCTAGACACGTGTTTCTGGATTTCTCCGTCATCAGTAGGGAAAAAATAGTAGGTTGCTGGACATGCTGCCGCTTAATTTTCTCAGGCACAATTCCACTCTGGGCATGCAGGCGCTCCCAAGCTCGTCAGCTCAAGCGGCTCGAGGGAGCCTTTTAAATTATGAAAAAGGGGGTGGGAGCACACTGACTTCACATCGCAGCGTCATTACCTCTGAGCATCGTGGTAGATGTAGTTCATTGTTTTTGGCACAGGACAAAGTTCGAAAAGTTTCTTGGCTCAATACCATAATTTTCTAAGCGTATCCCTAGACACGTGTTTCTGGATTTCTCCGTCATCAGTAGGGAAAAAATAGTAGGTTGCTGGACATGCTGCCGCTTAATTTTCTCAGGCACAATTCCACTCTGGGCATGCAGGCGCTCCCAAGCTCGTCAGCTCAAGCGGCTCGAGGGAGCCTTTTAAATTATGAAAAAGGGGGTGGGAGCACACTGACTTCACATCGCAGCGTCATTACCTCTGAGCATCGTGGTAGATGTAGTTCATTGTTTTTGGCACAGGACAAAGTTCGAAAAGTTTCTTGGCTCAATACCATAATTTTCAAAGCATATCCCTAGACACGTGTTTCTGGATTTCTCCGTCATCAGTAGGGAAAAAATAGTAGGTTGCTGGACATGCTGCCGCTTAATTTTCTCAGGCACAATTCCACTCTGGGCATGCAGGCGCTCCCAAGCTCGTCAGCTCAAGCGGCTCGAGGGAGCCTTTTAAATTATGAAAAAGGGGGTGGGAGCACACTGACTTCACATCACAGCGTCATTACCTCTGAGCATCGTGGTAGATGTAGTTCATTGTTTTTGGCACAGGACAAAGTTCCAAAAGTTTCTTGGCTCAATACCATAATTTTCAAAGCGTATCCCTAGACACGTGTTTCTGGATCTCTCCGTCATCAGTAGGGAAAAAATAGTAGGTTGCTGGACATGCTGCCGCTTAATTTTCTCAGGCACAATTCCAGTCTGGGCATGCAGGCGCTCCCAAGCTCGTCAGCTCAAGCGGCTCGAGGGAGCCTTTTAAATTATGAAAAAGGGGGTGGGAGCACACTGACTTCACATCGCAGCGTCATTACCTCTGAGCATCGTGGTAGATGTAGTTCATTGTTTTTGGCACAGGACAAAGTTCGAAAAGTTTCTTGGCTCAATACCATAATTTTCAAAGCGTATCCCTAGACACGTGTTTCTGGATTTCTCCGTCATCAGTAGGGAAAAAATAGTAGGTTGCTGGACATGCTGCCGCTTAATTTTCTGAGGCACAATTCCACTCTGGGCATGCAGGCGCTCCCAAGCTCGTCAGCTCAAGTGGCTCGAGGGAGCCTTTTAAATTATGAAAAAGGAGGTGGGAGCACACTGACTTCACATCGCAGCGTCATTACCTCTGAGCATCGTGGTAGATGTAGTTCATTGTTTTTGGCACAGGACAAAGTTCGAAAAGTTTCTTGGCTCAATACCATAATTTTCAAAGCGTATCCCTAGACACGTGTTTCTGGATTTCTCCGTCATCAGTAGGGAAAAAATAGTAGGTTGCTGGACATGCTGCCGCTTAATTTTCTCAGGCACAATTCCACTCTGGGCATGCAGGCGCTCCCAAGCTCGTCAGCTCAAGCGGCTCGAGGGAGCCTTTTAAATTATGAAAAAGGGGGTGGGAGCACACTGACTTCACATTGCAGCGTCATTACCTCTGAGCATCGTGGTAGATGTAGTTCATTGTTTTTGGCACAGGACAAAGTTCGAAAAGTCTCTTGGCTCAATACCATAATTTTCAAAGCGTATCCCTAGACACGTGTTTCTGGATTTCTCCGTCATCAGTAGGGAAAAAATAGTAGGTTGCTGGACATGCTGCCACTTAATTTTCTCAGGCACAATTCCACTCTGGGCATGCAGGCGCTCCCAAGCTCGTCAGCTCAAGCGGCTCGAGGGAGCCTTTTAAATTATGAAAAAGGGTGTGGGAGCACACTGACTTCACATCGCAGCGTCATTACCTCTGAGCATCGTGGTAGATGTAGTTCATTGTTTTTGGCACAGGACAAAGTTCGAAAAGTTTCTTGGCTCAATACCATAATTTTAAAAGCATATCCCTAGACACGTGTTTCTGGATTTCTCCGTCATCAGTAGGGAAAAAATAGTAGGTTGCTGGACATGCTGCCGCTTAATTTTCTCAGGCACAATTCCACTCTGGGCATGCAGGCGCTCCCAAGCTCGTCAGCTCAAGCGGCTCGAGGGAGCCTTTTAAATTATGAAAAAGGGGGTGGGAGCACACTGACTTCACATCGCAGCGTCATTACCTCTGAGCATCGTGGTAGATGTAGTTCATTGTTTTTGGCACAGGACAAAGTTCGAAAAGTTTCTTGGCTCAATACCATAATTTTCAAAGCATATCCCTAGACACGTGTTTCTGGATTTCTCCGTCATCAGTAGGGAAAAAATAGTAGGTTGCTGGACATGCTGCCGCTTAATTTTCTCAGGCACAATTCCACTCTGGGCATGCAGGCGCTCCCAAGCTCGTCAGCTCAAGCGGCTCGAGGGAGCCTTTTAAATTATGAAAAAGGGGGTGGGAGCACACTGACTTCACATCACAGCGTCATTACCTCTGAGCATCGTGGTAGATGTAGTTCATTGTTTTTGGCACAGGACAAAGTTCCAAAAGTTTCTTGGCTCAATACCATAATTTTCAAAGCGTATCCCTAGACACGTGTTTCTGGATCTCTCCGTCATCAGTAGGGAAAAAATAGTAGGTTGCTGGACATGCTGCCGCTTAATTTTCTCAGGCACAATTCCAGTCTGGGCATGCAGGCGCTCCCAAACTCGTCAGCTCAAGCGGCTCGAGGGAGCCTTTTAAATTATGAAAAAGGGGGTGGGAGCACACTGACTTCACATCGCAGCGTCATTACCTCTGAGCATCGTGGTAGATGTAGTTCATTGTTTTTGGCACAGGACAAAGTTCGAAAAGTTTCTTGGCTCAATACCATAATTTTCAAAGCGTATCCCTAGACACGTGTTTCTGGATTTCTCCGTCATCAGTAGGGAAAAAATAGTAGGTTGCTGGACATGCTGCCGCTTAATTTTCTGAGGCACAATTCCACTCTGGGCATGCAGGCGCTCCCAAGCTCGTCAGCTCAAGTGGCTCGAGGGAGCCTTTTAAATTATGAAAAAGGAGGTGGGAGCACACTGACTTCACATCGCAGCGTCATTACCTCTGAGCATCGTGGTAGATGTAGTTCATTGTTTTTGGCACAGGACAAAGTTCGAAAAGTTTCTTGGCTCAATACCATAATTTTCAAAGCGTATCCCTAGACACGTGTTTCTGGATTTCTCCGTCATCAGTAGGGAAAAAATAGTAGGTTGCTGGACATGCTGCCGCTTAATTTTCTCAGGCACAATTCCACTCTGGGCATGCAGGCGCTCCCAAGCTCGTCAGCTCAAGCGGCTCGAGGGAGCCTTTTAAATTATGAAAAAGGGGGTGGGAGCACACTGACTTCACATCGCAGCGTCATTACCTCTGAGCATCGTGGTAGATGTAGTTCATTGTTTTTGGCACAGGACAAAGTTCGAAAAGTTTCTTGGCTCAATACCATAATTTTCAAAGCGTATCCCTAGACACGTGTTTCTGGATCTCTCCGTCATCAGTAGGGAAAAAATAGTAGGTTGCTGGACATGCTGCCGCTTAATTTTCTCAGGCACAATTCCACTCTGGGCATGCAGGCGCTCCCAAGCTCGTCAGCTCAAGCGGCTCGAGGGAGCCTTTTAAATTATGAAAAAGGGGGTGGGAGCACACTGACTTCACATCGCAGCGTCATTACCTCTGAGCATCGTGGTAGATGTAGTTCATTGTTTTTGGCACAGGACAAAGTTCGAAAAGTTTCTTGGCTCAATACCATAATTTTCAAAGCGTATCCCTAGACACGTGTTTCTGGATTTCTCCGTCATCAGTAGGGAAAAAATAGTAGGTTGCTGGACATGCTGCCGCTTAATTTTCTCAGGCACAATTCCACTCTGGGCATGCAGGCCTTCCCAAGCTCGTCAGCTCAAGCGGCTCGAGGGAGCCTTTTAAATTATGAAAAAGCGGGTGGGAGCACACTGACTTCACATCGCAGCGTCATTACCTCTGAGCATCGTGGTAGATGTAGTTCATTGTTTTTGGCACAGGACAAAGTTCGAAAAGTTTCTTGGCTCAATACCATAATTTTCAAAGCGTATCCCTAGACACGTGTTTCTGGATTTCTCCGTCATCAGTAGGGAAAAAATAGTAGGTTGCTGGACATGCTGCCGCTTAATTTTCTCAGGCACAATTCCACTCTGAGCATGCAGGCGCTCCCAAGCTCGTCAGCTCAAGCGGCTCGAGGGAGCCTTTTAAATTATGAAAAAGGGGGTGGGAGCACACTGACTTCACATCGCAGCGTCATTACCTCTGAGCATCGTGGTAGATGTAGTTCATTGTTTTTGGCACAGGACAAAGTTCGAAAAGTTTCTTGGCTCAATACCATAATTTTCAAAGCGTATCCCTAGACACCTGTTTCTGGATCTCTCCGTCATCAGTAGGGAAAAAATAGTAGGTTGCTGGACATGCTGCCGCTTAATTTTCTCAGGCACAATTCCACTCTGGGCATGCAGGCGCTCCCAAGCTCGTCAGCTCAAGCGGCTCGAGGGAGCCTTTTAAATTATGAAAAAGGGGGTGGGAGCACACTGACTTCACATTGCAGCGTCATTACCTCTGAGCATCGTGGTAGATGTAGTTCATTGTTTTTGGCACAGGACAAAGTTCGAAAAGTCTCTTGGCTCAATACCATAATTTTCAAAGCGTATCCCTAGACACGTGTTTCTGGATTTCTCCGTCATCAGTAGGGAAAAAATAGTAGGTTGCTGGACATGCTGCCACTTAATTTTCTCAGGCACAATTCCACTCTGGGCATGCAGGCGCTCCCAAGCTCGTCAGCTCAAGCGGCTCGAGGGAGCCTTTTAAATTATGAAAAAGGGTGTGGGAGCACACTGACTTCACATCGCAGCGTCATTACCTCTGAGCATCGTGGTAGATGTAGTTCATTGTTTTTGGCACAGGACAAAGTTCGAAAAGTTTCTTGGCTCAATACCATAATTTTAAAAGCATATCCCTAGACACGTGTTTCTGGATTTCTCCGTCATCAGTAGGGAAAAAATAGTAGGTTGCTGGACATGCTGCCGCTTAATTTTCTCAGGCACAATTCCACTCTGGGCATGCAGGCGCTCCCAAGCTCGTCAGCTCAAGCGGCTCGAGGGAGCCTTTTAAATTATGAAAAAGGGGGTGGGAGCACACTGACTTCACATCGCAGCGTCATTACCTCTGAGCATCGTGGTAGATGTAGTTCATTGTTTTTGGCACAGGACAAAGTTCGAAAAGTTTCTTGGCTCAATACCATAATTTTCAAAGCGTATCCCTAGACACGTGTTTCTGGATTTCTCCGTCATCAGTAGGGAAAAAATGGTAGGTTGCTGGACATGCTGCCGCTTAATTTTCTCAGGCACAATTCCACTCTGGGCATGCAGGCGCTCCCAAGCTCGTCAGCTCAAGCGGCTCGAGGGAGCCTTTTAAATTATGAAAAAGGGGGTGGGAGCACACTGACTTCACATCGCAGCGTCATTACCTCTGAGCATCGTGGTAGATGTAGTTCATTGTTTTTGGCACAGGACAAAGTTCGAAAAGTTTCTTGGCTCAATACCATAATTTTCAAAGCATATCCCTAGACACGTGTTTCTGGATTTCTCCGTCATCAGTAGGGAAAAAATAGTAGGTTGCTGGACATGCTGCCGCTTAATTTTCTCAGGCACAATTCCACTCTGGGCATGCAGGCGCTCCCAAGCTCGTCAGCTCAAGCGGCTCGAGGGAGCCTTTTAAATTATGAAAAAGGGGGTGGGAGCACACTGACTTCACATCACAGCGTCATTACCTCTGAGCATCGTGGTAGATGTAGTTCATTGTTTTTGGCACAGGACAAAGTTCCAAAAGTTTCTTGGCTCAATACCATAATTTTCAAAGCGTATCCCTAGACACGTGTTTCTGGATCTCTCCGTCATCAGTAGGGAAAAAATAGTAGGTTGCTGGACATGCTGCCGCTTAATTTTCTCAGGCACAATTCCAGTCTGGGCATGCAGGCGCTCCCAAGCTCGTCAGCTCAAGCGGCTCGAGGGAGCCTTTTAAATTATGAAAAAGGGGGTGGGAGCACACTGACTTCACATCGCAGCGTCATTACCTCTGAGCATCGTGGTAGATGTAGTTCATTGTTTTTGGCACAGGACAAAGTTCGAAAAGTTTCTTGGCTCAATACAATAATTTTCAAAGCGTATCCCTAGACACGTGTTTCTGGATTTCTCCGTCATCAGTAGGGAAAAAATAGTAGGTTGCTGGACATGCTGCCGCTTAATTTTCTCAGGCACAATTCCACTCTGGGCATGCAGGCGCCCCCAAGCTCGTCAGCTCAAGCGGCTCGAGGGAGCCTTTTAAATTATGAAAAAGCGGGTGGGAGCACACTGACTTCACATCGCAGCGTCATTACCTCTGAGCATCGTAGTAGATGTAGTTCATTGTTTTTGGCACAGGACAAAGTTCGAAAAGTTTCTTGGCTCAATGCCATAATTTTCAAAGCATATCCCTAGACACGTGTTTCTGGATTTCTCCGTCATCAGTATGGAAAAAATAGTAGGTTGCTGGACATGCTGCCGCTTAATTTTCTCAGGCACAATTCCACTCTGGGCATGCAGGCGCTCCCAAGCTCGTCAGCTCAAGCGGCTCGAGGGAGCCTTTTAAATTATGAAAAAGGGGGTGGGAGCACACTGACTTCACATCGCAGCGTCATTACCTCTGAGCATCGTGGTAGATGTAGTTCATTGTTTTTGGCACAGGACAAAGTTCGAAAAGTTTCTTGGCTCAATACCATAATTTTCAAAGCGTATCCCTAGACACGTGTTTCTGGATTTCTCCGTCATCAGTAGGGAAAAAATAGTAGGTTGCTGGACATGCTGCCGCTTAATTTTCTCAGGCACAATTCCACTCTGGGCATGCAGGCGCTCCCAAGCTCGTCAGCTCAAGCGGCTCGAGGGAGCCTTTTAAATTATGAAAAAGGGGGTGGGAGCACACTGACTTCACATCGCAGCGTCATTACCTCTGAGCATCGTGGTAGATGTAGTTCATTGTTTTTGGCACAGGACAAAGTTCGAAAAGTTTCTTGGCTCAATACCATAATTTTCTAAGCGTATCCCTAGACACGTGTTTCTGGATTTCTCCGTCATCAGTAGGGAAAAAATAGTAGGTTGCTGGACATGCTGCCGCTTAATTTTCTCAGGCACAATTCCACTCTGGGCATGCAGGCGCTCCCAAGCTCGTCAGCTCAAGCGGCTCGAGGGAGCCTTTTAAATTATGAAAAAGGGGGTGGGAGCACACTGACTTCACATCGCAGCGTCATTACCTCTGAGCATCGTGGTAGATGTAGTTCATTGTTTTTGGCACAGGACAAAGTTCGAAAAGTTTCTTGGCTCAATACCATAATTTTCAAAGCATATCCCTAGACACGTGTTTCTGGATTTCTCCGTCATCAGTAGGGAAAAAATAGTAGGTTGCTGGACATGCTGCCGCTTAATTTTCTCAGGCACAATTCCACTCTGGGCATGCAGGCGCTCCCAAGCTCGTCAGCTCAAGCGGCTCGAGGGAGCCTTTTAAATTATGAAAAAGGGGGTGGGAGCACACTGACTTCACATCACAGCGTCATTACCTCTGAGCATCGTGGTAGATGTAGTTCATTGTTTTTGGCACAGGACAAAGTTCCAAAAGTTTCTTGGCTCAATACCATAATTTTCAAAGCGTATCCCTAGACACGTGTTTCTGGATCTCTCCGTCATCAGTAGGGAAAAAATAGTAGGTTGCTGGACATGCTGCCGCTTAATTTTCTCAGGCACAATTCCAGTCTGGGCATGCAGGCGCTCCCAAGCTCGTCAGCTCAAGCGGCTCGAGGGAGCCTTTTAAATTATGAAAAAGGGGGTGGGAGCACACTGACTTCACATCGCAGCGTCATTACCTCTGAGCATCGTGGTAGATGTAGTTCATTGTTTTTGGCACAGGACAAAGTTCGAAAAGTTTCTTGGCTCAATACCATAATTTTCAAAGCGTATCCCTAGACACGTGTTTCTGGATTTCTCCGTCATCAGTAGGGAAAAAATAGTAGGTTGCTGGACATGCTGCCGCTTAATTTTCTGAGGCACAATTCCACTCTGGGCATGCAGGCGCTCCCAAGCTCGTCAGCTCAAGTGGCTCGAGGGAGCCTTTTAAATTATGAAAAAGGAGGTGGGAGCACACTGACTTCACATCGCAGCATCATTACCTCTGAGCATCGTGGTAGATGTAGTTCATTGTTTTTGGCACAGGACAAAGTTCGAAAAGTTTCTTGGCTCAATACCATAATTTTCAAAGCGTATCCCTAGACACGTGTTTCTGGATTTCTCCGTCATCAGTAGGGAAAAAATAGTAGGTTGCTGGACATGCTGCCGCTTAATTTTCTCAGGCACAATTCCACTCTGGGCATGCAGGCGCTCCCAAGCTCGTCAGCTCAAGCGGCTCGAGGGAGCCTTTTAAATTATGAAAAAGGGGGTGGGAGCACACTGACTTCACATCGCAGCGTCATTACCTCTGAGCATCGTGGTAGATGTAGTTCATTGTTTTTGGCACAGGACAAAGTTCGAAAAGTTTCTTGGCTCAATACCATAATTTTCAAAGCGTATCCCTAGACACGTGTTTCTGGATCTCTCCGTCATCAGTAGGGAAAAAATAGTAGGTTGCTGGACATGCTGCCGCTTAATTTTCTCAGGCACAATTCCACTCTGGGCATGCAGGCGCTCCCAAGCTCGTCAGCTCAAGCGGCTCGAGGGAGCCTTTTAAATTATGAAAAAGGGGGTGGGAGCACACTGACTTCACATCGCAGCGTCATTACCTCTGAGCATCGTGGTAGATGTAGTTCATTGTTTTTGGCACAGGACAAAGTTCGAAAAGTTTCTTGGCTCAATACCATAATTTTCAAAGCGTATCCCTAGACACGTGTTTCTGGATTTCTCCGTCATCAGTAGGGAAAAAATAGTAGGTTGCTGGACATGCTGCCGCTTAATTTTCTCAGGCACAATTCCACTCTGGGCATGCAGGCCTTCCCAAGCTCGTCAGCTCAAGCGGCTCGAGGGAGCCTTTTAAATTATGAAAAAGCGGGTGGGAGCACACTGACTTCACATCGCAGCGTCATTACCTCTGAGCATCGTGGTAGATGTAGTTCATTGTTTTTGGCACAGGACAAAGTTCGAAAAGTTTCTTGGCTCAATACCATAATTTTCAAAGCGTATCCCTAGACACGTGTTTCTGGATTTCTCCGTCATCAGTAGGGAAAAAATAGTAGGTTGCTGGACATGCTGCCGCTTAATTTTCTCAGGCACAATTCCACTCTGAGCATGCAGGCGCTCCCAAGCTCGTCAGCTCAAGCGGCTCGAGGGAGCCTTTTAAATTATGAAAAAGGGGGTGGGAGCACACTGACTTCACATCGCAGCGTCATTACCTCTGAGCATCGTGGTAGATGTAGTTCATTGTTTTTGGCACAGGACAAAGTTCGAAAAGTTTCTTGGCTCAATACCATAATTTTCAAAGCGTATCCCTAGACACCTGTTTCTGGATCTCTCCGTCATCAGTAGGGAAAAAATAGTAGGTTGCTGGACATGCTGCCGCTTAATTTTCTCAGGCACAATTCCACTCTGGGCATGCAGGCGCTCCCAAGCTCGTCAGCTCAAGCGGCTCGAGGGAGCCTTTTAAATTATGAAAAAGGGGGTGGGAGCACACTGACTTCACATTGCAGCGTCATTACCTCTGAGCATCGTGGTAGATGTAGTTCATTGTTTTTGGCACAGGACAAAGTTCGAAAAGTCTCTTGGCTCAATACCATAATTTTCAAAGCGTATCCCTAGACACGTGTTTCTGGATTTCTCCGTCATCAGTAGGGAAAAAATAGTAGGTTGCTGGACATGCTGCCACTTAATTTTCTCAGGCACAATTCCACTCTGGGCATGCAGGCGCTCCCAAGCTCGTCAGCTCAAGCGGCTCGAGGGAGCCTTTTAAATTATGAAAAAGGGTGTGGGAGCACACTGACTTCACATCGCAGCGTCATTACCTCTGAGCATCGTGGTAGATGTAGTTCATTGTTTTTGGCACAGGACAAAGTTCGAAAAGTTTCTTGGCTCAATACCATAATTTTAAAAGCATATCCCTAGACACGTGTTTCTGGATTTCTCCGTCATCAGTAGGGAAAAAATAGTAGGTTGCTGGACATGCTGCCGCTTAATTTTCTCAGGCACAATTCCACTCTGGGCATGCAGGCGCTCCCAAGCTCGTCAGCTCAAGCGGCTCGAGGGAGCCTTTTAAATTATGAAAAAGGGGGTGGGAGCACACTGACTTCACATCGCAGCGTCATTACCTCTGAGCATCGTGGTAGATGTAGTTCATTGTTTTTGGCACAGGACAAAGTTCGAAAAGTTTCTTGGCTCAATACCATAATTTTCAAAGCGTATCCCTAGACACGTGTTTCTGGATTTCTCCGTCATCAGTAGGGAAAAAATGGTAGGTTGCTGGACATGCTGCCGCTTAATTTTCTCAGGCACAATTCCACTCTGGGCATGCAGGCGCTCCCAAGCTCGTCAGCTCAAGCGGCTCGAGGGAGCCTTTTAAATTATGAAAAAGGGGGTGGGAGCACACTGACTTCACATCGCAGCGTCATTACCTCTGAGCATCGTGGTAGATGTAGTTCATTGTTTTTGGCACAGGACAAAGTTCGAAAAGTTTCTTGGCTCAATACCATAATTTTCAAAGCATATCCCTAGACACGTGTTTCTGGATTTCTCCGTCATCAGTAGGGAAAAAATAGTAGGTTGCTGGACATGCTGCCGCTTAATTTTCTCAGGCACAATTCCACTCTGGGCATGCAGGCGCTCCCAAGCTCGTCAGCTCAAGCGGCTCGAGGGAGCCTTTTAAATTATGAAAAAGGGGGTGGGAGCACACTGACTTCACATCACAGCGTCATTACCTCTGAGCATCGTGGTAGATGTAGTTCATTGTTTTTGGCACAGGACAAAGTTCCAAAAGTTTCTTGGCTCAATACCATAATTTTCAAAGCCTATCCCTAGACACGTGTTTCTGGATCTCTCCGTCATCAGTAGGGAAAAAATAGTAGGTTGCTGGACATGCTGCCGCTTAATTTTCTCAGGCACAATTCCAGTCTGGGCATGCAGGCGCTCCCAAGCTCGTCAGCTCAAGCGGCTCGAGGGAGCCTTTTAAATTATGAAAAAGGGGGTGGGAGCACACTGACTTCACATCGCAGCGTCATTACCTCTGAGCATCGTGGTAGATGTAGTTCATTGTTTTTGGCACAGGACAAAGTTCGAAAAGTTTCTTGGCTCAATACCATAATTTTCAAAGCGTATCCCTAGACACGTGTTTCTGGATTTCTCCGTCATCAGTAGGGAAAAAATAGTAGGTTGCTGGACATGCTGCCGCTTAATTTTCTCAGGCACAATTCCACTCTGGGCATGCAGGCGCTCCCAAGCTCGTCAGCTCAAGCGGCTCGAGGGAGCCTTTTAAATTATGAAAAAGGGGGTGGGAGCACACTGACTTCACATCGCAGCATCATTACCTCTGAGCATCGTGGTAGATGTAGTTCATTGTTTTTGGCACAGGACAAAGTTCGAAAAGTTTCTTGGCTCAATACCATAATTTTCAAAGCGTATCCCTAGACACGTGTTTCTGGATCACTCCGTCATCAGTAGGGAAAAAATAGTAGGTTGCTGGACATGCTGCCGCTTAATTTTCTCAGGCACAATTCCACTCTGGGCATGCAGGCGCTCCCAAGCTCGTCAGCTCAAGCGGCTCGAGGGAGCCTTTTAAATTATAAATAAAGGGGGTGGGAGCACACTGACTTCACATCGCAGCGTCATTACCTCTGAGCATCGTGGTAGATGTAGTTCATTGTTTTTGGCACAGGACAAAGTTCGAAAAGTTTCTTGGCTCAATACCATAATTTTCAAAGCGTATCCCTAGACACGTGTTTCTGGATTTCTCCGTCATCAGTAGGGAAAAAATAGTAGGTTGCTGGACATGCTGCCGCTTAATTTTCTCAGGCACAATTCCACTCTGGGCATGCAGGCGCTCCCAAGCTCGTCAGCTCAAGCGGCTCGAGGGAGCCTTTTAAATTATGAAAAAGGGGGTGGGAGCACACTGACTTCACATCGCAGCGTCATTACCTCTGAGCATCGTGGTAGATGTAGTTAATTGTTTTTGGCACAGGACAAAGTTCGAAAAGTTTCTTGGCTCAATACCATAATTTTCAAAGCGTATCCCTAGACACGTGTTTCTGGATTTCTCCGTCATCAGTAGGGAAAAAATAGTAGGTTGCTGGACATGCTGCCGCTTAATTTTCTCAGGCACAATTCCACTCTGGGCATGCAGGCGCTCCCAAGCTCGTCAGCTCAAGCGGCTCGAGGGAGCCTTTTAAATTATGAAAAAGGGGGTGGAAGCACACTGACTTCACATCGCAGCGTCATTACCTCTGAGCATCGTGGTAGATGTAGTTCATTGTTTTTGGCACAGGACAAAGTTCGAAAAGTTTCTTGGCTCAATACCATAATTTTCAAAGCGTATCCCTAGACACGTGTTTCTGGATTTCTCCGTCATCAGTAGGGAAAAAATAGTAGGTTGCTGGACATGCTGCCGCTTAATTTTCTCAGGCACAATTCCACTCTGGGCATGCAGGCGCTCCCAAGCTCGTCAGCTCAAGTGGCTCGAGGGAGCCTTTTAAATTATGAAAAAGGAGGTGGGAGCACACTGACTTCACATCGCAGCGTCATTACCTCTGAGCATCGTGGTAGATGTAGTTCATTGTTTTTGGCACAGGACAAAGTTCGAAAAGTTTCTTGGCTCAATACCATAATTTTCAAAGCGTATCCCTAGACACGTGTTTCTGGATTTCTCCGTCATCAGTAGGGAAAAAATAGTAGGTTGCTGGACATGCTGCCGCTTAATTTTCTCAGGCACAATTCCACTCTGGGCATGCAGGCGCTCCCAAGCTCGTCAGCTCAAGCGGCTCGAGGGAGCCTTTTAAATTATGAAAAAGGGGGTGGGAGCACACTGACTTCACATCGCAGCGTCATTACCTCTGAGCATCGTGGTAGATGTAGTTCATTGTTTTTGGCACAGGACAAAGTTCGAAAAGTTTCTTGGCTCAATACCATAATTTTCAAAGCGTATCCCTAGACACGTGTTTCTGGATTTCTCCATCATCAGTAGGGAAAAAATAGTAGGTTGCTGGACATGCTGCCGCTTAATTTTCTCAGGCACAATTCCACTCTGGGCATGCAGGCGCTCCCAAGCTCGTCAGCTCAAGCGGCTCGAGGGAGCCTTTTAAATTATGAAAAAGCGGGTGGGAGCACACTGACTTCACATCGCAGCGTCATTACCTCTGAGCATCGTGGTAGATGTAGTTCATTGTTTTTGGCACAGGACAAAGTTCGAAAAGTTTCTTGGCTCAATACCATAATTTTCAAAGCGTATCCCTAGACACGTGTTTCTGGATTTCTCCGTCATCAGTAGGGAAAAAATAGTAGGTTGCTGGACATGCTGCCGCTTAATTTTCTCAGGCACAATTCCACTCTGGGCATGCAGGCGCTCCCAAGCTCGTCAGCTCAAGCGGCTCGAGGGAGCCTTTTAAATTATGAAAAAGGGGGTGGGAGCACACTGACTTCACATCGCAGCGTCATTACCTCTGAGCATCGTGGTAGATGTAGTTCATTGTTTTTGGCACAGGACAAAGTTCGAAAAGTTTCTTGGCTCAATACCATAATTTTCAAAGCGTATCCCTAGACACCTGTTTCTGGATCTCTCCGTCATCAGTAGGGAAAAAATAGTAGGTTGCTGGACATGCTGCCGCTTAATTTTCTCAGGCACAATTCCACTCTGGGCATGCAGGCGCTCCCAAGCTCGTCAGCTCAAGCGGCTCGAGGGAGCCTTTTAAATTATGAAAAAGCAGGTGGGAGCACACTGACTTCACATCGCAGCGTCATTACCTCTGAGCATCGTGGTAGATGTAGTTCATTGTTTTTGGCACAGGACAAAGTTCGAAAAGTTTCTTGGCTCAATGCCATAATTTTCAAAGCATATCCCTAGACACGTGTTTCTGGATTTCTCCGTCATCAGTATGGAAAAAATAGTAGGTTGCTGGACATGCTGCCGCTTAATTTTCTCAGGCACAATTCCACTCTGGGCATGCAGGCGCTCCCAAGCTCGTCAGCTCAAGCGGCTCGAGGGAGCCTTTTAAATTATGAAAAAGGGGGTGGGAGCACACTGACTTCACATCGCAGCGTCATTACCTCTGAGCATCGTGGTAGATGTAGTTCATTGTTTTTGGCACAGGACAAAGTTCGAAAAGTTTCTTGGCTCAATACCATAATTTTCAAAGCGTATCCCTAGACACGTGTTTCTGGATTTCTCCGTCATCAGTAGGGAAAAAATAGTAGGTTGCTGGACATGCTGCCGCTTAATTTTCTCAGGCACAATTCCACTCTGGGCATGCAGGCGCTCCCAAGCTCGTCAGCTCAAGCGGCTCGAGGGAGCCTTTTAAATTATGAAAAAGGGGGTGGGAGCACACTGACTTCACATCGCAGCATCATTACCTCTGAGCATCGTGGTAGATGTAGTTCATTGTTTTTGGCACAGGACAAAGTTCGAAAAGTTTCTTGGCTCAATACCATAATTTTCAAAGCGTATCCCTAGACACGTGTTTCTGGATCACTCCGTCATCAGTAGGGAAAAAATAGTAGGTTGCTGGACATGCTGCCGCTTAATTTTCTCAGGCACAATTCCACTCTGGGCATGCAGGCGCTCCCAAGCTCGTCAGCTCAAGCGGCTCGAGGGAGCCTTTTAAATTATAAATAAAGGGGGTGGGAGCACACTGACTTCACATCGCAGCGTCATTACCTCTGAGCATCGTGGTAGATGTAGTTCATTGTTTTTGGCACAGGACAAAGTTCGAAAAGTTTCTTGGCTCAATACCATAATTTTCAAAGCGTATCCCTAGACACGTGTTTCTGGATTTCTCCGTCATCAGTAGGGAAAAAATAGTAGGTTGCTGGACATGCTGCCGCTTAATTTTCTCAGGCACAATTCCACTCTGGGCATGCAGGCGCTCCCAAGCTCGTCAGCTCAAGCGGCTCGAGGGAGCCTTTTAAATTATGAAAAAGGGGGTGGGAGCACACTGACTTCACATCGCAGCGTCATTACCTCTGAGCATCGTGGTAGATGTAGTTAATTGTTTTTGGCACAGGACAAAGTTCGAAAAGTTTCTTGGCTCAATACCATAATTTTCAAAGCGTATCCCTAGACACGTGTTTCTGGATTTCTCCGTCATCAGTAGGGAAAAAATAGTAGGTTGCTGGACATGCTGCCGCTTAATTTTCTCAGGCACAATTCCACTCTGGGCATGCAGGCGCTCCCAAGCTCGTCAGCTCAAGCGGCTCGAGGGAGCCTTTTAAATTATGAAAAAGGGGGTGGAAGCACACTGACTTCACATCGCAGCGTCATTACCTCTGAGCATCGTTGTAGATGTAGTTCATTGTTTTTGGCACAGGACAAAGTTCGAAAAGTTTCTTGGCTCAATACCATAATTTTCAAAGCGTATCCCTAGACACGTGTTTCTGGATTTCTCCGTCATCAGTAGGGAAAAAATAGTAGGTTGCTGGACATGCTGCCGCTTAATTTTCTGAGGCACAATTCCACTCTGGGCATGCAGGCGCTCCCAAGCTCGTCAGCTCAAGTGGCTCGAGGGAGCCTTTTAAATTATGAAAAAGGAGGTGGGAGCACACTGACTTCACATCGCAGCGTCATTACCTCTGAGCATCGTGGTAGATGTAGTTCATTGTTTTTGGCACAGGACAAAGTTCGAAAAGTTTCTTGGCTCAATACCATAATTTTCAAAGCGTATCCCTAGACACGTGTTTCTGGATTTCTCCGTCATCAGTAGGGAAAAAATAGTAGGTTGCTGGACATGCTGCCGCTTAATTTTCTCAGGCACAATTCCACTCTGGGCATGCAGGCGCTCCCAAGCTCGTCAGCTCAAGCGGCTCGAGGGAGCCTTTTAAATTATGAAAAAGGGGGTGGGAGCACACTGACTTCACATCGCAGCGTCATTACCTCTGAGCATCGTGGTAGATGTAGTTCATTGTTTTTGGCACAGGACAAAGTTCGAAAAGTTTCTTGGCTCAATACCATAATTTTCAAAGCGTATCCCTAGACACGTGTTTCTGGATCTCTCCGTCATCAGTAGGGAAAAAATAGTAGGTTGCTGGACATGCTGCCGCTTAATTTTCTCAGGCACAATTCCACTCTGGGCATGCAGGCGCTCCCAAGCTCGTCAGCTCAAGCGGCTCGAGGGAGCCTTTTAAATTATGAAAAAGGGGGTGGGAGCACACTGACTTCACATCGCAGCGTCATTACCTCTGAGCATCGTGGTAGATGTAGTTCATTGTTTTTGGCACAGGACAAAGTTCGAAAAGTTTCTTGGCTCAATACCATAATTTTCAAAGCGTATCCCTAGACACGTGTTTCTGGATTTCTCCGTCATCAGTAGGGAAAAAATAGTAGGTTGCTGGACATGCTGCCGCTTAATTTTCTCAGGCACAATTCCACTCTGGGCATGCAGGCGCTCCCAAGCTCGTCAGCTCAAGCGGCTCGAGGGAGCCTTTTAAATTATGAAAAAGCGGGTGGGAGCACACTGACTTCACATCGCAGCGTCATTACCTCTGAGCATCGTGGTAGATGTAGTTCATTGTTTTTGGCACAGGACAAAGTTCGAAAAGTTTCTTGGCTCAATACCATAATTTTCAAAGCGTATCCCTAGACACGTGTTTCTGGATTTCTCCGTCATCAGTAGGGAAAAAATAGTAGGTTGCTGGACATGCTGCCGCTTAATTTTCTCAGGCACAATTCCACTCTGGGCATGCAGGCGCTCCCAAGCTCGTCAGCTCAAGCGGCTCGAGGGAGCCTTTTAAATTATGAAAAAGGGGGTGGGAGCACACTGACTTCACATCGCAGCGTCATTACCTCTGAGCATCGTGGTAGATGTAGTTCATTGTTTTTGGCACAGGACAAAGTTCGAAAAGTTTCTTGGCTCAATACCATAATTTTCAAAGCGTATCCCTAGACACCTGTTTCTGGATCTCTCCGTCATCAGTAGGGAAAAAATAGTAGGTTGCTGGACATGCTGCCGCTTAATTTTCTCAGGCACAATTCCACTCTGGGCATGCAGGCGCTCCCAAGCTCGTCAGCTCAAGCGGCTCGAGGGAGCCTTTTAAATTATGAAAAAGGGGGTGGGAGCACACTGACTTCACATTGCAGCGTCATTACCTCTGAGCATCGTGGTAGATGTAGTTCATTGTTTTTGGCACAGGACAAAGTTCGAAAAGTCTCTTGGCTCAATACCATAATTTTCAAAGCGTATCCCTAGACACGTGTTTCTGGATTTCTCCGTCATCAGTAGGGAAAAAATAGTAGGTTGCTGGACATGCTGCCACTTAATTTTCTCAGGCACAATTCCACTCTGGGCATGCAGGCGCTCCCAAGCTCGTCAGCTCAAGCGGCTCGAGGGAGCCTTTTAAATTATGAAAAAGGGTGTGGGAGCACACTGACTTCACATCGCAGCGTCATTACCTCTGAGCATCGTGGTAGATGTAGTTCATTGTTTTTGGCACAGGACAAAGTTCGAAAAGTTTCTTGGCTCAATACCATAATTTTAAAAGCATATCCCTAGACACGTGTTTCTGGATTTCTCCGTCATCAGTAGGGAAAAAATAGTAGGTTGCTGGACATGCTGCCGCTTAATTTTCTCAGGCACAATTCCACTCTGGGCATGCAGGCGCTCCCAAGCTCGTCAGCTCAAGCGGCTCGAGGGAGCCTTTTAAATTATGAAAAAGGGGGTGGGAGCACACTGACTTCACATCGCAGCGTCATTACCTCTGAGCATCGTGGTAGATGTAGTTCATTGTTTTTGGCACAGGACAAAGTTCGAAAAGTTTCTTGGCTCAATACCATAATTTTCAAAGCGTATCCCTAGACACGTGTTTCTGGATTTCTCCGTCATCAGTAGGGAAAATATAGTAGGTTGCTGGACATGCTGCCGCTTAATTTTCTCAGGCACAATTCCACTCTGGGCATGCAGGCGATCCCAAGCTCGTCAGCTCAAGCGGCTCGAGGGAGCCTTTTAAATTATGAAAAAGGGGGTGGGAGCACACTGACTTCACATCGCAGCGTCATTACCTCTGAGCATCGTGGTAGATGTAGTTCATTGTTTTTGGCACAGGACAAAGTTCGAAAAGTTTCTTGGCTCAATACCATAATTTTCAAAGCATATCCCTAGACACGTGTTTCTGGATTTCTCCGTCATCAGTAGGGAAAAAATAGTAGGTTGCTGGACATGCTGCCGCTTAATTTTCTCAGGCACAATTCCACTCTGGGCATGCAGGCGCTCCCAAGCTCGTCAGCTCAAGCGGCTCGAGGGAGCCTTTTAAATTATGAAAAAGGGGGTGGGAGCACACTGACTTCACATCACAGCGTCATTACCTCTGAGCATCGTGGTAGATGTAGTTCATTGTTTTTGGCACAGGACAAAGTTCCAAAAGTTTCTTGGCTCAATACCATAATTTTCAAAGCGTATCCCTAGACACGTGTTTCTGGATCTCTCCGTCATCAGTAGGGAAAAAATAGTAGGTTGCTGGACATGCTGCCGCTTAATTTTCTCAGGCACAATTCCAGTCTGGGCATGCAGGCGCTCCCAAGCTCGTCAGCTCAAGCGGCTCGAGGGAGCCTTTTAAATTATGAAAAAGGGGGTGGGAGCACACTGACTTCACATCGCAGCGTCATTACCTCTGAGCATCGTGGTAGATGTAGTTCATTGTTTTTGGCACAGGACAAAGTTCGAAAAGTTTCTTGGCTCAATACCAAAATTTTCAAAGCGTATCCCTAGACACGTGTTTCTGGATTTCTCCGTCATCAGTAGGGAAAAAATAGTAGGTTGCTGGACATGCTGCCGCTTAATTTTCTCAGGCACAATTCCACTCTGGGCATGCAGGCGCTCCCAAGCTCGTCAGCTCAAGCGGCTCGAGGGAGCCTTTTAAATTATGAAAAAGCGGGTGGGAGCACACTGACTTCACATCGCAGCGTCATTACCTCTGAGCATCGTGGTAGATGTAGTTCATTGTTTTTGGCACAGGACAAAGTTCGAAAAGTTTCTTGGCTCAATGCCATAATTTTCAAAGCATATCCCTAGACACGTGTTTCTGGATTTCTCCGTCATCAGTATGGAAAAAATAGTAGGTTGCTGGACATGCTGCCGCTTAATTTTCTCAGGCACAATTCCACTCTGGGCATGCAGGCGCTCCCAAGCTCGTCAGCTCAAGCGGCTCGAGGGAGCCTTTTAAATTATGAAAAAGGGGGTGGGAGCACACTGACTTCACATCGCAGCGTCATTACCTCTGAGCATCGTGGTAGATGTAGTTCATTGTTTTTGGCACAGGACAAAGTTCGAAAAGTTTCTTGGCTCAATACCATAATTTTCAAAGCGTATCCCTAGACACGTGTTTCTGGATCTCTCCGTCATCAGTAGGGAAAAAATAGTAGGTTGCTGGACATGCTGCCGCTTAATTTTCTCAGGCACAATTCCACTCTGGGCATGCAGGCGCTCCCAAGCTCGTCAGCTCAAGCGGCTCGAGGGAGCCTTTTAAATTATGAAAAAGGGGGTGGGAGCACACTGACTTCACATCGCAGCGTCATTACCTCTGAGCATCGTGGTAGATGTAGTTCATTGTTTTTGGCACAGGACAAAGTTCGAAAAGTTTCTTGGCTCAATACCATAATTTTCAAAGCGTATCCCTAGACACGTGTTTCTGGATTTCTCCGTCATCAGTAGGGAAAAAATAGTAGGTTGCTGGACATGCTGCCGCTTAATTTTCTCAGGCACAATTCCACTCTGGGCATGCAGGCGCTCCCAAGCTCGTCAGCTCAAGCGGCTCGAGGGAGCCTTTTAAATTATGAAAAAGCGGGTGGGAGCACACTGACTTCACATCGCAGCGTCATTACCTCTGAGCATCGTGGTAGATGTAGTTCATTGTTTTTGGCACAGGACAAAGTTCGAAAAGTTTCTTGGCTCAATACCATAATTTTCAAAGCGTATCCCTAGACACGTGTTTCTGGATTTCTCCGTCATCAGTAGGGAAAAAATAGTAGGTTGCTGGACATGCTGCCGCTTAATTTTCTCAGGCACAATTCCACTCTGGGCATGCAGGCGCTCCCAAGCTCGTCAGCTCAAGCGGCTCGAGGGAGCCTTTTAAATTATGAAAAAGGGGGTGGGAGCACACTGACTTCACATCGCAGCGTCATTACCTCTGAGCATCGTGGTAGATGTAGTTCATTGTTTTTGGCACAGGACAAAGTTCGAAAAGTTTCTTGGCTCAATACCATAATTTTCAAAGCGTATCCCTAGACACCTGTTTCTGGATCTCTCCGTCATCAGTAGGGAAAAAATAGTAGGTTGCTGGACATGCTGCCGCTTAATTTTCTCAGGCACAATTCCACTCTGGGCATGCAGGCGCTCCCAAGCTCGTCAGCTCAAGCGGCTCGAGGGAGCCTTTTAAATTATGAAAAAGGGGGTGGGAGCACACTGACTTCACATTGCAGCGTCATTACCTCTGAGCATCGTGGTAGATGTAGTTCATTGTTTTTGGCACAGGACAAAGTTCGAAAAGTCTCTTGGCTCAATACCATAATTTTCAAAGCGTATCCCTAGACACGTGTTTCTGGATTTCTCCGTCATCAGTAGGGAAAAAATAGTAGGTTGCTGGACATGCTGCCACTTAATTTTCTCAGGCACAATTCCACTCTGGGCATGCAGGCGCTCCCAAGCTCGTCAGCTCAAGCGGCTCGAGGGAGCCTTTTAAATTATGAAAAAGGGTGTGGGAGCACACTGACTTCACATCGCAGCGTCATTACCTCTGAGCATCGTGGTAGATGTAGTTCATTGTTTTTGGCACAGGACAAAGTTCGAAAAGTTTCTTGGCTCAATACCATAATTTTAAAAGCATATCCCTAGACACGTGTTTCTGGATTTCTCCGTCATCAGTAGGGAAAAAATAGTAGGTTGCTGGACATGCTGCCGCTTAATTTTCTCAGGCACAATTCCACTCTGGGCATGCAGGAGCTCCCAAGCTCGTCAGCTCAAGCGGCTCGAGGGAGCCTTTTAAATTATGAAAAAGGGGGTGGGAGCACACTGACTTCACATCGCAGCGTCATTACCTCTGAGCATCGTGGTAGATGTAGTTCATTGTTTTTGGCACAGGACAAAGTTCGAAAAGTTTCTTGGCTCAATACCATAATTTTCAAAGCGTATCCCTAGACACGTGTTTCTGGATTTCTCCGTCATCAGTAGGGAAAAAATAGTAGGTTGCTGGACATGCTGCCGCTTAATTTTCTCAGGCACAATTCCACTCTGGGCATGCAGGCGCTCCCAAGCTCGTCAGCTCAAGCGGCTCGAGGGAGCCTTTTAAATTATGAAAAAGGGGGTGGGAGCACACTGACTTCACATCGCAGCGTCATTACCTCTGAGCATCGTGGTAGATGTAGTTCATTGTTTTTGGCACAGGACAAAGTTCGAAAAGTTTCTTGGCTCAATACCATAATTTTCAAAGCATATCCCTAGACACGTGTTTCTGGATTTCTCCGTCATCAGTAGGGAAAAAATAGTAGGTTGCTGGACATGCTGCCGCTTAATTTTCTCAGGCACAATTCCACTCTGGGCATGCAGGCGCTCCCAAGCTCGTCAGCTCAAGCGGCTCGAGGGAGCCTTTTAAATTATGAAAAAGGGGGTGGGAGCACACTGACTTCACATCACAGCGTCATTACCTCTGAGCATCGTGGTAGATGTAGTTCATTGTTTTTGGCACAGGACAAAGTTCCAAAAGTTTCTTGGCTCAATACCATAATTTTCAAAGCGTATCCCTAGACACGTGTTTCTGGATCTCTCCGTCATCAGTAGGGAAAAAATAGTAGGTTGCTGGACATGCTGCCGCTTAATTTTCTCAGGCACAATTCCAGTCTGGGCATGCAGGCGCTCCCAAGCTCGTCAGCTCAAGCGGCTCGAGGGAGCCTTTTAAATTATGAAAAAGGGGGTGGGAGCACACTGACTTCACATCGCAGCGTCATTACCTCTGAGCATCGTGGTAGATGTAGTTCATTGTTTTTGGCACAGGACAAAGTTCGAAAAGTTTCTTGGCTCAATACCATAATTTTCAAAGCGTATCCCTAGACACGTGTTTCTGGATTTCTCCGTCATCAGTAGGGAAAAAATAGTAGGTTGCTGGACATGCTGCCGCTTAATTTTCTCAGGCACAATTCCACTCTGGGGATGCAGGCGCTCCCAAGCTCGTCAGCTCAAGCGGCTCGAGGGAGCCTTTTAAATTATGAAAAAGCGGGTGGGAGCACACTGACTTCACATCGCAGCGTCATTACCTCTGAGCATCGTGGTAGATGTAGTTCATTGTTTTTGGCACAGGACAAAGTTCGAAAAGTTTCTTGGCTCAATGCCATAATTTTCAAAGCATATCCCTAGACACGTGTTTCTGGATTTCTCCGTCATCAGTATGGAAAAAATAGTAGGTTGCTGGACATGCTGCCGCTTAATTTTCTCAGGCACAATTCCACTCTGGGCATGCAGGCGCTCCCAAGCTCGTCAGCTCAAGCGGCTCGAGGGAGCCTTTTAAATTATGAAAAAGGGGGTGGGAGCACACTGACTTCACATCGCAGCGTCATTACCTCTGAGCATCGTGGTAGATGTAGTTCATTGTTTTTGGCACAGGACAAAGTTCGAAAAGTTTCTTGGCTCAATACCATAATTTTCAAAGCGTATCCCTAGACACGTGTTTCTGGATTTCTCCGTCATCAGTAGGGAAAAAATAGTAGGTTGCTGGACATGCTGCCGCTTAATTTTCTCAGGCACAATTCCACTCTGGGCATGCAGGCGCTCCCAAGCTCGTCAGCTCAAGCGGCTCGAGGGAGCCTTTTAAATTATGAAAAAGGGGGTGGGAGCACACTGACTTCACATCGCAGCATCATTACCTCTGAGCATCGTGGTAGATGTAGTTCATTGTTTTTGGCACAGGACAAAGTTCGAAAAGTTTCTTGGCTCAATACCATAATTTTCAAAGCGTATCCCTAGACACGTGTTTCTGGATTTCTCCGTCATCAGTAGGGAAAAAATAGTAGGTTGCTGGACATGCTGCCGCTTAATTTTCTCAGGCACAATTCCACTCTGGGCATGCAGGCGCTCCCAAGCTCGTCAGCTCAAGCGGCTCGAGGGAGCCTTTTAAATTATGAAAAAGGGGGTGGGAGCACACTGACTTCACATCGCAGCGTCATTACCTCTGAGCATCGTGGTAGATGTAGTTCATTGTTTTTGGCACAGAACAAAGTTCGAAAAGTTTCTTGGCTCAATACCATAATTTTCAAAGCGTATCCCTAGACACGTGTTTCTGGATCTCTCCGTCATCAGTAGGGAAAAAATAGTAGGTTGCTGGACATGCTGCCGCTTAATTTTCTCAGGCACAATTCCAGTCTGGGCATGCAGGCGCTCCCAAGCTCGTCAGCTCAAGCGGCTCGAGGGAGCCTTTTAAATTATGAAAAAGGGGGTGGGAGCACACTGACTTCACATCGCAGCGTCATTACCTCTGAGCATCGTGGTAGATGTAGTTCATTGTTTTTGGCACAGGACAAAGTTCAAAAAGTTTCTTGGCTCAATACCATAATTTTCAAAGCGTATCCCTAGACACGTGTTTCTGGATTTCTCCGTCATCAGTAGGGAAAAAATAGTAGGTTGCTAGACAGGCTGCCGCTTAATTTTCTCAGGCACAATTCCACTCTGGGCATGCAGGCGCTCCCAAGCTCGTCAGCTCAAGCGGCTCGAGGGAGCCTTTTAAATTATGAAAAAGCGGGTGGGAGCACACTGACTTCACATCGCAGCGTCATTACCTCTGAGCATCGTGGTAGATGTAGTTCATTGTTTTTGGCACAGGACAAAGTTCGAAAAGTTTCTTGGCTCAATGCCATAATTTTCGAAGCATATCCCTAGACACGTGTTTCTGGATTTCTCCGTCATCAGTATGGAAAAAATAGTAGGTTGCTGGACATGCTGCCGCTTAATTTTCTCAGGCACAATTCCACTCTGGGCATGCAGGCGCTCCCAAGCTCGTCAGCTCAAGCGGCTCGAGGGAGCCTTTTAAATTATGAAAAAGGGGGTGGGAGCACACTGACTTCACATCGCAGCGTCATTACCTCTGAGCATCGTGGTAGATGTAGTTCATTGTTTTTGGCACAGGACAAAGTTCGAAAAGTTTCTTGGCTCAATACCATAATTTTCAAAGCGTATCCCTAGACACGTGTTTCTGGATTTCTCCGTCATCAGTAGGGAAAAAATAGTAGGTTGCTGGACATGCTGCCGCTTAATTTTCTCAGGCACAATTCCACTCTGGGCATGCAGGCGCTCCCAAGCTCGTCAGCTCAAGCGGCTCGAGGGAGCCTTTTAAATTATGAAAAAGGGGGTGGGAGCACACTGACTTCACATCGCAGCATCATTACCTCTGAGCATCGTGGTAGATGTAGTTCATTGTTTTTGGCACAGGACAAAGTTCGAAAAGTTTCTTGGCTCAATACCATAATTTTCAAAGCGTATCCCTAGACACGTGTTTCTGGATCACTCCGTCATCAGTAGGGAAAAAATAGTAGGTTGCTGGACATGCTGCCGCTTAATTTTCTCAGGCACAATTCCACTCTGGGCATGCAGGCGCTCCCAAGCTCGTCAGCTCAAGCGGCTCGAGGGAGCCTTTTAAATTATAAATAAAGGGGGTGGGAGCACACTGACTTCACATCGCAGCGTCATTACCTCTGAGCATCGTGGTAGATGTAGTTCATTGTTTTTGGCACAGGACAAAGTTCGAAAAGTTTCTTGGCTCAATACCATAATTTTCAAAGCGTATCCCTAGACACGTGTTTCTGGATTTCTCCGTCATCAGTAGGGAAAAAATAGTAGGTTGCTGGACATGCTGCCGCTTAATTTTCTCAGGCACAATTCCACTCTGGGCATGCAGGCGCTCCCAAGCTCGTCAGCTCAAGCGGCTCGAGGGAGCCTTTTAAATTATGAAAAAGGGGGTGGGAGCACACTGACTTCACATCGCAGCGTCATTACCTCTGAGCATCGTGGTAGATGTAGTTCATTGTTTTTGGCACAGAACAAAGTTCGAAAAGTTTCTTGGCTCAATACCATAATTTTCAAAGCGTATCCCTAGACACGTGTTTCTGGATTTCTCCGTCATCAGTAGGCAAAAAATAGTAGGTTGCTGGACATGCTGCCGCTTAATTTTCTCAGGCACAATTCCACTCTGGGCATGCAGGCGCTCCCAAGCTCGTCAGCTCAAGCGGCTCGAGGGAGCCTTTTAAATTATGAAAAAGGGGATGGGAGCACACTGACTTCACATCGCAGCGTCATTACCTCTGAGCATCGTGGTAGATGTAGTTCATTGTTTTTGGCACAGGACAAAGTTCGAAAAGTTTCTTGGCTCAATACCATAATTTTCAAAGCGTATCCCTAGACACGTGTTTCTGGATTTCTCCGTCATCAGTAGGGAAAAAATAGTAGGTTGCTGGACATGCTGCCGCTTAATTTTCTCAGGCACAATTCCACTCTGGGCATGCAGGCGCTCCCAAGCTCGTCAGCTCAAGCGGCTCGAGGGAGCCTTTTAAATTATGAAAAAAGGGGTGGGAGCACACTGACTTCACATCGCAGCGTCATTACCTCTGAGCATCGTGGTAGATGTAGTTCATTGTTTTTGGCACAGGACAAAGTTCGAAAAGTTTCTTGGCTCAATACCATAATTTTCAAAGCGTATCCCTAGACACGTGTTTCTGGATTTCTCCGTCATCAGTAGGGAAAAAATAGTAGGTTGCCGGACATGCTGCCGCTTAATTTTCTCAGGCACAATTCCACTCTGGGCATGCAGGCGCTCCCAAGCTCGTCAGCTCAAGCGGCTCGAGGGAGCCTTTTAAATTATGAAAAAGGGGGTGGGAGCACACTGACTTCACATCGCAGCGTCATTACCTCTGAGCATCGTGGTAGATGTAGTTCATTGTTTTTGGCACAGGACAAAGTTCGAAAAGTTTCTTGGCTCAATACCATAATTTTCAAAGCGTATCCCTAGACACGTGTTTCTGGATTTCTCCGTCATCAGTAGGGAAAAAATAGTAGGTTGCTGGACATGCTGCCGCTTAATTTTCTCAGGCACAATTCCACTCTGGGCATGCAGGCGCTCCCAAGCTCGTCAGCTCAAGCGGCTCGAGGGAGCCTTTTAAATTATGAAAAAGGGGATGGGAGCACACTGACTTCACATCGCAGCGTCATTACCTCTGAGCATCGTGGTAGATGTAGTTCATTGTTTTTGGCACAGGACAAAGTTCGAAAAGTTTCTTGGCTCAATACCATAATTTTCAAAGCGTATCCCTAGACACGTGTTTCTGGATTTCTCCGTCATCAGTAGGGAAAAAATAGTAGGTTGCTGGACATGCTGCCGCTTAATTTTCTCAGGCACAATTCCACTCTGGGCATGCAGGCGCTCCCAAGCTCGTCAGCTCAAGTGGCTCGAGGGAGCCTTTTAAATTATGAAAAAAGGGGTGGGAGCACACTGACTTCACATCGCAGCGTCATTACCTCTGAGCATCGTGGTAGATGTAGTTAATTGTTTTTGGCACAGGACAAAGTTCGAAAAGTTTCTTGGCTTAATACCATAATTTTCAAAGCGTATCCCTAGACACGTGTTTCTGGATTTCTCCGTCATCAGTAGGGAAAAAATAGTAGGTTGCCGGACATGCTGCCGCTTAATTTTCTCAGGCACAATTCCACTCTGGGCATGCAGGCGCTCCCAAGCTCGTCAGCTCAAGCGGCTCGAGGGAGCCTTTTAAATTATGAAAAAGGGGGTGGGAGCACACTGACTTCACATCGCAGCGTCATTACCTCTGAGCATCGTGGTAGATGTAGTTCATTGTTTTTGGCACAGGACAAAGTTCGAAAAGTTTCTTGGCTCAATACCATAATTTTCAAAGCGTATCCCTAGACACGTGTTTCTGGATTTCTCCGTCATCAGTAGGGAAAAAATAGTAGGTTGCTGGACATGCTGCCGCTTAATTTTCTCAGGCACAATTCCACTCTGGGCATGCAGGCGCTCCCAAGCTCGTCAGCTCAAGCGGCTCGAGGGAGCCTTTTAAATTATGAAAAAGCGGGTGGGAGCACACTGACTTCACATCGCAGCGTCATTACCTCTGAGCATCGTGGTAGATGTAGTTCATTGTTTTTGGCACAGGACAAAGTTCGAAAAGTTTCTTGGCTCAATACCATAATTTTCAAAGCGTATCCCTAGACACGTGTTTCTGGATTTCTCCGTCATCAGTAGGGAAAAAATAGTAGGTTGCTGGACATGCTGCCGCTTAATTTTCTCAGGCACAATTCCACTCTGGGCATGCAGGCGCTCCCAAGCTCGTCAGCTCAAGCGGCTCAAGGGAGCGTTTTAAATTATGAAAAAGGGGGTGGGAGCACACTGACTTCACATCGCAGCGTCATTACCTCTGAGCATCGTGGTAGATGTAGTTCATTGTTTTTGGCACAGGACAAAGTTCGAAAAGTTTCTTGGCTCAATACCATAATTTTCAAAGCGTATCCCTAGACACGTGTTTCTGGATTTCTCCGTCATCAGTAGGGAAAAAATAGTAGGTTGCTGGACATGCTGCCGCTTAATTTTCTCAGGCACAATTCCACTCTGGGCATGCAGGCGCTCCCAAGCTCGTCAGCTCAAGCGGCTCGAAGGAGCCTTTTAAATTATGAAAAAGCGGGTGGGAGCACACTGACTTCACATCGCAGCGTCATTACCTCTGAGCATCGTGGTAGATGTAGTTCATTGTTTTTGGCACAGGACAAAGTTCGAAAAGTTTCTTGGCTCAATGCCATAATTTTCAAAGCATATCCCTAGACACGTGTTTCTGGATTTCTCCGTCATCAGTATGGAAAAAATAGTAGGTTGCTGGACATGCTGCCGCTTAATTTTCTCAGGCACAATTCCACTCTGGGCATGCAGGCGCTCCCAAGCTCGTCAGCTCAAGCGGCTCGAGGGAGCCTTTTAAATTATGAAAAAGGGGGTGGGAGCACACTGACTTCACATTGCAGCGTCATTACCTCTGAGCATCGTGGTAGATGTAGTTCATTGTTTTTGGCACAGGACAAAGTTCGAAAAGTTTCTTGGCTCAATACCATAATTTTCAAAGCGTATCCCTAGACACGTGTTTCTGGATTTCTCCGTCATCAGTAGGGAAAAAATAGTAGGTTGCTGGACATGCTGCCGCTTAATTTTCTCAGGCACAATTCCACTCTGGGCATGCAGGCGCTCCCAAGCTCGTCAGCTCAAGCGGCTCGAGGGAGCCTTTTAAATTATGAAAAAGGGGGTGGGAGCACACTGACTTCACATCGCAGCATCATTACCTCTGAGCATCGTGGTAGATGTAGTTCATTGTTTTTGGCACAGGACAAAGTTCGAAAAGTTTCTTGGCTCAATACCATAATTTTCAAAGCGTATCCCTAGACACGTGTTTCTGGATCACTCCGTCATCAGTAGGGAAAAAATAGTAGGTTGCTGGACATGCTGCCGCTTAATTTTCTCAGGCACAATTCCACTCTGGGCATGCAGGCGCTCCCAAGCTCGTCAGCTCAAGCGGCTCGAGGGAGCCTTTTAAATTATAAATAAAGGGGGTGGGAGCACACTGACTTCACATCGCAGCGTCATTACCTCTGAGCATCGTGGTAGATGTAGTTCATTGTTTTTGGCACAGGACAAAGTTCGAAAAGTTTCTTGGCTCAATACCATAATTTTCAAAGCGTATCCCTAGACACGTGTTTCTGGATTTCTCCGTCATCAGTAGGGAAAAAATAGTAGGTTGCTGGACATGCTGCCGCTTAATTTTCTCAGGCACAATTCCACTCTGGGCATGCAGGCGCTCCCAAGCTCGTCAGCTCAAGCGGCTCGAGGGAGCCTTTTAAATTATGAAAAAGGGGGTGGGAGCACACTGACTTCACATCGCAGCGTCATTACCTCTGAGCATCGTGGTAGATGTAGTTCATTGTTTTTGGCACAGAACAAAGTTCGAAAAGTTTCTTGGCTCAATACCATAATTTTCAAAGCGTATCCCTAGACACGTGTTTCTGGATTTCTCCGTCATCAGTAGGCAAAAAATAGTAGGTTGCTGGACATGCTGCCGCTTAATTTTCTCAGGCACAATTCCACTCTGGGCATGCAGGCGCTCCCAAGCTCGTCAGCTCAAGCGGCTCGAGGGAGCCTTTTAAATTATGAAAAAGGGGATGGGAGCACACTGACTTCACATCGCAGCGTCATTACCTCTGAGCATCGTGGTAGATGTAGTTCATTGTTTTTGGCACAGGACAAAGTTCGAAAAGTTTCTTGGCTCAATACCATAATTTTCAAAGCGTATCCCTAGACACGTGTTTCTGGATTTCTCCGTCATCAGTAGGGAAAAAATAGTAGGTTGCTGGACATGCTGCCGCTTAATTTTCTCAGGCACAATTCCACTCTGGGCATGCAAGCGCTCCCAAGCTCGTCAGCTCAAGCGGCTCGAGGGAGCCTTTTAAATTATGAAAAAAGGGGTGGGAGCACACTGACTTCACATCGCAGCGTCATTACCTCTGAGCATCGTGGTAGATGTAGTTCATTGTTTTTGGCACAGGACAAAGTTCGAAAAGTTTCTTGGCTCAATACCATAATTTTCAAAGCGTATCCCTAGACACGTGTTTCTGGATTTCTCCGTCATCAGTAGGGAAAAAATAGTAGGTTGCCGGACATGCTGCCGCTTAATTTTCTCAGGCACAATTCCACTCTGGGCATGCAGGCGCTCCCAAGCTCGTCAGCTCAAGCGGCTCGAGGGAGCCTTTTAAATTATGAAAAAGGGGGTGGGAGCACACTGACTTCACATCGCAGCGTCATTACCTCTGAGCATCGTGGTAGATGTAGTTCATTGTTTTTGGCACAGGACAAAGTTCGAAAAGTTTCTTGGCTCAATACCATAATTTTCAAAGCGTATCCCTAGACACGTGTTTCTGGATTTCTCCGTCATCAGTAGGGAAAAAATAGTAGGTTGCTGGACATGCTGCCGCTTAATTTTCTCAGGCACAATTCCACTCTGGGCATGCAGGCGCTCCCAAGCTCGTCAGCTCAAGCGGCTCGAGGGAGCCTTTTAAATTATGAAAAAGGGGATGGGAGCACACTGACTTCACATCGCAGCGTCATTACCTCTGAGCATCGTGGTAGATGTAGTTCATTGTTTTTGGCACAGGACAAAGTTCGAAAAGTTTCTTGGCTCAATACCATAATTTTCAAAGCGTATCCCTAGACACGTGTTTCTGGATTTCTCCGTCATCAGTAGGGAAAAAATAGTAGGTTGCTGGACATGCTGCCGCTTAATTTTCTCAGGCACAATTCCACTCTGGGCATGCAGGCGCTCCCAAGCTCGTCAGCTCAAGCGGCTCGAGGGAGCCTTTTAAATTATGAAAAAAGGGGTGGGAGCACACTGACTTCACATCGCAGCGTCATTACCTCTGAGCATCGTGGTAGATGTAGTTAATTGTTTTTGGCACAGGACAAAGTTCGAAAAGTTTCTTGGCTTAATACCATAATTTTCAAAGCGTATCCCTAGACACGTGTTTCTGGATTTCTCCGTCATCAGTAGGGAAAAAATAGTAGGTTGCCGGACATGCTGCCGCTTAATTTTCTCAGGCACAATTCCACTCTGGGCATGCAGGCGCTCCCAAGCTCGTCAGCTCAAGCGGCTCGAGGGAGCCTTTTAAATTATGAAAAAGGGGGTGGGAGCACACTGACTTCACATCGCAGCGTCATTACCTCTGAGCATCGTGGTAGATGTAGTTCATTGTTTTTGGCACAGGACAAAGTTCGAAAAGTTTCTTGGCTCAATACCATAATTTTCAAAGCGTATCCCTAGACACGTGTTTCTGGATTTCTCCGTCATCAGTAGGGAAAAAATAGTAGGTTGCTGGACATGCTGCCGCTTAATTTTCTCAGGCACAATTCCACTCTGGGCATGCAGGCGCTCCCAAGCTCGTCAGCTCAAGCGGCTCGAGGGAGCCTTTTAAATTATGAAAAAGCGGGTGGGAGCACACTGACTTCACATCGCAGCGTCATTACCTCTGAGCATCGTGGTAGATGTAGTTCATTGTTTTTGGCACAGGACAAAGTTCGAAAAGTTTCTTGGCTCAATACCATAATTTTCAAAGCGTATCCCTAGACACGTGTTTCTGGATTTCTCCGTCATCAGTAGGGAAAAAATAGTAGGTTGCTGGACATGCTGCCGCTTAATTTTCTCAGGCACAATTCCACTCTGGGCATGCAGGCGCTCCCAAGCTCGTCAGCTCAAGCGGCTCGAGGGAGCGTTTTAAATTATGAAAAAGGGGGTGGGAGCACACTGACTTCACATCGCAGCGTCATTACCTCTGAGCATCGTGGTAGATGTAGTTCATTGTTTTTGGCACAGGACAAAGTTCGAAAAGTTTCTTGGCTCAATACCAGAATTTTCAAAGCGTATCCCTAGACAAGTGTTTCTGGATCTCTCCGTCATCAGTAGGGAAAAAATAGTAGGTTGCTGGACATGCTGCTGCTTAATTTTCTCAGGCACAATTCCAGTCTGGGCATGCAGGCGCTCCCAAGCTCGTCAGCTCAAGCGGCTCGAGGGAGCCTTTTAAATTATGAAAAAGGGGGTGGGAGCACACTGACTTCACATCGCAGCGTCATTACCTCTGAGCATCGTGGTAGATGTAGTTCATTGTTTTTGGCACAGGACAAAGTTCGAAAAGTTTCTTGGCTCAATACCATAATTTTCAAAGCGTATCCCTAGACACGTGTTTCTGGATTTCTCCGTCATCAGTAGGGAAAAAATAGTAGGTTGCTGGACATGCTGCCGCTTAATTTTCTCAGGCACAATTCCACTCTGGGCATGCAGGCGCTCCCAAGCTCGTCAGCTCAAGCGGCTCGAGGGAGCCTTTTAAATTATGAAAAAGGGGGTGGGAGCACACTGACTTCACATCGCAGCGTCATTACCTCTGAGCATCGTGGTAGATGTAGTTCATTGTTTTTGGCACAGGACAAAGTTCGAAAAGTTTCTTGGCTCAATACCATAATTTTCAAAACGTATCCCTAGACAAAAGTTTCTGGATTTCTCCGTCATCAGTAGGGAAAAAATAGTAGGTTGCTGGACATGCTGCCGCTTAATTTTCTCAGGCACAATTCCACTCTGGGCATGCAGGCGCTCCCAAGCTCGTCAGCTCAAGCGGCTCGAGGGAGCCTTTTAAATTATGAAAAAGGGGGTGGGAGCACACTGACTTCACATCGCAGCGTCATTACCTCTGAGCATCGTGGTAGATGTAGTTCATTGTTTTTGGCACAGGACAAAGTTCGAAAAGTTTCTTGGCTCAATACCATAATTTTCAAAGCGTATCCCTAGACACGTGTTTCTGGATCTCTCCGTCATCAGTAGGGAAAAAATAGTAGGTTGCTGGACATGCTGCCGCTTAATTTTCTCAGGCACAATTCCACTCTGGGCATGCAGGCGCTCCCAAGCTCGTCAGCTCAAGCGGCTCGAGGGAGCCTTTTAAATTATGAAAAAGGGGGTGGGAGCACACTGACTTCACATCGCAGCGTCATTACCTCTGAGCATCGTGGTAGATGTAGTTCATTGTTTTTGGCACAGGACAAAGTTCGAAAAGTTTCTTGGCTCAATACCATAATTTTCAAAGCGTATCCCTAGACAGGTGTTTCTGGATTTCTCCGTCATCAGTAGGGAAAAAATAGTAGGTTGCTGGACATGCTGCCGCTTAATTTTCTCAGGCACAATTCCACTCTGGGCATGCAGGCGCTCCCAAGCTCGTCAGCTCAAGCGGCTCGAGGGAGCCTTTTAAATTATGAAAAAGGGGGTGGGAGCACACTGACTTCACATCGCAGCGTCATTACCTCTGAGCATCTTGGTAGATGTAGTTCATTGTTTTTGGCACAGGACAAAGTTCGAAAAGTTTCTTGGCTCAATACCATAATTTTCAAAGCGTATCCCTAGACACGTGTTTCTGGATTTCTCCGTCATCAGTAGGGAAAAAATAGTAGGTTGCTGGACATGCTGCCGCTTAATTTTCTCAGGCACAATTCCACTCTGGGCATGCAGGCGCTCCCAAGCTCGTCAGCTCAAGTGGCTCGAGGGAGCCTTTTAAATTATGAAAAAGGGGGTGGGAGCACACTGACTTCACATCGCAGCGTCATTACCTCTGAGCATCGTGGTAGATGTAGTTCATTGTTTTTGGCACAGGACAACGTTCGAAAAGTTTCTTGGCTCAATACCATAATTTTCAAAGCGTATCCCTAGACACGTGTTTCTGGATTTCTCCGTCATCAGTAGGGAAAAAATAGTAGGTTGCTGGACATGCTGCCGCTTAATTTTCTCAGGCACAATTCCACTCTGGGCATGCAGGCGCTCCCAAGCTCGTCAGCTCAAGCGGCTCGAGGGAGCCTTTTAAATTATGAAAAAGGGGGTGGGAGCACACTGACTTCACATCGCAGCGTCATTACCTCTGAGCATCGTGGTAGATGTAGTTCATTGTTTTTGGCACAGGACAAAGTTCGAAAAGTTTCTTGGCTCAATACCATAATTTTCAAAGCGTATCCCTAGACACGTGTTTCTGGATCTCTCCGTCATCAGTAGGGAAAAAATAGTAGGTTGCTGGACATGCTGCCGCTTAATTTTCTCAGGCACAATTCCACTCTGGGCATGCAGGCGCTCCCAAGCTCGTCAGCTCAAGCGGCTCGAGGGAGCCTTTTAAATTATGAAAAAGGGGGTGGGAGCACACTGACTTCACATCGCAGCGTCATTACCTCTGAGCATCGTGGTAGATGTAGTTCATTGTTTTTGGCACAGGACAAAGTTCGAAAAGTTTCTTGGCTCAATACCATAATTTTCAAAGCGTATCCCTAGACACGTGTTTCTGGATTTCTCCGTCATCAGTAGGGAAAAAATAGTAGGTTGCTGGACATGCTGCCGCTTAATTTTCTCAGGCACAATTCCACTCTGGGCATGCAGGCGCTCCCAAGCTCGTCAGCTCAAGCGGCTCGAGGGAGCCTTTTAAATTATGAAAAAGCGGGTGGGAGCACACTGACTTCACATCGCAGCGTCATTACCTCTGAGCATCGTGGTAGATGTAGTTCATTGTTTTTGGCACAGGACAAAGTTCGAAAAGTTTCTTGGCTCAATACCATAATTTTCAAAGCGTATCCCTAGACACGTGTTTCTGGATTTCTCCGTCATCAGTAGGGAAAAAATAGTAGGTTGCTGGACATGCTGCGGCTTAATTTTCTCAGGCACAATTCCACTCTGGGCATGCAGGCGCTCCCAAGCTCGTCAGCTCAAGCGGCTCGAGGGAGCCTTTTAAATTATGAAAAAGGGGGTGGGAGCACACTGACTTCACATCGCAGCGTCATTACCTCTGAGCATCGTGGTAGATGTAGTTCATTGTTTTTGGCACAGGACAAAGTTCGAAAAGTTTCTTGGCTCAATACCATAATTTTCAAAGCGTATCCCTAGACACCTGTTTCTGGATCTCTCCGTCATCAGTAGGGAAAAAATAGTAGGTTGCTGGACATGCTGCCGCTTAATTTTCTCAGGCACAATTCCACTCTGGGCATGCAGGCGCTCCCAAGCTCGTCAGCTCAAGCGGCTCGAGGGAGCCTTTTAAATTATGAAAAAGGGGGTGGGAGCACACTGACTTCACATTGCAGCGTCATTACCTCTGAGCATCGTGGTAGATGTAGTTCATTGTTTTTGGCACAGGACAAAGTTCGAAAAGTTTCTTGGCTCAATACCATAATTTTCAAAGCGTATCCCTAGACACGTGTTTCTGGATTTCTCCGTCATCAGTAGGGAAAAAATAGTAGGTTGCTGGACATGCTGCCACTTAATTTTCTCAGGCACAATTCCACTCTGGGCATGCAGGCGCTCCCAAGCTCGTCAGCTCAAGCGGCTCGAGGGAGCCTTTTAAATTATGAAAAAGGGTGTGGGAGCACACTGACTTCACATCGCAGCGTCATTACCTCTGAGCATCGTGGTAGATGTAGTTCATTGTTTTTGGCACAGGACAAAGTTCGAAAAGTTTCTTGGCTCAATACCATAATTTTAAAAGCATATCCCTAGACACGTGTTTCTGGATTTCTCCGTCATCAGTAGGGAAAAAATAGTAGGTTGCTGGACATGCTGCCGCTTAATTTTCTCAGGCACAATTCCACTCTGGGCATGCAGGCGCTCCCAAGCTCGTCAGCTCAAGCGGCTCGAGGGAGCCTTTTAAATTATGAAAAAGGGGGTGGGAGCACACTGACTTCACATCGCAGCGTCATTACCTCTGAGCATCGTGGTAGATGTAGTTCATTGTTTTTGGCACAGGACAAAGTTCGAAAAGTTTCTTGGCTCAATACCATAATTTTCAAAGCGTATCCCTAGACACGTGTTTCTGGATTTCTCCGTCATCAGTAGGGAAAAAATAGTAGGTTGCTGGACATGCTGCCGCTTAATTTTCTGAGGCACAATTCCACTCTGGGCATGCAGGCGCTCCCAAGCTCGTCAGCTCAAGTGGCTCGAGGGAGCCTTTTAAATTATGAAAAAGGGGGTGGGAGCACACTGACTTCACATCGCAGCGTCATTACCTCTGAGCATCGTGGTAGATGTAGTTCATTGTTTTTGGCACAGGACAACGTTCGAAAAGTTTCTTGGCTCAATACCATAATTTTCAAAGCGTATCCCTAGACACGTGTTTCTGGATTTCTCCGTCATCAGTAGGGAAAAAATAGTAGGTTGCTGGACATGCTGCCGCTTAATTTTCTCAGGCACAATTCCACTCTGGGCATGCAGGCGCTCCCAAGCTCGTCAGCTCAAGCGGCTCGAGGGAGCCTTTTAAATTATGAAAAAGAGGGTGGGAGCACACTGACTTCACATCGCAGCGTCATTACCTCTGAGCATCGTGGTAGATGTAGTTCATTGTTTTTGGCACAGGACAAAGTTCGAAAAGTTTCTTGGCTCAATACCATAATTTTCAAAGCGTATCCCTAGACACGTGTTTCTGGATTTCTCCGTCATCAGTAGGGAAAAAATAGTAGGTTGCTGGACATGCTGCCGCTTAATTTTCTCAGGCACAATTCCACTCTGGGCATGCAGGCGCTCCCAAGCTCGTCAGCTCAAGCGGCTCGAGGGAGCCTTTTAAATTATGAAAAAGGGGGTGGGAGCACACTGACTTCACATCGCAGCGTCATTACCTCTGAGCATCGTGGTAGATGTAGTTCATTGTTTTTGGCACAGGACAAAGTTCGAAAAGTTTCTTGGCTCAATACCATAATTTTCAAAGCATATCCCTAGACACGTGTTTCTGGATTTCTCCGTCATCAGTAGGGAAAAAATAGTAGGTTGCTGGACATGCTGCCGCTTATTTTTCTCAGGCACAATTCCACTCTGGGCATGCAGGCGCTCCCAAGCTCGTCAGCTCAAGCGGCTCGAGGGAGCCTTTTAAATTATGAAAAAGGGGGTGGGAGCACACTGACTTCACATCGCAGCGTCATTACCTCTGAGCATCGTGGTAGATGTAGTTCATTGTTTTTGGCACAGGACAAAGTTCGAAAAGTTTCTTGGCTCAATACCATAATTTTCAAAGCGTATCCCTAGACACGTGTTTCTGAATCTCTCCGTCATCAGTAGGGAAAAAATAGTAGGTTGCTGGACATGCTGCCGCTTAATTTTCTCAGGCACAATTCCACTCTGGGCATGCAGGCGCTCCCAAGCTCGTCAGCTCAAGCGGCTCGAGGGAGCCTTTTAAATTATGAAAAAGGGGGTGGGAGCACACTGACTTCACATCGCAGCATCATTACCTCTGAGCATCGTGGTAGATGTAGTTCATTGTTTTTGGCACAGGACAAAGTTCGAAAAGTTTCTTGGCTCAATACCATAATTTTCAAAGCGTATCCCTAGACACGTGTTTCTGGATCACTCCGTCATCAGTAGGGAAAAAATAGTAGGTTGCTGGACATGCTGCCGCTTAATTTTCTCAGGCACAATTCCACTCTGGGCATGCAGGCGCTCCCAAGCTCGTCAGCTCAAGCGGCTCGAGGGAGCCTTTTAAATTATAAATAAAAGGAGTGGGAGCACACTGACTTCACATCGCAGCGTCATTACCTCTGAGCATCGTGGTAGATGTAGTTCATTGTTTTTGGCACAGGACAAAGTTCGAAAAGTTTCTTGGCTCAATACCATAATTTTCAAAGCGTATCCCTAGACACGTGTTTCTGGATTTCTCCGTCATCAGTAGGGAAAAAATAGTAGGTTGCTGGACATGCTGCCGCTTAATTTTCTCAGGCACAATTCCACTCTGGGCATGCAGGCGCTCCCAAGCTCGTCAGCTCAAGCGGCTCGAGGGAGCCTTTTAAATTATGAAAAAGGGGGTGGGAGCACACTGACTTCACATCGCAGCGTCATTACCTCTGAGCATCGTGGTAGATGTAGTTCATTGTTTTTGGCACAGGACAAAGTTCGAAAAGTTTCTTGGCTCAATACCATAATTTTCAAAGCGTATCCCTAGACACGTGTTTCTGGATTTCTCCGTCATCAGTAGGGAAAAAATAGTAGGTTGCTGGACATGCTGCCGCTTAATTTTCTCAGGCACAATTCCACTCTGGGCATGCAGGCGCTCCCAAGCTCGTCAGCTCAAGCGGCTCGAGGGAGCCTTTTAAATTATGAAAAAGGGGATGGGAGCACACTGACTTCACATCGCAGCGTCATTACCTCTGAGCATCGTGGTAGATGTAGTTCATTGTTTTTGGCACAGGACAAAGTTCGAAAAGTTTCTTGGCTCAATACCATAATTTTCAAAGCGTATCCCTAGACACGTGTTTCTGGATTTCTCCGTCATCAGTAGGGAAAAAATAGTAGGTTGCTGGACATGCTGCCGCTTAATTTTCTCAGGCACAATTCCACTCTGGGCATGCAGGCGCTCCCAAGCTCGTCAGCTCAAGCGGCTCGAGGGAGCCTTTTAAATTATGAAAAAAGGGGTGGGAGCACACTGACTTCACATCGCAGCGTCATTACCTCTGAGCATCGTGGTAGATGTAGTTCATTGTTTTTGGCACAGGACAAAGTTCGAAAAGTTTCTTGGCTTAATACCATAATTTTCAAAGCGTATCCCTAGACACGTGTTTCTGGATTTCTCCGTCATCAGTAGGGAAAAAATAGTAGGTTGCCGGACATGCTGCCGCTTAATTTTCTCAGGCACAATTCCACTCTGGGCATGCAGGCGCTCCCAAGCTCGTCAGCTCAAGCGGCTCGAGGGAGCCTTTTAAATTATGAAAAAGGGGGTGGGAGCACACTGACTTCACATCGCAGCGTCATTACCTCTGAGCATCGTGGTAGATGTAGTTCATTGTTTTTGGCACAGGACAAAGTTCGAAAAGTTTCTTGGCTCAATACCATAATTTTCAAAGCGTATCCCTAGACACGTGTTTCTGGATTTCTCCGTCATCAGTAGGGAAAAAATAGTAGGTTGCTGGACATGCTGCCGCTTAATTTTCTCAGGCACAATTCCACTCTGGGCATGCAGGCGCTCCCAAGCTCGTCAGCTCAAGCGGCTCGAGGGAGCCTTTTAAATTATGAAAAAGCGGGTGGGAGCACACTGACTTCACATCGCAGCGTCATTACCTCTGAGCATCGTGGTAGTTTTTGGCACAGGACAAAGTTCGAAAAGTTTCTTGGCTCAATACCATAATTTTCAAAGCGTATCCCTAGACACGTGTTTCTGGATTTCTCCGTCATCAGTAGGGAAAAAATAGTAGGTTGCTGGACATGCTGCCGCTTAATTTTCTCAGGCACAATTCCACTCTGGGCATGCAGGCGCTCCCAAGCTCGTCAGCTCAAGCAGCTCGAGGGAGCCTTTTAAATTATGAAAAAGGGGGTGGGAGCACACTGACTTCACATTGCAGCGTCATTACCTCTGAGCATCGTGGTAGATGTAGTTCATTGTTTTTGGCACAGGACAAAGTTCGAAAAGTTTCTTGGCTCAATACCATAATTTTCAAAGCGTATCCCTAGACACGTGTTTCTGGATCTCTCCGTCATCAGTAGGGAAAAAATAGTAGGTTGCTGGACATGCTGCCGCTTAATTTTCTCAGGCACAACTCCACTCTGGGCATGCAGGTGCTCCCAAGCTCGTCAGCTCAAGCGGCTCGAGGGAGCCTTTTAAATTATGAAAAAGGGGGTGGGAGCACACTGACTTCACATTGCAGCGTCATTACCTCTGAGCATCGTGGTAGATGTAGTTCATTGTTTTTGGCACAGGACAAAGTTCGAAAAGTTTCTTGGCTCAATACCATAATTTTCAAAGCGTATCCATAGACACGTGTTTCTGGATTTCTCCGTCATCAGTAGGGAAAAAATAGTAGGTTGCTGGACATGCTGCCGCTTAATTTTCTCAGGCACAATTCCACTCTGGGCATGCAGGCGCTCCCAAGCTTGTCAGCTCAAGCGTCTCGAGGGAGCCTTTTAAATTATGAAAAAGGGTGTGGGAGCACACTGACTTCACATCGCAGCGTCATTACCTCTGAGCATCGTGGTAGATGTAGTTCATTGTTTTTGGCACAGGACAAAGTTCGAAAAGTTTCTTGGCTCAATACCATAATTTTCAAAGCATATCCCTAGACACGTGTTTCTGGATTTCTCCGTCATCAGTAGGGAAAAAATAGTAGGTTGCTGGACATGCTGCCGCTTAATTTTCTCAGGCACAATTCCACTCTGGGCATGCAGGCGCTCCCAAGCTCGTCAGCTCAAGCGGCTCGAGGGAGCCTTTTAAATTATGAAAAAGGGGGTGGGAGCACACTGACTTCACATCGCAGCGTCATTACCTCTGAGCATCGTGGTAGATGTAGTTCATTGTTTTTGGCACAGGACAAAGTTCGAAAAGTTTCTTGGCTCAATACCATAATTTTCAAAGCGTATCCCTAGACACGTGTTTCTGGATTTCTCCGTCATCAGTAGGGAAAAAATAGTAGGTTGCTGGACATGCTGCCGCTTAATTTTCTCAGGCACAATTCCACTCTGGGCATGCAGGCGCTCCCAAGCTCGTCAGCTCAAGCGGCTCGAGGGAGCCTTTTAAATTATGAAAAAGGGGGTGGGAGCACACTGACTTCACATTGCAGCGTCATTACCTCTGAGCATCGTGGTAGATGTAGTTCATTGTTTTTGGCACAGGACAAAGTTCGAAAAGTTTCTTGGCTCAATACCATAATTTTCAAAGCGTATCCCTAGACACGTGTTTCTGGATCTCTCCGTCATCAGTAGGGAAAAAATAGTAGGTTGCTGGACATGCTGCCGCTTAATTTTCTCAGGCACAATTCCACTCTGGGCATGCAGGCGCTCCCAAGCTCGTCAGCTCAAGCGGCTCGAGGGAGCCTTTAAAATTATGAAAAAGGGGGTGGGAGCACACTGACTTCACATTGCAGCGTCATTACCTCTGAGCATCGTGGTAGATGTAGTTCATTGTTTTTGGCACAGGACAAAGTTCGAAAAGTTTCTTGGCTCAATACCATAATTTTCAAAGCGTATCCCTAGACACGTGTTTCTGGATTTCTCCGTCATCAGTAGGGAAAAAATAGTAGGTTGCTGGACATGCTGCCGCTTAATTTTCTCAGGCACAATTCCACTCTGGGCATGCAGGCGCTCCCAAGCTCGTCAGCTCAAGCGGCTCGAGGGAGCCTTTTAAATTATGAAAAAGGGTGTGGGAGCACACTGACTTCACATCGCAGCGTCATTACCTCTGAGCATCGTGGTAGATGTAGTTCATTGTTTTTGGCACAGGACAAAGTTCGAAAAGTTTCTTGGCTCAATACCATAATTTTCAAAGCATATCCCTAGACACGTGTTTCTGGATTTCTCCGTCATCAGTAGGGAAAAAATAGTAGGTTGCTCGACATGCTGCCGCTTAATTTTCTCAGGCACAATTCCACTCTGGGCATGCAGGCGCTCCCAAGCTCGTCAGCTCAAGCGGCTCGAGGGAGCCTTTTAAATTATGAAAAAGGGGGTGGGAGCACACTGACTTCACATCGCAGCGTCATTACCTCTGAGCATCGTGGTAGATGTAGTTCATTGTTTTTGGCACAGGACAAAGTTCGAAAAGTTTCTTGGCTCAATACCATAATTTTCAAAGCGTATCCCTAGACACGTGTTTCTGGATTTCTCCGTCATCAGTAGGGAAAAAATAGTAGGTTGCTGGACATGCTGCCGCTTAATTTTCTCAGGCACAATTCCACTCTGGGCATGCAGGCGCTCCCAAGCTCGTCAGCTCAAGCGGCTCGAGGGAGCCTTTTAAATTATGAAAAAGGGGGTGGGAGCACACTGACTTCACATCGCAGCGTCATTACCTCTGAGCATCGTGGTAGATGTAGTTCATTGTTTTTGGCACAGGACAAAGTTCGAAAAGTTTCTTGGCTCAATACCATAATTTTCAAAGCATATCACTAGACACGTGTTTCTGGATTTCTCCGTCATCAGTAGGGAAAAAATAGTAGGTTGCTGGACATGCTGCCGCTTAATTTTCTCAGGCACAATTCCACTCTGGGCATGCAGGCGCTCCCAAGCTCGTCAGCTCAAGCGGCTCGAGGGAGCCTTTTAAATTATGAAAAAGGGGGTGGGAGCACACTGACTTCACATCGCAGCGTCATTACCTCTGAGCATCGTGGTAGATGTAGTTCATTGTTTTTGGCACAGGACAAAGTTCGAAAAGTTTCTTGGCTCAATACCATAATTTTCAAAGCGTATCCCTAGACACGTGTTTCTGGATCTCTCCGTCATCAGTAGGGAAAAAATAGTAGGTTGCTGGACATGCTGCCGCTTAATTTTCTCAGGCACAATTCCAGTCTGGGCATGCAGGCGCTCCCAAGCTCGTCAGCTCAAGCGGCTCGAGGGAGCCTTTTAAATTATGAAAAAGGGGGTGGGAGCACACTGACTTCACATCGCAGCGTCATTACCTCTGAGCATCGTGGTAGATGTAGTTCATTGTTTTTGGCACAGGACAAAGTTCGAAAAGTTTCTTGGCTCAATACCATAATTTTCAAAGCGTATCCCTAGACACGTGTTTCTGGATTTCTCCGTCATCAGTAGGGAAAAAATAGTAGGTTGCTGGACATGCTGCCGCTTAATTTTCTCAGGCACAATTCCACTCTGGGCATGCAGGCGCTCCCAAGCACGTCAGCTCAAGCGGCTCGAGGGAGCCTTTTAAATTATGAAAAAGCGGGTGGGAGCACACTGACTTCACATCGCAGCGTCATTACCTCTGAGCATCGTGGTAGATGTAGTTCATTGTTTTTGGCACAGGACAAAGTTCGAAAAGTTTCTTGGCTCAATACCATAATTTTCAAAGCATATCCCTAGACACGTGTTTCTGGATTTCTCCGTCATCAGTAGGGAAAAAATAATAGGTTGCTGGACATGCTGCCGCTTAATTTTCTCAGGCACAATTCCACTCTGGGCATGCAGGCGCTCCCAAGCTCGTCAGCTCAAGCGGCTCGAGGGAGCCTTTTAAATTATGAAAAAGGGGGTGGGAGCACACTGACTTCACATCGCAGCGTCATTACCTCTGAGCATCGTGGTAGATGTAGTTCATTGTTTTTGGCACAGGACAAAGTTCGAAAAGTTTCTTGGCTCAATACCATAATTTTCAAAGCGTATCCCTAGACACGTGTTTCTGGATTTCTCCGTCATCAGTAGGGAAAAAATAGTAGGTTGCTGGACATGCTGCCGCTTAATTTTCTCAGGCACAATTCCACTCTGGGCATGCAGGCGCTCCCAAGCTCGTCAGCTCAAGCGGCTCGAGGGAGCCTTTTAAATTATGAAAAAGGGGGTGGGAGCACACTGACTTCACATCGCAGCATCATTACCTCTGAGCATCGTGGTAGATGTAGTTCATTGTTTTTGGCACAGGACAAAGTTCGAAAAGTTTCTTGGCTCAATACCATAATTTTCAAAGCGTATCCCTAGACACGTGTTTCTGGATTACTCCGTCATCAGTAGGGAAAAAATAGTAGGTTGCTGGACATGCTGCCACTTAATATTCTCAGGCACAATTCCACTCTGGGCATGCAGGCGCTCCCAAGCTCGTCAGCTCAAGCGGCTCGAGGGAGCCTTTTAAATTATGAAAAAGGGGGTGGGAGCACACTGACTTCACATCGCAGCGTCATTACCTCTGAGCATCGTGGTAGATGTAGTTCATTGTTTATGGCACAGGACAAAGTTCGAAAAGTTTCTTGGCTCAATACCATAATTTTCAAAGCGTATCCCTAGACACGTGTTTCTGGATTTCTCCGTCATCAGTAGGGAAAAAATAGTAGGTTGCTGGACATGCTGCCGCTTAATTTTCTCAGGCACAATTCCACTCTGGGCATGCAGGCGCTCCCAAGCTCGTCAGCTCAAGCGGCTCGAGGGAGCCTTTTAAATTATGAAAAAGGGGGTGGGAGCACACTGACTTCACATCGCAGCGTCATTACCTCTGAGCATCGTGGTAGATGTAGTTCATTGTTTTTGGCACAGGACAAAGTTCGAAAAGTTTCTTGGCTCAATACCATAATTTTCAATGCGTATCCCTAGACACGTGTTTCTGGATTTCTCCGTCATCAGTAGGGAAAAAATAGTAGGTTGCTGGACATGCTGCCGCTTAATTTTCTCAGGCACAATTCCACTCTGGGCATGCAGGCGCTCCCAAGCTCGTCAGCTCAAGCGGCTCGAGGGAGCCTTTTAAATTATGAAAAAGGGGGTGGGAGCACACTGACTTCACATCGCAGCGTCATTACCTCTGAGCATCGTGGTAGATGTAGTTCATTGTTTTTGGCACAGGACAAAGTTCGAAAAGTTTCTTGGCTCAATACCATAATTTTCAAAGCGTATCCCTAGACACGTGTTTCTGGATTTCTCCGTCATCAGTAGGGAAAAAATAGTAGGTTGCTGGACATGCTGCCACTTAATTTTCTCAGGCACAATTCCACTCTGGGCATGCAGGCGCTCCCAAGCTCGTCAGCTCAAGCGGCTCGAGGGAGCCTTTTAAATTATGAAAAAGGGGGTGGGAGCACACTGACTTCACATCGCAGCGTCATTACCTCTGAGCATCGTGGTAGATGTAGTTCATTGTTTTTGGCACAGGACAAAGTTCGAAAAGTTTCTTGGCTCAATACCATAATTTTCAAAGCGTATCCCTAGACACGTGTTTCTGGATTTCTCCGTCATCAGTAGGGAAAAAATAGTAGGTTGCTGGACATGCTGCCGCTTAATTTTCTCAGGCACAATTCCACTCTGGGCATGCAGGCGCTCCCAAGCTCGTCAGCTCAAGCGGCTTGAGGGAGCCTTTTAAATTATGAAAAAGGGGGTGGGAGCACACTGACTTCACATCGCAGCGTCATTACCTCTGAGCATCGTGGTAGATGTAGTTCATTGTTTTTGGCACAGGACAAAGTTCGAAAAGTTTCTTGGCTCAATACCATAATTTTCAAAGCGTATCCCTAGACACGTGTTTCTGGATTTCTCCGTCATCAGTAGGGAAAAAATAGTAGGTTGCTGGACATGCTGCCGCTTAATTTTCTCAGGCACAATTCCACTCTGGGCATGCAGGCGCTCCCAAGCTCGTCAGCTCAAGCGGCTCGAGGCTTGGAAGTTCGGGCTGGACTGTTCCCATGAAGCACAGGGTCAGACTGATTTGCATATGGCCTTGTCTGAACTGGGGTGGTGGAGTGGGCTAAAGAACGGTGATGGATTAAACCCAGATCAGTTGACTGGGGGTGAGTAATTGCAATGTTCAACACTCCGTCCATCATTTCTTTTGTTTTTTGCTCTGTTCGCCATAAGTTGGCAAGGTATGCTCAGATGTGAGTCCCTTGCCCACTTTGCCACTGGATTCAAGCAAGCTTGGCTGAAGACGACTGAAATGCCAGAAACCGGTCCTAGGAAGCTTGTTTCCGGTCCAGGGAAGACATGGCTTGGCAGTTCAGGCTGGACTGTTCCCATGAGGCACAGGGTCAGACTGATTTGCATATGGCCATGTCTGAACTGGGGTGGCAGAGTGGGCTAAAGAACGGTGATGGATTAAACCCAGATCAGTTGACTGGGGTGAGTGCTTGCAATGTTCAACACTCCGTCCATCATTTCCTTTGGTTTTTGCACAGTTATTTTAAGCCACTATCTATTCACAAAAATCTACATTTTCAAAAAAAGCAGAAAGTCTGTTTTGCTATTGCTTCATGTATTGTTTTTTCTGTTGATTTCAGTGCTACCTGAAAGCGGTGGCATCCCTAAATGATTTCGTTTCTAGGCAGAACAAGTACTTCTAAACAGTACAAGGTTAATATATGAAAATGTGTTAAATAGAGCTGTTTTTCAATATTATACAAAGTCAGGGGCATATTTACAAGGGCCATATCTCTGCTTTTTTGGCTTTTAAAGCCAAAAAAGCGGGGATAAAAATATCGCCCTATTTACAAGAGGGTGCTAACATGCATTAGCGCATGTTAGCACCCTTTTACCCAAAGCATCTCTTTGCATCTCTAATGAGATGCAAAGTGAGCGTCACTGGGCAGCACAACCTTGTAAATATTGCTGATGTACACATCGCAATATTTACAAGGCTGCCCGCGCATTTTAGCAGCTGTTTTCCCCAAAAACTAACGTCTGCTAAAATGCAGACTTAGCTATACTTACCATTGGGGGTGGATTATGCTGATACGACCAAAGGGTCTTATCAGCAAGGTTATCGCTGTTTTCCATGGAACATCGCTGGTAAACCAGTGATGTTCCATGGAAAACATCGCTATCGCTGGGAAATTATTGCCATTGCGCTATGCGTTGTTAATACAACACTAGCATGGCGATAATTTCCTGCGATAGCCAGCGATAACATTTTTTTCGCTAAGAGCGGCCAGCGATAATTAGCGCTGCCGCTTGTTAATATGCCCCTCAGATTTTCACATGTACAAGATGATAGCCTTAATCGACAATAAATTACTTGGGGGCATATTATCAAGCACGGCGTTCAAATTAAAGCGGCGATAATGGGCTTGATAATATGCCGCAGAGAATTCCAATAGAAGCCCATGTTGACACCAGAACATGGGCTTCTATGGGAATTCTCAAGGGCATATTATCAAGCTCATTATCGCCGCTTTAGCTGCAGTTTTCTGACGCTAAAGCGGCGATAATTTTAACGCCGTTTCTTGATAATATGCCCCCACTTTCTTTATTCCAAGTTATCTCACTATTCCTGGTATTCCTGATTTCCGAAGTCTAAATAAGTTTGCACATGAATCAGTATTTCAGTATACAGAGCGTTACATGAGCAGTTTTACTTCACCCTGGATTTCAAGAGACACAGTAAGCCTTGTACATCTTGGCAGAATATGTATTTAGTAAATAGCCCAAAATGTAGGAATAACCTCCAGAAATTAGTGTAGAAACATGAATTTCCAATGTAATTCCCCATCTCAACATAATAGTAGGAATGTGATAACACACCAGGGCTTCATCACACACCACAGACTTTGAAAATATCTGGTTTTGTGTCACATAATCTTTAAAAAAAATGTTATAGGCATCCTTCCTCGAGACCAAAATGACAACCTACATTTGTGATCAACGTCCCCTAAAAGAAACACCATTTTTGATCTTGAAATAAAAGTCTTCGAATGCACCTCCTAATTTCGTCGAAATTGTGCTATTTAATCATCTTTTACAGAAGTTTCTGGATGTTATTGTCAGTCGCTGATTTAACAAGTACGCAGGTCCAAATGTGGCTATAATCCTGAATATTGATTTAGGCGCAGATGGCGAGCTGCAAGCAGTATTAAGAGATTTTAGTAAACGAATGTTAGCTAACCCTCCACCAGCTGCTATGGCTTAAGTCAAAATAAATACTTCTTAAGAGTGAGTAAGAGTGTATTGCGTTGCAGATAAAAACCTGCATCGTGTTGCGAAAATTCAACAACAAAGAGAAATATTCATATGTTCGCAAGAATATTAACCAACACGCTTTATTGAGAAGAAAAAGTGACGGTAGCTATCGCCGATCACCTCCACTAATGCATGCACGCGCACAATTTAGCAAATGGAAAGGAAGTGTTTGAGTGTCATTTACAGTGTCTCTGGAGATTCGGGTTTTTACTTCAGCACAGAAAGCCAGAAAGTAAAACACGCAGCAAACACTGTAAGCCGAAGGCTTACGGTAAAAAAAAAAAAAGGCACAGGAAGTAATATGTATCTGTAAGACCTCGGATAGAGTCACCGTCGATAGATTTTCGTTATTGGATTCATAAACTATCTCTGGAAGAAATTTACAGCGACATTCGTGCAGGAAATCGTTCGGTGTTTACAGCGTGCTTCCCTGGCAGTGGACGCCTCACAATTAAAGCTCAGCTTTGTGACTCTAGGTGACACATTGTGCAGTGACTCTTGTTTCATTGCCGTGCGATATGCACAGCACAAGCAAGGCTCCGAGTGGGGCGTGCTGGAGAGGGGCTGCTCTGAATGAAACAAGAATGTTCTTTCTGTTCAGAAACATTGAGTAGCCAACGAGATATTCAGAGTTTCTCCTGAGGAAAGAAGCAAACGCCGCTTGGGATCTATGCCCTTTGACCTCTTCGACTTTTCGGCTTGTAACTCTTTAAATATATATTATTTTCTCTGTCCTACTTTAAGGTAGAGGTCATAGGATTTCTGTAAAATTCATTTCGAGACTCAAGTCTAACTGGAAATGCGCAATATCTGCTAACACCCATGTTTTGTTTAGTATATTGTGTAGTATATCCAGCAATGCCACATTAAATATACAATAGCTACCGGGGCACAATTATTGAATCAAAGAAGACTTCTTTTCAAAATGTATTTCTCTTAAAATTTGGGCATAGACTCAAAGACCACAGAAAGACAAAAGGAGAAGTGTGAGTGTACACACATTCAAAAACAGAAGGGAGAATTGTAAGTGTACAAGATAATTCAAAAAAAGAATTGGAAGAACAAAAGTAATTGGGCCCGATGCAGAAAAGTGTTGTAAATTTGCACGTGCGGTCTACGTCCTAACGTGTACGAATTTGACTTTATGTAGTTCACCGAGCTTCTACTTTTAAATATTTGCCTGTGGATTGGCACATAGGGGCAGATTTACGAGCCCCGTGCGCCACATTTGCACCACCACTGCATCACTTCTGTAATCCATGGCGTAAACCATGCGCCACGTTGCGCCCTATTTACAACATGACGCATCTAGGGAGATGCGACATGTTGTAAAGCCCTGCGCCACATGAAACCTGCGTCAGGTCTCATGTGGGCGTTCCGGCGCTGGGGGGGGGGGGGGGCGTTCCGTCGCAGGAACGCCTCGGAAAAGTGCCTGAGTGAGATCTACAAGATTTCACTCAGTCACTTTTCTGACGCCACTGACTCAAAACCTTGCGCCTGCTTGAACCATGTTGAGGATAGGCCTGGTTGGAACAGTGCTGGAGTTGCATCGCGCCCGCGACACAACTCCAGCAATGCGCCAACCTTACGCCGGCAGATGCGACACGCATCTGTTTGTCCTTGCGCCATGATAAATGCGGCGCATCTGTGGTGGCGCAAGGGAAAACATGAGTCACGCATCTTTCCTGGCGCATCCCTGCTGATTTGCAGGGATGCGCCAGAAAACATAAATCTGCCCCATAGTTTTTTATGTGCCCCCTCCCATTGCACTCAGGAAATCAAGCTAGTCGCTTGCGTGTCTGAAACAGGAGTAAACCTCTGACATTTTTCATGGTGGAAAGGGTTTGGAAAGGAGTTTGGGAATACCCTTAAAATCCGGTCTTTGGGGGGGTTCAGAAGCTTTTTTGGCAATCTGCGTTTTAGAACTCTCACTTCCCGAACTCTGTGTTGATTTAGCACATGCACAGTATTAAGCAGGAGTAAAATAATTTCCAAATGCAGATCAGCTTTTATGAATTTCTTGTTGTAAATTGAACCATTTGTGCTTGTACGTTAGATTTACATATCCAATTGGCTTTTAGCATCATGCCCGTTATTTTTAAAAAGGTGAGAGAACACATAATTTTACATTTATTTTTGGTTAACCTCTGTGAATAAATGGTGCCACTATTGCCAATACCACTCACAATTAATCTGCCCTAAACTGTCCAAGTGCTCTGTGTGTACAAAAGGCCTAGTAAACATTTGAATTACTCCGGCATAATTGACGTAATTCCGGGAAATTTATGTAACACATTTTACACATAATTAAAAAGTTTACTTCATTATGCCATGTTGTGTAACCATACTCAGGTTCAAAGAGATATTGTCACTTGAGATGCAGGAAAATGTGATCGATATGAACATGAGCAGCATCTTCCCAACACAACCGGAGATTCTTTTGATGCAGGCGGTCAACAAACATTTTCCAATGGATTTTTTACACTAACAGACTGTTCCAGTAATGTTTGAGCGTGAAAATACAAATATGAGCTTGAGGGGCAGGTTTTAGAAAGCCCATGAAATTTGGCAGAAGTTACACTGGATCCGCGAAAAAAAGAATACCCTGACCCCCTAGCACTGGCGCTAGTGTCCCCCAGGGAACCCGGCATGGCAAAAAAACATTTTTTTCATTTTTACACTAGAAATTGCAATGTATTCAGAAATTTGTACCAATTTTCTTTTTTTTTAACGTGGCTCCTGTGTGGCAAAACAAAGGGTAGATAAACAAGCAGAAAAAGAAAAAAACAGAGGGCAGAAACAATTGCAAAAAAGGCAAAACAGAGCGAGAAACAAGCAGAGGAGGCACAAACTAAGGATTAACAGGTAGACAGGCAGCCGAGGATAGTGGACTGCTGACAATCTGAACAGGAGAACTGTCACAGGGGAAGCTGGCATGAGGATATGCTCAATGGGGTCGCCATGAGGACTCTATTAAGTAGTTCCTGGAGAGAGGGCAGGGCGTTGGGTGGCATGATGCGGGGAACGGTGGGAGGAGGGAAATAGTAGGAAGAGGGAAGAAACTATCAGGGAAAAGTAAAACAGAGGGCAGAAAAACCAGCAGAGAAGCCAAAAATAGAGGGAAGAAAAACTAGCAGAAAAGGCAAAACAGTGGGTAGAAAAATTAGCATAAAAGACAAAACAGAGCAGAAGAGGGCAAAACAGAAGGCAAGAAAATGAGCAGAAAAGACAAAACAGAGGGCAGAAAAACAAGCATAAAAGGCAAAGCAGAGGGCATAAAAACAAGCAGAAAAGCCAAAATAGAGCAAGAAACAAGCAAATAATGCACAAACAAAGGGTGGCAGTTAGACAGGCAGCAGAGGGTAGCGGACTGTGGGCAAGCTGGACAGGAGAACTGTTGCAGGAGGAGCTGTCATGAGGACATGCTCAATGGGGTGCTATGCAGCCTCCATTATGTAGGTTCAGGGGGAGGGTGGGGGGCTAGGTAGTGATAGGAGTGAAACAGCAAGAGGAGGGAAATGGCAGGAAAAAAGCAGAAAAAGGCAAAACAGAGGGCAAAAAAATTTGCAGAAAGGGCAAAACATAGGGAACAAAAACAAGAAGAAAAAGACAAAACAGAGGAGAAGAAGGCAAACCAGAGGGCAGAAAAGGCAAAACAGAGTGCTGAAAAACAATCAGGGAAGGCAAAATAGAGGGCAGAAAAATAAGCTGACAAAAGGCAAAACAGAGCAGACAAAACAAAAGACAGAACAATGAGCAGTGAAGGAAAAACTTATGGCAGAAAAATTAGGAGAAAAGGCAAAACAGAAGACAGAAAAATGAGTAGAAGAGGAAAAACTGAGGTCAGAAAAATGAGTAGGATGGCAAAATAGAGGGCAGAAAAACTAGCAGAAAAGGGCAAAACATAGGGCAAAGAAACCAGCAGAAAAGGCAAAACAGAGCAATAAACAAGTAGAGGAGGGGAACCAACCATTACAACGCAGTCATTGCAACGCACTACATTTACAACACACTAATTACAACGCAACTGTCTTTACATCGCATGCCATTACAACGCAGCCATTACAACGCATGTCACTACAACGCATGCCTTTACAATGCATGCCATTACAACGCATTATAAGGTAAGTAATGGGGAATAGTCATTTTTACCCCTACACTATCCAACACTTACCCTACTGTTGTACTCACTGGACCGGGAATAGTAATTGTTACCCCTACACTATCCAACACTTACCCTACTGTTGCACTCACTGGAGTGGGAATAGTAATTTTTACCCCTATACCACCCAACACTTTCCCTACTGTTGCCCTAAAAGTATTATGGGTTGTAATGGTATGCGTTGTCATGGAATGTGTTGTAAATGCAGTTTCTAAAAATGCATTGTGATGTCATGCGTTGTATAATCAGGTGTTGTAATGGATGTTGCGATGTAAAAACCGCGTTGTAAAGTCATGCATTGTAAATGTTTGCGTTATAACGTGTCCTATTCCCAGAGGAGGCACAAGCAGAGGGCAGCAGGTAGACAGGTAACAGCGATTAATGGACTGTGGGTAAGCTGGACAGGAGAACTGTGGCAGGGGGAGCAGGCATGAGGACCTGCTTACTTTTTAACAAAATTAAACCTCAACGGGAAACACTTACATATATAAACATAGCAGGTGCCCCAACTGAAGCTCCACTTCTGTAAATGCCAAATGATCCTGACCTCTTGGACTTGACAAACGCAAAGCAAGAGTGTTTTCTTGGCAATTCTACATTGAAAGACAATCTGAAATGCTTTTTGGAGGTGAATGCATAATTGATTGATTGGAGCGCAATGTGTAGTGATTGTGATGAGTAGATTCTTTCTTGTTCTTACCTGGTGAGAGCATAGTCCATGGTTTTCCCTGTATTGACTACAGGTATAAAAGTGTGCAAAATCACCTGAAGCTCCACCTGTTTGGCCCTCCCTGTCCACTTTAGTAGTATGCAATGGATTTCCCGCCTTTTATCAGATTGATGGATAGCTTACCAAAAGGCCCCCCAGCGCTTTTCCTGCTGATTTTGGTGACACATTCTTGATGCTGAGGAATATGAGGACATCTCCACCAAACAAAGAAGTGCTTCACATAGATAAGAGGAAAGACGCTTGTTGATTGGAATTTACGTCTTTGTACTCAAGGCGTCTTCTCTATAGCAAGATTCATATTATAACAAATTTCTGGATAAAGACGCACATTGCCAAAATACACACAAGATCACAGGTGACAATTCCTTGTGCTCCATTGTGCAGCTGTAGTGTAGAGTATGTACTGGAAATTCTCCCAAGGAGGTAGCACTTAGTAATAACCAGTAGAAAGTACTCCACTTGGGTAGATATTTTGTGCAGAGCTGTGAACTCTTTTTGGATAAAGGGGCAGGTGTGGTTCCATTGTGGCCCATTCACTGACACAGCTACTGACACACCCATGCAGATACCTAGATATCCACCAACACAACCAGGCACTCACACACCCACTGACAGACTCACTAAGACACTGCCAAACCCACTCGCAGACCCACACAACACTCACACCCACTCACAGACCTGCTCACACACCCACTCACAGACATACTCAGATACTCACACACACTCGTAGACTCACTCACTCATGCACCCACTCCAGGTATACTCAGACACTCTCACACACACACACACAAACCCACTCAGGCAATCATGCACCCACTCACAGAGCCACTCAGATGCTCTCACAGCCACTCAAAGACCTATTCAGATACTCATGCACCCACTCACAGGCCCACTCAGATATGCACACCAAGTCACAGACCCACTCACAAACACTCATAGACTTACTCAGACACTCATGCAGCTACTCATAGAACCACTCATACTCTCTCACATCCACTCAGAGAGTCACACAACCACTCACAAAACCAAGTAAGAGACTCATGCACCCACTCAGAAACCCACTCAGACACTCATACACCCACTCATAGAGGTACTCAGATTCACACACCCACTAACAGACCTACTCAGATATTCATACACCCACTCACAAACCCACTCAGAGACTCATGTACCCACTCACAGACCCACTCGGACACTCATGCACCTCCTCAGAGACCCACTCAGAGACTCACGTATCTACTCACAGACCTACTCAGAGACTCATGCACCCAGTCACAGATGCACATATATAGTCATGCACCCACTCACATACTCACACACCCCTCACACACTTATGCACCCACTCATAGACCCCCTCAGACACTCACACACCCACTCAAAGACCCACTGATTCACTCCTGTACCCACTACAGACCCAGTCAGACACTCACACCCCCACTTACAGACCCACTCAGAGACTCAAACACCCACACACAGGCCCACTCATACATTCATGCACCCACTCACTGATCTACTTAGAGTCTCAAGCACCTACTAACAGACCCAATCAGACACTCACATAACCAGTTACAGACCAGCTGAGATACTAATACACCCACTCACAGACCTACTCAGAGACTCATGCGCCCACTCACAGACCTACTAAGAGACTCATGCATCCACTCACAGACCAACTCATGCACATACATACCCAAGGACAGACCCACTCAGAGACTCATGTATCCACTCACAGGCTGACTCAGAAACTCACACACCCACTTACACACCTACTCAGAGACTCAAACACCCACTTACAGACCCACTTTGACACTTACTCACCCACTCACAGGTCCACTCAGAATTTTGCACATCCATCAGAGACCCACTGAAACAATCCTACACCCACTCACAGATGCAGTCAGACACTTATGTACCCACTCACAGGCCCACTCAGAGACTCACACACCACTTCAAAGACCCACTCAGACAGTTATGCATCCTCTCACTCCCCCACTCAGAGACTCATCCATCTACTCACAGAACCCCTCAGACACCAATGAACCCACTCACAGACCCAATCAGACACTCATGCACCCACTCACAGACTGTAGGAGCTATCTCGCTATATTGTGTACTAAAATGAAATACACTGTGCAGAGAGTCCATTGGGCCCCTTACTGGTACACAGAGATTAAAGTAGATAATACTAATGCTCTTTTTGTGGTAGTGTGGTGAGAATTTAGGCTTATCAGAGGGTAGTGCTAATCATTTATTGTTCTCACAGAGGCAGTAAGTGACACACCCACTCAAGAATGCATCCGAGAACAATTTATAAAAAATAGCATTGATTTGTATGTATATTTTATGACCACGAACTTTGATCTACAGTAAGTACTTTAGGAGTTACGATTTTTAAGAGTTCATTAAATATATCACTTTTGTGTGCAATTACTCACCACTGAAGTCAATGAAGAAATGCAGAAAAATTCATTTAAAACAGGCAATGCTTTCACAAAGGTCACTTTTTTGTTTTAGGTCAACAGCAGGGCCAGGTCCAATTTTCCAGCAGCAGAAATTTGCGAGCGTCCCGAATGTCGGCCGAGAGCAGGGTGCTGAAGGTGCTGGTAGCTGGTGTGCTATGACGGATGGGGTTACCTGGAAAGACACTTCACAGTAGGACTTAGAGTTAAGTCCGGTGAGTCCCACTGGAGGGAAGAGGTCGCAAGAGGTGCAGGACCACTGAAGCATGGCTGGTTTGTCGTTACCGGGGATGGCGGTGCTAGGTGCAGAGTAGATGTGTCAGCTGGGTGTTGTGCATCGAGAAGTCCTTGCGGTCAGGAGCAGGCTTGGAGAGGTGATTTTGGGGCAGCTGGGCCACTCAGGATGTGGGTCTCGACATTCCTCGATGGGTGCTTACTTCTGGTTTTGGTAATATTAAAACAAATTGTACACTACATCACTTACCTAGCCCCACCAATTCCACTCCAAGTCGGTTAAGTAGGTCGTGCTCTCAGTCATTGACATTGGTCCGGCTTGGGTGACCCCTGTGTGGCAGACCATGCTGCGCTACATTCTCCCACATCTTGTTCTCCACTAGGCCACAGCTTTCAATGGACCTTCAACCTGCTGCAAAAATGAGGGGGAGTTGGTATTGCATATAAAATAAGTCCTGATACCTGTGCTTTGCTAAAATGTGGCAGGGCATAACTCCCCCATGCCACCACCGACCACAGGTGGTGTGGTTGTCTTAGACGTCAGTGCTGCCTTCTTCTGCCATAGTTGGGTGGCTGGGTACAAAAAAACTATTAAACGGACAAAAATTTGTAAAATTAAATGACAAAGGGAGTTAGAAAGAAGTAAAAAGTGAAAATAAAGTTAACAAAATTTGAGAGGTAGATCAGAATAGGATGGGTTTTGAGGAATGGGGTCTAGGGAGCAGGAACCAAGATAGGATAGCTAGGTAGAGTCATGCTTGAGTAAATAAATGGCAGCGTGCTTGTGTAACACAAAGTGCCATTGGTGCACTTTTTGAGCACAAAATGTTTCCCCTGCATTATTTTTCTAACATGATGTGGGCCAGATGCAGTACATACCAGCAATTTTTGTAAAATTCACACACACCAAGGGGCATATTTACAAAATACTCATGCAGTGCAGGCCAACAAGTCCCCTTTCTGTAATGCACTGCGTGTCAAGGAAAGGGCAGGAATGCACCATATTTAAGTCAATATGATGCATTCCTCCCTTTTCCCTTACACTGGCACCCTTTTGTCAGTCTAGCACCAATGCAGGCACCCTTGCACCATGGTGTAAGGGTGCCTCTGTTGCTTGCAGGATTGTGTTTTTTGCAGCAAGGGGCACCTCCCCATACAAAAACAATCTCCGTAGGCATATTCCTCAGAATGCAGCACACATAATTAAGGAAGTAAGGAGGAGAAATAAAGATATTTCTCCTCATTATGCCTCCCCTAAAACAGGTGTATCTTTTCGGGGCATTCCCAGGTTTACCAATAATAGTAAACCAGGGAATGCATCAAAATCCATGGAAGTTGCATGGGAACACCTATGAATACCCATGGAATGCATTCCAGGAGCAGAGTAAGGCAACACAACGATTTGCGCTGCGTTGCTGAACTCCAGAATTATGGAGCTACTCAGGGCACGCAAAGTGGCTACGCATGGCTTCAGAAATGTCACTTAAGGTTTGCGGCATGTATGTACACATTGTGTGGTGCAAATGCAATGCAAACCAGGTCTTAAATATGCCCCCAGTGTATATTAGGTTGGATGCTTTACTAACTTTGCGTGATCAAAGTCTTCAGGACACTCATAATTTATGTGAGAAAAATGAAGAAAATGTTGCCTAGCTCACGAAAACTAATTTTACTGATGCGAGATGCTCATTTGACCTATTTTGATCAAAATGTGCTGAAAACAGGTTTCACAAAGATCTTGGCAGCACGTCCAGTACCAATTTATCCCAATACATTAGCAGCGATGAAAAGAAGCATACATCATAGTGATGTTCTCAGTACAGACTGGATTGGATGTATTAGGCTACTTTTCAAAATGGTTTAAATATGTCAACTGGGTCGACTGTAGCTGTAACCCATGCTACAATTCAATACCCACATGGGAATATTAGAATAGCATGACTCTTACATTACAGATCGAGTGCATTCACTTTTAAAGACAATTGAATGGTATTTTTCTGCCATACACTATATCGTCTGTTTTGTTCTGCAGTGCACATACAGCCTAGTGTACAATTTCATGTGGGGCTGTAATTTTTAATAAAAGCTGAACATTTTAGCTTTATGGTCTCGGCGTTCCCCCTATATTGCAAAATCCAGAGTATGTTGTTCTTTTATTAGTTCTGTGAAACTTTCATTTTAAAGCCTTATTTTTTTGCTGTCATATTTGGGGTTGGATTCATATATCACTTCCTGCTTCAGATGAGCTTCCATAGTGCCACCAAAAGAAGGTATTTTATATTGTGTAATCAATTCTATTCAGCTGTCATTTAGCAAACGCTTAAAACATTGTAAGTTATTTTTTATAAGTAGATAGTAGTTCAGTTGATGGTAAACCCCACTACATTAATAAAGGGTGGGACGTTTTTAATTGTTTGGAGATCTGTCTTTTTTAGCTGGGATAAAAAAATCAAAGTTTCAGTTGAACGAAAACAAGTTATCCAACTCATTCGGGCATGTTGCATTCTTGGGCTATCTAACAATACTCCATTTAGAGATAACTGCATAAATAATGATTTACTAGATTCTTTATGTATGACTATGTTATAAACAAATCACACAGCTTCTCCTACATATACCGCCCCATTCACCAGTTGCATTAACAATACCTTTTTAATAAACCAGGCGTTTGATCCATTATTTCAGTACAAGTATTTGGAGGAGAACACTGAAGTGATGCCACTGGAAATAGAGCCCCACTCAGAGACAGCCACGTGTCCGTTTCTCCACCAAGGTGAAATGAAGAAGACAGGTTGGTTGTTGATTGTCGACCCTATTTTGAGATCTGCCTGTCATGTCTGACATCCACCAAAGCAGAGTGATGGCTGGCAGTGTTTTTTTTTTTATACTCCCTCATCACCAAGGATGGTGGTACCTGTCCATCTGCCTTATTTAGCATATTCCACCAGCATGGTGTGACTTTCAAGCTGGTGTGTTAGAATATGGCAAGGGCAGATATGATGGATGTTTTTTTTATATTGATGGACAATTTGTAAAGACAAATATGCACAATATCATCCATTTATCAAAACCTAATGTCTCCCTCACAAAGCTGCCCAATCCCCCAAACCAAGTCATTTCCGCTCATGCTGCATACCTATTCCTCATACTGAGAAAGAAGCAGCATAAGAGACCCTCGTTTCTCAGAGAATCAGCTACAAGTAGTGATGGATGTAACTTTAAGGGTAGAGCCACACTTCTTTGGAGCACAAATGCAGTCTACAACCAAGAGTCAACGTAGGAGAATGTAAGATAGAACTGCAAAGATTATGACTGCTCTGTCCTATAAGCAGCACTCACAGGATGACATCTACAAGAGCTGGATTGACTTGCGAGGCAGAAACTATGTTCTCTCTTCCCAGTCCCACCAGGATGCTACTAGGGGGACACGCGGTGAGTTTCCCAAACCGCTCAATCTCATTCTCTGGGACAAGGCATTGAAGATCCTGCACACGGAAGGCATTGTGGTCATCGAATGTGGAGTGGACAATGCTAAGTACTGTATAAACATGTTACAAATCTGATAGTCCAAATAATTCTATGTGGATCCCTCTAGTGGTGTTCACACATTTGCGATCTAAGCAACAATGTCTCATATATGTAGTCACACTAGGGGGCAATAGATTGCAATCCATGATTAATGCCTTGCCACTGAGGTGGCATGGTGAGCAAAAGAACAATGGATTTAACCCAGATCTCTTGTCTGGGGGTGAATGTTTGATTTACTCTGCATTCCGTCCATCATCTGTTTGTCTTTTGACACTTCTTATCGGGCACAATCTTTTACAATTAAATTATAAATCTGATACAGGGTTTGTTGACTGCCATGTCCCTTGTACCACTCACACTAGTAGTAGAGCATAGCTATGAGATAAATACTGTAAAATTAAATTTTAAAATATCTATGGTAAATTTCATGCCGCTTGGTACAACGGAACACGTTAGAGATGAAGGGAACACGTACACCTTTTGCAAAGATGTAAACCCACTACAGCATTTAGTATGAGTAAAAAGAAACCTACTGAATTCTAGCATCCATGTAAAGACATGTCCCTTGCAGCAATGAAGAGGAAATCTACCTTACTGCTTGGGGACCCCTGATTTTTCACATTTTCTAGATCGTACATTTGGCTGGCTGTAAGACTGTGTTCTGTGACACTGCAATTCCGTGCAATTGTTTGTCTGTTTTAGCCTTCATAAGGTCTCAGGAGTATTGGTTAAACCCAGTTGGTCCATTTATTTTTCCTGTAATGCTATGTTCGATGGCACAGAAGTTGCAACAGCAGACTTCAGTGTGTATTCACACTACCCATATATATGACAAAAATATATGGCTGCCAGGGCACATTGAACTGCAAATCCAGATCTGGCAAGAGAAGTGGTAACTTCCACACTTTGCCAGATCCACAGTCAATTCCATACTACCTGTTGGGAATTTGCAGTAGGCAGATGTTGGAAACGGCCCTTTTTGCAGGGTTATCCCCAAACTTTTTGCTTCTTCCTCCTTTATTTTTTCTGACCCGTGGTTGTTGGCAATAGGACCCTTGGCACTTTACCACTGCTGATCAGTGATAAAGTGCATATGCACTCTGTATAAATTGTTATATTGATTGGTTATCCATGATTGGCATATTTGTTTCACCTGTCAGCCCCTAGTAAAGTGCACTGAATGTGCCAGGGCTGGTGATTCAAATGCTACTAGTGGGCCTGCAGCACTGATTGTGCCACCCACAGGAGTAGCGCTAAAATGATGTCTTAGGCCTGCTTGCAGTGCCTATGTGCAGTCCAGGACTGCCATGTCGACCTGGCAACTGCACCCACTGACCAGGCCCTATCCTTCCCTTTCTGTACATGTCAAGCATCCCTATGGTGGCCCTAGGTACCCCCCTGGGCTGGGTGCAGTGTATCTGAAAGGTAGGGCATGTACTGAGGTGTGTAACATGCCCTGGTAGTGAATTACATCCATTTTCGTTTTTCACCGCTGAGAGGCTATCTTGCCCATAGGACAGAATGGGGGAGGCTGTTTACATGCCTATCTTCCCATAAGGGCAAGATGGAAAATCCAAGTTTGGTATCTCTGCGTTCAGAATTTAATTATACATCTTTTTAGCAAGATGGTTTTTAAATTCACTGTGTGAGAATGGCACTTTTTAGAAAGTAGCTATTCTCCTGTTTAACCTTCCTGTGTGCCTGTGTGCTGGTTGGCTGACTGGTGTCATGTGATGGGCTAGGTGGCTCCAGGAGTCTGGATGAGTCAGCAGCAGGGTGAATAGGGAGATCTGCTTTAGATGGGTGGGAGGAGTAGCCCCTGGGTTTGGGTAGGGCTGCCTCTGCCAGCACAATGCTGGCTCTACCCCCTGCTGGCCAGGCTGAGGACTCTGCCTCTGCCAGCACAAAGAAGGCTCCACCTCCTGCTGAGCGTCTAACGACCCTGCCCCTCACTCTGAAAGGAACCAGGTGCTCCAGGGCAGAGCACACCCAGGAACCGGTTTGAGCAGGGGAATCCCCCCACTGAAACAAAGAGAGACAAAGACTTGGAGGGGTATAAGAAGAGGACCCCAGACACCTAAACTTTAGATCACTTTGGAACTAGGAAGGAACCTCTGCCAAGGAGAAAGCTGAAAAGAACTGAAGAGGAGAAGACTGCCTGCTTGCTGTTTTGCTTTGCTGCCAAGGAGAGGGGAAGGACTTTGCTGTGTCCCCGTCTTTTGATTCTGATCTCCAAGGGCCTGAGAAGAGCTGGCTCCCTGTTAAGAAGTCCCAGTAACAAAAGGACTTCACCACCAGCTCCCCTGGAACTCTGCTGAAGGAGTTCTGACCTGCCCTGGAGTACTTGCCCAGTCTTGGGGCCTCAGGAGGTCGTTTTGCTGTGTTTGGGAGCTGGAAAGCAGAAGCGTGAAAAAGAGTAACTGGTACCCAACGCATCATCCAATTGCGTGTCGCAAGAACGAGAGTGCGAGGAGAATTTCATTGCGGCGTCATCGCAGCACCCGGATCGCCGAGTGCGTCGAGCATCGTCCCGGTGCGAGAAGATTCCTGACGCTGCGAGGGTCGTCGCAGAACCAGTTTGCGGGCCGCACCACTGCCGGTGCGTGAAAGTATCCATTCGCTGCGTGTGTCGACGCAGAGTCCCGTCCCGTGACGCATCGAGGGTTGCGGCACCAGAAGTCGGCGCTGTGCCGCGCATCGCGCCGCACCGAAGATCGTCGCATCATACCTGTGCGTGAAGCTTCCCCCTAAGAAACCTACGCAACGAAAGCCAAAGTCATCGCATCCTCCCACTACAGATCAGAGCCGGCGCATCCACCTCTGCTGCGTGAAGCAGGGCTGCTGCAAAGCCTCCCCAAGATCTCAGGAGTATCGCATCGCCTTTGCCATCTTCCTTGTTATAGCTTTTGGGAACCTTTTCGCAACTACAGGTACTGTTGGGCACGAGAGTGTCGCATTTTGTGCATTGAGAGTCGCATTGTGCAGGACACTGACTTTTACATCCTGGAGTACTTTCTGCAAACTCTTGAACTATCTTTAAAGTAACCTTTTTAATTGTATGTTGGTTTTTCTGTAGTATTTGGTCTTGTGAAGTTTTTAGTAAAGATACCTTATTTTTCTAAAACTGGTGTGGAGTAAATCTGTGGTGTTTTCACTGTGTTACTGTGAGTGTTGGTACAAATACTTTACACATTGCCTTTGATAGCCTAGACTGCTCAGGCCAAGCTACCTAGAGGGTGAGCAGGGGTTACCTTAACAGTGTATCCCCCTTTCCCTGACTAGAAGCAAGGGTCCCTACTTGGACAGTGGTACCTACCCTGCCAACTAGAGACCCCCAGATCTAACAGCAGAGAAGAAAGGGAATGGGACAAGAGAGAGAAACAGAGACACAGGATATCATCACACGCCTTGTTGCCCAACTGCGCTAAGACTGCGCTACAGGAGCATTGATATCTAAAATGTAAAGGGGATCTTAAGCAAGATTATAGGCTGAATAGTGAACTTTTAACTTTAGAGAGGTTTAATGATATATCTGCTGACACACTATTTCCACTCTAATTATAACTTGTTGATCTTTCTTCTGAGATGTAAACTCATGCGTGTGATATAGTAACTGTGAATAGCAGTCATAGCTACAATTGGTTATTTGGTAACAAAACAAATCTTCAATATTAGTAAATAACTAGTCATGTTTGGATTACGCATGAAGTCACAAGTGGACAACTGTAACATGAAAAGCATTTGTTTGTGTGGAATGCTCCGTTTCTACCCCTGATCATAATCTCTTAACTAGAATTTATAACAGCATAGAAAATGCCAAGAATGCTCTGCCAGTACACACCTTCTTGAATTTACATAAACTGTTAATAACTCACGTGGGTAACTCACCAGTAGAATTCAGTTCATAGGTCTAAAGGATGCCTTTTCGTGAGTGGTATAGAATGGGAAATCATAAAGCATGATTACGTATGAGTTAATCGCCCGGACGGATGATTTATTGCGAAGCAACAAGTGCAAGTCTTTAACCTTTACATATTTTTCTTTGCTTCCAGGATATATTTTGTTAACATAACATAAGAAATAGGACAGGATTTAAACAGGACCTCCTGCCTATAGCAGTTATGAATCCTTAGCATGTAGTAAGGATGGTGTGGACACAAATAACATATACTCTATGCATTCAAGGTGTTCAACACTATCAGCACATTTTCTGAGAGTCCTGTGGGTTTTTGAGATATGCAGTCCTTCTGGTCTTTGATAACGTGCTTCATAAACTGCATCCCTTTAACATGCAAGGCTTCTGTCCAGGCAATACCCACCCCCTGTCCACCCTTTCGATCCCTTTCTTCTCCTGATGACAGGCATGCTTATTTGCCTCAGAGAAGCACATATTGCAGGACCACTATACCATATCCTAACAATGGCTTCCAGGAGCACCACTGTTCTCTGGCTGTGCTGTAGTTGTAAGAACTACAGCAACCCATGGCAGGAAAAAGTGCCTTCCTGCCTTCAACATGTAAGAATACCTATTTTATAAATTAATAAGTGTGCCTTGAATTTAGTTTGCAAGATAGAATCCCTGAGATGTAAAAAAGTGACATATAGTTCACATTTGAAATAGGTGCGTGCAGATTGACTGGAGGCCTGGAAACTGTTTCTCACTGTGTAGGTGTAGGATACATTCTCCAAAAACAGGTATAGGTATAACTAAAATCTTCACCTAGAAAAATGCTAGCAAATTAATTCACATTTATTTTCCCTCTAGTTTCCACAAGGTGATTTAAGGGTGAAACGAGTTTTTAATACCTTTGGAGGAAAAGTATTTTTTATAGAAATACACGTTGTTATGCCTGAGACAGAATTGGCTTTAAATAATTTCTGACACACCTCATAGATATTCATTGTTGGAGTTAATCGACCTGCTGGCTAGAAAGCAAGAGCTTGTCGTCTGAACTTGGTAAAGCCGGGGAGTTGTCAACACCAGACCTGTTTCAAGGAATTAGGTATCTAGGAGGAGACAGGAACAAATAGCTGAACAAAGGACAGTCTGTTGCTACCTCTATTGAATAAAAATGTCAAATAAGGCTAAACCCACCTAAATCCATTGGCACCTACCCTAAGAAGAAGGACCCATTGAGAATAGTACAGAAGGGAAGAAACCTAATCTAAATATGGTAGTGATTTTGGAGATAGACAGAGACACTCCTGTGGAAGGAAGATTCAGTCATCGACAATTGAGAACTTCTGGGAACATTTACAGGAAAGTGAAGAGAAAGTGCTTCAAAAGGGCATTGCCATAGGGCAGGAAAATAGTAAAGACTAGGTAGGGAAAATCTCCAATCACTCTCAAATGCACAGGATAAGACTGGATCCTCAGCACTTTGTTTTATCATAGCATCCATGGAAATGGGAATAATAATCCATAAGAAGAAGGCTCTGCTGGAAAGACTCATTACTTCTGTCTGGGTCCCAAGAGCTGGAACTTTTCTCAGAAAGGTAAGCAGATGACTAATTGCTTTCTTGAGACAGGAGCACAAAAACCAGAAATACCTCTAACTCCAGCATGGTCCAACTGACCAAAGAAAACTGAACCCTGCAGGATATCGAACTCAGAGAGACCTGGTGACAAGAAGAATGACCTAAGGACATTAGGGATTCGGGAGTGACCAGAAGTGCTTTTCATAGCAGCTGGAAACAAGAGAGACTTAAGAAAAATGTTCTCCTCCTGAGGACCGGGATAAGTGCTGAGCCTTTCACCCATTGGTCACACCCAAGGTGGGTACAAAACAGGTTGATCCAATCCTGAGTTCTTTGCTGTGCTGAAAACAAGTTCAGCTGTACCATCCTGTGAATTTATTCAGCCTCATGGAGCACTCATTTTCTGCATCTTCCAACCTTGCTCTACTTGAGTCTCTGTCTCAGTAACAAAGCGACCATGGCGGCTACGAATCCTGCTTTTTCCTGCTTGAAGCTTTAGCATCAAACCCCATGGACAAGTACTTCAATTGGAGCTTGACACCCCACTTAAGGTTTCTAACATTAATGAAAAAGACTTAGGGCCTGCTTTGGAGTTTATCAGACAGGTTACTCGATCAGAAGAGTGACAGATATCCTGTTGGTCTTATTCGAAGGGAATTATATCCTTGGCGCCAGCAATAAGGCAGACAGGATAGCCATCATATTGTGATGGAGTAATCTGTCTGCCAGGCTCTAAGGCAGACCCTCAGTTGGAATATAAAAACATTGGACAAGTCTACCAGCTTGGTATGCCCAACCACTGCTCCATCGTCGTCAGCCTGAAATAATCCACAGATACCTTTCAACAACTAACTGTTGCCAGCAGATTGGTGCTTTACCTTTGTAGGTAAGTTTACCCTATACTCATACAAATTCAGATCTGTTTCCCCTTTTATGTGATTTTAATGATTGTGGTGTCTTTTTGCTATTAAATAGTTTTATAGATTTGAGAATTGGTTTGGGAATTGTATTGTGATGTTTTCATGACTTTAAAATTGTTTGTACTGCTTAAAATTAACAAACATTGTCTGGGAAATGGAAGGCGGGTGGGGGGAGTTCATTGGTTATTGCAATCACTTTTTTCAAGGTTATTTTAGTTGCTTTGGGACTACACGTTTGATATCCTGTACAACACTTTTATTCTTATCAATGTGTGTCACTGAAATGCTAATAAAAAGATATTTAAAAAAATAGATATCAACACACATTTCTCTGGGGAAATTTCCGCTGCTTGTGCCATAGCTAACAGGGGTTAAGCACCTGAGACATGGGTTGAGACCTAATAATGTTGTGGTAATTAAGTTGGTCAGAGAAGAACTTCCCAAATGAATAACACATTCTTTGAAATCATCAAAGAGCCTTGAGAAAAACTAAATTAGGAATCCAGCCAGTCACAATTTAAAGAGATACACCTTCAAGAACTAGTAGTTGGTCACTGTACAAAAGACATATTCATATATTTTTTAAATGATCTCAGAATATGTCATATTACACAGGCATGCAAAGCCACATATACACATTATGGACACTGCCACCAGTTCTGAACTTTTCACAAGCAATTATTTGTTTTTCATGCATCATAATTTATATAGGTGAATGCAAGAAAATCAGTGCAACAACCAGAAAGCTTTACATTATCACATGATGGTCCATAACGACCTGGAGGAAGGAGTCCACCCTAACCACGAGTATAATATTCCCTCCTAACAATGTAAAATAACTGTAAATAATAATCACTAAAAAGACATGACAGATAAGATTGTACATTATCTCTTACACAACTGGAAATTATTATTTTATTCATGACTTAGCAATCATTGTTTGACCCAAAAGCTTTTCGGTGTGTCAGATGAAAATATATCTGATCACACAGCAATATCTGTTTGAAAATTGTTATGTTTTTCAACCATAAATCAATAAAATGCAGTACTCTTAGGGCCTTTTCACAAACTGCATTTTGTAATACATTTAGTAGTGCTACAATGGTACTACAAACAAACTACAAATGCTGTTCACAAACTTAATTGCAGAGTTATTTTCACCTCCACCTCTCCTATTTTTGTCTGTGTGGAGATCTCTTTCCTAACTTCAAAATCTCGACACATGTAAGTTTACATTTTAATAGGCAACGAAGAAGGGGCAGGGGAGGGGCTATGAAATGGGGAACACTTACTTCTAGAGAGAAGGGGTTAAGGGAGGAGTAAGGAGAGGTTAAGGGAGGGGTATGGATTGATTTAGGGAGTGATAAGCACCAACCCCCAGAAGAGGAAGCACATTGCTCTTTAGAAACTGTATTTCTAATGTCACTACATTAAACAATGACCTAAAACAGTAGTAAATGTACTCAAGATCAGAACGGGAGTGTGTCCAGCACCTCAGATGAACAAAAATTGGCATTTCAAAACACTATGAAGCCACTTTTATGTATTGATTTATTTATTATCTACATTACTGATTTTTGACAAGTCCTGGTAATTTTGTTTTCTTTGTCCAATAGCTTTGTAATTACTTTGATTAACTCCCTGTAAAATGGGTTAATTTTTTTACATAAATGCTGTTCAATGTTTGAACCAGGGCAAATATGTTGACTTAGAAGCTAATGCTAGAGCTGTACATAACTGGATTGTATACCTGGCAATGAAAGAATTGATTGTTCTCAACTACTTCACCCATATTCAGCTGAAACACATTTCAGCAATAACTGATCATGGCCAGGCTGACCACAAAAAGCAACTATTGATGCACTCAGTATGTCTGTGAAGGTCTTTGTAGGTTTGCCCCTTATTTTGAGGGGAGTTTATTTGAGGAAGAGAGAGAGAATTTACAGGCAAAGGAGTGACATATTTGCAATGTTCAGGGAAGTTGCCATTTTCAGATACCTCTTCTCACTTGATGCGATCCTCAACATGGTTGGTGATTGGGAGCAGGAGCCTGATTCACCTACAGCCCACTCCTGGGTTATCCCAGGCTATGGCACAATACTGGCTTAATTCAGTTTCATGGCCACTGTATCTTTTCGGTGGGTCTCCTCTGACAATGTTGGCATCTTACAGGCAAGCCAGAGTTTACACTTGTCTCAGGCACTGAGACGCATCAACTAAGATTTCACCAGCCTATTGCCTTGCCACAGTCACTGACAGAAAGGCAAACAGTGGCTTGGGAATTGTATGCCTTTGCCCACTTTCCTCATGTGCTACATGCCATTGACTGCACCCATATTGCACTTCAGCCAATTCACCACACAGCACTCCTTTTCCTGCAACAGACACTTCTTGCAGCCATTAATGTACAAGCTGTCTGTGGTGCCAAGAGCTGCTTTACTGATTTTCCTGGAATCATACACAACAGCTACATTTTCCAGGAGCTACCTATTGCATGTAGCTTGGTTGCTGGGGATTTTGGTTTCCTGTGGCTTATTGATAAGTAAAACACCTTACACTGGCCAAAACCCATTCCTGGACCCCCAGGGACAAAGGCTGGGCCCTGGGACCCCATCCATGGACCCTGAGGGCAGAGAAGGCACTGTAGTCTGAAAAAATTCCCATGTCTGCATGGACCAGGGGCAGGAGAGAGAAAGGTTGTCGGCTCCCACGTTGGCGCAGCACAGTGTCAGCATGGAGCCAGCAGGGCAGCACGGGAGAGCAGCGGCACCACCAAAAATATTTTAAACTGATGTGGGGGCTGCAAAGAGATGGTAAAAAAAAGAATCTAAGACATGTTTCATGTTGTTTTGAATAAAAATCATTTACTGATGACATTTGTTGATGAAAAATGCAGTGCTCATGTCTGTACCTTCTGACTACGTCAGTCTGGGTGTTGTTGCACTGCTAGGAGCAGAACTTGATATTGGGGCAGGCGTTGAACAGGATCCAATTGGTTGTCAAGCCAGAACTTCAGACAATTGAATCCTGGAGAACTTCTCCTTTAATAATCTCATTTTGTTCTGCCACTTCTTCTTTATGTCTTCCACGATGCAGGATTCCCACCCAATGCATTCACAGAGACTGTTACATCCTGCCTTAATTTGCCTGGTGGTAGACTAAAGGATCCAAATGACAACAAAGAGGCAAAAGGTATATCTGCTCTGGTCAGCACTAGGCGTGGGCATGACCTGTGTAACTCCATTTAGCGCAGTCGCGTGGAATTATGTGAGAAAAGTGATTCTCCATTTTGCTTCATTTTTCTTAGCTTCAACATGACAGTGAGGATGAATTTTGTTCCAAGAAATAGCACTCGATGCAACAGAGCATGAATACCGAGTATGGGCAACCACTTGAGATCACTAAATATGTACTTCGGGAAAGATTTTCCCCCAGCGAACTACCACCATTTAGCATTAGTCTCTTAGTGAAAATGCGCCCTTGCATTCAAAATGGATGTGAAAATGCATTTTGCGCTATGAAAATACTGCTAAATGCCACAGCATCACAAGCGGTTGCTCACACTTGCTAAATGTGCCCTTGCGGTAAGATTATTTCCCCCCAATTTACTTTAAATTACATGAGTGGGTGTAAATGCATTATTACTGGTTATTCTGCATCACAGAGTAACGTAGAATTACCAAAATGATGTTGATTACTCTAGTGTAATTGAAATTCCGTCCAGGCCTAGTGAGAACGATTACTCACAATCCGGACACAGGTCTTTTGCTGTTTGAGGTTTGGACAACTGTTTTCTGAAGCCACAATGTCGCCATACACTGGAATATGTGTTAGGCAAGTGTCTTAAAAAACTGGCAACTTCTAAGGGGGAAAAAAATCAAAGGCGTCAAAACATTCTTGCTCAATGAATGCTTCCAAATACTGAAGAAAATAAGGAGTGGGTGGTAAACTTTGCACCCTTGGCATAGTTCAGAGAGTTTTGCCCATTCCACGCTCCACTTGGAGCATGGAGTTCCGGAAAAACTCTGCCAACCACCACATGTCAGAGTATTTCCGCGTGCGTGGCTCACCAACGGTAAGTTGGTGAGCGAGAAAATTGAGCACCAGGCTACCTCCTGGTGGGATTTCTCGATGTGGGCAGTCACTGCAGGTCGCTACTGCTTGCGTTGAGAAAGGTGCCCATTGCATTTAGAAAACTGCTGTTTGAGTAGAAAATCTACTCAAGCAGCTGAAAGAAGCGGTGCCCTCTAGCACACTACATGGTTCCATTTCTGCTGATTTTGTAGTGTGGGACTATCTTGCGGGTTCAAAAATCAGCACAGGCATTGCAAAATACTGACCTCTGCCGCGAGTTTTTAGGTAACTGCAGAATTCCATGGAGTTAAACTCCACTAATTATGCCCACACCTAAAGAAACCCACTATGCAGGAACCCAATAATGGAATTTATCTGGAGCAAAGAATCATGATCAGCAAGTAGAGAGAGAAACACAACAACCAAAGGAACACAGCTTTATTGCAACTCATCTTCCAACCAGACAGAAGGCCTTATATAGCAGTGGAAAAGGAAATGACATCAAACATCACATGACAGGAATCATATTGGATTTTAGATATCGAAAATAAACAAAGGAAGGGACAGCCATGCTGGAAAAGAAAACAGAACAAAAACCTGAGTTGGATTACCTGTGGAGTGGCTTTAAAAGGCAGCTGCAAACTCCTCGACAATTGATTGCCATTTCGGAGCGGAAGGGGTAAAGAGAAACAACCAGATGACCAGGTGCATGAGAGAAGGCAATCCACGGTGAGAGAGACGCTTCTTGCATCTTTTTATGACACCCAGGAACCACAGAACCATACAAAGTACTGTGAACATCAGACACCAAGATGGCTAAGATGCCCACAACAATATTCCAGGTTCTGGGTTGTGACGAGCAGACCGGAGTGGAGAGGAGAGTGTGGGGAGAGTGCAGCGAGCAGTTCAGCAATTCAGCAATTCAGCCCAGCAAAGGTCATCGGTCATCAGCGAGCTAACATCTGAGCTGAGCCGAACGGAATACCGGTGCCGAGGTTGGCGGGTGCCACGGTTTCCGCGGCTTCCAGCGGAGCATTGTTGGAATTGGAGTCGGATCCGGCTCTGTGACGCAACTTGACTATGCCTGCCCTTGTGTTGGCTGAAGCCCTGCCGAGGACCCGCTCTGCGGTGAGTGTGGTGGGTGCGGCCACAGTTGGCAGTGAGACAATTCAGAACCAAATGCTGTACTGCTCAGCACCAAGATTTTCAAAAGTCAAAATGATTTATTACTTGCCTTGACTATAACTTTTAAAAATTTGATCTTGACAAAAATATCAACTTCAGTTTGGGTACTCAGAAAGGCATCAAACATATAACTGGATACATTGCAACAGTAATTTAAAACTGTAAGCTATTGAGTGTCCATGCAGAGAAAGACTTGTAGAGATTACCATTTGACCTTCCAAAACAAGCATTTAAGAACACTGTAAGCATTTCAACAACTGAACACCGGTGCTGAGGTTGGCGGGTGCTGCGGCTTCCAGTGAAGCATTGTTGGAATCGGAGTCGGATTCAGCTCTGCAACTGCGACGTGACTGCGCCTGTCCTTGTGTCGGCTGAAGCCCTGCTGAGTGTGGTGGGTGTGGTCACAGTTGGCGGGAGTCCGCGGTGGGGCCGTGGTGAGACGGGCGGTACAGGTACCGGTTTCTGGGAGCGTTGCTGCTACTGCTTTTGGAAATCTGCCGAGCTGGACCAGTACTGCAGCGGCCATTGCTGGGCAGCTGCAGTGAATGGTTACCTTGGGTTGGACTGCGGGGAAGGCCCGACTGCAGCCTGATTCCAAATCAAGAGCACACCCCCTAGGTCACTTGCTCGCTTGTGTATCGTCTGCTCTCAGCCACGTGCCACCAGCTATCTGCCTGCCATTTACCATTTCCAGTGCCATCTGTAGCTACAATCTGAACCGTTTGAAACCCAAATAAATATAAAAAGACTTATGAGGACGAGGCGTCGTTTCTGGGGATTGGCGCAACCAGTCTATTAATTTACTGCTCAAACTAAAACTCACTATTGAGACACATCATACGAAGCTCTGTTTGTTATCACCTTAGGTGTGAATTGTCCCTACTTGCTTTTTGTTAAGGAGTAAAACACCCCTTGTTCCATAAAGTGAGTATTATGATGTCGGGAAAGGAGCAGCCACCTTTCCCTCCCATTAAGAGGAAGAAAAAAATACAATAATCCTAAATAAATTAAAAATAAAACAAGCAGGTGATATCCAGTCTCCCAAATCAACTGCAGTCCGTATATTTGGGAAACCAGAAAAGTCCCCAACAAAATTTGACTTTATGAAAGATCCAACTGGAGCCATGCTAACGCTATTAACTAATTAATGCGGACTCTAAACCCCAATTAAACCAATGGGTGAAACAAGTATAACATCCCTTAATCAAGGAGTAAGGGAACCCAGCCAGTATGAGTTGGCGGCGAAGCTATGGTCAAATTCAACTGAGGAACTATGGGGCATATCAACAACAACCGCCGATAATTATCGCTGAACGCACTTAGCGCCAGATAATTATCGCCGGCTAGCGACGATTTTTATTGCTGAGATAGCGTGCTATTAGCAACGCTTATCTCATCAGCGATAAAAATCCTAGCGCTAACTGGCTAACGTGAGATTATCGCTGGAGACCCAGCGATAATCTCACGTTAGCTAGTTGATAGGCACTCACAAACTTAGCCATGATATCCACCTTCCATAGGATATCATGGCTAAGTCAGTCCTGAAGCAGGCGTAAGGAAAGTAGCGATAACAGGGGTTATCACTACTTTTCCTGACGCTATGCTTCATAGCGTTAGGCTTGCTGATAGGAGAAATGTCACTTAGCGACATTTCTCCTGTCATGCCAGGTCAGGAACGCCCACTTTGCATCTCATTAGAGATGCAAAGCTGGGCGTTAGGAATCCTGACGCTAAAGCAAGGTTTCACGCGTTAGCGTGACCTTGCTGATTAGGCGATAAAATTATCGCCGATTTTCGGCCGAAAACGGCCGCAAAAGCTGTGATAATTTTTTATCGCCTGCTTGTTGATATGCCCCTAAGTAACCACTGAGGTCAAATAACGGACCTAGAGCTCCTAACTATTCCCCTAACTACACACTCCCAACAAGAAGTTACAAACTGTGTGGAGCAATCGCCGGGAGACTCACAACAACTATTAACAACAGGGCTGCCAATGCCAATTGAAGTGCAAGTAAATATAAGAACAGCCAACGGTGTTGGGGACCCAATTAATTTGACCCAAACACATCAACTCCACAAAGAAACTCCAAAAGTAGGGGTTGACTGCACTAAAACTACAAGGGAGGACAAAACCGTCCCCAATAACCAGCAAATGGATCTAAATTTGTCTACAACAAATACAACCCAAAAGTCGGACCAGGAAAACACTAAGGAAAATAATGGGTCCCAAAATAATATCGATGAATATGGCAGTAAACCAGAAATCTTGCAGCGTTGGAGTACTCCCTATCAAAAAGATAATAGGTTGCAATTTACTGATTTATGTGATAAGGGGCATGATCAGCAATGCCCTGTAAATGAAGCCTACAAAGATGAGTCATTTATAAATGGGCAAAGCCAAAAGCTGGAAGTACATGAAATAGGAAACTGGAATTCGGGGTCAATTTGGGATCTATTTTTTAGAATCTCACAACTAACTCTTGAAGCATTAACATATCAGTCCAACAAAATGGAAGTGCAAATAGATCTTTTGAGTAATATGGCATCCTCTGTAGCCGGAATTGACCAGAAGATAGCAACATTAAACAATTTAATTATAAGGGCACAAGCACAACCAATATCTTCTTATATAGAGTGCAACTGTGCCCCATTAATCAATAAACTGGCCACAATTCCTGACATTCTGAAAACAATAATTGATGATGTGAAAGGGAACTTACTCAAAGTTGGAAATCAAGTTAGCGGGACTGATTGCTTACTCACAGAAATGCCTAAAATTAATGATAATATCGTAGTTAAAGAAAATTTGAAGGAACCAATAGCAGACAAAACAAATATTCACATAGGATTAATGCCATGTTCATTACAATCAACACCTTTATATTCATCACCACAAGTCGATCTAACCAAAAGCCAGAGGAAAAAACAACTGAAAGCCAGAAATAAAGTTTATAAAGTAACAAAAAATGTAAGCAAGTCGGAAGTAGAGAGAATAAATAGAGGAAATAAACATGAACAAATAGCGAATCAAGAACAAAACGTCACCAAAATGTTACCAGTGAAACCTTTCTATCCTTTATTCAATGAAAAACTGTCAGAAGTACACACAGGCATAAAAAACAAAATCATTGATAAACCAACAGATAATATAAATCAGCCAGGAAAGGAAAAATATCACCTCTCAGGTATGTCATATGTGGAAGAACATAACGAAACAGCGAAAAGAAACCTACCGCAATCGTAAAAGAAAAGGTCAAAAAGAGAGAGCATTAGAACGGCTCATGAGATTACAGAATCGTCAGAAAACCGGAAGGATAGCAGAACTCCACAGGACCAGGGAACTGAGGGAAAAAATCCACTTAACAACTATGGTCTCAGGAATTACATAAACATATTGGGAAATAAATTGTGTATGATCAAGAAAAAGATGTACATTCTTTACAACAAATTAAGCTAAAAAATATTGGACAAAAAGAGGGAGCAATACAGGTAATTCCTACGCCTCAATATAAATCTAGGGGTAACAATGATATCTTGAACCGAGGAAACATCTTAAAACTGTGCAAGGCAGTACCTTCATTGGAAAGAATTAGAAGTACTGACATAGAATCTATTGAATTTCTAGCAAGTAATAAGAACAATCAAGAATCGACATTGGTAACTTGGACCGCACCGACCATTGCTGGTCTTATTATACAAGAATATAACCTTTTTTTAGACTGGGGAATAAAAGTAACAACCCCACCCAACCCTCTTATCCTAGCCCATTTTGTTTACCAAAAGTACAAAATAAGTTGCAAAAGAGAATAGATAACAACCAGAAATACCCAATATTTAAAAATGCAATTGGTGTGACAAATGGGCAAACACTGATAGAACTGGAAGAGAACAAAGGTGATCCTTCTAATACCGTAAAGTGTGGCTGGTTAACTGCAGCTCTACATAATGTCAGGAAGGACTGGCTAATTGATAGAATAAAAATTTGCTCTTGGAATATAAACGGCGTACAATCAAAGATCCAAAATGAGCAATTACCCTCGCCGTCGGACCATTTTCAAATCATCTGGCTACAGGAGACCTGGGCAACAGTTCCATTTAGGTTAGAAGGTTATAAGGGCCACTATTCGATGGCCAAGAAAACAAGTAAATATGGCAGATCCTGTGGGGGTTTGGCTATTTTCATTTCAACTGAATAAAAAATGGAGAGTGAGATTAACGCTCAAAGCCTAAACGATTGTATGATTGTCAAGATACGCTCCAAAGAACACAAAACAATTAAAACTCTTGTAATAATTAATGTATATATTCACCCTGACACTGGTTCACGAAGAACAATGGTTAGCAGCCTGACAACTATGATATTGCAGCAATTGGATAATGACATTCAACCTGAGATCATCATCACGGGTGACTTTAACATGAACATGTTGTAGTGTTATGTTAGGGATGACAAAGTTCAACAACAGTACCATTTATGGTCAATCCCCAGCCTCCTACTTACAACGGATATTAGGGGAGGAAAGATAGAAAAATCTGGTAAGAATTTTTTAAAAGACCTAAAAACGATAGGCTTAAGGGTGCTTAACGGTCGAATTCAGCAAGACTCGCCACCTGCTTGTGGCAGGTGGCAGGTGGCAATAAATCGAGATTAGATTATACAATAGCATCAATAGACTTATTTCACAAAATTCTGTTTTACCCGATAGAGTGACCATAATCAACAAATTATAGCGTTAAACTTCAACGGTGTAGGGCATGAAAAATATATGACTGTTCCGGGCGACACACAAACAGTAAATTAGAAGAAACTTTATTGGTCGGAAGATAAGAAAGATTCATTTATGGCCGGTGCACAAGCAATGGCAGAGACATATTTTGAAGGTGACTTCTCTAATGCTATTGAAAAATGGTCCCTATTTACAAAGAAATTAATCTCCAATCAGTCCCAAAAAGATGGTAATAAAGGGCAGCAGAAAAGAAAATCACTGGCAGCGGTTAAAATATCCTCTAAATGTCATCTATTAAAAACAGAGCGTAATAGAACCCTGAGACTGCTGAAGAAGTGCCCAGGCAATCGAATCAATGGCGAAAAGCTTTAAAGGATAAATGCAGAAGTAAGGAAATTGACCTGGAAGGACAAAATGCAAGCAAAACAAGTCCTATGGGCGAAAGCTTTATATACTTGTAAAAGGAGTAACGCAAGAGAATTTTAGGTTCTCGTCAATAATTTGAATAGAGCTAGTAGGAAACCTATTTCTTCAACAGTTGCTGAATCAGATTGGGTTACATTTTTAGACATTAATTTGAATAACAAGCCAGGAACAGCCATGACATCCATCGCTAGCAGTTTATATGGAGCAGAGGGAAATAAGAACATTGATATAATTATAATGGAAAGCTAAGTATGCAATCTTATTAGAAAACAGAGATCGAATGGTGCCCCTGGACCAAATGGGATTCCAGCTGTTTTTACAAGGAGAAAGCACTATATTGGTCAAGTTATCCAACAGCTGTATTTAACTAAGCATTGCAATTAAGGACCATCCCAGAATCCTGGAAGGGTTCTATAATTTCTCCAATCTATAAAAGTGGGGATTGGTCACTTCCAGCCAACTATAGATTAATCACGCTGCAAGATATTGAAGCTAAGCTTTTTGCATCAATTCTCCTCAAGGAATTAATAGACTGGGCAACAGAAAAGTGTTTAATTCCGCCAAATCAATCGGGTTTTGAAGAAGGCCAAGGGACGGCAACTAATATTTTAATACTAGGCACATTAATGGAAAAATATAAAAGAAAAAATCAGCCATTATATCTATGTTTCGTTGATTTTAAATCTGACTGTGTGAATAGGAAACTTTTATGGAGAAAATTGGAACAATATGGTATTAATCCCGGTCTTCTAAAGGCAATTCAATTATTATATACTGAGACCTGGATTAGGATTTGATTAGGCAATGGCTCAAGGCTTTCTAGAAAAATTAACACATCCCAAGGCCTAAAGCTAGGTTGTATTTTAGCACCGTATCTATTTAATGTATTTTTATCTGACCTTACGGTAGCGTTGGACAATGAGTTAGCACATTCACCGAAACTGGGAGATAAACAAATATCAAATTTATTATATGCCGACAACGTCATCCTGCTAAGCCAAACAAGGATAGGGTTACAGCGATTAATAAACAAAACATCAGTGTATTCAAATGAGAATAAAATGATAATAAATTAAACAAAAACTAAAGTAATGGAAGTCAGAAATAAGGTACTGAAACACAGCAAATATAAATGGTATCTGCAAAAGGGGCCATTAGAAAAGGTGCAATGTTATAAATATGTTGGCATACTGTTTGAAGAGAATGGATCTTTTTTACACCATAAAATAGAGATGAAAAAAAGAGGCAACTGTCTGCAAGGGGCCTTTCGCTTACTTTACAGCTCCTTGGGAGGTCCATCTTATCGCCCTTTACTAAAATTAATAAAAGCAAAACATCTCCCTAGCCTTACTTATGGAAGTGAAGTTCTCTGTGGTATGGATTCTACACTATTAAATAATGTTGCCACAATTCTTTTCAAATACTTATTTCATATTCCATCGAATGCATCGCCTGCTCAGATCAGGCTGGAATTTGGCTTCTGCAACCAACAAATTGCAAGGATGGGTCAATATGTAAAGACATGGAAACTAACTAAAACCAATATTAATAATTCAATTTGCTGTCGTCTGTGGCAAGAGATTCAATGGAATCAAAAGTTGTCTTTTTATAAATATCATCATATGGCTTTGAAAGAATTGTCAATTCTTGAGATCTGGGAACTGTCTCTAACCACACAAGCTTTGAAGAAAATAACAAAAAAATCAGTAAAACATCTATCTCTTCTGAAAGACAAAGAATTGTTTATTAAGCGATCGCTTGCATGGATGATAGTGAATGAATACACGACACTTAAAGTTCAAACATATTTAGAAACAGCATGGACAGTGCAAACCAAAAACATATTTATGAAAGCAAGATTCAGTAACTTGCCCGCTTAAAACATGTGATGCCTTGGCTGAGACCATCTATGCCGACTCCCTGCAGATTATGCAATTTATGGTAAGAAAATATTGTCCATTTGGTCTGTATATGTCCAGCAATGACGGCTGAAAGAAAGCGATATCTGAAAAACTGCTTAATTGATAGAGGTGTTCGTACATGTAGACATGCTATGGTAATTTGTTTTAGACCATTGGACATTATAATGAACGCTAATTTTACCAAATTTTTGATACTTTCAAAAAAGAAATTGGACGTCAGTGAATTGTGCCGAGAAAATCTGGAAGTTGTTAATAGATAGGGACAAAGTTTGCACTATTCAAATGAATTTGCACATAAGCAAAGAAATTATAATTGCTACTATTCATATTAAGTTTTTGCTAATATGGCTTCCGAAATGTATGGTCTGAATTGATGTTTATAGCTTATTTTTAGTACTATTTGAGGAAATTGTCGGAATAAGATTATTAAGAATTTTAGATTTACCTGCTATGTTTTAAAGGGTGTGTATTAAAGGCTGTTTTAATTGTAAGATTTTAATTAATCATACAATAACATTTTGACTTACCTTACCTTACCACAACAATATTCTATGGTGTGGGCAGAATGTATGTGTCTGCAAGGGAATGTGGGCCATGTGTGTCTGATTTCATTAGTTTTCCTTTTCACTACCATGCTGAGGTCTCAACCCTGCCTGCAGAGATTCTACCTAAAATGCAGAGGTCTCCTATACACTATTCTGCAGAAATCTCCACTCCGTGTGGGGAGGCTCCTCCACAAGTACGCAGGTCTCAGCAGATGTAAATACCAGTTCAAATTTACTTTTTCGTAGCTATATAGTCATAATTTACACTTGCAAATGATGACTAGCCGAAAGTAGTAAAGGTACTCATAGATGTATGAGTGAACGTACAAGTGCAACTTCCTTACAGTGTAACGTACCATTCTGAAACATACCTATAGACTTCAAGGCATATTTAACAAATATCTGCCAAAGAATGTCCTTTACATTGTTCTAATTTTCTCCTTAATGTCAGCTAAGGACTAACAATAATCACCAAGTATCACTAATAGGAAAACAAATTACACTATTATACCACACCTCATATCAGTCACAAATCATTCCAACTACTATACCAACTCACACAATGTCTCTCTTCTCGAGCACAATATGCATTCTTTTCATACCTAACACACAATATCATATTACATAAATCTAGTAGAATCTTTTAACTAAAATAGCATTATGTATTTTATGAAAACAAACAGCCATACACATTCATAATACCTAATTTAAAAGAAATACTTTCTAAATCATCAACGGATTAATTACTCACCATTTACCACACAACTGTGACATTCATTATCAAAATAAACTCCACTTCCAATATCCGCATAATGTCCAAATTGCAACGGAATCACAATGGTCTTATTTTAAATATGTCTCTAAAAATCCTCAGTTAAAACCAACTTAGAATTCAGTCACCCATGTTTGAATGCCGATGACTGGAGTTAAACATTCCCTGTGGAAGTAAAAATCATTTGTTGCCAAGATATGCCAAACATCACTAATGTGCGAATGTGATTGCCAACAGTCTCTTAATTTAAAAGTTCAATGGCTTACCTGATCATTTGCTGACATGACAACACACTTGTATCTCTACACGCCTCGGTAGAGGTGCCATAATAAAACAAAAAAGCAACACTGGGTCACTGTGAGAAGAAAATACATTGCATGTCTCTGGTGTGCCAGAGTGCCTTATACTGCACTAGAAACAATAAGAGAAACAGAAGACGAAGTACTAGAATTATAAGAGTGATGATGTCGTACTGACATTCACTCCCTTCTCAGATGAAAATAGCACAGCAGCATCCAGCACTGTCTTGTCTCACCCCCACCCACCAGTACAACCAGCACTGGGCAAATGTCTAGTAGCAGTACTATGACACCTATAACCACCACCATTGCCTTCTTGTTCTGCTCAGAACAACACCCTAGTGCATCTCTACATTTGAGTCAATAGAATATTTTCACAACATCTTTATATTTTTTCACAGAGAACTGCATAATGTGCTGGGATCAGGCCTGCTGTTTTGACAGAAGTCTAAGCTGTGGAGTATGATATAAATAGCATCTATCCAAACCTGATGGTGCAGGGGTGCAGCAAAAAGAATAACAGGATGAGATTATCCAGCTGACGCAGATGCTGAATCACCCCTTGGAGCAAGGTCTTGAGACCAGTTGGCTTCTGGTTAGGTCATGGTGACAGTGTGAGACTTGGCAGCAGATGTCTGTTGCTAATCACCATCTACTCCTATGGCTTCCCCTTTCAACACCACTGGGTAGGATGGTCAGTGAGACTACCACACTGTTGCCTACAGCAGTCTCTGTAACCCAAACCATTGTCTTTACTCTAGCCCATTCATGGGCCTTAAGCAAGAGTTATGTTTCCATCAAAGCTGATTGTAACACTTCAAGAACCACCAGCAAAGTGAGGTCACATTTTTGCTACATGTCATACATCAGCATAATTATTATGACCACTAAATTGATATATTGGTAGTGTGGGAATTGAGACTCTGGGTCGAATGGAGTATGGCTGCAGTACTGCTCCCCTCCATATTGTGTTGGTTTTGTTTTCTTCACTGTTTTTATGTTATTATTTGAGGAAGTACCAGCTATAGAAATTGTATACAGTTTGGAGAAAACTACAAGCCTTCTCTGATGTAAAGTTTCAATGGAGTCATATATTTGAAGTATTGTCATGAAATTTAGCCCACTTGGGCATAAGTTGTAGAAAGGTGTTGATATTATGAAATGCAGTACAGCATAGATGCTAAATGTAGCATTACTACAATGCAGTTGTTAGCAGGTATTGCACCTGCGAATCAACATATAGTGACACAGATGGCCTGGTTATGAGTCTGGCAGTCATCTCGTGGTGGCGCAGCAGTGGTGTGACGGTGGCGCGGCAATGGTGGTCCAGCCACGGTTGCACCTGCGGTCCGACAGCCCCATTACGAGTTGGGCAGTCGAACCACCCTGGCACTACCTCAAGGGATCCACCATTTCCTGGAGGTGGCCCAGCTGTCAGAGGCCGCAATTTGCTTGGTCGGAGCACTGCTGTCCCGGCAAGCATATTACGAGTTTCCTCGCTGCTGGAGGTAACATGGAGGTTCCTCATCCATGTCAACCCTTTCGGAGAGGAAACAAAGGGGGCTCTAGAGGGCCCCCTTTGCCTCCTCTGCTTCTGCATGCACACAGAAGGGCATAACATGTGTCCCCCTGTGTGCATGCACAACAGTTCCCACACAGCATGGACTTTTCAGTCCGTGCCATGCAGAAACCTTGTGGGGCATTCACATTGCGGTGCCTTTTTCAAAGGCACTGCGGCCTTTGAAAGAAGCACCACCCTGAGACTGCCACTCCACCCTCCCCCCAACTACAAATAACTTGTACTCTGGCAGGCAGGTAATGGCGAGTCTCTGCGGTGCGGGCGCAGCTGTGGAGTAATGCCAGCCCTCGCACTGCCAACACTCATAATCGGGCCCAAAGTGTTCAAAGGGATGTTATATTATGTTATTGATGTCCATGACAGTAGATACGTAAATATTGTGGGGTCGCAGTTATAATAGTGAAGATTAGTTAGAAAAGATTAATGAGTGATCAAATTAATTTGAGAACATTTTCTGTTATAACATTGCTGGGAATCAATTAAGTGTTGTTTTGATTGTTTATGATTATGTTGGTTATAATTTATAAGGAGTGGTGAAGCACAATGAACTGATTAAAGCCGAAACACCATAACAAGTCTTGTGTGGTTATTAAACACTGGGCAAGTCACCCTTTCATTTTTCAAGTAACATTTTTGGAGTGTTGTGTGAGATATTCCAGGGGAACATCTAAGAAATACTCCTGGGGGGGCACAGGTATTTTGACCCACCAGAAAACATACCACAGCAAGGAGTTGAAAAGAGTGCAGAGGGAGCGCAGTGCAGGAGAATCATCAACTTCTACCTTAACTCAAATTGCACCAGGAGAGCCAATTTCCACAGAAGTGGAACAACGTCTGCCAGAGAAGTCCCCAGAACTAAGATGAATAGGGACATTTTGTCTCGAATGCAAAATAGTCCTCACAGTGGGGGAACAATCAGTTGTTGCAGTTCTGCAGAACCACACCTGTGAATTTTTTATTACTGCAAACATGACAATTGTTACTCTATTTTAGAGAGTCTTCATCTACCATGTTTTCCCAGTTGTCATTTTATTTCTGTGTGCATGAAAAAGAAAAAGTGAGTGAGTGTCCGTATGGGTGCCTAAGTGGCTATCTCAGTGGCTATATGAATGAGTAACTGGGTCGGTGAGTGTCTGTAAAAGTGAGTGACTGGGTGTGTTGTTAGAATAAAAATGTTCTCGCTGTGTTGCTCATGTATTGTTTGATGTAAGTTATCATTCTCAGCACCATTTTATGTTTGGCCGCCATTTTGAACCATCATCGAAACTAATCTCTCACTTCTGTAAAACACAGCTTTGGTAACTCTTGTTTCTCCAAGGTTGAGCCTCACCTTTTCTCTATAAATACACTGTTCTCATTAGTGCATACCTTTCCCACTAGATAAAGGCCTTCTCCAACTAGTCTAGCAGTGGGCACGGACGGAACGACCTTGAATAAGAGATAGTGTGTGCCCGGTCTCAGGATCGAAACTTATCCTTCTGTACTTCTTTGTGTAGCTGCACCTGCCTGGAAATTTCCATTCTGGGCGTGCCTTCATAGGTTCTGAATTGTACATAATGTATCTCCATGTTTGCTGATGTCAGTCCCTCTGCAGCAATCCTAAGAGACTGGGCAGACTGGGCTCCACTCAAGAGTATCTGAATAAATATGCTTGGTTTGTAATCTCACCTGTCTGACCGACTCTTCATTTGTATGGAAGGCTGCAAGGTGGTCGCGAGTGACCCAGGTGACCCTAATCGGGTTACTTCCTTCAGTTGGCACCCGAACAGGGACTCCATTGGGTGAGTGGCCCATCCCCTCCACAAGACAGGTGAAGAGGTCGAGGCCATTGTCAGGTCGGACAGACTTATCAGGGATCCCTACACGAGAGAGTTCCTGTACTTGCAGCTGCCCCTTCTGTCCCTCGCCTAGTGGGCATCCCGACTGGATTCCTGAATGGCGAAACCCTTGGATCTGACCATGTGATTTGAAGAGTCGGCTTTGGAGAATAAATTTGTTTGACCTGCATGTATCAGGTGAGTTTGTTTTGGTTCTTTGTGGATATGGTACCATTTTGGTTTGTATTTGGTAAGATCTGAGGACCGATTTTAATGAAAAGTGTTTGCAAATACTTAGGCAGTCAACATAAAGAATTTGGGTCCCTTTTGAAAATGACTGAGATTAGTCGATTCCTGGTTTCTTGTGGTCGTTGTTGCTCTGCAGATGCTCGATTGGAAGAAGCTCAGCTGCGCCTCCAGAAGGCACTCCTATTTTTTAAATGTATGTGAAGCTTTGTCTCGGACCTTTTATGTTTAGTACGCCATGGCACAAATATACGAGGGTCAATGCCGAGTAGCAGTGGCTGTTGACGGGCACTTTTAATGAACAAAAAATTAGTGTTTTACAGAAAAAAAATTGCAAAGCATAGTAGGTAGTCTATGTTTGATTCTCTTCGATTGTGGCAAAAGGAAACTAAACTTTAAAATTACAGATTGATAAATCTTATGTGGCCCAAGAATAAAATGATACTTTTGTGGAAGAATTGATAGATTCTCGACCCCCATCTCCATATGCCCCTCAGAGGATATATCCCGCTCTTGCCTCACAGTCCCAGCCACCCGTTGAATGAACCTTACGGGACATCGCCGTAGTTAACTGAATTGATGATAAGCGCAGAAGTTTGTTTCTTCTCAACTAGAATAACAAAGCAACCATGCTTGTAATGGAAACTGAGTTTTCTTCTATTGAGCACACTATCTGTAGGCCCCTGAAGAAGGGATTGCGTGAGAATCCCAAAATTCATTGGGCATCATGAACTACAATCGCCGTTTTTTTCAGCATTATAAGTTTATTGCTGATGTTTTCAAAGTATTGAGATACATAATTGACTTGTTTCATTTGATTCTTCTATCATGTTTGGTTCTACTAAAGAATTTTGTTTTGAATTCTTTTCTACTTGTGATGTTTGAAAACTCATCAAGTAAATGAGTATAACTTTTTGTTATGAGAAGTTGCATTGATTTCTTGTGGTTCATTTAAGTAATGACAATTTCACTCAACTTTATGTAATAATCAACAAGTACTATTATAGCTGTGCACCCGGTATACAGGTGCGCCAGCACCTGCTTCTTCGCACGTTACTAATATGGAGCCTTGTCAAGTTTTTGGTAGTGTTGCGACATAGGTCGCTTATCGGGGTAGGCTACTCGAGAAGAGCCCCACATCAGTTTCTCAGTTTCGTATGCAGGAGATTCATTCAATATATCACCCTGAAATACCAAAGTTAATGGAGCAGGATGTTGTCACTAGACCAGGTGTGGTGGCCCGTTTCCAAGAACAATGGGTTTATACTCCATGGAAAAGGAGTGAAGTTTTGTCTCTTAAGACTTAATTACCTAATCCTAGGAAGAATCCAACTGCATATTATAAAGAATTGACTGAAGCCGCCTCCTCCTTTGTGATGACTCTGACTGATATTGAAATGTTTTTTGGACTTCTTGTTCCGGTTGATATTTGGAGACAGGTGCATACTCAAGACCATGTTGCAGAGCTGGGGGGTACGTGGGACCAAATTAAAGTATGGGATCAGGAACAGAAGCCAGGTGATAAGCCTAGAGCAGAGATACTTGCTTTGCCAGACCGCATCATCATGTATATGCATTCTCTTATCCCACTAAGGAAGGTTGATTGGGACAAGTTAACAGCTTGTCGGGAAAAGAAGGATGAGAGTGTGTCTGATTTCTTCACTTGGTTTGAAGATATATTTCTAGATTATGGTGGGCAGGACTTGTCGATTGAAGGAGGTGTTCGGTTGTTTGTTAATAGATTTGTTTCTAATTTGCTTCCTGAGATTGCAACTCGATTGCAGGCTTCCGAAAGCACCTGGACCACCTCTTCCCCTTCTGTTATTTTGAATATGGCACAGTACTATGAGCATGGGGAAAATGAGGATAAGGAGAGGACAGAGAAGAAGCATAAGGATTTATAGATAAAGGTGTTGTTGCAGCAGGTTTCTAAAGGGATTGGTAGAGGATGTGGTGGTTTGGCCCAACAGCTTCCACGCACTAGCTGGCAGCCGAATACTTTGCCTTTAGGGCCGAATCAGTGTGCGTATTGTAAAGAGGAGGGACACTGGTGTACCGAGTGTCCTGTGTTGTTGCAGAAGGTGGCGGTCCCGAGAGGAGGAGGTTCTCGTAGACGGGGTCGCAGAGCTGGTGGAACGGACAGGGCTTAAAATGCTGTGGCCTCACAGGGTCATTCTGATCATAACTATTTTGATGACCCTCGGGCAGATAGTACTTTCATGATGATTATGACACATATGAGGTGGCAGGAATGTTCTACAGCTAGGACAGCCAGGGATAGAGTGAGGGACCAGTTTTGATAGCTGTAGATCAACGCGGTTCGTATGTTACTGAGGATTTGCATGGTTTGGCTAAGGAGTTTTTGGTGGATACAGGTGCAACAAACAGTTCTTTTTCTCTTTCCTTGGTCCCTGGGTGGCTCTGTCTGGCCGTAATAATGTTTTGGTATGTTTTTCTGGTGTACCGGTTGTAATCCCCATTTGTAAAACCTCTTGCATTCACTATTGTTCCTTTCACAGTGGATTCACCATTTTTGTTGGCCCCTAATGGTGGAGAAAATGTGATGGGTTTGGACTTGATGAAGAAAATTGCATGCTACGATTTATTGCTCCCTGGCAGGTGTTTACATGACAATAGGTCCGGATGTAATACGCGCTAAACAGTGCCTATCCAAAGATGCGTCCTTTCCTGCTGAGTTTAAAGTGACACACATGTGGGACTGTTACAGATATCGCCAGTTTCGATCCAAGTTAATGCTATTTTACCTCACATCCCTCAATATAAAGTACCGCAGGCAGGTGAGGGAGCTTTTTTTACAAATTGTACAGGATTTGGTTGAGGAAGCATCGGCTAATGTTTGTAATAGCCCTATTCTTCCCATTTTAAAATGGATACCTTCGGGTTCCTCTGATGATTGTCAGGATCCATTGGACTGCCCACCACCTTCCGCACTCCAGCAGTAGTGGGGGAACTATTCAGGCTGAACCCCAGGCCGCTAGGTGCATTTCACTCACTTAGATCCTACCTAGGAAGACTGCCTGTCGGGTGGGGCTCCTAGCAGGTTCTCAAAACATGCCTATCACCCTCGGCTCGTTCCCTCTTTTACTCCCCGTGTTCCCTGAGGAAGGAAAGCTGACATATTTCTTTAATTCTCTTCTCCGGTATGTGGAGGTGATTTCCTTATCTTTGTTTCCAGGCCACGCCAGAGTTTGACTCAGCAACCTCCTTGACTCAGCAGCCTCAGTGACTTAACAAGCCTCCATGACTCAGCAACCCCCATAACTCAGCAGCCTCCATGACTCAGCAACCTCCATGACTCAGCAGCCTCCATGAATCAACAAGCCTCCATGACTCAGCAGCCTCCGTGTCTCAGCAACCTCCATGACTCAGCAGCCTCTGTGACTCAACAAGCCTCCATGACTCAGTAACCTCCATGACTCATCAGCCTGGCAAAAGGTATTTAACTTTCAACCAGGCTCATCTTCAGTGTTTCGCATTGAGTTTCCTGTTGAAGATCCTGTGGCGTGAGGGCTCTTCTCTGCAGGTGCTGGTCGCACGAGTCCTGTTCCATCCTTGCTGCTGCTACTCGCAGATAAGTCTAAATCCTTTTTGGGCTACATTTAATTCTTGTGCTCAGTGGAATTCAATTGTTTTTGACGCCCGGCTTATTTCTGGATATCGGAGAGATCTTGGGTAACTGCGCACAAAACTCTTCGCAGTCAGAGACGTCCTGACTTTGTTTCCTATATCACAGTTCCCTCTTGTTCCCACTCAGCTTACTTTACGCTACTTGCCTCGATTTTGGTCATTTCCTCCTCACATCATTTATGTAATTCGTGCATAGTCCTTGTTCATTGAAGTGTATATTATTATTGCAGAGTTTATTGTTATCCTGTTACGTCTTTGTTTTTTTCTTGCTGTAAGAAGGTCTTGGTAGGCCTCTCAAGTCTTGGACATACTTCAGCTGAAGTATACAGATTATGTCTTATCTCATTGAAATAAGAATGTATGGTGTGCTTATGTGTAATCTTCGTTGGTACAATATTTTGTGACTGTGTATTTATCTTTGGCACCATATGGTGTAAGTGCAGTTCTGATTTATTCTAATAATTCTAAAAGACCTCTTTTATCGTGACCCAATGCAGACGTTTATGCATGATATATGTAATTGATTATTTGTGTTCTTATTGATGTATTTTACTACTGCTGCAGGAGCTGGTCTCCATACTCATTCCTAGCTTTAGGACAGATGTCCCAGATTGTTCTGTGACCCAGAGTTTGCTTCTCCACCGGTGCAAACGCGAACCAGTTTTTCTTTCTTTATTTTAGCTTTTTGTTTTAACTCATTATTTTTGTTTATTGTTTGTTCCCAAACCCCCTTCCCTTGAGATTATTGGATGAGCACTGGTTTCTCTGGTTCAGTGTTTGTCGGATGATTTCTGGGGATTGTTGGGGTCTAGCTGCCTCTGCGTGTCCAGCAGAGAGAAGAACGCGTTCCAAAGTTCATCTTCGCAGATTGGTTCCTGATAATGCCCATGCAGATATTTATCATTTTGTGATTGAGTTGCGCGAAGTTAATAAGATAGTGGTTCCTCAGTTTACTGTGGTTCCTGACATTACTACTCTTTTGACAATGATTCCTTCTTCTACTTCATTCTTTCTGTCATTGATTTTAAAAATGCGTTCTTCAGTATTCCTATTCATCCTGATAGCAGATATCTGTTTGGGTTCACACTAGCTGGCAGAAGTTTTACATTCTGTCTCGCTCCTCAAGGCTATACAGAGAGTCAGAGTATCTATAGTCAGAAATTGAAAGGCCAGTTGGATTCTTTGTCGCTCCCCACAGGTAATGCATTGCTTCAGTATGTCAATGACTTGCTCATCGCTTCAGATACAGAACAAGGTTGCAGAGACAGTACAGTTAAATTGTTGTTGCATTTAGCTCAGCATGGCCATAAAGTATCCCTTTCAAAATTTCAGTATTGTCCATAGGAGTTCACCTACTTAGGTCACCTATTGTCAAAGGAGGGTAGGATATTGACCCCGGAGAGTATTAGTACTATTGTTCAAATGCCAGCTCCACAAACCCAGAAAGAAGTACATGCTTTTATAAGTATCACTTCCTACTGTCTTCAGTGGATACCTAACTATTCCCTACTAATTAAGCCCCTGCTTGCGCTAACCACAAAAGTAGTGCATGTGCCTTTAACTTGGGCGTCTGAATGTCAGCACTCTTTTGAGCAACTAAAAACTGCACTTTGTTCGGCTCCAGCGCTTGTTACCCATAACTACGCCAAATACTTTGTATTATATGTTCATGAGATGACTGGTTGCGTGCTTTCTGTTTTAACACAAAAATTGCAGATAAGCAACGCCCTTGTGCTTACTTCTCTGCTGTGCTTGATCTGGTCGCACAAGCCCTCCTGAGCTGTCTAAGAGCTGTCACAGCCGTGGCTGTCTCCATAAGACAATCGGCTGGACTCGTACTTGATACCGACCTCACAGTCATGGTACCCCATGCTGTAGATACCCTTTTGAATAAGACAAAGACACAGCACCTCACCAGTGCACGTCTGACAGGTTATGAATTAACGCTGTTTGCCAAACATATCACGATCAAACGATGTGTCACTCTGAACCCAGCCACGTTACTACCCCTTCCTTCTGAGCATGATGAAATTGATATACATGATTTTGTCTTCCAGACGGAAGAGGAGACGAAAAGACAGGTAGACTTGACTGATGTTCCCTTATCAGACTGCCGAGGGGAACTATATGTCGGTGGGTCTTGCTTTAAATTACCAGATGGCACTCCAACTGCTGCATATGCTATTACTGCACTGTATACTGTAGTTGAGACATCACTAGTTCCCTATCAGTCGACCCATGCTGCAGAGCTCATTGCCCTTATACGAGCTTGCAAATTGAGTAAGGGACTGGTTGTCAATATTTATACTGACAGCCAGTACACCCTTGGAGTCACGCACACTTTCGGGGGACTATGAGCAGAGAAAGGGTTCCTTACTTCCCATGGTATTAAGATCCAACCCAGTCACCTTATATTGAGGCTTTTGTCTGCTTTGACACTCCCTAAGAAGTTGGCAATAGTGAAGTGTAGCACCCACTGGAAAGTCACTGACGATGTAAGTAAGGGGAATGCTTTTGCAGATCAGACAGCTAAGGAAACAGCCAAGACTAAAATGAAAAGAATGTTTGTAGCAGGTCCAACTAGGTGGGTGCCCCAAGTCACCATGTTTGAGGATACACTTGAGAACCTGAAGGAGATAGAAAGTGAGGCCACAGTAGACGAATGTAGGAAACTTCCTCTATATATACTACACCAACATGAGGTATAGTGTGTATAGAGTCCAACTGACCCCAGAGGTAGGCAGAGGTTAAAGTTAGTTAGAACCTTACTCTCTATTTGTGTTAGAGTGGTTGAGCAGTAAGGCAGTATCAGAGGACAGTGTTAAGCATTTGATGTACACACTCAGTCATCAAATGAATTCACACACTCAAGAACTGAACTCTAGACCAATTGTTTTTGTATAAAAAATATACTGTTGTTTTATTTTAGAACTAAGCAAGCCTGGCACAGGTATGCATACATACTTTGTAGCAATAAGTTGTTGATTGTAGAACAGTTTGAAAATGCAATAGAAATTGTCCTTGTTTTGATTTGCAGGGAATGCAGTAGGTTGCAACACTTAGCAAATACAGTACATTGAAATGAATAGGCTTTTTCAGTAAATTGCAGGTAAGTTACTTTTCTCGTTATTTTTCTATCTCAGTGCTGGATACCTAGATTCAGCACTGGGACATTTCCTGAAAACAGGTAGGTAAATACGTTTTGGTTATTCACATGATTTTAAAAGAATATTTTTAGATTTCAAAACTCCACACAGTCGTGTTTTGGAAGAAAAACAGTGCATTGAAATGAATAGGTTTTTTCAGTAAATTACAGGTATGTTACTTTGTACGTTACTCCTCTTACTCAGTGCTGGATACCTGGATTCAGCACTGGGACATTTCCTGCAAACAGGTAAGCAAATACGTTTTGGTTATTTGTGCGATTTTTAACGAATATTTTTAGATTTCAAAACTCCACACTTAGAAACTTTATCGGAAGAAAATTGTCTATGTTATCCTTTGGGGGAAAACAGGTTATCGGTTCACAGGTAAGTAATCAACAATTGGGAGTTAAGGTTCTGGGGTTAGACTCAGGGCTCCCCCAGGGTTAGTGATGCACTGTTGTTTCACCCTCAGCGGCACTAGGGCGGCCGGGTGCAGAGTGTTGTGGCCCAATGTTATCCAACGGGGGATAGGGGGCCTCCGGTAGGTGGCTGCTGGCATGGCTTTAGGTCAGGGCAAATAGGGAACCAAATTAGCACCAAAGGTGCACCCTCAGTGGCACTAAGGTGGTGGTGTTTTGAGGCCTTATTATTTTCAATGGAGAACCTCTGGTTAGAAGAAACACTGCAGGTTCGGGGTCGAGGATCTTCTGGGTGCGACCACCACTCCGAGGGGTAAGTTGGGATGTCTTGGGTTGGTTAGGCACCGTTGGTTATGGGCCCACAAGGCCGTGGGACATCGGGTGCAAGGGTGCCTTGGGATGTCGGAAAGTCTTACATGCTCTGGTCGCGGTAGAGGGGATCCTCTGGATTGAGGCTGCAGGTGTCCTCTGGAGGCTTGAGGCAGGTCAGGAGTCACCGGATCCCAGATCAAGATCACCAGGGGGACCTCTTCGTGGTGTTTTTCCACTCGAGCTCAGGCCGGATTTGGCGGGTGCAGAGTGGGCTGGATTCGCGGTGTCCTGCCGGAGCCAGAAGCTGCAGTTTGAACAAGTCCGGTGTTCACTGGAGATTCAGTCTTGGAAGTGAAGGCAGGCAGGTCCTCCAGGGTTTTTGAGCTTGGTGGCTGCAGGACACACCAGGATTTTGCAGGAGCTGGTTCGAGGGGAGACAGGCCTGTAGGGCTGGGGCCAAGTCAGTGGGCGTCGTACTCTTGTTAGCTCTGCACGGCTCTTCAGTTCTTCTTCTTATCTTCTTTCTTGTTGTTTCTGGATCTGAGGAAGCAAGGTTCAGGGTGCCCCCTAAATACTAAATTTAGGGGCGTTACAGGTAGGTAAAGGGCAGGGACCAATGGGTCCCTTCCCTGGGGACGGTACACACCCTATTCTGCCACTCTCCAGTGGGAGGGGGGAAGGAGCCTGTCCCTGGTTAGCTGGGTCCCCCCATTCTCAAGATGGTGGGGACTCGATGTTGTGATTCACCTCAACTCCCCCACCTGAGGGGTGGAGTTAGCAGAGGTGGGCACACCTCTTTCCCTCACTTGTTTTTCCCACCGGTTCTCCTGCCCAATGTGGGGGGGTAGAACCAGTATGGACCAGTTGCTGAAAGCAGCAAGTGGTCTGGGGAAGCTCACAAAGGCCGCATGCCTTTGAAGCTTCCCCTTTTGAACCCTGCCCATCCTGGGGGAGGAGACTTGGCACCTCATCCCAGGATGTGCATTGTTTCAGGCCCCCGAGTGCAGCAGGCTCTCGACCTAGGGGTCCAGAAACATGTCTGTGATGGCAGCCTAAGCAGCCACTCAGTCGGTACACAAGAGGTGGGTTAATTTTCAGGGGCATCTCTGAGATGCCCTCTGTGTGCATTTTACATTAAGTCCCACACTAGCATCAGTGTGGGTTTAATGTGTTGAGAAGTTTGATACCAAACTTCCCAGTTTTTAGTGTAGCCATTATGGCACTGTGGAGTTCGTAATGACAAACTCCTAGCACCATATACAGTGAATGGCAACACTGCACTTACAATGCCAAAGAATGGACTTGGGCACTGTAGGGGAACAGGGCTCATGCCCTTGTGCCCTCACCACTGGCATAGTGCACCCAGCTGGAGGGGTATCTGATCTAGGCCAGGGTAGTGCTCTGTAGGCATGGCACACAGGGATGTGTGCCATGTCAACTTTTCACTTTGCTCTGCACCAAGACATGCAGCCTGCAAAAGCAGTGTGTGGGTGTAAAGGTACAGGGCCTCTAAGGGTGGCACAATAAGTCCTGCAGCCCTTAGAGGTCTTCCCTGGTCACAGTGCCCTGGGTACCTGTAGTACCATTTACCAAGGGCTGACTTGTGGCTAGAGGAGCAAATTGTGTTAGTTTTAGTGAAAGAACACAGGCCCTGGGAACCTGATTGCAAGGACCCAGAGCACACCAAGAAAAAGTGAATCAGTAGTCTGGCAAAAAGTGGGGGGTTACTGCAACAGAAACCCACTTTCCTACAAGGAATTAGCAGTGTGGAAAGATAGTATAGCACAAATTGAAAGATGAGGGATGTTGGATTGATAATTCAGGGAAGCAGAGATGGATGTTGCTAGACGCATATGTTCTTCCGGTATTAAAAATGGCCCATGGCCCAGCCCATATCAGCGCTAAAGGTATTTGCAAGTTGCTATACCCTGTATGGTAGAATGACAACAAAAACAGCTGTGCATTAAGTGAAGTAATACATGGTGTGCATGACGCATAATCCTGGGAAGGGTACCCCTACACCACCCTGTAATTTTACACCACCCACTTTCCCTTTTGAGGTCCTTCAGATGGATTATATTGAGTAAGATAGGGTCAATAACTTTAAGTACGTGTTGGTGGGTGTTTGTGCATTCAGTAAATAGGTTAAGGCTTGCCTATTGAAAATAATACAGCAGTTACAACTGAAAGGTACTCGTGAAAGAGTTCTTTCGTCGTTTCAGCTTACCCTGTTTGATATGAAGTAATAACGGAAGTCATTTCAATGCCAAGCTCATTCAGTTAATTTGTGATGGTTTGCACATAAAGCAGAAGTTTCATGCTGCAAATCACCCACAGTCAGCACGTTTGGTTGATAAGTGCAATGGTATTCTCAAACTGAAATTGGAAAAGATTCAGGAGACTACAGGGTTACAGTGGCCAGATGCTTTACCATTAGCTTATTTGTCGACAAGCACAACAGCACATTCTAAGACAGGATTGTCACCGCACGAGCACGTGTTTGGACGTCCGGCAAATGTCTGGGGCGTCCCGCTTCCCTGTTGGTTCTCAGATATTGAATATCCATTGTTAATTGACTACCTGTGCCATTTAACTGAAAATTTGCGTTCTATGAACCAACAGGTCCGGGAAGCCCTGCTAGTCACACCAGAGGGGCCTGGAGACAACATCCACCCTGGCAACTTTATCCTGATTCGCAATTATCAGAGGAAGAAGAGTTTATAGATGCGCTGGAAGGGACCAGAAAAATTCCTTCTACCTACATGTACTGCAGTCAAGGTCACTGGCTGAAAGAATTGGATCCATAGCACCCATTGTAAAAGAGTGACTCTGCCATTGCCTTATGACCAGTGGGTCAAGGAAGGAGTAGGGGACTCTTGAGTGTGAGAAGGTGCCTCAGTTCGTCCCCTTCAGTGATGCAAAGCTGACTTGGTCCCAAACGTATTAGAAGAATGATGAAGTGCTAAATGCAGCATCACCCCAGAAAAACAAGCTATTAAGGAGCCACTGTTTGTTGATCACTCTGTACCTGGAGTCACCAAGTACAATCTGCGTCCTCAGCTGAGGAATAGTGCACCAAAGGTGAAGTCAGATTAGCGAGGGATGAACTTTGTAAGTTAGGGTGTACTTTGCTATTAACTGTGTTAGTTTAGGGTGATGTGAGATTGTCGCATCGTTCTGACATTTGACAGGATAGATCGAATGTGCTTCCTTGGAAGGGGGAACATTATCCTGATCGACGTGGGATTCATCGTGAACTTAGGACAGAGCAAGCTCCACTGCGGGTGCTCAAGAGCGCCAACGTTTGTTGAACAATAGGAGCCTGTACCAGTGAGGCTCTGTTGACACTGGGAACACTTACCTTTACTATTATTTTGTTACATTTATTTCCTTGCTCCATAATGCATCATTTTGGCCGGCCTATTGATGAGGAGGAACAGCCATTTACACCACTGTGTTTAGCACAGGGTTGGTCAACAAAGAGTAAAATAGTTTGCATATTAATTGTTGTGATTGCACTAATAACAATATTTGGAATATCCTGGTGTATAGAGGAGAAATTCCCTGTACATTCCTTGGCTGGTACAACTCCTGCTCCACCTGATCACATCTTTGTTACTCTAGCTCCACACAAAGAAGCGCATAGGTTGTCATACACAGACAATGTATTTATACAAATGTTGCATCAAGCTCATAATGTCTCCAATACAAGTTGGTAGTATTCACACGTGAGTGAAAATGTTTTGATGCTATCATGTCAGCCTGAATGGAACGTAGTATATCTGTATGTTCCTGTGTCCAATGTATTTTCTGCCAAAATTTAGAAATCCTAAAATGAATTGCTAACCCTTCAGTGTCTTCGGAGGTTGGAGCAGCATGCACTTTTCTAAAAAGTTGGCTGCCAGGCTCTTGCCTTCACTTGATAGCTCATATCCCAAAAATAGGACATTGAGATGGACCATTTTTGATTTCTTGAATTTAAAATTGCAAGCCATGTTGGCGAAACCCACAATTATGTTGGTCACCTTGCAGAAGAGTTCAAGTAATTTGTCGTCCGTCAGATAGATGTCATCTACATAGGACACTGACTCCTCGTCGCATGTTTGCAATAATTCTGACACTCTTGCTGAGAATAGCCCCGGGCTATTCTTATACCCTTGGGGAAAACAACAGAGGTGACGCTGAGTGCTGAGGGCAGAAAATGTGGGCAAATATCCACTATCTGCTGCTATATTTTCCCAGAAGAATACATTTGAGACATCTAATGTTGTTTTATATTTTTTCCCTACAATGTTATTCATGAATGCAGCACTATGTGCGTTTTGAACTGCAAATGTTTGTGTGCATGTGTTTAAATGTCGGTAATCCAAAACTAGACGATATGAGTTGTCGGGTTTCATTATGGAAAACAAAGGACTGTTCATTTAGGAGGTGAAAGTCTCAATCACACATTGGTATTCAAGTTGGTCTGAGATTTCTTTGACCTGACTTTTTGCATTGTTTTCAATAGTGTACTGTCTCTGTGGATTTGGAGTAGATTTTAACCCGTTCCGCCGCGGTGCGGGTGTTCTACTGAGTGGGCGGGGCTGCGTTGGCCAACGGTCGCGCAGCACCCAGAAGGTAGCGCTCGACGCGAGCATGGTACGGGTTAATGGGATTTCATGATGAGTAGACTCCACACCCCACCCTACATGCCAGAGCTAGCGCTAGCACCCACTCCTGCATGAATGAATGTTTTAAAAATTCTGGAACAAGGTTGGAGAAAGCAAGCAAAATGACACTTTCCCCTTTTGGACATTCCATCACAAACTCAGCCAGCCAATCTTATTCTGCTAACAGGATGTCATATCCAAATGTTTAGTTCTCCCAAAAGAGACCTTAAACTTTTCTTGAGATGTCCCCCTCTATTTGGAGTGTAATATTGTTCACTCTAAATGGGACACTAACGCTTGTGTCAGGTGTTTCCACTGTGATATGTTCATTCAATACTGTTGTTACCAGAAAATCCTTCAGATTCTAGCAAGCTATTTTTACTTATGCCACGCTGTCTAGCATCTTCAGAGCCCATTCCCCATTCCAAAGCTGAGTCCTCAGTAACCTGGGCATGTCAAATTTTCCAGCCATCGACTTTCTTCTTTTTGAATTGAGGTTTTGCTTTTGGGTGTTCTTCCTGCTTCATAATGTATTCTGAATTACGATGTTTCCTTTTTTGTCTTTGGTCGATCTTCTGTCTTTTGTTCTGATCGCCCGTCCCTTTCTGAATTTTTTTATAAAATCTGACATGAATGAAAGGAATGTGTATTAGAGTCCTGATACCTGTCAGGATTCCTAAGGTTATACCTCTTTTCAGAGGACTCCCGTTGGGGAGATCCACCCATTGATTGTGAATTATTTTCTGTATTGTTATTTTTAGATTGTTTGTTATCCCATTTCTTTTTAGAAGAAGAGGGTCCTTGCTTCGAGTTGTCCTTGTCGGGACTACCCGCCATTTGTGGCTTCACTGGTTTGGCTCCCACACTATCTCTACCTATTGCGGCATAGTTTTTTAAAATAATTTTTGTTAAATCTTGCTCCTTATTTATAGGAGCTATTTCACTTAGGCGGTGGTGTATAGCCACTGCTACTGCCTCCCCCTTTATGTTTTCAGCATTATTGCAGAGACTTGGGCAAAATAACCCATCAGTTTCACCCCCAAGCCCATGGCATACCCTGCCTGGTACTCATTATGTATTTGTTTCAATACATCTGGAATGACTGCTATGGAAGGGGTACCATGTATTCTAATATAAATGGCAGCAAAGATTGTTCCCCAAATGGTTCCATCCCCATTGGCAAGCAAATGGTTAGCATTCTATCTTTTTCCTGCAGACCCGTATGGGGAAATACTGCTTCCAGCTGTGCAATGTTTTGTGCTAACCAAAATGGAATGCGCTCCCGTTTGGAGGGGATTGTCACCATTACTGATTTCAGTGTCTGTGGGTTAATTGTAGGTGTCGTCTGATGTGGACCAAGTGGAGCATTTCTCGCAGGTTGGACTGTTAATGTTCGCAGACTGAACAATGTGTCTGTAAAGTCAGACTATGTCTTTGTATATTTTATGGACTTCATCCACTGGCAGTGTGCCTATCTTAGGATGTGGAGTGCATGTCGCTAGGTCTGGCCAGGTCACTCTTTCTATGCCGAGTGGACCGAGTCTTACAACAGATGTTGTGTGTGGGAGGGCACCCTTAAACCAGTTTCTGTGTTGCTGGTAAGTTAACAGGTCTTCAATGTCTTTGTATGCAATGTATTCTTCTGATGGTTCAACCACAATGTATGTGTGAAACAATTTAGTCTGTGGATGTGCAGGTGGGAACTGAACCCAAGAATAGAATACCTCTGATCCGAACACCTTGTGTGCCTCAATCACGAAGGTAATATAGCCACCTGTTTTGGGGACGCTGTGTTCTAACAACTTTATAGTTACTGCATGTCTGCAATTTTCTGTAATGTTGAGATCATTTGCAAACTCGTCTTCCCCCAAGCCTGAACCACCACTGGTGGACTCAAAAGGAGAAGAATAAATGTTTTAGAAATTAGGAGTTATGCACAATGTGGGAACCTTCTTCCTTAAAAGCTTGTTTAAACCTTTAGCCAATACACAGGGTATATCTGATCAGCTGAGGTGGATCTCCCTTCCCACTTCAGAAGTCTCTGAAAAGTGTGGTAGGGCTTTCTGAAAAAGCATGATTGAACTACTCAGATGTTAACTGTTAATATAAGAACCAGACCAACGTTGGTTGTGCCATGTCATGTAGTTCCTAGGAATCCCAAGGACCTGCGTGTTGTGGATGACCTAAACTGAGAGCTTGGTGTCCAAACAGCTTCCAGACACCCCACAGGATATGCCAGCCACTGAACCTGACAACCCTCATTCCTTAGGGATCGTGGAAAACAGTACAGTACTTTTCGCTCAGTCACTCGATTGATACCGGGCTCTTTCCTAGGCTCTGGAAGGTGGCATCAATTCTACCCCTTCTAAAAAAGCCTAACTTAGACCCGGCCGATCCCACTAATTGTCGCCCAATATCTAGGCTCCCCCTTCCAGCAAAAATGATAGAAAAAGCACTAAATACACAGTTGGGTGCTTTTATCCATCGAACCCAGGCCCTGGACCCAACCCAATATGGCTTCAGAAGTGGCCACAGTACGGAGTCAGCCCTCATAAAAACAACAGATGAGATCAGAAAAGTTGTTGATCTAGGAGGAAAGGCCGCCCTGATCCTACTAGATTTGTCCGCGGCCTTTGATACGGTCCATCATGATCTTTTGGTGGACCGATTAAAGACATGTGGACTTCGGGGCAAGTCCTGAATCTCATAAAATCTTTCCTCACGGATAGATCACAAGTGGTATCCATGGGTGAATACCATTCAAGGCCTTTTGTGCTGCCCTGCGGGGTTCCACAGGGGTTGTCATTGATCCCGGCGTTGTTCAATGTTTATGTCTCGTCACTGGCCCCTATTATTAAGACCTTGGGCTTTGATCTCACATCCTATGCCGATGACACCCAAATTGTGGTGTCTTTTCGGCCAGGTCAGGAGGGGGGCATGGACAATCGTTTTCATAAATGCATAGTGGCAGTGAGTGGCTGAATGGCAGAGAATTGCCTGAAGCTCAACTCTGATAAAACAGAGGTGATAATATTTGGGAATGCTCCTAATTTTTGGAATCCAAACTGGTGGCCTTCTACAATGGGAACACTCCGTGCCCCGGTAAAGAAAGCAAAAAACTTGGGAATAATTGTCGATGACAAACTGAATCTGGGCGACCAAATCAACTCGGTTTCATAATCAACTGCCTTTGTTTTAAAGACAGTGCAAAAGATCCTGCCTTTCTTGCCAGCAGGGAGTCAGAAAACAGTGGTCACTGCCCTTGTTTTGTCAAGGCTTGACTATTGTAATGGCCTCTATTTAAACATTCAGGAACGCTACTTAAATAAATTGCAAAGGCTAGAAAACGCAGCCGCCAGATTACTCACTGGGGTGCCCAAATTCGCGGCCATTTCCAATGAAATTAAAAAGTTACATTGGCTCCCAGTTAAAAAGCGTGTGCTCTTTAAATCCCTGAGTACAGTTTTTAAAGCACTTCATGGTATTGGACCAGAATATGTGCAGAAACAATTTAACTGGTACATACCCACAAGAAATTTACGTTCATCGGGAGCCAAAATGGTTACCGTTCCGACCACAAAAAAGGTTTCTTGGGGAGGACGAAGATTTGTCTTCGGAGCTGCCAAGGCATGGAATGATCTTCCTGCCCAGCTCAGAAACTCACCTGATCTGTTGTCTTTCAGAAGGACTCTGAAAACTTGGCTGTTTAAGAACTAGAACTCCTTATTGGCGATGGCCGAAAAGATAGGTAACTAGCGCCAGGACACCCCAGGGTAACCGCTGCGCTTTACAAATTAATTTAACATAACATAACATGACTCGTTCTTACTTGCTCTCAGAAAATACACAGGATGACCATTAGGACGTTTCAAAAAGTAGTTATTGGTTCAGTATCAGTCTTGTGTACGACAAATTTGTGTACTAATATGGTAAACAGTAGATACAATTCTACCATAGTGTTAAGAAGATAAACATATACAGTTCATATAAAACAGTAGCATTTGTATAATCCTGTAATGCATGCCCTACGTAATTTGCCTAAATGTTCCTAGCCTTGATATATAGGTGGAGCATGTAGGTGTGTATAGATATATATGTATGTATGTATATAGCCAAGAATCCCCTAGGGAAGAACCAACCCCCTCACCTGATGGTAGAGAATGAGGCACCCCGTCTCTGCTTCGAGGATTCAGCATGTAGTACCCTGTGTCAGCATCAAAACAATTCTCCTCTGATTTGCAGGGGGGAATAAGAGTCTGATATAGTATATACAAGAGTGGTCACTCCACGGTTTCTTTTAGAATCAATATGTTTTGAAAACTATCATAGATGCTTTGGAAACAATCATAAATGTTTTCGAAAACAATGCGATCATGCACTTGGCTGTTGGCCAAGGATGAAAAAAAGCAGTGACCCTTATACACAATAATTATGCATTGTCTGAGGGCATGTTTATGTAAGTCAGGCACAGGGATTATGATAGAATACTAAAAGCCTGGGGTTGAGGAGACAGGAGCAAGCTACTACGTAAAAGGTCACCTGTTTAGAACCGTTATTGTTGTGTTGATGGGACAATGTATGTAAAAAGGGGGCCTACATGACAGGAATAGCCTAAATGACACGACTGTCACTTTCTCAGAAGACTCAGATTCTTGTTGTGATTCACTGGTGTCAGCTTCTTTTTGACATTTTTTTTCCAGGCTTTTTTCCATTGCATACAACTTGTAGCACTTGCTGTCACAATGATACAATATTTGATCCACTTCCCCCATCAGTTTCAATCTTTTGTGAACCTCCTCTTGCCATATTTCTGCAGCATCTCAAACTCTCTTCTGTCCAGCTGCAGCTGATATTAGCTTTTCTTCTGAATTATGTTGGCATGTAACACAATTTTCCATGTTGAAGGAGTCCTTAGATTTTGTTGTTACCAACACTCTGTCAGGAGATAATGATGCTCTACTACCACCTGCTTCACTCATGTTTACAAATTTGAATCAACTGAAAACCGCTGAAGCAAAAACAATATTAAACTAATTTTACCAATATGATGGCTAAAACACATCATTATAGAGCTGTCCATGTGGACAATGGTGGAAAGGATGCTCTGAGGACTTATTTTCTGTCTCTATAAGATGGCTTGAGCCCCAAAACCTAAGTTTTGACACCAAAATAAAGTATATAGTTCTCCTGATTCCTGAAATATTACATCATCAGTGCAACACACCCGCCATTTTTAAAAATGTTATCCAGAAAAATTCAGCCCAGGTTAGCAATGTCTACCCAAGCTAAATTACTTCTCTAATTATGCAAAAACATAAATCAAAAATGAAAATCTCTGAACAACAGTAGTTTTATAGAGGAATATCAAGGGGCATACTGCTGCAGTTCCATTTGCACACAGGGGCCTGTCTACGCCTTCCCTGTTCCTCTTCAGCTATAACTTCCTCAACATTGCTAGGTACCATCTCCTCTGTTGCAATGGGAGTGTGATCCTTCATCTCATAACATCGCCCAATTGCTTTAACTGCATGCACTAATGTGCTCTCTTGAAAGTAGCTTTCTTCATTAACCCCTTCCATGCTCATGACGGAACGGTTCCGTCATGAGCCACGGTTGAGCTGTGCTCATGACGGAACCGTTCCGTCATGAGCCCGCCCGCGCTCGAACCCTTCAGCACCGCGGCGGAATTCGCCCAGCGCTGAAGGGGTTAAAGAAAGGCTTAGCACTGGAAGTACGCCTCCATTTGCCACTGAAAATTTTTCAAAAATGACTTCTATTCACAAGTCTTTTCATTTGGTTCCTCTTACTTATAGACAACAATATTGTATCCAGTGTTCTCATTCTGTTCAGAATCAAAATAAATAGCTTCTCCGTTAGGGCAAATGCCTTATCACATTCCTTTTGTTTCACTGCTTGTCTTCTCCTTTTATACCGCTTCATAGTTCATACGAGATTATGAATTACCCTACTGAGAAACATTCTGATTTTAATTTCTATAAACTGCTGCTGTCTTCTTTTTAAACTATCTCCTTTCTTATATGATTTTATTACTCTTAATGTCACTCACATTTTGTCCTTACTTAGCTGATTTGAAACTTTGTTTTTTATTTACTTTCTTTTACCCACTTTGCAGTTTTTCATTTACTATTTTAAGAAACTTGTTTGTTTCCTTACAAGCAGCTCTTTTCTTTTTCATCACATTCTCTTTAATATGTCCCTTTTGTTTCTCACTTGTGAGGAGATAGTATCCTTTCCTCTGTTTCTTTTTAATTTTAGTTTTTGATGGCTTTGTAATTAGCGTGTTTTATATGGAAGTAATTCTCCGCAAAGAGAAAAAAACAAGTGACTACATTTATATATTTTTACGTACTATTAAATTACTTATTTAAAGCATTCAACTGGCAATGTAAACAGTTATATTAGAGCCACTCTAACAATCTTAGTTTTCATATTTACATCTGTATGTCCCTGCATCCATTAACGTACCCATCAGTGTGTAGGTGAGTATACTACTGTATCACTCACTGCAATCCTGAGAGTCTGAACATATGTGTCAGTATGTGTTAGAGAGTCCCACTATACACATAAATGGCTGTCTGAGATGGGATACTGTATATAGAAGTGTGTCAGCAAGTCTCTCAGTGTATATGTGTTAGTGTTTGCATTAGTGTGTGCATGGGTGTCCCAGTATATGCATGAGTATATGTGTGGTTGTGTCACTGTATTCCTAAGAGTATACCTGGGTGTGTCAGTGCATGCATAATTTTGTGCCAGGGTGTAACAGTCTATGCTTAAGTCTGTACCTGAGTGTATTAGTGTATGTATAAGTGTGTCCCTGTGTGTCTTACTGTATGCATCAGTGTGTCCCTGTCTTCTTGCATGTGTTACTGCATACATGAGTTTATGATGGGTGTCTTAGTTTATGCATGAGTGTGTGCTTCAGTGTGTTGGTATACGCATCAGTGTATACCTGGGTATACTACAATATAAATTAGATTATATTCGAGTGTTAGCCCTAAGTTGGCAGGGTATGCCCAAACGTGGGTCCCTTGCTCACTTCACGTTCCTTGCTACTAAAATTGAACGGGCAACTAACAAAAGTTGGGAACTTTTCACTATTGTAAAAAGTTTCTTGTCTCCCTCTTCTATCATTCACCCATTCACTCCTACTAGTGATTGGACGAAGCGGGTGGCTAGCTTCTTCTGCGAAAAAATTCTAGGTATTCAGAATTCTTATAAGGCTAAACCCTGTGACGGGGTGGTTGTTGACCACAGCCGGGACGCATGTCTCCTGCAAGTTCCTAATATTAGTCTTAATCACTCTCTCTCTCTCATGAAAAATCTCAAGTCTGGCTCACCCTCAGATCCTTGTTCGGCAAAAGTTCTGTTGTCCATAGCAGAGGTGATTAATCCCACTGTAAATACTATTTGAAATTCCCTTTTGTGGGAGGGCCTTTTATTTCACTGCTTGTCTTCTCCTTTTATACCGCTTCATAGTTCATACGAGATTATGAATTACCCTACTGAGAATCATTCTGATTTTAATTTCTATAAACTGCTGCTGTCTTCTTTTTAAACTATCTCCTTTCTTATATGATTTTATTACTCTTAATGTCACTCACATTTTGTCCTTACTTAGCTGATTTGAAACTTTGTTTTTTATTTACTTTCTTTTACCCACTTTGCAGTTTTTCATTTACTATTTTAAGAAACTTGTTTGTTTCCTTACAAGCAGCTCTTTTCTTTTTCATCACATTCTCTTTAATATGTCCCTTTTGTTTCTCACTTGTGAGGAGATAGTATCCTTTCCTCTGTTTCTTTTTAATTTTTGTTTTTGATGGCTTTGTAATTAGCGTGTTTTATATGGAAGTAATTCTCCGCAAAGAGAAAAAAACAAATGACTACATTTATATATTTTTACGTACTATTAAATTACTTATTTAAAGCATTCAACTGGCAATGTAAACAGTTATATTAGAGGCACTCTAACAATCTTAGTTTTCATATTTACATCTGTATGTCCCTGCATCCATTAACATACCCATCAGTGTGTAGGTGAGTATACTACTGTATCACTCACTGCAATCCTGAGAGTCTGAACATATGTGTCAGTATGTGTTAGAGAGTCCCACTATACACATAAATGGCTGTCTGAGATGGGATACTGTATATAGAAGTGTGTCAGCAATTCTCTCAGTGTATATGTGTTAGTGTTTGCATTAGTGTGTGCATGGGTGTCCCAGTATATGCATGAGTATATGTGTGGTTGTGTCACTGTATTCCTAAGAGTATACCTGGGTGTGTCAGTGCATGCATAATTTTGTGCCAGGGTGTAACAGTCTATGCTTAAGTCTGTACCTGAGTGTATTAGTGTTGTATAAGTGTGTCCCTGTGTGTCTTACTGTATGCATCAGTGTGTCCCTGTCTTCTTGCATGTGTTACTGCATACATGAGTTTATGATGGGTGTCTTAGTTTATGCATGAGTGTGTGCTTCAGTGTGTTGGTATACGCATCAGTGTATACCTGGGTATACTGCAATATAAATTAGATTATATTTGAGTGTTAGCCCTAAGTTGGCAGGGTATGCCCAAACGTGGGTCCCTTGCTCACTTCACGTTCCTTGCTACTAAAATTGAACGGGCAACTAACAAAAGTCGGGAACTTTTCACTATTGTAAAAAGTTTCTTGTCTCCCTCTTCTATCATTCACCCATTCACTCCTACTAGTGATTGGACGAAGCGGGTGGCTAGCTTCTTCTGCGAAAAAATTCTAGGTATTCAGAATTCTTATAAGGCTAAACCCTGTGACGGGGTGGTTGTTGACCACAGCCGGGACGCATGTCTCCTGCAAGTTCCTAATATTAGTCTTAATCACTCTCTCTCTCTCATGAAAAATCTCAAGTCTGGCTCACCCTCAGATCCTTGTTCGGCAAAAGTTCTGTTGTCCATAGCAGAGGTGATTAATCCCACTGTAAATACTATTTGAAATTCCCTTTTGTGGGAGGGCCTTATGCCTCAAGTTTGGAAAAGTGCTAAAATTCTCCCTCTCTTAAAAAAACCACGTCTGACCCTGACGAGATCAGTAATTACAGGCCGATCTCCCTTCTGCCCTTTTTTTCCAAAGTTTTGGAGAAATTTGTGAATGAAGTTATTACAAACTTTGTAGCGGCCAATAACCTTCTTCACCCCAGCCAGTCAGGTTTCAGAGCCAATTTCAGCACTGAAACTGCCCTGCTGGAAGTGGCTGAGACAGTTAAAGCCACGCTGGATAGGGGTGGGAGCGCAGTTCTGGTGTTACTCGATCTCTCCGTGGCCTTCAATACCGTCCCTCACAAGCGTCTCTTGCAAATACTGGAGGAGGACGGGCTTGGAGGCTCGGTATTGAAATGGATGAGATCTTTTCTTAGTAACCGTTCCCAAACAGTCTGGACACCTCCTTTTTCAGCAGAAATCCCATCCTTGAATGTGGGGGTCCCGTAATGATCTATTCTTAGTCCCACGCTGTTTAATCAGTACATCGCCCTTCTCGCAGAGAAGCATGGCACCAAAATAGTGTCATACGCGGACGACACTCAACTGTTGTTCACATGCGAGAAGGGCTCGGAGTTTGATGGGGTCTGCAAAAGAACTGCCTCATGGAGATTTTTTCATGGTTTAACAGTAACCAATTAAAATGTAACTCTGATAAATCGGAGATCATCTTTTTTGGCTCTCACCCACATGAAGCTTGGCACTCTTGGTGTCCACAGGACATGCCGCCCCCACTGTCGGAAGTCACGACTGTGAAAAATCTGGGGGTCAAATTGGATTCTGCACTCTCTATGAAGATCCAAGTCCAATCTGTGGCAGGCACATGTTTTGGGATATAGAAAATGCTGAAAAATGTTCTCCCACTTTTGCCAGTATCACATGGTAAAACAGTGGTCCAGGCCTTGGTGATATCGAGACTGGATTCTGTCAACTAGTTGTATCTGGGACTCCCCGAGTATTTACTGAGTAGTCTGCAGATCATCCAGAATATGGCTGCCAGGGCTATTTTCCTAACGAAGCCTAGAACACATACCTCACATCTTTTGTCTTCTCTTCACTGGCTTCCAGTGCAAAAAATAATTTATTTTAAAGCTCTAGTCCTGGTTTTTAAGGCTTTCCATGGGATCGGGCACCGTATCTAAGGGAAAGATTTCAGCCTTACTTGACTCAGCGCTCTTTAAGATCTTCTACCCAGTCCCTGACCCTGATTCTAAGGGTCAGGCTCTCACGGGCTTCCCAACTTTGGAATAACCTTCCTCTTTCACTGCGTCGGAGCCTGGACCTTTTGACTTATAGACGGAACCTGAAGACGTGGCTTTTCCAGCTTTAGGTTTTTCTCTGTTACGGTGGCCGGGGGCGTTTGTTTGTCAGTTGTTGGTGGTCTTCCGCAGCGCCGGGACACTCTTTGGAGTAGCCGTGCGCTCTATAAATCACAAATAACATAACATAACTTTGCCACTGGATCCAAGCTAGCCTGGCTTATGAGAGGTGTTACCCCGAAACCAGTCCCAGGATGCTTCTTTCTGTTCCAGGGAAGACCTGGCTTGGTAGTTCAGGCTGGACTGTTCCCATGAGGCACATGGTCAAGACTGATTTACATTTAGCTGGGTCTGAACTGAAGTGGCGAAGTGAGCTAAAGAACGATGATGGATTCAACCCAGATCTGTGACTGGGGGTGAGTGAAAAGTTTCAGTTCTCCCTCAATCATCTCCTTGTGTTTGCTTTATTCGCCCTAAGACGGCAGGGCATGCCCAGAGGTAGGTCCCCTGCTCACTTTGCCAGTAGATTCAAGCTAGCCTGGCTGATGAGGGGTGTTATGCGAAAACCAGTCCCAGGATGCGTGTTTCCAATCTAGGGAAGACCTGGCTTGGCAGTTCGGGCTAGTCTGTTCCCATGAGGCACAGGGTCAAGACTGATCTTCATATAGCTGGGTCTGAACTGGGGTAGCAAAATGAGCCAAAGAACGATGATTGATTCAACCGAGATCTGTGACTGGGGGTGAGTGTCTGAAAAGTTTCATTGCTCAGTCCATCATCTCCATGTGTTTGCATTGAAGTAAGTATGCCAGTATATTACTCACTCTTTTAGTAACCCCCTGGGTGTCTAAATGTGCATGTAAGTGGCTGTATGAATTGCTTACTGGCTTTTTTAGTGAGCATACAGGTATGTAACTGTGTGTGCAACTGCCTCTGATACTGATGCATACATAACTGTTGTGTGGGTGTGTGAGTGAATATATAAGTGCCTCTCTTGCTATCTGACTGGGTACGTGAGTGACTCTATGCTTCTGTAATTAGATATGTAATTTGCAGTATGGGTGGAAGACTGCACGTATAACTGGGCATAGGGGCCTAAAAGTGCATGTGTAAATCAGTGAAACTCAAAAGAACATTTTAACCTTTTAAAGAGAAAGCACTCCACCCTCTGGCCTACCTACAGCCTAACTGAGAGATGTGTTATATGTAGTAAAAGGAAAATTTAAGGCTTGGCAAAGATGTTATTAATGCCAAGTCAAGCAGGCAGTAAAACTGCACACACAGGGTCTGCCGTAGAAGGCCTAAGCCATCTTTGAAGGAGTAATTCTCTGAAAGGGTAACAAGGTTCCGTCAGGACTTAAATACATATCTGAGTGAAGGTATAAGTCTCTCAACATCTGTCCCACCAGATGTTGAAGTAAGTATGCCAGTATATCTCTTGCTGTTTTAAAAACTCAGTAGGTGTCTAAATGTATATGTAAGTGGCTCAATTAATTGCTTACAAGCTAAATTAGTGAGTGTACAGGTATATAACTGTGTGCAACTGCCTCTGATACTGCTGTGTGCGTGAAAGAATAACTGCGTCTCTCGCTGTCCAACTGAAGGCGCGAGTGGCTCTATACTTCTGTAAATAGATATGAGAGTTGCAATATGGGTGGAAGACTGCATGTATAACTGGTTATAAGGGTCTACAAGCGCATGTGTAACTCAGTGAAACTCAAATTAACATGTTTAACCTTTTAAAGAGAAAGCACCCTACCCTCTGGCCTATCTACAGCCTAGCTAAGTGGTGTGTTATGTGTAGTAAAAGGAAAGTTTAAAGCTTAGCAAATATGTTTTTAACATCACGTTGAGCTGACAGCAAAACTGAACACACGGTCTGCAGAAGAGGGCCGAACCCATCTTTGATGGAGTACTTTTCTGAATGGGTAACAAGCTTCTGTCAGTACTTGAATGCATATCTGAGTAGTTTATCAGTCTCTCCATGGGTGTATCGACAGATGGTGAAGTAAGTATACCAGTATATCACTTGCTCTTTTAGTAATTCGCTGTGTGTCTAAATGTGTAAGTGGCTCTATGAATTGCTTACTGGTTGTATCAGTGAGTGTATGGGTATGTAACTGTGTGTGTAACTGCCTTTGATACAGCTGCATGTGCAACTGCTGTGTGAGTGAATGTATAACTGCCTCTCTGACTGTCTGACTGAAGGCATGAGCGGCTCTATGCTTCTGTACATGGATTTGTGAGTTGCAATATGGGTAGAAAACTGCATGTGCAATTGGGCACAGGGGTCTACAAGTAGAAGTGTAACTCAGTGAAATTTAAAGAACAGCTTTTGGGCCTCATTTATGAGGAGTTGCCGTAGGGCAGCACTGCAGACCTTCCTGAATGTAGAATGCAGCACACATAGAAAAATGAAAAATGAGGAGAAATAAAGATATTTCTCCTCATTGTGCCTCACTTACGTTTTCCCCTGGGGAGGCGTAAGATGTTGGCACTGCCTCAGATTTATGATTTCTTGTACATCTGGGGCAGTGTCAAAATGCCATGGATGTGGCTGGGAACGCCCCCAGCAATGCCCATTGCACACCCCTTTTAATGCAGAAAACTGAGTTAAAGTGAGAAAAGTGGCTTAGTGCTGCCTCGTAAATATGGAGCAGGCTCCAGCGCCCTGGAACGTCTCAAAAAGTGACTTTCCGATGGCGAAGGGGACTCATAAATGAGAAAGCACCTTGCCCTCTGGCCTACCTACAGTTTAGCTGAGGGGTGCATTATTTGTAGTAAAAGTAAAGTTTAAGGCTTGTCAAAGATGTTCTTTATGCCAAGTGGAGCAGGTAGTAAAACTGCACATACGGGGTCTGCAGTATTAAGCCTAACTCATCTTTGAAGGAGTACTTCTCTGGATGGGTAACTAGGTTTTGTTTGTACTTAAATACATATCTGAGTTAATGTATTAGACTCTCTATAGGTGTGCCAACAGATGCTGAAGTAATTATGCCGGTATATCAATTGTGCTTTAAGTAACGCTATGGGTGTATGAATGTGTATTTAAGTGGCTCCATAAATTGCTTACTGGCTGTATCAGTGAGGGTACAAGTAGGTAACTGTGAGCACCTGCCTCTTATACGGCTGCTTATATAACTGTTGTATGGGTGTGTGAGTGAAGGTATAACTGCCTATCTCGCTGTCTGATTGAGTTTGTGAGTGGCTCTATGCTTCTGTAAATAGATATGTGAGTGCTGTCTGGGTGGAAGGCTGCATGTATAACTGGGCAAATGGGTCTACAAGTGCACTTGTAACTCAGTGAAACTCAAAAGGACATGTCTAACCTTTTAAAGAGAAAGCACCCTGCCCTCCAGCCTACCTACAGCCTAGCTTAGGAGTGTGTTAACTGTAGTAAAAGGAAAGTTTAATGTTTGGCAAAGATGTTCTTAATGCCAGATTGAGCTGGCAGTAAAACTGCACACACAGGGTCTGCAGTAGTAGGCCCAACCCATCTTTGAAGGAGTACTTCTCTGGTTGGGTAACTAGGTTCTGTCAGAACTTGAATACATATCTGAGTGAGTATATCAGTCTGTCTATCGGTGTGCCATCAGATAATGAAGTAAGTATGCCAATATATCACTTGCTCTTTTAGTAACTCTATGGGTCTCTTGATCTGTAAGTAAGTTGCTCTATTAATTGATTACTGTCTGTGTTAGTGAGTATAGGTGGATGTAACTGTGTGTGCAACTGCCTCTGATACTGGGGCATACATACCTGCTGTGTAGTGTGAGGGTGTTTGAGTGAATGTATAAGGACTTCTGTTCCTGTTTGACTGGGTTTGTAGATAATCTATATTTTTGTTAACGTTTTTGTGATTTGCACTACGGGTAACAAACAGAATATATAACTGGGCATGTGGGTCTGAAGTATACTTGTAGCTCAGTGAAATTTAAATCTACATTTAGGGCAAGGACTCTGCCCTGTAGCCTACCTACAGCCCATGGTAGGGATGACTTATATGTAGTTACTGCTACATACTTAAGTACTGCATGGGTATGTCACTGAATATCTACATACCTCACTCTCTTTCACAGGCTAGGTGAGTAACAAGGCTTTTCTACATATTAATTAACTATGGGCAGAGATTTCCGCTCTGCCCGCGGAGTGTGCAGAGTTTTGCCTACTCCACGCTTCGCAAACTAGGTGGAGTAGGAAAAACTCTGCACACGTCCCGGCGGAGCGGAGTTGACCAACCCCCGCCTCCCACCCGCACATGCACAGTTGTCATCAAGAAGTTGCGATGGAGGAAGATGGCAGCCCAGGGAGGCCGCAGCTCAGGTATAACAATTGTTAATAGGGTGGGTGGGAGGCGGGTGGCACGTAGCAGAGCTACACGGAGTGTGCGGAGTTTGTTTTAAACTACGTGACGCTCTGTGTAGCCCCACTACGCCCACTATGCCCAGGCTTAATATTAATATAACTTGTAGTATAGGTGAAACACTTTATATTTGATATGTCTAGGGGTATTAAATTACACATGTGACTAAGTTTAACATGAAATGGCATCTCTTAGATCTAAGCACACACCAGCATCGCCTATGACTTATCAACACCCTACCTAAAGGCTATCTAGTACACAGCTGCCAGGTTTCACAGGTTCATGCATGATGTACTGCTCTAGTCCAGGTTTTTTTCTTTGAATTCTGGGACTTGTAGTCTTTTCTTATAAAGGTTTTATTATGAAATAAAGAAGAATACAGGTTCCACAATTCAATGAAAAACATTTGTCTGGAGAGGCACATCACGTGTGGACCTCTGTAACGTTGCAGGGCTGTTAGTACATAGTTAAATAGTAGTTTAAAGCTCATCAAGCACTTGTTTTATGCCAACTAGACCATGCAGCAAAACAACACATGTACAGTCTACAGTACACGGTCAACACATTGTTAAGTGACATGTCTCACAGCTACTTTCACCCTCAGACACACAGTCATATATTCGCACACCCAGAAAGAGTTACTCACCCATTAATACATATATTTAAAAAGACACACACTCAACCACTAACACATCCTCTCATAGAGTTACACCACTTTTGTATATATCATACTTACATTTATTAACCTCACATACACATATACCTTTTCAATCACATTTTGTTAAGTTCAATTAAACGCACATTACTGAAAATTTTGTTTGTTTAATATTTCTTGTTGCCCTCTTTAGATAAATTAAACTATCTCAGAAAAAGTGAAAACTAAGCATAAGAATGTGACAAGATACTACATCGTCCCTTACCTGAACTTGCTTGCAGAGACGTAGTAAAATGGCGCAGGGACGCAAGGGACCAACTTCCGAAATACCTAACTTAAATCTTGTGATCTAAAACACTACAAGATTCAATTTAGAAATTAGGGAGGAGTGCCGGGGTACTGGACATGACAGGGTTCTTGCTGTCGACCTGCGAAGCAACAAGTAAAAGTCTATTAGACTCTTTGGAAATTCCTTAAATCTATTTTTAACCTATATTTTCTATAGAGTTAACCTTTGTTTTCTAGTTAAGGAATCTCTATTTCACCTACCTGCGATCAGTAGTTGTTGTTGTCCTGCGTTCAGTATTTCTTGTGTTGACTTGGAAGGTTTTGAGTTGACAGGTTGTTCCCTAGCTGTACGTTTTGTCTGTGCTGCAGATGAGCTGTAATATAAAACAAAGGATTAGTTCTATTCCTAAACTCGCTTCCTTACGCTGCACCTTGCACACTATATTGCTAAACTATTTATGGACTTACTTCTTTATTTGCATGTATGTGTTCTCCTGTTTCCGCTATCTTGTCTTTGAGCTTTCAAAAAGAAAACGGACAGAGAACATACCATAGACCTGCCAAAAACATGACTCAAAACATTGCCTGAAACGTTTCATAAATAGTATACAGTAAACATGCCTTATAAAACGTTGTTCCTCTTTTTTCTGTAAAGTCTCTATTGCTTTTGTGACAAAAGTTCTATAAATCGGAATAAGACTCTTCCTATTCCAAAAGTTCCAAAAATTGTCTTTATTTCGGGAACCTTTCTTGCAAAGGGCGCCAAAATGTAATTGAAGGTACTTATCTCCTTTTCTTCGTTTTCATTTGTAGGTCTGTTTCCGTAGTCGAGGACGAAGAGGAGTCAAAGGCTGGAAATGCGGAGTTACGAACTCTTTCACTCGCGATCTCAGGTAGATTCCCTGGACACTCCCTGCCAGCGAAACGAAGAGAAGGCAAAGCGCCTTTCAGAACTACGGGTGCGGCTTTTATAGCCAGCCGCACCCTAGCGCTTACACGTACCGTCACGTCCTGCGTGCGGTACGCGTTAGATCCTTTTCGTTTCACCGCTTCACTGAGAGCATCTCAATGACAGCGATGTTTACCAGCGGCCAGCAGCGAGCAACAAAGTCCGTTCTTAACCTTGCTCAGTACCAAATAGCACAACAAAAGTTATCAGGATTAAATATCTTGCAATTTAGATTCATGCCAAACAAAAGCCTTTCTACAAAATACGTTTAAGTAGACATTATGTTTAACATATCATTGCAAACATATTAGATAGCAAAAATGTTCTAGTAGACATTATGTTTAACATATCATTGCAAACACATTAGATGTCCAATAAAAGGTTACAGATTACGGAGTGCTGGTACACGGGAAAGGGGTGGGCTTTTTCCAATAAAAACTACAGAGTGTCTGGAGCCATACCTACGGTGAAAGCGGAGAGGCTAATTAAATACCAGATCGGTCTTCATGACAGAATGGCATACTACTCCCATACAAATCAACCATTAATGGCAACATTTTCAACTTTACACTCTCTGGGCCCGATTCACAGAACTAACTTAAGACAAAATCCTAAACTTACTACTTTTGGTTTTCACAGAAGGCATTTAGTAGTAGTAAAGTTAGGAATTTGTCTTAAGTCTGTCTTAAGTCTGTCCTAAGTTTGTCTTAAGTCTGTATTAAGTCTGTCTTAAGTCTATCTTAAGTCCATCCTAAGTCTGTCCTAAGTGTGTCTTAAGTCTGTCTTAAGTCTGTCTTAAGTCTATCTTAAGTCCGTCCTAAGTTTGTCTTAAGTCTGTCTTAAGTCTGTCTTAAGTCTGCCTTAAGTCTGTCTTAAGTCTGTCCTAAGTTTGTCTTAAGTTTGTCTTAAGACTGTCTTAAGTCTGTCTTAAGTCTGTCTTAAGTCAAACTTAAGACAAAATCCTAACTTTACTACTACTAAATGCCTTATGTGAATACCAAAAGTAGTAGGACAGACTTAAGACAGACTTAAGACAGACTTAAGACAGACTTAGGGCAGACTTAAGACAGACTTAAGACAAACTTAAGACAAATTTAGGACAGACGTAAAACACAGACTTAAGACAACATTACTAACTACTAAATGCCTTCTGTGAATACCAAAAGTAGTACGTTTAGGATTTTGTCTTTTGTCTGTGAAACGGGCCCTCTGATACTGCTGAAGGCAGCAAATCAAAACATATCTTTCATATTTTAGTTTTGTCACTTCACTTCTAAATGGTTAGTGTGTTTTAACCCTTTCTTGCACTCTCATGTAAATTCACAATGAATTCGCAAATAACTGCTGGAGTCCCAAAACATATTTAGCTTTGTATTATTCAAACTTTGCAACTGCCCTAATGTTTGTTGCATACATGCCACTGAGGAAATAAACCTTCCTTAATAAATAATGAGTGTAAGCCACTATATTTTTAAGAAACAGACTACAATCTGTTTAATGCCTTTCCCCGACACTGTCTTAGCATAGTTACCATAGCAACTCCTTTAGAACACCCTCATGAACCAGTAGGTCACAAGTTCACAACACATTCTAGAAGCAGAACTTAACTTTCCATCTCAACTGCAGCAGGTGTGGTTGACTGTTTGCTATTAAAAGCATATCCAGGATTGTATTACATTTCATTTTATTTTCATCGAAGGCAATCACAGATCTACTTCCTTTTTTTTAGTAATCACTAGGGGTGGGCGGAATTTGCGTAATTGCGTTACGCAAATCTCCGCGAAACGGTAAAAAATCTCCGCGAACACGCAGAAATTCCGCGAACACGCGGAATTGCTTGTTCGCGATGCTTTTTTCCTGTTCGCAATTGCTGTTTGCGTGCTCGAGGAGAAATATCTCGCAAACATGCATTTTGAGAAGGCGAACAAGCAAAAATTTCGCGAAATTGCGGAAAGCAGACTTTTGGGCAATTTCGCGTTCTCCGCATTTGTCACCCCGAGTGGGAAGGGTATGCCCAGTTGTGGGTCCCGTGCTCTCCATGCCACTGGAATCAAGCTAAGCTGGCGGAAGAGGGGTGAAACCCTGAAACCAGTCCTAGGATGCTTGTTTCCAGTCCAGGGAGGACCTGGCTTGACAGTTCGGGCTGGACTGTTCCCATGAGGCACAGGGTCAAGACTGATTTGCATATGGCTGGGTTCAAACTGGAACGGCATGGTGAGCAAAAAAACGGGGGTGAATGTATGACATTGTCCTGCATTCTGTCCATCAACTGTTGTTTTTGCATTTGATAAAAAGCATTGGGGTTTGCCAACACCCTGACCTCATGACTGTGCACTGTGGTGATCTAGGCACAATTACTGGTGTAGGACTGGAAACGTAATGAAAGATACCTTTGCTCAACTGATGGTTCTTTTCCCACAGACTGCCTTGGTATTCTCCAACATTTGCCAAAGGCAGAAATGGCAGTGGTCAAATGAGTTCTATCCACACATAGACAAAGCCAAGAAATATGTCAATAAAACTGTTTCTGTATTCCTCAGAGACCATAACATGGGCACTATTTACAACAACAATGTGTGCTTCAACATGGATGGTGTATATATAGAAGTGATGGAGTTCACTTCACGGAGAAAGGCATCAGGGTGTTCCTCGACAATTTGAAACATTGCATCCTGTTTTATGTGAAGTCATCATCTACACATAATAAATACAAAGGCTCTTCTCAGAGCCGCCCTATTTCCAAAACATGGGTTCACTTTCTTTTTAAATTCCTATTTTTTAAAGTTTTTAAAGTTTGCAAATATATCGCAACCTCACAAAACAAAAGCAGACATTCAGGAGACACCAGCACATTTAAAATATACAACTATATTACTATAATCGTGCATATGACTGGGTGTGTTAGTGAGTAGATGGTTCCGTGAGTGGATGTAAGAGTGTCTGAGTGGGTCTGTGAGTGGGTATATGAGTGTCTGAGTGGTTCTGTGAGCTGGTCCATAAGTGTCTCACTGAGTCTGTGACTGGGTGCATGAGTAGCTGACTGGGTCAGTGAGAGGGTATGTGAGTCTCTGAGTGGCTCTGTGAGCGTGTGCATGAGTGTCTGAGTGGGTCTGTGAGTGGGTGTGATTGTCTGAGTGGGCCTCTGGGTGGGTGCATCAGTCTCTAACTGGGTCTGTGAGTGGGTGTGTGAGTGTCTCACTGAGTCTGTGACTGGGTGCATGAGTCTCCGACTGGGTCAGTGAGTGGGTGCATGAGTCTCTGAGTGGGTCTGTGAGTGGGTACATGAGTGTGTCTGTGAGTAGGTATGTGAGTGTCTGAATGGGTGCATCAGTCTCTGAGTGGGTCTGTGAGTGGGTGCAAGAGTGAGTATCTGTGAGAAGGTGCATGAGTGTCTGAGTGGGTCAGTGAGTGGCTGCATGAATGTCTGAGTAAGACTGTGAGTGGGCACATGAGTTTCTCAGTGGATCTGTGAGTGGGTGCATGAGTCTGAATGGATATATGATTGGATGTTGGACTCTCTGAGTGGGTCCATCAGTCACTGAGTGGGTCTGTGAGTGGATGCATTAGTGTTTGAGTGTGGCTGTGAGTGGGTACATGAGTATCTGACTGGGTCTGTGAGGGGGTGTGTGCGTCTTTGAGTGGGTCTGTGAGTGGGTGTGTGAGAATCTAAGTGGGCCTGTGAGTAGAGATGTGAGTGTCTCAGTGGGTCTGTGAGTAGATGCTTGAGTCACTGGCTGGGTCCGTGAGTGGATGTATAATTCTCTGAGTGGGTCTGTGAGTGGGTGCATGAGTCTCTGAGTAGGTCTTTGACTGGGTGCATCAGTGTGTGAGTGGGTCTGTGAGTAGGTGCGTCAGTGTCTTTGTGGGTCTGTGAGTGGGTGCAAGGGTCTGAGTGGGCCTGTGAGTGGGTGCATGACTGTGTGGGTCTGCATGATCATCTGAGTGGACCTATCATGGGGGCATGAGTGTCTGAGTGGGTCCTTGAGTCTGTGAGTGAGTTTGTGAGTGGGTATCTGAGTGAGTGAATGAGCATCTCAGTGGGTCTGTGAGTGGGTATATAAGTGTCTGAGTGCATCTGTGAGGAACACCGGTGCACTATTTTTATTGCATCACTCATAACATCATTGATAATATAATCTCAACATTTGCAATGAAAGAAAAAAACTGAATGGCGAAAGTGCATTTCTATGGGAAGGTTTTGCAGTACCAGGGGTTGGACATGTGTGGTGCTGGTCTTACTCTAACTCTGAACTGGAGTTCATTTGCTACTGTATTGGTTTCATTTTGGTAGTACTGCCTTTAGAAATGGAGTTTGTGAATATCAACGGGTTCAGTCTTTTGTGGGTGACTGTGTGTCATTTCCTAAACCCCTTGATAACCCTAACTAAAACCTTTCTTACTCCTCCCCAAACCCTCACATATATTAGTAAATATGCCCATTTTTCCAGCCACTCCCCAGGTACCTCCTACATGTACCTTTTGTTTTGTCGCAGGGCAGAGCAGCAAGATTCCTTTCAGTGCTGTCCTGCTCCAAAACCTCTTAAATGAGATCCCAAGTGTGTTTGCATAATGTTTCAGCCCAAGTCATTTCTGACGTTAAAAAACTGCAGCTAATGGGACTTAGCTGCAGTTTCGCTTTTTTAGCGACATATAAGGTAATCCTTGTTAATATTGCATCGTTTCGCTGAAGTTTTAATGCAGGAATGCCTAACTTGCATCTCGTTTTCGGTAAGTCAAGCTAACAGAAGGGGCACTGTGAAAAATGTACGTTAACACTGAAAAAATTCCGGTAACTGGACTTTGCGGTATGTTTAAAATATGGTGATAAAAAAGCTGCTGTAACATCAAAAAATTGACCCAACAGTGGCGTTAAATCCTTGTAATATGCACCTACATGTGATACAAAAGCAGCATTGCCAAGTTATTTCTCAGCTAAAATAAAAAAATAAAACATCCCATGCCAAAAATGGTGGCGCAGGTGGCTGGTTCAGAACAGTGATGTTTTATTGGAGACTGGAATTAAGGTTTAATTTTCCATGACCAGGTAAGGGTTTTCACTTTATACATATCAAAGATCTCACCTTTAAACTTTGACCCTTTACTAGAGGTTGAAATCCTTCTGCTGAAAAAGGTTAAAAGATGTGGTCATCAAGGTTCCACAAACTCAGATGCATTTTTCAGTGTCTATATTGGCAGATGTAGATGCTGAGGGTGCATCTACTTAGCTGACTCTTTCAAAGGCTACAGACTAACATAAAGAGGTTACAGCAGGATGGTTGAGGAGAAACTTGTGTGGTATTTTACCAGAACTACTTCTGTGTTCCTGTGGAAAAGGTGTAGCACACATATTTGATGATGGATCTGTGTATGGTTTTGTAAGAGATTCTGATGACAATATGCCCCACTCCGCCAAATGTAGCTTTGTCCATAAAAATAAATATGCACAATTCAAAGCCAAACATGGCAGGGAAAGGTGAATGGAGCTTAGAGAGAGAGCATCACACAACATACCATGTTTTCTTTAGTACATCTTTCTCAGGTATTTTGTATCTGATTGCAACAAGGTTATGAATGTAACAAAATGACTCTCTAGGAATTCAGTATGAATAAAAAGCAGGAAATATCTGTGATAATAACATACCAAACACGTTTTCTCACCAGTTGCAAGATTGAGGGCCACAGCAAACCTTAGACAAGCAGGACAAAGCCAGTAAGTCATTGACCAAGTATTGAGTGAGGACTCATCTTAGAAGGGAGTGGAGTAGGACAAAGTACAGCACCCTGACAAAGCCAAAACATAATCCAAGAAGTAAGGCCACTAAAGTAAGCATGCGCATCTGGTAACTGAGGAGCTGCATAGGTGGAGGGAGAGGAAACAATAAACAAACTACACAGCAAACTGAATTAAATGCAGCATGGAAAGTTGCCAGGCAACTTCCAGAAGCCTTTATGGTATTTAAAAGGTTTTGCTGTCTGTCATGACCCTGTAGTTCCATCCTTGACACAATCTGGTCTGCTGCTCACAGTGAAAGGTCAGTCTGCCAAAGCCTTGCCTCACACATGTTCTTGTAGCAGTCCTCAAACCACAAATCTATTGCTGAATCCAGAGAGGCTGCAGAATTGCCAATTGACCAGCGACAGCTGAGAATTTGCTTCTTCAAGTAGTAGAAATCATTCTGTAATCTCTACTAAAGGACTTCTAGCATTCTTTCAAAGGAGAAGATGTAATCATGGTACAGCAATATATCCGAAAAAGTTCTGGTCACTTCCTTATCATTCCATTGAACTCTGAAATGCTTCTCATACCCCAAATATGACATTAGGTATTCACTTGAACTCATAGATAGATAGTGGGAAGTGGAAAGCTCTTTTATCCTAACCATCTTTCTTCCTACAGATCTGGAATTAACCTTTCCTTAGGTATCAGTTCTCAATACCAAAAAAAAACAGCTTTCAGAAAAGTTGTTAATTGAGTATTTGAGAAATGACAAGGTTCATTTGTTTGCTATGCTTCAGTTTTCAAAGTACTGTGACTAAATAATTTTGAGGTATACAACAGTCAATGAAGTATCATAGTTGCAAGACTCTTGGATTATTTCAACTGACTTTAGGTAGGTCTTTCAAATGTTTATGAGTACCCTCCAGTTAAAATGAGGTAATTCAACTGGACTGTTCTTGAAAGAACTATTCTTTTCAAGATTGGTATTGTGTTTCGTCAGTTGAATCTCTCTAGAACTACACTCACAGGATAAGAAAGCATCTGTCCCCTGGGCAATCTTGAAACACAGGCTTTAAACATCTGGTACACCTTATCAGTCATGAGACTGTCATTGTGGGGGAAGCAAGTTTCACACTGTTACAGATAATGGCGACTAAATCTCAATCTTTTTCCAGGAGTATGCTTGTTTGTGTATAGGGTGCAACTCTAAACTCTGATTTAGGTTGGCCTAATGAATGCTACCCACAGATTGGTGAGTGGACAAATAAATTCAATATTTGTTTTAATAATTAATTCTGCTCTTTCCTCTACCCACTTTAGAAGGTGAACAATGGCCAGGTGTAAGGAAACAGGCTTTTCACAGGTTTCCCCCTAGTTCTGCCTCCATTACAAGCTCCTGTTTTTTCGACTGTGAGAGTACACTGAGGCCTTCTAATCAGACATCACTGCCAGTGTTCTATTCCCTTACAAAGTGTATGTTGATTTTTTTTTAAACTATAAGTCCCTAGTATATGGCACCCAGGGCACATGGAGAATGTATGGTAGACTGCCCACCCAGGGCTGCAGCACTCTTTGTGCCCCCCGTGTGTGATAATGTACAAAATGGCTCTCAGTCTGCCACTGAAGACTGGAAGGGCAGCTGTCACACTGCCAGTTCGACTTTGTGATTACAAGTAATGGAAAAGCCCCACTGCCCTTAACAATGCATGTATGTCTCCCCTAAGAAAGGCCTTAAGAGCCCTAGGGCAGGGAGCTGTATATTATTAAGTAGGACAGGTATGTTTGTATGTGTTGTAGCAGCAAAACTCCACTTATTGTTTAGCTTTGGAAAAGTTATTCATCCCCATGACTAACACAGGGTTACTGGCTGGTACCTCAGCCTGGCTAACTCCTGAATGGGACTGCCTAACTGGGTTCCGTAAGGTTTCAAATCAATAATGACATTAAGCCGGACAGTATGCGCAAATTGAATTTTATGTCACTATTTAAAGTAATGCAACTTTTAGAAAGTTGCCACTCTGTGACCCAGCTGGCCCAGTGGTCTCACAGGCACTGGCCTGCACGCAGCTTTATTCACACCTGGGGAGTTATGTTAAAGACTCTCAGGCTTAGAAGCAATAGCAGCCTGCTGCAGGGAGAGGTGTCAACTCCCCCTTGCAGGAAACTGCTCAGGGAGTCAGCACATAAGGAGAGCTTCAAAGGGGAGGCCACCCTAGGTGGGTAAATGGTGATAACATCCCAAGGGGCTGCCTGTTGGTCAGGTAGACCATCTGGAGGCAAGGACAGAGAGGGAAGACCAGTACCAAACCATTTCTCCTGTGGCCGTTTAGCCCACAGGGAGCAACATCTCTAGGGTGTGCTGTCAAGCTCCTCACAGTCAAGTGAAGGTTCAGACATCTTGAGAGTGGCCAGAATAGGGCACTCTGGCATTGTCATATGCCACACATAGCCAGAAAGCATTACCATGAGGGAGGGGACCTGGTTGCCCATTGGCTAGTGACAGTCTTGTCCCCTAGGAGCACTTTCCAGGGATAAATATAGCACCCCTGGCACCCTGAACCTCTGATTACATCGGAACTGGAACAAGGACGAGGAAGGACTGCCCTGCTGACCCCTGGACCTCAGTGAGGCTGCACCATCGGCTGGACTGTACCTTCTGCACCTTGGGCTGGCAAAGTTAGGAGTGTGCCCGTGGCTTGGGGAAAAGTTGTCCCTCAGCCTCAGACTAAGGCAGTGACTCCAAGGGTCAGTTGAATGCCCCCTGGAACAGCACCAAGGACATTACAACTGAAGAAGCCCTAACCGTCAACTTTCTTGCCATCGCAGAAAATTTGCTGCTAGGTGCCTTTGGGCACCCCAACTGACAAATCCTCAATGGCCAAATGGTGCACCTGAGTCAGCTAGACCCGGGAGTGTCCCAATAGGGACCCTAGCCTCCACTAAACGATTTTGCTGTGACTGCTGTGTGCAGAGACCAGTAGTCCAGACACAGCTGGTCTTTTACAATCTCAAGGTCCCTGACCTCTGTGGCCAAAGTCTCTTCACATGACCCATGGACCGAAGAATCACCACAAAGGCATCTTGAGCATCTTTTCATCCTGTATCCTCAGCATCAGGACTATTTTATTAACATCTATGGTGGTCTTGTTGTAAAGTCTGTGACTGGACTGGAAATCACTCTAGTGGCCAGGTAACTGTCCAGATGTACCCTATTGGCCCCCAGACCTTCTCTCTGTCAGATTTGGTTGCCCATGCTGGGTCAGATTAGCCAAACTAACTTTTACAAACTTTTCAAAAGTTGACCAATGCTTGTTTATAGTTGAATTAAAAAATGATAAAACCCTTAAAAGTCCGTATCTTTGTAACCCTCTGGTTGATTCTAACAATTCATAAAAATATAACCAATGTTTTATAAATTGGTATCATGTATCTTGCGTGTTGTGTGACATTATTATTTTGTTGTTTGGTACTGTTAAATACTTTACACTAAGGACTGGGGTTTTGGCGCAGGAGAGCACAGCAAGTCACCTTGCTGAGCTGCCTTACGTCAAAGTGAAAGGGCAGGATCGCCATGTATTTATCCAATACAGTGCATTCCTGTCTTTTCCCCCTGCCCTGCACAGTTTCAGCAGCCTAGCACCAATACAGGCGCCCTTGCACCATGGTGCAAGCGTGCCTGTGGTGTCAACAGGATTGTTTTTCTGCAGGAAGGGACACGCATTCAGATTGTTCAACATTTAGGCACGTAATTTGACAACCTTACAAAACCCATTTTATTGCGATATGGCTAAATTCCCCTGCGTTTATTGATTTTGTTTGTCTTAATTACCTACATGCAGTAAAACTGGTGTTTCAAGCTATGTCTGAAGATTCAGCAAACAATGAATTACATTTGAAATATCACTTTTATAACTCTGCAGCTGGCCATAGTGCTTGCATAAAAGTGCTCTGAAGCCCACAACAGCTTTTCATATCTGCACACTAAGCAGCAGTACCTCACTTTGTATTGCAAATTTACAGCTGATAGCAAACATGCATAGTGGTATATATTGTATTTTAAAAGAACTGTGGCTAGACCTTTTTATTGCCCAAACTTTGTTGGTGTTGTCATCCATGAGTACCTTTTGATAAATGTCAGAGTCCACTTTTTAGAGTTGAGTGGGGGTCCCCTCAACTCAACTCAGCTCCCAGTAACTTAGCTCACGAGCAAGATGGAAATCGCAGAGAAGCAAGCAGGGTCAAATTACACAAACTTGAATGCCTTTAGTTCTGTCAGGCACCAGGAGTTGGGGGCACCCTATGGTTCAGTAGAAGATAGGGAGATAGAAAGACTTTTGGTAGAGTAGATCAAATATCTCTAAAATTCACCCTTACAGACAGTATGGATGTTTTAGACTTCACTCCCCCTCTTTAGATCGAGGCTATTTTGATTGATTTAATGAGGAGATTTTGAAGAGTAAAACAACCAGTCACTATTGAAGAGAGCTGGACAATCAGGCTTCTCACTCCCAGTTTTGCAATAGAGTGATGCATTTTTTCTTCTTAAGGCTCCAATACTTCACCAATTTTCAGAAGTTATAAATTAATACAACCTACACCCTCGAGTAGCAATTGGCAGTATTGAGTCTCTTCTCTTAAGGGAATGACTATAATTTTGATAGTGATCATTTATGGAGCTTCCAATATACACACACAATATCTTTTAAGAATGTTAAAAGTATGCGTCATCAAATAACATGTTTCCACTGCTTTGTCCTTGATAAGAACATGTTTTCAGTTGTGTAGTTATATAGTACTAACCATATGGATTAATCCCTAGTTTTAGCCAATTGGTTTCAGTTATATGGCAGGTTGCCTCATGTATAGGTTAGGATCCCTTCTCATCAATATAATAGCGACCATAAAAATATTTCTTTTGCTCCGTGCAATATAGAATCTTCCCTTATTACCCAGAGCTCAATCCCAAACCCCACTCCTACCCCAGCTCTTTTAATACACTGTGGTCCAGATTCTTGTAGCTGTCATGGAAAGCAGCGCAGGAGCCAAAAATGCTGCACTGCATTGCGTCACAGGGTGCGAGTACCATATTCTCAATGATATGGCTAGCTCCTCACTTCTCCCTGGCATCATCTCAGATTTCAGCTTTCAGGCACCATGCACGCACCTTAGCGCTATAGTGCTAGGGTGTGTGCATGAGTCTACCATAGGTTTTGTACAGAAAGGGTATCCTTCCTGTGCAAAATACTATGTGGTTAGACAAGTGAAAAGGCTTTTCATACTTTTTATGTGTGCTGCACAGTGCAGCACGCATGCAAAGTTGGGAAAGCGCAGGGAAATTAAAACATTTCTCCATTTAACGTCTGCTTTTCAGCTGCCCTAATTTTTGGTGCTAAAACCTGTTCACTGATGTATGAGAATAGGATTTAGCATCAAAAATAATGGGTGGTAGCATGGGTACACCAATTTACCACCCAAGTAATGCCCCCATGATACAAAGTAATGCAAAGCAGCATTTCGTGATGCTTTGCGTTACTTTTTCATACAAACCAAAGCAAATACCAATTTACGTTGGTTTATGAATCCCAAAAAACTATTAGACTCAGTATAGTGTTACATAAGTAATGCTAACCCGAGGCTAAGCCTTTGAGAATCTGGGCCTTTGAGCGCTGTTGACATTCCATGCTATATGTATTCTTTGACCCCTCTGCCACTCAAACTACTGCATTTTGCCACCTCCTCACATTATATAATGATCTGTGTACAGAGTGTGTAAGTCTTACAACATTTATTTCTACCCACTGTAGTCCTAGTGCTCATCGTCATTCCCTAAGCTCAACATGATAAAACATTTTTTTAGTTCAATATAATCATACTTAGTACCCATCATATGCACTTGTGCACATTGATGAACTGGGCCCACTCATTCAAACACTATGGGGCTTATTAAGATGCCGGTCAGACACGCGTAGGAGCGGCATCATGTTGAATGAAAACCTACAAATTAGTAGTCATCAATTCCTTTTTTATTAAATGTTCTTTATTTGTGCATAATTATACAAGATACAGTTGTTACCATTCCTTTTAGAAAAACAAAAGACGAGAAAGAAGAATAGAAAAAAAAGTAAGGAACGTGAAAAACAACCAAAAAGAAAAAAAAACATTCTCAGAAGAAGTGTACAAATTATGCACATTTTATTAGTTTAGCCCCCCGCACTTGAACCCACCCTCCCCACCCATGAGAGGTTGGACTCATTCAAATTAGTTATTAATGCATGAAAAACGTCACTAATAATAATCAACCCATCTAGACAATGGTTCCCAAATTTTTAAGCCTTTAGATCATGCCCCCAGCCCCCTCTTTGCATAAATAGCTCTCTCAAAAGTATAATTTGCCAATTAACGGGAAAGCTATTGGTGGAAACTAGGAGGGATTGGAACCAGCCACGCCAAGGCTAAACATAGGCGCAATATCTCCATACCAATAAATACCAGTTTTTCTCATGGCTTCCTTTCCAATCAGAGATGAAGTGAGAATATAATCCACCCCTAGCACTTTCTTAAAAAAGGTAGAGGCAAGATGGCGCCTGAGTAGTCAACACTGGTGCAGCTCTCCCGGAGCGGTCCTGAAATGAATCAGAAAGAAACCCTGTTTTTATATTCTGAACACCGAAAAGATTTCTGTTCGAAATTCTCTGAGGCATGGGGACTGCAATCCCGATCCTGAAAGTTCACTGGGCAAGAAAGAATGAGCTGTTGCAGAAGTGTCGCTGATGCTTCTCTCCCGGCTCCTCTTGACGCTCGCAACACACTCCGCTCCGGCATCATAGGCTGTTACTGCTCTACGGCGGGACTCTACCGCAGCGTGCTCCTTGGTGGTGTTTTGCAAGATCTACACAAACCTGCCGAGCACGGGGAGAAAGACACTGACATTGACGTGTAGGAGGCGTGGGATTTTCTGGACGTGGGAGATACATTGTATCAAGTCCTCTGCAACGTAGCAAGTAAGGATGGCAGGGCGGGGAGTGAAAGCTAATAAAACTAAAAATGTACAATTGACAGACCCACCGGGGAGTGAACTCTTACAGTCTAACTCCGCATCAGCCGAGAATCGCCCAAAATGTCCAGATACACAAGGAGCCAAGAACAGAGAGCAGAGTGAAAAGCAGAGTGAAAAACTCAATTCTATAGAAAAAAGCGAACGGACTATCAAACAGGGAAGAAAAATACAAGGGAAGATCACTAAAGGTGCAGATAATGGTCAAACTACCCAGAATGTTCAAGGTGGACAACCACTTATTTCAAACATACATGCTCCGATAGATGGGAAAACACATACCGTAATAGAGGGGGAAGTGGCTGACACAGATGGTTGTATGGTAGCTCCCTTAGCAGCTGCACAGTCCACTGAGAAGGCAATAGAGATCAAAGCACCAATCTTCCAGTCTAGTCCAGCTGCTATTCTGTGGATAGTCCAAGAAGATGAGGGGTATAAACAGCCACTACTCTGCCCCAACGGTGATGTACAGAGCCCACAAGCTCTCAATAACACAGCAGCCGAGATGGGCAATCTGCTCAATGACGATATTGAGACTCTCAGTGGGTTTGTTAAGGAAAAGAATCTCGCTCTCCCACCTCATACGCCAGATAATATAGACAAATTTTACTCGCTCTGGAATGTCAGACGGAAGTAAATCCGGCGTGAGTGAAGGAGGAAGCCAAAATTGGGATAGCAGCACAGACTTAGAGCTATCCTTGAGACCTTCTGCTCAAAAAAAAATTGCCGAGAAAGAAAACTAATTGACACAAGAAATGTGAGATTCCTGATCAGGGCTGCACAATGGATCTCAGATGGGACTATTCCGTTTCGCAATTGTCAAGACTGACAGAACCAACGATGTACTCAAGAGGGAACCATAAACCCACAGGGAGCTCCATTGATGGGGGGCTGAGTCTAAAGGCGAACCTACTTTATCAGAAGTATTGCAATCCATAAAGAACTTTCAAGAGGAAGTCAAGATAGACAGGCGAAGGTCACGCCTCACCACGCAAAAGCTCCAGGTTACCATCAGGAAAGTGGGCAAGATATGTGTTGAGATCGCAGATAGACTGGCCTCAGTTGAGGTACGCACTGAAAATCTCGAGAAAGACATCATAACCCTGAAAACACGAGGTGAGGGACACAATGGGATAATTAAAGACCTCATGCTTAAAGTCGAGGAGTAGGAATACTGGCTACGCCGTAATAATTTACGTGTTCTGGGTATTCCGGAGGGGGCTGAGGGGAGTGACCCCAATACCTTTATGATTACTCTCTTTAAGGGAGCTTTCCCGGACTTACACTCGTGAGACTGGGATAAGGAAATACAGCAGGTTCATCGTTTCCCACTAACAACATCTAAACGATCTACCACCTCTTCGCAATATCCTACAGCCATGCTAATCTATTTTGGCAATTTTTCTCTTGTGACAACTACTGTATGACCTTGCAAGGCCCACAAATAAGAAGGAATTTAATGGTATCACATTTTTTACCTGGCCTGATTTCGCCCATGCAAGAGTGGAGCGCAGATGGAGGCTGAGACAACTCTTTGTGCCATTTCAACAACTGGGTGCAACAGTCTATCTACAGAACCCTGGTCGCTTAAAGGTTATGTTCAAGGGAACTAAATACAGCTTTGCATCGGAAATCCAGGCCCAAGCTTATCTGTAAGAAGAAATATCAGCTCATAAATACGATAAAGTTGGTGACTTAATATTTATGAAGAATCCCTGAACACAATTTTGTGAAGCAGATACCGGCTATACTTCCAGTCTGACTTCAATTTTGTTATTTTTTATTTTTTCTCTTTCTTTCCTGGCTTCGTTGTTTAATGAATAGAGCAAATGTCTCTAAACCTGAAGGCAACAAAATAAGGCACATTGATGGGATTTGTACAGGGTAGTACTATGAATTACAATGAAAGTAGAGGGATTAGACGGGGGAGGGGCCCGAGGGTCATGAATGCTCAGATGCCATCATCCTGGCCCTTTTGGTGCCAGGTAACCTCAGTGGTAGGTGGTGGGAGGGGGTGGGCACCGAGGGTGGGGGGTTTAGGGGCAGAGGGGGTTGAGGGGGGAGGGGTTGGTTTTTTGGGGGTTGACTCTAAGTTGTATGGTTTTGTTACTATGGCAGAAAGCATTTGTAGTAAATTGCGTATTGCAACAATTATCTGTGGGCTTAGTGATATCAAAAAGCGGTGAAACACTGTGGTGGGGCTACGATTGTTAAAAGCTGATATAATATGTATGCAATAAACCCACATTAAAAGAGTACAGATACATTTGTTGGAAACACTTGGATATAGATTGGTGGGGGCCACAACGCAAAATTCTAAGACACGGGGGTAGCAATATTGACAGCTAATGACTCTATTCAATTCACTCGCACAATAGCTGGTCAGTATGGGCGGTGGGTAATCACAGAGTGTTGTAGGGATAATGGGGAGCCAATTACAATCTGCATTATCTATGGAAGTACTCTGGATCGGACTATAGCAGGTGGAAACTCAAGGTTTTAAGAGCTTTAAGGACACTATGTCTCAAACAGGCACTCTGATATCTGGAATTGCCAAAATCCCACTCACCCGGATTTTACATTTTTTTCTTTACCACACCAAAAGCATGCTAGATTAGACTTTAGTTTAGTATCACATACTACTCTTAATGAGTGCTCCATTGAGAAAGCTCCGCGCATACTAGCAGATCACATCCCCTAATACTAGAACTTAAAGGGTTTGGCTCTAGGACTAAGGACAAGTCTAATTGGAGCTTTGAGCGAGCTCTATTGCTGAATGAGGAATATTGTGGGCATATGAGGAAATGGATACCCCAATTTGTTAAAGAGAATATAGGGAGTGCCGGGGTGGATATAGTTTGGGACACTCTGAAAGCGGGGATATGGGGGGAAACACTCAGCTTCTCACTAACTAAGAATAATGAGAAGCGACGCTTGCTTAATGACACGCAGTGTAGTCTGGCTGTGGCAAAAGAAGATCTGGTTGTAGTACTTCAGGAAGGTAGAGACGCCACGGAAGCACATATGAGAGTGATAGTAGCTAAATCAGCAATTCTCAAAGTAATAACAAAAAGAGAGCGGCAGATAAATTAGCTGTAGCGGTAGCGGTATGGCGAGAAAAGGCGTACAAATGTAGCGTGCAAGTAGGGCACCACCTCGCAACTAGAGCCAGGCAAAGAATAGCTCGAAATATAATAGCCGAGATCAATGACCCTGTAAAAGGGAGAACTAGAGACCCAGAAGGTATCAAAATCTATATCACAAGGATATTCTTGTTAATCCGGGAGATGTTACTTTATATCTTAATCAAGGTTTAAGGGCACAATTCTCTGAGGAAGATCAAAAACAACTCGAGGATCTTCCCCAGTGGGTGGATATTCTGCTTTGCATCAATAGTCTTCCGAGCCATAAAGCTACTGGGTTGGATGATATACATTTAGAGTTTTATAAAAAGTTTTCCCCACAATTAAAAGAGATAATGTTACAGCTGATTATACATGTACTTAAAGGAGAGAAACCACCACAATCCTGAACACAGGCCAGAATCATTATCTTTCTTAAAAAACACAAATCACCGCTGGAACCTGGTTCTTATCGTCCCATCACTTTAATTAATGCCGATAGTAAGATTTACTCAAAAATTCTCACCATTAGCTTAGCTGCTGTCATTCATAAGGTAGTCTCACCGCGGCAGCATGGTTTCATACCAGGACGTGGAACGACTGACCACATTAGAGGTATTTCTCTATTTAACGCCGCTAATGTTACCAGAACATTAACTGCACTTATACTTTTGGATGCTGAGAAGGCCTTCGACAAGGTCTCCTGGTCCTTTTTATGGGCGACCCTGTCGAGGGTCGGTGTCGGCAAGGGACTAATACAGGCTTTTAAAATGTTATACATTAATCCTAGAGCAAGACTTTCTGTAAATGGGGTTCTCACACACTTTTTTGAAATAACCAAATGTCCAAGCTCCCCGCTGCTATTTGCACTGTACATAGACCCTTTTTTACGGCAACTTGAAAAAAACAGGAGGATTAGGCCTATGGAATCTTAGGGTGGGAACACTAAAACTTTGGCCTATGCCGACGAAATTGCGATAGTCACCCCTGACCCTGATATAGCTGTGACTGAGATAGAGGCGGAAGCAGTGAGATTTGGGCATCTTTCGGGGTACTCCCTTAATAATACTAAAACCCAAATTGCATGTAGTAATATAAACATGGCTAATGACGCTAGACAGGTAGAAAAGGCCACATATCTTGGGGTTGATGTTCTGGCTAATGTCGACAAAATTGTTGAGGGCAATATTGATCCTTTGATCGTTAAAACTAAAACTGATTTAATGAGAATACATACACTACACTTGTCGATTATTGGTAGATGCAATATAATTAAAATGCTTTTCTTTCCTAAATGTTTGTGTTTTTTAAGGGCAATTCCTTTAGAATTCGCTACTCTATGTCTGAAAAAGATTGAAGACTTATTTTCTCGCTTTATTTGTGCATATGATAAGCCAAGGAGAGCATATACATTTTTATCTTTACCAAGAGAAAGGGGAGGCTTGGCATTACCAAATATTAGGTTATACTACTGGGCCACTACCCTATTAGCCAATCTAACCCTCATATCGGAAATGCCACCAAATAGTTTTATGGAAGAAATACCTACGCCTATAGAACTTATAATGGGCAAAGACGCATGGGGGTGGCTTTGGAGATTCCTTAATGATAGCCACTACAAGAAAGTTCGCTTCAAAACATTATTAAGCGGGTATAGAATTATGAGATTAGCTCAGAAATTCTTAGGGTTGGGTGAACCATTACACACCGATAGATAATAACCCTAACTTGCTGGAAATATGTAAAGATCTTATTATTAGAAGATGGTGTGAGGCCGGCCTGTCTAAACTTGGTGATTTTTTCTCTTTGTCCGACATAGTTAGTTTTGACTGTCTTAAGGAGACCTATAATTTAGAATAGAGAGACTTTTATAAATACCTCCAGGTTCGAGATTTTCTGAGCAAAAAAGGTGGAGGCTCAATTGGATTTGCCAACAATGACATGATAGAGAGATTAAGGAAAAATAGACCGCTTTCCATTGGGGAAGTTTACAGTTCCTTTAATTCATTAATGTCAGATGATATGGAGATTCAAGCAATAAAATGGAAAACTGAGATAGACATCCAGGAAAATTTATTTTTCTATTCAGTCGAATTAGCACAGGAAATCCTAATTCCAGCTCGGCTTCAGGCACAATACTACAAGTCCTGTTTTTCACTCTACTTCAACCCCAAGAAAATCTCTAAATGGGGGACAGGAAAAGGAACTCAATGTCCCCGCTGTGCATTGTATCAAGCAGATTTAGATCACATGTTCAGCTCATGTCACTCCTTAAGTGGCTTGAAACAGAAAATCTCTACCTTTTTTAAGTAGTCGTCAATTCCATCCAATAAATTAGGATGTGACTGCCCATGAGGCAATTGGAAACATAATGTTTCCATTGCAGCTTGTGCTGCAGTCAGAAAAGGGCTGCAGCACAAGCCACATTGGTAAAATCAATGTTTTAAAACATTTGGTGCCTGGAATGCAGGGTATGAATGTTTGGGGGGGCACTACAGGTGCAGAGGCCACGAAGGGACAGGGCCCTGCTAGGGTCCCCCAAAGTCTGTTTCTGACAGTCTTTCAATGCAGCAAAATTTGGAGAATAATGGACAGCATCCTAGTAGAACAGGAAAGCCTTCTAACTCGCCCCCAAAATCAAGGGTTTCTCTACATTATGTCCACATATCAAATATGATAGAGACTGAAGAATTACTGTGGTGACGAGCAAAGGTATCACTTTATCAACAACTCAGAGCACATGGATAATAAATGTCATATTGCCTTCCCACCTAAGCACATTCCCACTATAAGAATATTTATTCTGCTCCCACTACGCTAATGTATCACAAAATGCAAGAAACCAATTAGATGTATCAACAACAGCATGTTATATAAACGAATAGAGCACAGTAAACCAGTGGAAAGACCTTGCAATGAAAGTTGCAGTTTGCAAATGACTGCAGAAAGTTCATCAAGAGCAGAATAAACAATGACTGTTTCAATAAACAAGCATGTCTCAGCTTAACTGAGCTGCAGAAATTCCGAGTAGAAATATAGGCGGGGGTAAAGACACGAGTGACAAGGGTTACTTTCATGTAGGACAAGATGTAATCGATACCTAAATTGAGGCCTAGTTAAAAAGGCTCAGAAGTGTGCACTTCAACACAACATAGAGAATTTGTTTCAAAAGCAGCAGTACAATGTCAGTGTGTACAGGAGTAATTTAGTGTGAAAGTACCTTCTGCATATTGTAAATAATTTCCAAATATATAGATGGATAAAATGTTTTAACACATCTTGAAAATGTTTAAAGAGTTTATGTGCTGAATTTATTATACACAATATAATATACACAAAATAATCTACACAAATTTTTGGGGAATTTTCCAGTATCTTTTTTATTGCCATCTATTTTCAATCACTTATATTTTCAATTAGATACTTTTCAGTATTAGGCATCAAATCTACTGATATTTTGAGATATTCTCTCTGCTTTCAGATTCCCTTACTTCCATTTGCATATTTAAGGGCCAATTACGATGTGGCTCATAAAGGCTCTGACCTATTGTCGGAGCCCTTACGGCTGCATTGTAATGGGCTGTTCGGTTTCCTTCCCGATTGCCTCATTATGATGGAGGTGGTTGTAAGGGAAACCTACCGTTCATCCCCGCTGGCTTCCGATGGGCTCAGAGAGCCCGTCCGCCAGTCGGAAGCTGGGTAGTAATCTCAAGGGTGGGCCTTTCGGCCTTGAGATTACGATGACAGTTTCCAACATGGTTTCCATGTCGGACAGACCGGAAAGCGTGTTTGGGGCCCCCAGCAGTGCCCCCTTTGGAGGACAGCCTAAGGTTGGAGGCTGTACGTGCACCTATGGTGCACGCCCTGTTGATCCCTGCACTTTGTGGCAAGGACCTGGAGATGTCTGCCTCGGGTGCAGGGATGAACCGCACCTCCAATTTCACTATGGGAGCAGCATTACGGCCAGTGTACAGGCGTAATGCATGGTCCCTAAGTGAAATATAGGAATGCGACCGAACAGTGTACAGCCGCATCCTAATGGGGCAGTCGGGACCGGTGACCGGGTGTCCGTCAGTCCCATGACCGAGTCGGCGTCGTGCGGAAGTGATTTGCTCAACATCGTAATGACCTCCCACCCTGAATCTGCTTCCTCTGCCATATCTGAAATAACTTTTCAGTGTCCCCTTGCTACCTGGTTTTCTCACTCTTCAGGCCTTGGGTCATATCATGAACGTGTACATTTGCACAAGGGCCAATTGTGCACCAATGTTTATGCTATTGCATTTGTTATACACATAATTCAATTTTTGTGTAAATTAGTCTATGTACTACAGTCAGTGAGCAGAGGTTGCCTCTCTCTGTTTCTGAGCTCTCTAGCGCATTTACTAACTCTGAACATTTTCAAGTTAAATTTATGCTTATTAGAAAGTACAATCAAACAAAAATGAGGAATGCACACCTCGGCTTTGGGTTGGGAATCACTACTTATTTCTTCTAGACAAGGAGATCTAAAGTAGTGGTTTCCAAGACATCGTTTTAAAATGCAGTTTCAAAGCAGGCTGAAAAAATCACAGGTTCGGGAGATATGTTTTCTTTGGAATGAAACTGAATGTTCTTGTTTCACTATTTCTTTTCAACTGTCAGTCATTTTGTATCTAATGGGTTTAATTTTAGAAATGCTGTCAAAGCCTACCTGGTGGCTTTCCAGAATGTGTCAAATGCGGTTCGAAAATGCACGTTCTATAAAGACATTCTCTGAAACAAGTCTGTGTGGCGGTGTTTTGATTGTCGTAAAAGTGGCACCTTCAGATTTGCTGAACTCAATCATGTTTCCTATTGTTCCACTCTTTCTTTGGGATATCTTTGGCGTTTAATTGTGGTTGTACAAACAGATCTAAGACAACAGGACCTGCTTTAAATGTGTCTAAGGGAATGAATACTATAACCATTTCGCATGCACCATGCGAATTGTTACCATATGCTAGCTCATTTTACAGTAAAAACCACTGACACTTCCAATAAGTATGGCATTTTCTAAAAGTAAAGTACGACAGTGCTCATTGATGGCTGGATATGCTTATGTGTGCAGTGATGGAATTGGAAAACAAATGCTCCGGGAAGCCATAAATAGGGGGTCCAGATGTGGCAGAGAAAAGGGGGTGGAGTTACAACAGGCCACACTTGAAAAGCAGATTCTTACAGTCAAAATATACATTTATTTTAAAACAACTAATAAGCAGCAAGGACATATTTGAAAGTAAATCTGTTATAGATTACCTGATTAGTCACAAAGAGGCTGTATTTTGAAATATGTTTCAGGGTTAAGAGACCTGTTGCTGAGAACATTGTGTGCCCACCAATTTCGAGGGGATTATAATAGCGGTAAAATAAATCTTGTGGTTAATGCAGTTCTGGGAGCGTTCTGTGCTTGATCCAGTCACAGTTTTGATTCATAAGTAGCATAGAGGGTTAAAGTGCCTGCTGGAAAGCACATCACGTAAAATACAGACGACAGATTTGTATTTTATTTAGATAGGTAAATGGGCTATTGTTTTTGACACAAACATCATTTTGTTACTTCCAGTTCATAAGTTGCAAGCCTTCTAATTCAGCAGTGATCTGTTTATATTATGTTATGTTAAAGCGATTTATAAAGCGCACGATTACCAAATTTGGCGTCCTGGCGCTAACTACTTCTCCCAAGAAAGTACCGGGCCGAAAGAAATTAGTTTAAAAAAAGCCAGGTCTTCAACGCCTTTCTGAAGCATAGCAGATTATTAGTGTTTCTTAGGTACAGAGGCAACTTGTTCCACAACTTGGCGTCGCCAAAGGAAAAACTGCGCCCACCCCATCAAGCCTTTTTGATCAAAGGGACAATGATCAATTTAGCTTAAGATGATCGAAGCAGGCGCGTTGGGAAATACCAATGAAATTGTTTTTTTAAAAAGTCCGGGCCCTCATCATGTAATGCTTTAAAAATCAAGCAAAGTGCTTTGAACTGGACCCTATTCTTAACTGGAAGCCAGTGCAGGTCTTGAATAACGTTAGAAATAGGAGCAAATGTGGGGGTACCTGTCAGGAGTTTTGCAGCAGCGTTTTGAAGCATCTGCAGTTTGTGCAACAGATTTTGCTGTAATCCAACCCGGACAAAACCAGGGCCGTAACCACTGTTTTACGTCAGTCGAGTGGTAGCAGAAACAAGATTTTTTTCAATATTTTTACCATTAACCCCGTTTTGGAGGCCTACATTTTTCACCTTCTCGACCGGAGTGGGGAGGACCCCCAAAGACGGCGGCCACCAGGAAGGCATCCAAAAATTAGGGTTGTTTCCAAACAGCATGACCTCGGTTTTATCCGAGTTCAGCCTGAGGCAATTATTAGCCATCCAGCGTCCAACTTCCGTAAAGACACCACAATTTGTGTGTCATCCGCGTACGAGGTAATCCCAAACCCGAAGCGCCTGATGATAGGAACGAGGGAGGTAACATACACGTTAAAAAGGGTAGGACTTAATGAAGACCCATGCGGAACGCCACAAGGTAAGGAGAAGGGTTGTGAATGAAAATCGCCCAGTGCAACTATTTGGCTTCGGTCCGTATGGAATGAGTTGAGTAACTCCCATGCTTTCCGTTGAACCCCACATTTCCTTAGACGGTCCATCAAGAACCCATGATGGACCGTATCAAAAGCGGCCGAAAGATCCACTGCTAATCTAATTTCCTCCGTGGCTTTGATCAAGGCAGATTCAGTGCTGTACCCTTCCCTGAAGCCGTACTGGGACAAATCGAAAAGGGACTTCTTCAGAAAGGCACTGAGTTGCCTATTCATTGCTTTTTCAAGCAGCTTGGCGGGGAGAGGCAGGCGAGAAATAGGTCGGAAATTGTTCGGGTCAAGAGGGTCCAGACTGGGTTTTTTTAACAGCGGTAGGATGGAGGCCTTCTTCCACAACTTTGGAAACTGGCCGCCTTCAAACATCTTGTTAAAAATGGGGGTAAGATAGCAAGCAATAGGGGCCAGGGCCAGTTTAATAGGGGAGAACCCGATTTGGCATTGGCTAGAAGTTCCAATGTGTCTTGCATGGTTACTGACCTGAAAGACTCCAAAGTTCCTGCCTGCATGACCATGTCTCCCCCTTCCGTCACTGTCTCTAGTCCAACCTTTATAGGATAACAAAGGCTGGAAAAGATATTGGTGACTTTGGTTTGAAAAAATAAGGCAATGTACTGGACTGGATGGAGGGTGGTCTGAGAGAGGACAGATTGGAAACCGTATAAAAAAGCTCTTTGGAAGAGTTTTTAGCCGCCTCGATTTGAGCAGCGTAGAAATTCTGTTTGGCCAGTCGAACCATTTGTTTATACGCGACCTTGCTGGCTCTATATATCTGCTCCTCTTTATCGAGATAACCCTTCCTCCAGTTCCACTCCAGACGTTTGCATGTGCATTTTTGCTATTTTAATTCCTCCGAATACCACGGGGCTGAGGGTAAAATTCTTTTAAGCACGACAGATTTAGGGGGTGCTAGATCTTTACACGCCTGCTTAAGCCATCTTGTATACGAGGCGGCAGCCTCCTCCGTTCCACCCAAACTGGTGGTGGTAGATGAAGTCAGTGCCATGGACAGGGGCTCTGCTTCCACTCTATTGCAGGCTCTGGTTTCAATCTGTTCCCGTTTATCATTATCACAGGGATGCTTGCAAACGGTAAGTCATGTGTGTAAAACCTTATTGTTTTTTCTCACTTTGTTGTTATTCTAGGATAAAGGGGTTACTTTGAAAAGTAATAAAGTCTTGTTAGCAGTAGCACAGGCAACCACAGTCATTGTGTTACGGTTTATAACCTGACTTTGTGTTCACACCTACCACTCACTCTTAACATATATCTACAAGTGATAATGACGATTCTTCTTACATCTTTTAACCCTCAATGTCTTATATAACATTTCCTGTACATTGATGTATACACTTGTATGATTTATTGTGTCTATGTGTGGTGTAAAGCGCTTTGACACCCTAAAATGGGACGAATAGTGCTAAAAAAGAAATAATTAAAAAAGTAGATGACACTAGTCAATATTTGTGAAATTATTCATACAGATAAATACATTTTGCCTTCTTACCTTGCAAGCACATCTCTCACATAATGAGCTGAACAAAGTTAAAAGCTTGCCTCTAAATCATAGTTTCTCTTAATTATTTCTGTAATGATAACAAGCTGAACGTCACTGATTCCACCATTGTATTGGCATCAAGGTGCTTGGCTGCAGATGGCTTCCAGCTAAGGTGGTAATTGAACAAAAGGAGGGCTGATGGCCCTTTAACTCAGGTCCAGCTGTACGTTGAAATAATAAAGCCCCCTCGCCGCCTCCAGGTTGCTGCATCAAACAGGATGCAGACAATGTGCGGGCACTTCTAAATTGTGTTCCAGTGTCAGAAAATGACACCAGGACAAATTTAGCATATGTCTTCAGCGTAGGCCGGATACAATATCTGGCCCAGAAATAGCTGGTGGAACTGGGATTCGCCATGGCCCCCCTACATTCCAGGACTGTTGGTGTGTGATTTAATGAATGGGTGAGTTTTTGAGTGGGTGTGTCATTGGATGATTGGGTAGAAGGATACAGCGGTGTGTGGTGAGGGATAGAGATGGGCCAGCGACTGAAAGCTAGAGCCAGGCTCGAGACTGATGCTTGGCTGTGGCTCAGCTCAAGGTCCTGTTGGAACGCCGAGCCCATAAAAAGCATAGCTTTCATGTGGCTTCTACCTGACACCAATCCTGTACCTAGATTTCGGCCAGAAATGCCTATTTTGGAACTGGGAAACCAGGTTTGCGTCTCAGCGTCTGCTCAGTATTCAGTGATTCTGGACAAGCCACTTAATTTCCCATGCCTATACACAACATTGAGTGTTACTTTGATTAATGTAACTGCTGCTGATGTAAAGTACTCCAATATCTTTGGTCGAGGTAGCACCATCTTCAAATTGAGAGAAATGCACAAGAGGTGAAAACAAATCGTTAACATTTAAAATCAAAAAGATAACCACTTAATGATTTGTACCAAGTGAAATCGCGAAGCCTGGATAAATCACAGCTTCTCTACTTAAATTGTGTGATTTTAAGCAAATATTGTTTTTTACCAAAACTTCTCTTTCTTCATTATCACCTCTGAAGGCACTTTCAAATATGTGATTTCTGAATATCAATTGAACAAAACGAAGTTTTGTTTGATTTAATAAACTGTAATGTATCTCTATGATAATCTGGTCTGTGTACAGGAGTTAAATGACAACCATCACGTCTCTTGAACTCTAATGGTTCATTTTTAAAAATTATCACTTTTAATAGATACTAGCCAGTGCAGTGGTATCATGTGACATATTAATGTCAAAGCTTAACAGGAGACTTTATCATATGTTATGTGATGTTGTTTGTATGATTTTCATAGCAAACATTGTCAGGTCTTGCTTGTACAAAGACTCTTAGAGCCAAGTCAGAACTCAGGCTTGCTCAACTCTCACTGTTAATTTGGGGGCTCACTCACCTGTAGTGAGGGAGTGAGTGGTGTGATAAGTAAATAGGTGAATTACAATTTTTGTCAACACAATCAGAGAGCACTTGAGTAGTCTATAAAGTATATCAGATATGAAATCCTTAATTCAGCCCCACTAGGACTTGTCATCATTTTCATCTGTTTTAACTTCACAGAATCATAATTGTTTCCAACTTCATAGATCCATAGCCAACCTGATCATTTCTAGATCGAATTATTACACATAATTGTCATGTCGTTATGCCTGACCCTGGTCCACAGACAGGGCAGGCAGGAAAAGGAAAAAGGAAGGGCTAGGGAGGAAGCGGAAAGGGAGAAGTTAGTTTTGATGTAGAGGAGGGAGGATAAAAAAGTTCTATGAAAGAGTTCCTGTGCCCAGTGTCGTTTTCAGCCCGAGGACAGGATACTGGCGACGGGGGTGGGACCCGCTGACCCACCACACCTGTTCCCCGTGACCACTGAGGCTTAGAAGGAGCGCACAACCGAGAACGCGCTGAGGAGCATTCCGGCAGTGAGAGAAGGGCGCTAGCATCGGGCCGACACGCTGAAGCGACCCATGATCCAGAAAGCGCGATCCTACTGATGCCCAACACGTAAAGACCATGGTAAGCCAGATTAAATACCTACCCTGGTGAAGTAAAAGTTTAGCTACCCTAGTGAGGGTGAGGCATCACGTCCCTCCGGCGGCCATCTTAAAGTCAGGCCCCGTGCATTGGCCTAACCCCAGACCGCACCACGGTGGCCATCTTGGAGTCAGGCGACTCATTAGAGAAAAGTTCCCAGTGCTCACAAATTGTGGTTCTGAAGCCTCCACAGTATACCTGAGTCACGTTTTTCACTTACCATTTCCTTGGAGGCTGATTCCATGCAGCCAGCAGCGACTGGGTCCACACAAAATGTCCCGCAACTAGGACCGGTGCTCATGGGGGTTCCCTTCTAATGCCCTCCTGACCCTCTAACGCTGACATCTGGGAACAGCATGGGGCCCAAACGGAAAAGCGGGCTGAAGACTTTGAAGACTTCATGACAGGGTCGCAAGTTTGTGACCCCAATCAAAAACTCATAGCCCTACGAAACCTAGTGGGGAAAGACATCGGACAAATCATTAAGGAACTACCCACCGCCAATACCGCATCCTACGAAGATGTGAAAGAAGCCCTAGATAGGAAGTTTCTCCACAAACAGAACCTAGACTATGAGCGCTACATGTTCAATCTTGCATCCCAGAAGAAGGATGAATCCATGAGTGACTTCATCGCCTGCATCAGCCGCCTAGCCCGATACTGTGAATTCGACAAGTTCAGCACTGAAGACGCACTTCGTCTGCGCATCATCGAGGGATGCCAATCGGAGTCACTGCGTCGTCGACTACTAAAGAAGCACTACACTCTTGAGGAGATAGAAGAACTCACCCGCATCAATGACCATGCCGAAGAGCACGCAAAAAAGATGGAGGCCAGCAAAGCTGAGAAAAGAGAACAAGCTCTTCGAGTACAATCTCACACCGACTCGAGGCAACGCCCTGACCGCCACAATTCTGGAAGACTCACAAGAACACCTCATGCGAAATCTCCTCGCAGCGGAATCCGAAATAGCCAATCCCGGAGAAACCGCAGTGCTATCGGTGCGGCCAAGATTACCCCCACGTAGGCCAGTGCACGGCAATGGGTCAACAATGTCACTGATGCGGAAGAGAAAATCACTTTGAAGCTGTTTGCCAAACCCGCCGCTCGGAGATGAAACAGACCAAACAGAATATAGGATCCCATCACCACGCGAGAGCTGTACAGGGACGGAGAGACCGCTCCACCAGCTCATCAATGTCAAGCGCCCAATCAGTCAGCTCATAAAGGTCCCAGCGGTCGACATCCAGAGAGTCATCTTCCCTCACTCCCATATCACTAGACAGTGATGAATACGCGTGTATGGTGGTGGACCCAGATAGATTAAAGAAGTACCCATGACTAAACATTCAAATAGGAAGCCACTCTGCCAAATTTGTACTAGACACTGGCGCATCGCTCAACTACATTTGCGCCACAGAATATTAGAGCATGAATCCCAAACCGAGACTGGAACCAGCGGCAGTTCGAGTTTACAAGTGGATGTCCAAAGAACCACTGCCATGTCTAGGACAATTCCTCACTACTCTAACATACAAGGACCAACAAATCCAAGCACACATTCATGTAATTGAAGGCCCCGAAGCAGCAGATTGCCTCCTCAGCCTGCAACGGTAGAACGCCTGAAGCTAGATGAAATCCTATACAAGGTGGATGACTCGCCGGACATTGTCAACAAATTCCCGAAACTATTCAGTGGGCTAGGGAAACTAACTCACTTCGAAGTCAAGTTACATATCAGCGAACAAATAACACCAATAGCGCAACATCACAGGAAAGTGCCATTCCACTTGCAACAGGCAGTAGATGATGAATTACAAGACCTGCTGAGAGCGGACATCATAGAGCGATCAACGGGACCCACTCCATGGGTGTCGCCTGTCGTGGTTGTGCCCAAGAGAGGTCAAGACAACAAGGTACGCCTGTTCGTGGACATGTGAGCCCCGAACACGACTATCGAGAGAGAGCGGCACCCAGGACTCCACATCAGCGAAATTATCACATACCTAAATGGAGCGACAGTCTTCTCGAACCTGGATCTCCACAAGGGATACCACCAACTAGAATTGCATGAGAAATCGAGATATATTACCACATTCACCACTCACCAAGGCCTTTTCAGATACAAACGTCTCAATTTCGGAATTTCATCGGCAGCTGAGATTTTTCAGGAGGCCGTCGGGCGTGTGATTCAAAACATCCCGAACGCATTTAACTACAGCGATTACATCCTGGTGTTCGGGGAGACTCGGAAAGAGCACGACAAAGCACTTGAACGGGTTTGTCACGCTTTGCTCAACGCAAACCTCACACTCAACCAAGACAAATGTGAGTTCCACAAATGAACACTCAAATTCTACGGCCACATCTTCTCAAAGGACGGCATGAGACCTGAACCCGGAGAAAGTATCTGCACTCTTTGACACTCCACAGCCACGTGATGTCAGTGACCTCCGTTCATTCCTAGGGATGCCAGCTACTGCGCCCGTTACATCAAAGACTATGCCACCATCAGTTACCCATTAAGAGAACTGACACATCAAGGGCGACATTTCCAATGGTCAGCCAAATGTGAAGAAGCCTTCAGCAAGATCAAAGAGGTGGTGAGCATTACCATCAATCTAGCCTACTTCAACACCAAACGGAAGACTGAAATCACTGTGGACGCCAGCCCAGTGGAGCTAGGCGCAATTCTGGCACAATATGATGATGAAGCCGACCAACGCCACATTGTTGCATACGCCAGTCGCAGCCTTACCGACATGGAAAAGGCCTACTCACAACCGGAAAAAGAGAGTCTTGCGGTTGTGTGGGCGTGTGAGCACTTTCATCTCTTCATATACAGAAAACACTTCACGCTCATCACTGATCACCAGGCGCTAACAACCATCTTCGGTAACCTGTAGGCCAAGATGCCCCCGCGGATTGAACGGTGGGGACGTCGCCTACAAGACTACACCTATACCATTATCCACAAACCAGGGAAGGTGGAAAACCCGGCAGACCATATGTCGCGGCATCTACAAACCCGGATGGAAGTGCGACACTCGGAGGCGGAAGAATACCTGCACTTCGTCACTGACCAAACCTGCCCACCAGTGGTCCCGCTAGAAGCCATCCGTGAAGTGTCTGCCCAAGATGCCACGATCCAAAACATCATGCACCGAATCCCTACCAACTCATGGAGACACTTAAAAAACACAAACCTGAGTGACGCTGTCAACACTCAAGAACTTGTGGCGTACAAAGACGTCCAAGATGACCTTTCCATCAGTGCCAACAGGCTGTTACTAAGAGACCGAAGAATTGTGATCCCTCAGAAATTACGACAAGGAACCGTCAACCTGGCACACGAAGGACACAGAGAAGTGGAGGCCACGAAGAAAGCACTGCGAGAACGCGTCTGGTTCCTGTCCCTTGACCAGATGGTGGAAGCCACACTCCAAGTCTGCCCATCCTGTCAATTAGTGGGACGAGATGAACCACCCGCCCCACTGCAGATGTCGGACCTCCCGGACAGTGTATGGCAACAAGTAGCTGCCGATTTCTTCGGCCCGCTGAAGTCAGGGAAATTCATCATTGTCATCATGGACGCGTACTCACGTTTTCCCATCGCTCATCAAATTTCCTCCACCAAAGTGACTGCTGTCATACCTGTCATCGACGAAGCGTTCGCGGCATGGGGAATCCCTACGGTGGTAAAGACAGACAACAGACCACCGTTCAATGGACAAGAGTTTGCAGAGTTTGCAAAACACCTGAACTTCAAACATCGGAAAATCACCCCCCTGTGGCCCCAGGCTAACGGGATGGTGGAACGCTTTATGGGAACAATCAAAAAGACCATACAACAAGCTGAACTGGCTCGTCGTGACATTTAACCGGCACTAAATAAAGTGCTGCGAGCCTATCGGACCACGCCACACAGCACTACAAACCAATGTCCCGCCACTCTAATGCTCGGGCGAATCCCACGCACCCGGCTCCCGACTACGGATGCTGTCACACAATCCAGAGTCGGAACCATAGACCATGACACTCTAGTAGAACTTGATCACACCAAGAAATCAAAAATGAATGAGTATGCTGATCACCGCAGACACGCAAAGACGTCCGACATCCATGAGGGAGATTGGGTGCTGGTGAAACAGGACAGGAGAACCAAAGCGGACAGCCGCTACTTTGCTCACCCCCTGCAGGTGACAGGAAGGAAAGGGACCATGGTTACAGCCAAATCTGGAGGCAAGCGGACGACCAGAAACATATCACACTTCAAAAGGTGCAACCCTTCTGCCTATACCCGAGTGCAACAATTGTAGGGTAGTGGTTGGGAATGATGGCGCCACTCAGGAGATTCTCATCTAGGTATGTACACTTTGTTATAATTGATAACGGTGCTACAGGGTGAGTAGCACCACTGATCCCCCCAAAAATGATCAGCCGTAGCTAACAGAAACAAGAAAAAATTATCCCCAGCACACATAAACAGTCATTAAAGCTAGTATAATTGCATATTGTGAGCAACGATTGAACAAAGTTGAGTACAGTTTCGTAATTCTCTTTCATTTATTGTCAAGTTCTTAAGACAGCCGACACGTGTTTCATCGCTAATGGGCAATCTCCCGTGACTTTATCAAGGCTCTGTCTTTCTTGACAGTGATTTGTTTTGTGGTGATAATTCCAACCCACGAAGAAGGTTCTGTTCCTCGCAAAGTCCCACTACTGTTTAAGGAACGACCAAGGGATCCAAATATGTCCCCGAAAGCAAGATGCCTGTATCCGTTACGGTGTCTGTTTCATTTTTTCGACGTCGCTCCTCATGTATTCCTGAGTACAGGGCACGGTGCCTATTAGCGACGAAACAAGTGTCGGCTGTCGGAAGAACTTGACAATAAAAGAAAGAGAATTACGAAACTGTACTCAACTTTGTTCAATCGTTGCCCACAATATGCAATTATACTAGCTTTAATGACTGTGTACGTGTGCTGGGGATAATTTTTCTTATACCTGAGTGCGAGAGCCTGACTGGAACATGGACTCGTCAAGTCAAGAAGGAAACAGTGACCAGGAGTATAGACGAGCGCTGGAAATCGGCAACGCGAGAGAAATAAGCTCATTTGACCAGATACAAGCCAGCCGACCACGAAGAACAATTTGAAGACCTGTTCGACTCATTGAAGAACTCTGAAATACAGTGAACACTTAAAATACAAAGGGGGGAGGTGTCATGTCATTATGCCTGACCCTGATCCACAGACAGGGCAGGCAGGAAAAGGAAAAAGGAAGGGCTAGGGACGAAGCGGAAAGGGAGGTGTTAGTTGTGATGTAGAGGAGGGAGAATAAAGAAGTTCTATGAAAGAGCTCCTGTGCCCAGTGCCTGAGGACAGGAAAATAATTTTAAGAAAAATGCAATAAAACCCCTCAGCGATCTCATCAAGTAGGTATATCCTTGAAAATCAAATGAAAGGGGGAAGGTGGAAAGAGTCATGATGTAACCAGTCAAAGTGCAAACTGATGACTTTACTACAAATTGTGAGAATACCCAAGACCCATGTATTAGGGTAGTTAAACAAGCACGTTACCATATTCTTACCTAAAACCACAAATTAAATTCTCTGTATGGAATTAGGCACCACAATTAGTATTTAAACTATCTGGACAAGCACAAGAAATACTATCTTTCCTTCCAAAGCAATTAATATTCTAAATAGCTTCATACTATCAAACAGTGGTGGCTCCTCCGCTAAGGCGGAGGAGTGTCACCTCACTGCCTCAAAGCAGCAAAAGAAAAAAAAATGATAATAACTAATGTTATTATCATTTAATTTTGTCGTCCTGCTGTGGCAGTTTGCGTGAGGGGGCGGGGCCGAAGAGCAGGGGAGGAGGGTACAACCCTCCTCAATGTGTAATGACTGTTTGGTCGACCCTCCCAGACTTCCCAAACCAGTCATGCGCACTTTCCCCCTTCTCATGAGAAATGTCTGAAACCATGGTTATGTAATTTATTGCTCTTGACGAGTTCATGTTTGAGATTAGTCTGAATGATCTTTTCAGTAAAACTCATGTGTTGAGCACTGCATGATTAGAGTACCAATCAAGTGAATGGTGATAAGGACCAGAAGGTTGTGCAGTCCACTCTACCTTAATGGATTGGAGTAGAATTAGGAATGACTAACTCAATGGTTTTGCCTTTGATGTTTGGTGTAGATTACAAAAGTTAATCAGCTTCAATAGAGCTGCTGGTAGGAATTAGAAGGATCGTTTCATTGGTGTTAATATCCCCAAGTTAGATGATCCCAGAGTCTGATATTTGTTTGGTTAGAAACTCTGCAAATTCTGCAATGAAAGTTTTGTGAGGAGGGTGGAAGATGGTATGAAGATTAATTACAGAGTCACAGATCGGCTTCGAGGCAACTTTAAGTATTTTTTTCTGTCTAATTAATGCCACTCCACAACCAGGGTCTTTGGAACTATTTGCTCTGATGGTCTCAGAATCAGATGAGGCTAATAGAGCAATGATAGCTTGTGAGGTTTCCTTAAGTCATGATTCAGTGATGAAGAAAATTACAGGGGCAGATCAATGAATATATCACCTATCAAAGTGTGATGAGCATTGGCTGATGAAAATAAGAAGGCCCCTCCTTGAGAGAGAGAGAGAGAGAGAGAGACAGAGAGAGAGAGAGAGAGAGAGAGAGAGAGAGAGAGAGATGGAGTTGGTTGAAATGTCATGGGTGTAATGTGAATTATTCAGCATGATCAGTAGGGGCTTCAGGCTGCATGGGCACAAATCATGAAACTAAGTGATGATTGTGTTAGATGACCGTGATTAATTGTAGGCAAACTTTTGGGACTATTATACTAAAAGCTAAGTAGTTGGAGAAGCAAGATGGATGAGTGAGAGCACAAATGTATTTTGAGGAAGTTGCTTACGTGTAGACAACAGCTGTGATAAGTAATGTTTATATTTTATCAAAGAGATGACTATTAATAATGATTATTTAATTTTTGTATTTGTGTAAGTTTTAATACGGGTCTATGTTTTATGCTTTTTGTGTATTTTTTCAAATTTATTTTAATTTATTGTAATTGTAGGGTTTATATAATGCTTCACAAGCTGATGAGACTGCAAACCATGTTCATGACGTGGCTTCTTTTTTCCTTACCTACTGTGTGGTGATGATATGAAGTTATTTCATTCAGATTTTTTCTTGATACAACAAAGTAAATGCAGCATATTTTATGGAGAGTCCATGTGGGTGTCACTTTTTATGATGCAGTTGTTTACTTTCAGACGGCTCTGAGTACAAGCATGTTCCTTTAGTGGAGAGTATATCTCCTCCTTTCACAAAGCACTTGATTGCACATCAGTTTGAGTGTTAAACAAAGAAAGTTGATGATGATGTCACCTGAAGCAGTTGCGTTCATGTTTATCTATATTGTTGCAGTCTCTTAGTGGAACACACTGTAGCTGAATTGGTTTAGGTGGAGGGGTAATTGGTATGGTGCCATGGATACTGAGAATGAAATGGCTGAAGACTCACGGGAAGCTTCTGAGTAACTTAGTCAATTGAAGAGCCAATTGAGAGTTAACCCCTTCTGTGCCTATGACGAGCTGGACTCGTCATGGAGCACAGTCGCGCTGTGCCCATGACGAGTCCAGCTCGTCATGAGGCATTCCCTAGGGAATCCCTCTGGTGCGGGCACCAGAGGGATTCCCTTTAAACCAAAATAGCCTCGGGAGCTGGGGAAGAGCTTCCCCAGCTCCCGAAGCCCCCCACCCCCCTTTCACTGTAATGACGATCGGCGCGCACGTCGCGCCGACGTCATTACAGTGAAAGTGAAACTGAAATGAGCCAAGAGGCTCATTTCAGTTTCACTTTCTACGTGCTCAGGGGGCTATCTCAGCCCCCTGAGCACGTAGAAAGACGGGAGAGGTATCGTTGGAAAGGGGAGAATCTCCCCTTTCCAATGGTACCCCTCCACAGTGGATCCCTGCTTGGGGATCGCCACAGGAGGGCAATGTATTCTTTTTGCCCCCCCTGGGGGGCAGATGGGGGCATTAGCCCCCAATTTGCCCCCCCCCGGGGGGGCAAAAGCCCACTAAACCCCAGGGAATTTTTTTATCAATAACAATAGGGGGGGTGGCTGCCCAAAACGTGCAGGCCCATGCCCCCACCCCACCCCCCAATTACTACAGTCTTTCTGCCCCCCCCGGGGGGCAGAAAGCCCACTAACTACCAGGGATTTGTTTTTACTTTTTTTTAGGGTGGGGGCTGCCCGCAACGGGCATGCCAATGCCCCCACCCACCCGCCACCATTACAGCCCTTCTGCCCCCCCTGGGGGGCAGATGGGGCATCGACCCCCAATCTGCCCCCCCGGGGGGGGCAGAAGCCCACTAGACACCAGGGAATAAATACAAAAAAATAGAGGTGGGGCTGCCCAAAACGGGCAGGCCCATGCCCCCACCCCACCCCCCAATTACTACAGTCTTTCTGCCCCCCCGGGGGGCAGATGGGGCATTGGCCCCTAATCTGCCCCTTCGGGGGGCAGAAAGCCCACTAACTACCAGGGATTCGTTTTTACTTTTTTTTTAGGGTGAGGGCTCCCCACAACGGGCACGCCAATGCCCCCACCCACCCACCACCATTACAGCCTTTCTGCCCCCCCTGGGGGGGCAGATGGGGCATCGGCCCCCAATTTGCTCCCCGTGGGGGCAGAAAGCCCACCAGACACCAGGGAATAAAAAATAAAAAAAATAGAGGTGGGGGCTGCCCAAAACGGGCAGGCCCATGCCCCCACCCCACCCCCAATTACTACAGTCTTTCTGCCCCTCGGGGGCAGATGGGGCATTGGCCCCTAATCTGCCCCTTCGGGGGGGCAGAAAGCCCACTAAATACCAGGGATTCGTTTTTAGTTTTTTTTATAGGGTGGGGGCTGCCCGAAACGGGCACGGCAATGCCCCCACCCTCCCTCCCCACAAAAATGACAGTCTTTCTGCCCCCCAGGAGGCAGATGGGTGCTGTAGCCCCCAATCTGGCCCCCCGGGGGGCGCAGAAAGTCCGCTAAAAACCATAGATTTTATTGTTTTATTAGTGTAGGGGTAGGGGCTCCCCAAAATGGGCATGACAATACCCCCACCCCACCCCCAGAGAAACTCCCAACTTTCCGCCCCCCTGGGAGGGTAATTGGCAGCAGCGGCCCCATATCTGCCCCCTGGGGGGGCAGAAAGCCCACTAGGCACCAGCGAGTACGCAGGCTTTTTTATGAGTGGGGGCTACCCAAAATGGTCATACCAATGCCCCCACCCCCACAAAAAAGAGCCACAGTCTTTCTGCCCCTTATGGGGCATATCGGGATTAAACACCCTTCCCCGATTCCCCCCCAGGGCGGCAGAAAGCCCACTGGGCTCCGTCCTTTTTTTAGCAATGTGCATACCTGTGGATTTTGGGCCCTAGCGCAGTTGGCACGTAGGCAAACCTAGCAAACCTGTACATTTTTTAAAACTAGACACCGAGGAGAATCCAGGATGGGGTGACTTGACTGGCTCTCACCAGGTTCTGTTACCCAGAATCCATTGCAAACCTAAAAATGTGTCCAAAATAACACATTTTCCTCACATTTCTGTGGTGGAAAGTTCTGGAATCTGCGTGGGTCCACAAAATTCCACCCACCCCGCGTTCCCCAAAGTCTTCCGAGAAAAATGGTACCTCACTTGCGTGGGTAGGCCTAGTGTCCGCGTCAGGCAAGGGCCCAAAACCAATTGAGGAGACATCAAAATTGCCTATCACAAAACAACCTGGTTTTGCAAAGGGGGTCCTTTGAGTTTTTGGCCCCGAGCTTAGCGGCTATCTAGGGAAACCTACCAAACCCACACATTTCTGAAAACTAGACACCCGGGGGATTCCAGGGAGGTATGGCTTGCGTGGATCCCCCAACGTTTCCTTACCCAGAATGCCCTGCCAACCTCAAATTTAGCTGAAAAAATCACCTTTTTCACACATTTTTGTGTGGGAAAGTTGAGGCATCACCGGGCTGACACAAATTTCCTACCACCCAGCGTTCCCCCGGGTCTCCCGATAAAAACGGTGCCTCACTCATGTGGGAGGCCCAAGTACCCTTGTATAGGTTTGCTAGGTTTCCCAAGGTGCCCGCAGAGCCAGGGTTCAAAAACTACAGCTAGACATTTTGCCAAAAAAGGGTCATTTTTCACTGCGAAATTGAGGTGTGACCACGTTGCGTTTTGCGCCGTTTCCTGTTGCGGGCACTAAGTCGACCCACACAAGTGAGGTACCGTTTTTCTCGTAAGACTTTGGGGAACGCGGGGTGGGTGGAAATTTGTGGATCCACGCAGATTCCGGAACTTTCCACCACAGAAATGTGGGGAAAATGTGTGTTTTTTGTAAATTTTTTAGGTTTGCAAGGGATTCTGGGTAACAGACCCTGATGGGAGGCAGTCAAGTTACCCCATCCTGGATTCCCCTAGGTGTCTAGTTTTCAAAAATGTATAGGTTTTCTAGGTTTCCCAAGGTGCCCGCAGAGCTAGGGTTCAAAAACTACAGCTAGACATTTTGCCAAAAAAGGATCATTTTTCACTGCGAAATTGAGGTGTGACCACGTTGCGTTTTGCGCCGTTTCCTGTTGTGGGCACTAGGCCGACCCACACAAGTGAGGTACCGTTTTTCTCATAAGACTTTGGGGAACGCAGGGTGGGTGGAAATGTGTGGATCCACGCAGATTCCGGAACTTTCCACCACAGAAATGTGGGGAAAATGTGTTTTTTTTGACAATTTTTTAGGTTTGCAAGGGATTCTGGGTAACAGACCCTCTTGGGAAGCAGTCAAGTCACCCCATCCTGGATTCCCCTGGGTGTCTAGTTTTCAAAAATGTTTAGGTTTGCTAAGTTTCCCAAGGTGCCCGCAGAGCCAGGGTTCACAAACTAGAGCTAGGCACTTTGCCAAAAAAGGGTAAATTTTCATTGCGATATTGAGTTGTGACCACGTTGCGTTTTGCGCCGTTTCCTGTCGCGGGCACTATGCCTACCCACACAAGTGAGGTACCATTTTTATCGGGAGACATAGGGTAATTCAGATTTGTAAAGGAACTGTTATTATCTATTGACTTTCGATGCATTTCTGCCTTCCAAATGAAAGATATTGTGTAAAAAAGAAGTCATTCTAAAAAATGACTGATAATTCTCATGCTAGTATGAGTATTCCCAATTTCAGAAATGTGCAAATATCTACTGTTTCTAAACTCTATATTTTGTTCCTATTTCAGAAATACATAGGTGTCTTTCATACCGATTTTTCCATGTACACATTTTTACAGAATAATTACTATATACCCGGTACATAATAAAAAACCATTGCAAGTTGCTGATCAGTTTTTGGCTCTGGGTTCATCGGGTTCTTGGTGAACCTACAAGTCCTATATATCCCCACCACCAGTAATGTCCAGCGGATGTAATGGTATATTGCTTTCAAAGAGCTGTCATAATTAGAAGAAGTTACAGGTGAAAATGTTGACACAAAAGGCTGTTTTTTTCAACTAATTTTCAATTTATCCTATATTTAACTGTTAGTTTCTATAAAAAAACCTTCATGGATCTACACAAATGACCCATTGCTGAATTCAGAATTTTGTCTTCTTCTCGAAAATGTATAGCTTTCCAGGATCCATTATTGCTTTTGTACCCAATTCCGCCATTAACTGGAAGGATGTCAAAAGCACAAAAAATAGCAAAATTAGGCTATGTCCCAGAAAAATGCCAAAACTGTGTAAAAAATGTTGGGTTTCTGACAAAAGTCTGGTATCCCCGAAAAGCTGGGAAAAATGGTGATTTCAACTCCACAAATCCTTTTTTGATAACATTTGCAGGGAAAAACCCAGATGCTTTCATTTGCAGCCCGTTTTTCCCATTTTTCCGAAAAAAACAAAATTTTGCTGTATTTTGGCTCATTTCTGTGACCCCTCTAGGAGAATCCACAAACCCTGAGTACCTTTAGAATCCCCATGATGTTGGAAGAAAAGGACGCAAATTTGGCATGGATACCTTATGTGGTCAAAAAGTTACAGGGGCCTCAGTGCGCACTACCCAAATAGCCAAAAAAGGGCGTGGCACAGGAGGGGAAAAGGCCTGGCAGCGAAGGGGTTAATACTGCAACCTTCATTTACTGACAACTTTTGTAGAGGAAAACACAAATGTGAAGTACGGCTTCTAGGACAGACTATTTCTGATCTTGCATGGTCTTATAATGAGCAAGCACGACTATAATCCAAATGCCTTTTCAGACCACGCATTAGTTAAAATGGTAGTAGCCGGAGCAGGGCCAGTAAGAGCACCTAGGAGGTGGTATTTTAATAAAATTAACTTAGCGAGAAAGGAATGGTGCACATAGGCAGCGAACAAAATCAGTATCTATTTTCTTAGCAATACAGATACTGCCACAGTAAGCATAGTGGGGGATGCCTTTAAGGCTACAGTACTAGGGATTATTACTTCTAAAGAAATCCCCCAACAAAGGGCAAAAAGGGAAAAAAGATTTGAGCTTGAGTCAAGGCTTGAACATGCAAATAGAAAGTATAATAGAGATAGAAACGTAGCATCAAAACAGGAGCTGCTGCAAGCAAAACTAGAAAGGCAGGAATATTACTATCAGCAAGGTGACATGGCGAACATGGCATACCTCCACAAGACATATGAAGAGAGTGAATACACGGGGAAACTACTTGCATGGCAGGCAAAGGAGAAACAGGTCCAAAATAGAATCGAATCACTGATAGACGAGGAATCTAAAGTACAAATAACTAGTTCCCTGGATATTGGGGAGGCTTTTCTCAGACATTATGAGAAAGTATACCAGACAGATCAACAACTAATGGCTGACTTTATTATAAGCTTCCTAGACAAACTACCAATTCCATCCTTGAGTAATGAACGTAGTGAAATACTACCGGCAGAATTCTCTATTGAAGAAATAGGTACAGTGGTGAGTTCAATGGCTAACTGTAAAGCAGCTGTGGAGGATGGACTGCCAGTCGAATTATATAAAAACTTTGCCCCAACTTTAAATGCAAAACCCCTTAAACTTGCTAACTATTTACTAAGGGGGGTTGCACCTCCGGCCTCCTTCCATACGGCGGTGGTAGTTAGCATTTTGCATTTTGAAGAAGGACAAAAACTGGGAAAATACCAACTCCTATAGGCCAATAAGCCTTCTCAACGCTGATTATAAAATGTTTACAAAGCTTTTAACCAACGGGCTCAATAAAATTGTGGGATCTATAATCCACGGGGACCATTGTGGCTTTGTAGCAGGTAGACAACTCTCCTTGAATACAACATTTTTGATAGAAGCTTTGGACTATTTTAACAAGAATAACACAGAGGCACAGATGTGTTTTTTAGATGCTGAGAAAGCTTTTGATCTGGTATCCTTGGAGTGTCTTTTTAAAATTCTTGCTAGATTTGGTTTTCCAGAAAGTTTTTTACATATAGTGAGAAGTATGTACAAGGACTCAATAGCACAAATAATAATTAATTCTAGAAATGTAGGTAACTGGAGAATAAGTAGGGGTACAAGGCAGGGGTGCCCTCTATCACCAATTCTCTTTGCCTTATTCATAGAGGCCCTGGCAATAGCCATCAGGTAAAAGGCACTACAAACTGCACCTGTACAAGGCATGACCAATATAAAACTCCATGCCGATGACATTGTTTTATTTCTCAAGCCTGGAGAGAACATCCAAAAGGAAATACTCTGGATTTTCTCAGAATTTCAAGCAATGGGTGGCTATAAAATAAACAAGGACAAGACAGAAATTTTGTTATGTAATTTTTCAGGTGAGACATTAATACCAAGCTTTCAGATAAGTACATAACTCCAGGCCCAAGAGGTAACTAGGGATCTATGTGTCGGTAAGAGTTGAGGAGCTATGTACATTAAACTATGTTCCTCTAGTGCAAAAAGTCAAACGTTTCCTAGCAAAATGGAATCAACTATCTATATCAATAATAGGTCGGGTGGCCCTTTTACGAATCACAATCCTTTAATTTCTTATTCGCTGCATTCGCATGTGCACTACAAACATCCTTTTTTAAAGAATTAGATAGTCTATTCTCATTTTTTCTATGGGCCAAGAAGGTACCAAGACTAGCACTAGCCACTTTAATCTACCCGAACGAGGAGGGAGGGTTATCCCTACCAAACCTGAGAGAGTACCTTTGGGCAGTATTTGCACACAATAAGCACAGATTCCATAATCATTTTAATTCACCAGATATGGACACATTTTTAATGAAAAAAATTATGAACGAATACAAAATCGCAGTCCTGATGAGGATAGTCAAGAACCCCAAGAAAGTACGATATAAGGATCTCCAGTGGTTTCGAATACAAAAAACCCAAATGTCAAAGTGTTATGGAATCCCACAGATAAATGGCTCTACAAGTTTGGCCGATTTATATACCAGGGAGGACATGCTGTTGCAAACTGGCGTACTAAAGAAATGGGAGGAGAAAGCATGTGGGAGACTTTTTCAACTCAGATTCCTGGAAAAAGGGGCCAGAGACAAATTAAGCATTTTTTAGAAAATATTGACTCAACAGCGCTAAGAGTGAGAACAAAACTAAGCGAATCGCTACTAGAAACAAAAAATAAGCAGTCAATAAGCAGCTGGGTGAACATTTTGAATGGAAAAAAGTCCTCTATTGTCTATGAAAAACCACGAGACAAATGGCAGAAGAAAGAAGGCCTCCAGATCGATAGAGTGGTCTGGAATAGAATTAACAAACTCAATGCAACAACAATTAGAGGCGCCAATTTTAGGAGAATGTAATTCTACACAAAATGGTTAATATACAGGACCCCATCGTTTCTCCATATTATATACCTCCAGATTGAAGACAGGTGTTTCCGCTGCTCTGAAGAGGGAGGAGGTACCTGGACTCCTATTGTTTGGGATTGTCCAAAGATCAAGCAACTATGGGAGGAAATTGAGAAATATCTCAGAACGACTACAGGTCAAGCATTAACTATTGACAAGTATATTGCAGTTCTGGGTTGTTCACTAAGCATAACAATAGATAAAATGCAAGAGGAATGTTTATTTATATCAGGTCTGGTGGCAAGATCATTCATTCTCCAGAATTGGCAAAGTAATACTGTACCCACTTTCCATGCCTGGCAGGCCAAACTTCACAAAGTTAAAGAGCTGGAGAGAAGCTATGCACTAAGATCAGGGTCAATTACAACATTTGAGAAATGCTGGAAGTCCATAGGAAGTCCATTGGAAGATAGTCTGTGAATTTGTGAAGACGAAATGCTAAAGGGAAATCGCGCAATATGTGGCCTTCATTTTCTTTCTTTTTTCTCTCTTTTTTTGATATTGCTGAGATCTGAGAATGGACCATGTTTGTGTGAATATGTCAACCAAAATTGAAATTGAGCACCGTAAGCGCTTTATTTTGTATATGTACAACTGTGAATCGAACTCTCAATAAAAAATGGATGTCCATAACTGTTGTCTTGGCTGGACATGCTCACCCGTCTAATCAGCCCTCATATAAAACATGCATGTAACTATAGTCTCCTATTCCACTTCTGTCCACTCGAACCACCGGGTAATCCGAGTCTGCACACACCCAATCACTCACCACGCCTACCTGCGCTGCCTTGTAATACTTTCTGACATTAGGCAGTGCAATGCCCCTGTTATAGTTAGACCTCTGCAAGGTGCGCGTTGCTATATGGGGCTGGCCCTTCACCCCCAGAACAATGCCCTCACTAGGATGTCTACTCGTGAGAAGAACATTTTTGGCAGCTTATAGGGGAAATTCTGCAGTATGTACAACAGTTGAGGCAGAGCTATAATCTTGAACATGGCCACTTTCCCTAACAGTGAGAGTGACAGTATACTCCAGTGTTTAATGTCCTTCTCTAGCCTCTGCTGTAACAGGTCAAGATTGGCTTGAGCATGGGAGGTGGCATCCCTGGTTATCCATATACCCAGATATTTGAAACTATGAGGTTCCACCCCTAAAGGTAGGGGCAGTGGATCCGTCTGTTTCTGGCCAACCATAGGGAGCAAAAGTGACTTCTCCCAATTAATTACTTACCCCCTAAATATCTAGAAAGTCTCTCAGATGTGAACCAGTGACTGGTCTGTACGGGTCAGGTACAGCAGAATGTCATCCACATATGAGGATATTCTTTTGTCACATCCAGAGCCACCCTTCTAGCCCCGTATCCAGTTATCTACCCTCATGAGGGCATCCAGGGCTCTGTCACCAGAGTTAAGAGCATTGGTGATAGGGGACATCCCTGTCTTGTACCACTCCCGATAAAGAATTGCCTTGAAAGGCAGCCATTCACATTCATTCTGGCAAGGGGATTCTGATACAGTAATCTAATCTAATTAATATAGCGAGGTCCAAAGCCCATCCCTCTACAACCACGAACAAGAACGACCACTTTACCGAATTAAACTTCTTATTGGCGTCTAAGGATACCATCCCAAGGGCTCTCCCCCAGTATTAGGCTGCGCTATATTATTATGGAGTCTTTTTAGAATCAGCCTGGACAAGCGACAGGGCACCAAGCCTGTCTGGTCCAAATGTACTAGATCAGCCACCACACCACGGAGTCTGCCAGTCGGCACCTGTGCAAGGAGTTTAGCCTCAATATTAAGTAACGATATTGACCTATACGAGTCGCACCTCTGTACAGGCTTCCCTGCCTTGGGTATGAGCATGATGGAGGCCATGGCCAAAATCGTCTGGTAATGACCTCTTGTGCAGTGCATTTCTGAACATAAGAAGATATGGTTGAGCACTTTACCTGCCATTTTCGGAAAACTTCCACAGGTAGCCCACTGGCGCCTGCATCTGCACCAATACATCTGTTATTTCTGCCTCAGTGAGGCTCGATCCTAGTCTTTCCCTTTGCTCCAAGGTAAGTTAATATGCTTACTGCCCCTTGCCACCTTTCCTGATTCCAGTAGCAGTTCAGGGATACATTATTAATTAAGGCAGAAACCATGCAAGACAGGTTTAAGGTAGAGGCAGAGAAAGAGATTGCATGACCTTAGAGGTGGCATTTTTGACTAATTAAAAAGTATTTGACTTACAACAATAAGGGCAAGAAGAACCTACAATACCATGTTATTTGAGATTTGGTGGAGTAGACAGGAATTCCCGAAGACAAAGCTTATGTTTCTTTAGCAAAAGAGTTTCCATATAGTAAATCTTTTTGATCTTACTCATTGAAGAAAACACCCCTAAAGGTAGGACCCTTGAAAAATATATACAAACAAAAGGAGCGACAACAAGGAGGAGGCGAATTTAATAGCTCACCAGAAGTGGAAAAAGAATAACAAAAACAGGAAACGTGAACCACATGCAGGCACCTATTTTGCAGATTTGGTTGGAAGCTGCTTTTTGGAGGATTGAAAGCAGAAATGTATTAAAAGCTAATATGATGACCCACAACACAGAGAATGCAGCTAAATTCATCTGAATCCCCTAATGCTCAAATGAGGAGGCTATATAGGTGGGAGAGGTAACCCAGAAAATCTAAAGAGAATCAAGAATCACAGGAACAATTTTGGAAATTATTATATTTTGTGTGATATTCCCTCAATATTTTTGTTTTCCCTTACTGAACCCATTTTTGTTGACCCTTGGACAATGCAAACTAAACAGTGGTAAGGTGCTTGTGCTCACCCTTCTTAAGATGATGATATTGGCATAATTGGTACATTTCAGTTGCTTAGATCTCTAGTATATACTACTAAATGTAACCAGGGCCTGAAAATTAGATGTTATAAATGGGCTGCAGTACTCATTATGCGACCCACTGAAGTAGACCTGTAAAACATTCTCTAGGCCTGCCCTACTAGCCTGTGTGTGCAGTTTTAAACTGCCATTTCGACATGGCAAAATACACTTTTTGCCAGAGCTACACCCTCCTTTTCAATGCCAGTAACTCACCATTAATGTAGGCCCTAAATGCAGTTAGGGCAGGGTGCATGTTATTTCAAATATAGGCGTTCCATGGGCATTGGAGTGGGAGTTCCCACAAAACTCACATGGATTTTGACGTATTCCCACATTTGTAAATCTGAGAATGTGCCAAATCTTACGCCTTCCCAGGAGAGGGGTAGTGAGGAGAAATATCTTCAGTTCACTTTGTTTTTTCCTCTTACTATGGTGCCGATTACGATCCTGGAAAAAAATTCCCCGTACAACTCGTATCCGGTCTTTTTACCGTACGAATCGTACAAGTGCCGTACAAACTGCCAACTACGATTCGCATGGGAAAAAGTCCATACGAATCGCATTGGGAATAATTCCCCACACGTCCTCGGGTCGGAAAATGTGTCCGACACGTCCCCGGACGATTTACCGTACAAATGTGAAAAGTGAAGTCCGACTGCGCAAGTACGATCCATCCCGTGCGTCTGATGTTACAACCGGATGGAAAAAACACCGTCCGCACCGAACTCCTATAGCAGCCATGGAGACATGTGCCCGCATACGCGCCCAACTCCCCCCCCCAGCCCCCGTATGAATGCGCCCAACCACCCCCCAGCCCTCGTATGTACGAGTCGAACCCCCACCCGTGTATGTACACCCGTGTATGTATGAGTCGAACCCCCACCCGTGTATGTACACCCGTGTATGTATGAGTCGAACCCCCACCTGTGTATGTACACCCGTGTACGTACGAGTCGAACCCCCACCCGTGTATGTACACCCCGTACGTACGGCCCGTACCCCCACCCGCGTATGTACGGAGCGCACCCCAGGCCCCAACACCAGCACCCTCACCCAACATCGTGCATGTACGAGTCGTACCAAGCCAGAGACAAGGACAGCACTGTACAACAAAATGGCCGATGTACATGCCGTACAGACGCTAAAAACACACGTACACAACCAGGACAAAGCAAAACAACACAAGAAGACTCCATTCGAATCGCACAAAGCCACAAAACATGTCCAACAAGCACAAATACAACACATTCACTGACCTCCAACTGCCAAACTCCCAAACAGAGGCCCAAAACACAACCACTCCTTATAACACACCCACCCAAAGTTCAAACACAGCCACACCCACCAATGGACCAATAAAAAGGCCCAACACACACAAACCATGATCCTTTGCAACAGACCCACTGCTGCCAGACCACACAGAGAAACAACTGCACCATACTACAACCTCCACTAACCTTACACCTGCACACGTTCACACAACCACCTTCACAAACACCCCCTCATCACATTCACACACCTGCACAACCACACCCACACACCCACAACCATCCACACCCACACCCCCCACAACCATCCACACCCACACCCCTCACGATGCCCACTAACAAGAATCCAAAGTTCACTAGCCAAGAGTTGGAGGTCCTTGTCGACGAAATCCTCAGAGTCGAGCCACACCTCTTTGGAACATTGGTCAGACAGACCAGCATTTCCGAAAAAACAGCCATGTGGCAGACGATTGTCGATGCTGTGAATGCTGTTGCGTCCACCAGAAGGACCAGGCATGAATGCCAAGCCAGGTGGTACGATCTGCGGAGGACGGTCCGCCGCAAAATGACCGACGACCACAACCAGGCCAACATCACTGGAGGAGGGCCGCCCCGCAGACTCATACAATACCATCCCTGGGAGGAGAAGGTGATGGCCATACTGCCGGTGGTGGCAGTGGACGGAGTAGAAGGACTCCGAGAGCCTGGTGAGTACACAAACAACTCACCTCACATGGGGGGAACGTCATCCACAACCAAACTCACAATCATGCACGCAACCACCCCAAGCTATCGCATGACTCAACCACACTCCATAAACACGCACATGCCACTAGCGCCACCATGCCCCATGCACCCAGCTGGACAATGCCAAGTCACAGGCCACAGAAAACACCAACACAAGACACGGTAACCCGGATGGCGGGAGTGTGGGCCTCAAAAATCACATAGTGCAACTCAGAAGCAGACAACAATGCCCTCTGCCCATATGGCCTAGGTCACAGCCAGACAAACAGTGTGTCCCCACACAGGAAAGACTTGCCTGCAAATGGCGGACGCCTTGCATGAAGACATGGGGGTGAAGGCACCTTTTTACACATGACAGCAGCCAATGAACAGCCAACACTGTGAAAGAGTGGCAGCACACACCACCACAGCAGCAGGGCAGACACAGACACTACACCCAATGGGTGCCTGGAGATCAGAAACAAACTCACATGAACAAGCCAAGGGCCATTCAAAGATCTGCAAAAAGTGTGTGCCTAGGAAGCTGGGCTGAGGTGACAGAGGGTGACACACAGAGGGAGGGAGAGGGGGAGAGAGAGGGAAGGAGACACAGGGAGACGGACAGAGGGAGGAGGCTGACACAGGGAGGGAGGGAGAGGGGGACAGAGAGGGAGTGAGAAAGGGATACACAGGGAGACCAATTCAGCCTTGGGTGGTGTGGGAATGTCTGCTCGTCAGCAGGTGGACTGCGTGCATGTAGACAAGGGTGGCCAGTGCCTGAATCCCCCTCTCTTCTCCATGGCAAAACACTGGGCCATGTCTCAACCTGTGCACGAGCACAACGACAGCTACCTGCATTATATAAGTGTGTGGAACAACTCCATGTGCCCATGTACAGTGCAACATGGAAGGCGCCAATGCATGGCTCGCCACACCTGCTCACTCCACTGCTGACTGCAGTCACAATTGACGCTGCAAGTAAGACTGTATCACACATAGGTAAAGTCTCAAAAGCTGTGGCCAAGGGACATACCCATGCACAAGTGTACTGTGAGTGGAATGCAAGACATATCCAAATACCCTGAGGAAATGTGCCAACTTTGAAACTAATAAAACATGGATGTTGCATGGAACAAAAATAACATTGTCTCTCACACACACAGGTCAACGTCGTGGATCACCCCCCAACACTGGGGGGGAAGACTCACAGGACCTGGCTCTGCGGGATGACGATCTCACCGGCAGCGACGACTCTCACCACTCTGTGGACGACCCCGACCAACCTGGCCCCTCTGGTGTCCAACCACCTGCAGCACCTGCGTCAGGTACAACTGGGCCAACCACCACCCCCACTCCTGCCACATCCCAGGAGACACCCAGGATCCCTGCCCCACCACCACAACGCAGCCAGGCTGACCAGGAGGAACACGGTGTACCAGGCACCCAGGAGGAGGCAGGCGACAACGCACATGCCACCCCTCAGGGGTCCCGGAGACCCGATGTGCCGACAAGGGCAGGCCAGGTGCAAGTGGGCAGGGGTGGTGGGAATGGAGGACGGCAGAGGCGCGAGCCTGACCAGTTGGCTGCGGAACCGGTATATTCCCATGTAAGAAACATCCTGGACACATACTGGCAGGACACCACGGGCATGAGCCAGGTTGTGTCCACCCTCAACGAGATGAAGGGGACCCTCGAGGAGATCAAGACCCAGCAGGCCCAGCAACATGCGGAGCAACATGCCTGCCAACTGCGACACCAAGGGCGGATGGAGGACAGACAGGCTGAGCTCGTGACGGTGCTCACGGGAATTAACCATTCACTCCGTCGGATAGCAGACAACATGGGCAACCCTCCCTGTGCCACCAGGCGAAGAACATCACCACCCACAGGGAGGGATCAGGAGGAGGAGGATACATCCGACGGAGCATCCCAAACATCGTCACAGCCTGCTTCTGAGGGTTCCCGCAGGAGGGCGGGTCGTCCACGGAAAAGACCGTGAGGGTCGGCGCAACAGCACCATCTCCCAGGACACCCGGCCTGGCACCTGGCCCACTGGACCAACAGCAGCACATCAGCAAATGACATTCTCTGCCACATGGACTTGCTGGTCACTGTCTGACCAATGTTGACAAAGACTGTGGCATGGACTCTGATGATTTCCAATGGCAAGGACACCAACTCCCCCAGTGAACTTTGGATTCCACACACCCGGAAAGCCCCTCTTGTCATACCCCCCCAACACGTACCCCAACACAAATAAAAACTTACACGATAAAGAGATGATGCCTACATTTTGCATTATTACCTTACATGTGTCTTGTAAAGTCTAACCATGCCTGAGTTCTCATATGACTTCAACCATCCATACCCTGGGGCCTGAGTCTGGCACAGGACACACATGGGTCACAATGTATTAGGCAAGACACACATGGAGCACCATACACACCCGTGATGGGCCCAACCAGCTGAGGGGGTGGCCGCACAACCGTGCCGACAGACATATTGAGTACAGCAACAGTCATGCGCAGAGGTCAGGGACCATGTGGAGTGTCCTGGGGGACACCCAGGTAAGTGTAGACAGGTGGCAGAACCATGTCCTGCAAGCTTGAGTCAGGTGGATGCAGAGAATGGTGGCCTGGCCAACGTTGGATGCATGGGGATGGCACATGTCACAATACCCACACAGTCATGGACATCATGCACAATGCAGAGTCTAATCCCACACAAACAGCTTGCATCTTGCTACTCTACACATAGACACATAGCCACTATCACTGAAAACCATGCCAGACATGCCGTATGCACCGTGGCAACACACCAGCATTGACTGAGAAGAGGCACCTTGGAGGCATAGGGACACCTTTATTAGTCATGTATTCCGGAATGCAGAGGCAACTCGGAGTACACATACACAGGTCATGTGGATTAACATGTGGGTCCAACACTGGCACCCCCTTTCAGCACCACAAATGCGTGATATCCATGGAACTGGCACACAAGTGTCGGGTAACAGCTAAACACCCCCTGCTGCTCACGGAGAGGCTGCCATACACCATTGATCCTCTGATGTGGAAGTCCCACACCATGTCAAGCCAATGCAAACCGTATGTGTCCAAGGGCAGTGTTACACACATTGATGCCATCATCACAATCCACTATCCCATTACAGATGACTGTCAACAAGTCTGACCATCTATTCAGGTGTATCCAGCTACATGTAATGTGTCCCATGGTGACGCGACATGTCTGCAGAGGAACCAAACATCGACAGGGCCAGTGTGCACACATCGTAAACAACTGCCACACCCAATACACCCGTGATGCATCCCTTACCCTAAGGAGACTTCCAAACTTGTCCGTGCGTGTAACGCTGAGTCAGCACACGATGACGTGTCCATGAGGAATGGCAGTGCCACAACAATGCAACCAGCAGACGGCATGCGCAAGTACCTGGGGATGAGAGACACACAAGAAGTCAGCCACAAAAAGCACAACCACTTGCATGTGCATGTACTCGACACATGTAAGGATGACAACATGCTAGGTCACATTTATGACTGGGGAAATACACTCATCACTGGCACCATCACTCGAGTGACACATCCACACACACCTCTGACTCACGTGGCATACATGCAGATGGACACACACATCGCAACACATGCCACACGGGGACCAATGCGTGCGCACTCAGACGCTGGTACACACCACTAAGCAAAGAAGTCGCGTATGAGCCGACTCTAGATGTCCTCTTGCGGAACCACATCCTCCACATCACTAGCCCCATTGCCAAGCCCTTTGACCTCCACGGGTGGATGGTCCTGATCATCTTGATCCAGGATGAGTGGCACAGCTTTCTCAACTGCCATGTTGTGCAGCATGCAGCAGACCATGAAGATTTTGCAGACCTTCAACGGGGCATATGGGAGGGCGCCGCCGGTCTTGTGTAGGCACCTGAATCGGCTCTTCAGGAGGCCAAATGTCTTCTCTATCACTCGCCTTGTCCGGCCATGGGCGGTGTTGTAGCGGAGCTGGACCGGCGTGCTGGGGTTGCGGAGAGGTGTGATCAGCCATGGCATGTTGGGATAGCCAGCGTCCCCTACATGGAAACCACATGGACATAAGTAGGACAGGAGAAGCGGTCGGGCTGGAAGTCTACGCAAAATACAGGACAGACAGAGTGTACCCACCAACAACACATGCTCATTCGTTGCGCAGCTGCGTCATCATTTCAGGCACCCTGCTACGCCTCATGATGTAGGCATCGTGTGCTGATCCTGGAAAACGAGCACAGACATGTGAAATCACCATGTTGGACAGACACACCACAAGGGCATTGATGGAGTGGTAATGTTTGCGATTCCTGTACGCTACCTCCTGTGTCTGTGGTGGTACCAAAGCCACATGTGTCCCATCTATGGACCCAATGACATGGGGCATCCCTCCCAGGGCATAGAATCCACGCTTGACAACAGTCAACTGTTCAGGAGTTGGGAAATGGATGAACTCATCCAGGTGAAGCAACATGGCCTCTAAAAAATCATGCAGCACACGGCTGAACATGCTCTGGGATATGCCACCAACATGAGCTATGGTATTTTGAAAGGTACCCGTGGCAAGAAAATTTAGGGCTGCCATTACCTTCAGCTGGGGGTCAGTGCCGTAGGATACCTGTGCAGCGGTTGCAGGTGTGGTGCCAGCCTTGACGTCAACTCCTCAATCAACGGTTGGGGGAAGCGGTAGCAGTGTATACAGTCATTCTCCCACATGTCAGCCAAGTCCGGAATTGGTCGGGGAAGAGGCGGTGCTCTGCAGTAATTTGGAAGTGACAAGGAAGAGTGAGTGCACTACAACAACAATTTATATGTACTGAGCACATGTTAATCTGTCAATACACATATGCTACATAGGGAGTCAGTTATGTGCTACATGCCCTGGACACGTATGGCTGCCAGGTGACACTCCTACCAAGACCCAGCTACACACGGAGATTGTGAACCTCCACATCCCATGGCATGGGACTAGCTGTGTCCCAGTGTAAGTGAACAGCCAGACGCAATACAGGAGTGACATACATCAACATATCAGCAGAAGTAGGATGTTGATTGCAGAGACAGGTAGCAGAACACTAGAGCCACAGATCACATGACATTACACTAGGACAGCCCACACACATTGCTATGAAGGTGTACATGTCATGACTGACCACACATACATTGAGAGGATGCAGACAGGTCCTTGTTACGCTACTCCGTGTCCCATGCATACATACACACCTTACATCTGATACCACATGTGGCCTGGTGTGTGTAACAGTGTGCCATGTCAATCTACACACAGACACATGTTGGTTGCAGCAACAGCAGATGCTTATGAGGGAACACCAACATCAAGCTAATGTGAACACACCACACATACATGACATAGTCACATCGTGTGGTAACCCCTGTAGCGGGCATCAGGGGACACTTGTGTGTGTTGTTGACTGTGCGATGCCAGTGACGCTCATCTCAAGTGTGCTGTACGACATGCACACATGTCAAAGGAGTGAAGGGCATGTCTGGCACATAGAGCACCGTCACACATAACATCTGTACACATCTCATCATACATCTATTGCCTTCACAACTCGGGAGTAATGTGCCACCTCACAGCCTTTCACACCTGCGCCCCACACATGTAGTACTGGTCAGACAATGCCTTGATGTCCATCCATGGACAAGTATGTCAGCTCTATTCCTTTCTGTGTGCAGCCTGTCACCACTGTTATGTGTGTAAGGCACCGTACATTCGCTCTGAGGGCGTGTGTACGTTCCCTATCACTATGGGAGTGCTGCCGTAGGCCTACCCATAGTGATAGTGAGCGTACATGTGTGTGTACGGTCCGTATCACTATGGGTACGCATACGCGAGCAAACCCATAGTGATAGTGAGCGTACAGGCGTGTGTACGGTCCGTCTCACTATGGGTACGCATACGCGAGCAAACCCATAGTGATACGGACCGTACACACGCCTGTACGCTCAATATCACTATGGGTGTGCTCGCGTATGCGTACCCATAGTGATACGGACCGTACACACGCCTGTACGCTCACTATCACTATGGGTGTGCTCGCGTATGCGTACCCATAGTGATACGGACCGTACACACGCCTGTACGCTCACTATCACTATGGGTAGGCCTACGGCAGCACTCCCATAGTGATACGGACTGTACACACGCGTGTACGGGCCGATGCCATGCATTTGGGGTGCCCTAGGGCCCCGGGACGCACCGTACCTGTGTGAGATTCTCCAAATTACATAGGGGACACATGAGGGACAAGTATAAAGCCCTACATGCATGCTGGTTGTCATGGTGACCAAGTTTAAAGTTTGAATTTTTTTCATCAGATGCCCAGCAAAAGTCGGTTTGAATGAATCTACTTTGTTGCAATGTGGTTGTGAAGTTTACATCAGGCTCAAGAAAAAAAATTAGCAAAGCCACTGACTGTGCTAGGTTTAAATGGATTGGAGGAAACATAGGATGCAAATGTGAGTGACCAATCACTCTGTACTCCTGTGCATGAAACAGGCCAGCAAGGCAGATATAAGGCTGCCAGGTCCCATGAGAGAGCACTTGCCTGCACATCTTTTGATTCTACAAGACTGCTGCTGCTCGTGATTTCCTGGCACCATGTCAAGGTCTGTGGAGAGGGCCCAGCCATTCACCCTGGAGGAGAATCTGGCATTGCTGGATGTGATCCTCCCACAGTACCCCATGCTGTATTGGCGACCAGGGTTTCAGGTGAGTGCAGAGTCCACTAGCACAGACTGTGTCCCTTTTTTGTGACTGGGACTTCTGGCATTATGTCCAGGTGTGACACACATGCATTGTACTGTGGAGTGGGTCCCAGGGGGGGAATGCCTGATGTCTCCCAGCCAGAGCATGCTGTGGTGCATGTCTGCCGTCCTCACTTGCATTGTGTTTACTGTGACAATCACTGCATGGTGCATGCCACATTCTGCCTGTCTAAGCCTCCTGGGAATGTTGCTTCTACAGTCCTCATGTGATTATGTGGTCAGCCCAGTGTGACAGGTGACTGTACCCACAGATGTGTGTTAGTTCAGTGTACCTGTGCTGAGAGTGTCCACATGATGTGTTCGTACCCTGGACATCGGTGTGTGTGTGTAAGTCCCCTGTCATGTGGGTGGGTGCATATGTGGAGTGTAGCGCCCAAGCTGCATGAGGGATGGATATACCCTGGCCATCTGATGCGAGCAGGGAGCAGTGCTGTGTGTCTGACGTGCAGAGCCAGCCCCACACCTGTGAGCCCCCCCCAGTCTAGTGGCACATGTGCAGAGTGAGGTTTGTAGCTCCATTTGGCAATGGCAGGTGAATGTCATGTGCCTGTGTGTGTCTGTGTACTCTGCTGAGGTAGCGTCAGTGGCCTGTGGCATGTGACTGCTTTTAGGTGCTGCACATAATCATGGTGTACCTTGTGATGCACAGTGTGAGTCTGGATCATTTATTGTGTCGTACCCCTCATGCCACCTGTGTACTTTCAATGGCACGTGGTGCATTTGCCATTACACAGAGAAAAATGTCCCTATGACCAAGGTGCAATGCTTTGGCTGCATACTATGCCTTGTTGAAACAAGCTAAATTGTACTAATGTGTGTCTCTGTGACATGTGGCAGGTGTATTGATGTAGTCTCACTTTTTCAACCCCACAGGTAGGCGCCGCTGCCAAGGAGCAGATCTGGAGGGACGCCGTCAGTGCCGTGAGGAGGACGGATGGTCGCAAGTGGCGCCTGGCCCAGGTGAGAAAACGCTGGCAGGATATCCGGTGCTGGACGCGGAGGATCGCACGGGTCCTGCTGGGGGACTCACCTGTGGGCCCTAAGAACCATGGGCGTCGCCGTCTGACCCACATCCACAAGCGTGTGCTGGCGGAGGTCTTTCCAGAAATGGACAGGCGCTTACGGGAGAAGCAGCAGCAGGAAGGGGGTAGGTACATGTGTGTTTATTGTGTGTCACCAGCATTTGCAAGTGTGCAATTGCATGGATACACTGCCAGTGTTTAATTTTGCAGTGCAGGTCCTGTCACACACAGTATAGCGGTGCTGTCCTTCCTCCCTTCCCCTCCTTGCCATGTGTTCCCTGGTCTGTGTGTAGTCACTCTTTCACAAGGTCATCTGGGCTGGCATTTAATCCACGTGACCAATGCTTGCAGCATCATGTGTGGGGGTGGTGTGTAACAGGTTTTGGCACCTTGCCTGTGCCCTGTCCAGTACAGTACTTGTGGGGTCCATGTCAATTGGCACTGATGGTGAGTCCAGACATAGGAGTATGTTTCTGAAGTGTAATGCCTTACAGCAAGCATGTCCTATGTTGTGGCCTGTGACATGATGTGCATGAGTGTGCGATACGCAGAGTGCAGGGATGGTGGCCTGTGTTGCAGTCATTACCATTCAGGACCATGGAATATTGTGGCCACTACTGTCCCCTGGGGCATACTTTGCTAGGTATCATGTGTGTCATCACAATATGTGGACACTCTCAGTGTCTACAGCATAGGATGTGCTCTGTGCCATTGTCCCCTGGCACCATGTATATTTACGTAACGTGTTCTACAAGTGTCCACTGTACAGCCTGACCTAATTTTCCTCGTTCATACTCACGGTGGCCAGTGCCTGTGTGTCTTGTTACAAATACTGATGATGGCCATTTGTAAATGAGATCGCTGTACAGGCGCACATGGGGTATTCTGGGTGCAATATGGGTTTCTGGCAGCCCATGTGTATTTCTCCCAGACTAAGAGATGCAAGTGCTTCCTGTGTCTCATCACATTGTCTCATGTAGGGGGTGGTTGGTGCGGGCAAGGCCTACATGTCGACCCCTGAAATCTCATTGCTCGGTCTGGCCAGTGTGTGCTGTTTGTCTGGACATACACTCAAGGTGCAATGTCCCATTCATGTTGGGCATGTCTTTAAGTATTACCTTTGCAGCATGTGCCTCAAGTTCATGGAGAGGGTGCCTGCTCATCCCTAGTTAGGGCAACGCTGTGTGGTGCAGATGCAGTGCTGGATTGTCCCCAGAGCCTGGCTCCTCTGTCCAATTCCATATCATGTCATTTGCAAATGTGTCATGCTCTCCATAGTTTCTCAGTGGCATGGTGGGTGAACCAACTGTGTGTTGCAGGGCCTATATATGTACCTTGTATTGTAGATGTTACTCATCTTTCATTTCAGGCTATGCACTGTAACCTATGTTGATTTGACTCATGTGACATATGTATACAGGTGTCTGATTAATTCCTGTTCATTCACCTTGCCCACAGCATCGTCGGGGGACACGGATGGAGACACCGGCATGGACCGTGCGGAGGGACCGGGCACCAGTGCCAGCAGTGACACCTTAGCTGGCACATCGAGTGTAACTGAGGCCGAGGGGAGTGAGCCGGAGGACCTGTCCACTGCCACCACAGATTATGAAGCTGACGGGTCCAAGGCTGACCACTCCGAGGGGGTGGAGGATGCTCCAACAGCTGACAGCAGCACAACATCTCACCCTGCCCCCTCCATTGCCATCACCGGCCTCCCACTTGCTTGTGTCCCTTCCTGGTGTGCTAGGTCACCACGTGTCTCCTTCCTGCCAGGCACCGCACCCCCTGCCCCTGTATCCACTGCTGCCGCCAATGCCGAGTCTGTGGACATCCTGTTGCAGGTTGGTTAGGCTGCGATGCTTAATGTCCTCCATGGCCACGGCCAAGTGCTCACCAACATGGAGGCATACTTGGAGGGCATTTCAGCATTGCAGGCTGACCAACGCAACTTGCTGCGGTCTATTGACTCGACACTGTCTGCAGCAGTGGGTCTCCTGCAGCACTTCGTCCCACCCCCTACCCATGCCCCATCCACACTTCCCACTCCCATGCCTGTCCCACGTACACCCAGACGTCAGCATGCACACACCCCACCAGACACAGGCACCACACCAGCAGGGAAGGCAAAGCGCACACCTCCTGGCACGCACACACAGGGTGAAGTAGGCACACCCACTGGGTCGGGGGGAAACGGAAGACACGCAGCCAGAGTGGGAGTCCACATTCCTCACGACCACCACCCTCCAAATCCACTCCCCTCAGCTCTCCTGGCCAAGAGTCGGACACAGGGTCAGTCCTGCCCAGTCTGTCCATCAGCCCCAGTGTGGCACCACCCCGCAAGCGGTGGAGGCAGGACACCGGCAGGGGAGTTAAGTCCCCCCCCTGTCCACACCCCCCCAGTAGCGCTGCGACCCATCCCTGTGACCCCCCTCCTCCTTGGGGCCTGTGGTTCCTTCGGGTGCAGGGGAGACGCTGAGCGACCTGGCAGTAGTGTGCAGCGCCGTGCTCGAATCCACCTTTGGCGCTGCCCCACCCCCTGTGTTGGAGTCGTCCGTCCCTGCACCCACAACACCTCCCCTTGCCCCTCCTGTCCCTGCGGTGCCTGGTCCTTCCCCCCAACATGATGCCCCCCCCTGTGGAAGACAAAGGATTCTGACTGTGCAGGCAAGCTAGGGGACACACGTACCACTGTGTCCCCCATCCGGATTGGAGTCATGGACTGCCCTATGGGCCTTGTATATATTGACATTTATGTTGCTTTTTACTTACATCATGCTGAATAAAGCAATTTGTTTTTTTTCCTTTTAACACTACTGTTTATCTGGTGTTGCTGTTGGTGGACCAGCTCCATGATTTTGGGTGGTGATAATGTGTTGGGTGTGTGGGAAATGTAGTCTTGTGCTGGTCATAGGGTGGACCCTGGTATCTGTGTGCCATCACAAGCTGTTGGCTAAATTACTTTGTTCATGTAAGCAGTTACTGCATGGTGACATCGTCCCAAGGTGTGTTCCTTCCTCTGTGTAACCTGACATCTTCCCTGCAGGGTGTTTCCACTATGTGGTGCTGAGCTGTGTCTACATCAGCTGGGGGTGTGACGGACTCCTTCAACTTTGCACATGCATGCTGTGCGATGTCTCCACCTGCATCATTTGTGGCATCATTGGTGTTCACTGTACTTGTGTGTGTAGACTGTTGAGAAGACTTCATGTGGACATGTTTTCTTTTAGGCGCTATGCATGTGTGTACTCCCAGCCTCGCACACATGTGGTACATGTACTGCAGGGTCTTTGTGCACCTGACTGACATTTGTGGGCATTGTATCTGTGGGTACTCCACCCTTTGCGTTCCATGGGCACTGCTGGGAGGACTCTACACCCACCCCTCCTGTATCTGGGCACTGCTGGGAGGACTCTGCACACACCCCTCCTGTGTCTGGGCACTGCTGGTAGTGATAGGCACCCACCCCTCCTGTGTCTGGGCACTGCTGGTAGTGATAGGCACACACCCCTCCTGTGTCTGGGCACTGCTGGGAGGACTCTGCACACACCCCTCCTGTGTCTGGGCACTGCTGGGGGGACTCTGCACACACTCCTCCTGTGTCTGGGCACTGCTGGTAGTGATAGGCACCCACCCCTCCTGTGTCTGGGCACTGCTGGGAGGACTCTGCACACACCCCTCCTGTGTCTGGGCACTGCTGGTAGTGATAGGCACCCACCCCTCCTGTGTCTGGGCACTGCTGGTAGTGATAGGCACCCACCCCTCCTGTGTCTGGGCACTGCTGGGGGGACTCTGCACACACCCCTCCTGTGTCTGGGCACTGCTGGTAGTGATAGGCACCCACCCCTCCTGTGTCTGGGCACTGCTGGTAGTGATAGGCACCCACCCCTCCTGTGTCTGGGCACTGCTGGGAGGACTCTGCACACACCCCTCCTGCGTCTGGGCACTGCTGGGGGGACTCTGCACACACCCCTACTGTGTCTGGGCACTGCTGGTAGTGATAGGCACCCACCCCTCCTGTGTCTGGACACTGCTGGGAGGACACTGCACACACCCCTCCTGTGTCTGGGCACTGCTGGTAGTGATAGGCACCCACCCCTCCTGTGTCTGGGCACTGCTGGGAGGACTCTGCACACACCCCTCCTGTGTCTGGGCACTGCTGGGAGGACTCTGCACACACCCCTCCTGCGTCTGGGCACTGCTGGGGGGACTCTGCACACACCCCTCCTGTGTCTGGGCACTGCTGGTAGTGATAGGCACCCACCCCTCCTGTGTCTGGGCACTGCTGGGAGGACTCTGCACACACCCCTCCTGTGTCTGGGCACTGCTGGTAGTGATAGGCACCCACCCCTCCTGTGTCTGGGCACTGCTGGGAGGACTCTGCACACACCCCTCCTGTGTCTGGGCACTGCTGGTAGTGATAGGCACCCACCCCTCCTGTGTCTGGGCACTGCTGGGAGGACTCTGCACACACCCCTCCTGTGTCTGGGCACTGCTGGGAGGACTCTGCACCCACCCCTCCTGCGTCTGGGCATTGCTGGGAGGACTCTGCACCCACCCCTCCTGCGTGTGGCCATGTGCGCTCCATACATACACGGTTGGGGTGTGGGTACGGTCCATTCATACACGGGTGTGGGTACGGTCCATTCATACACGGGTGGGGGTACGGTCCGTACATACAGTGTTGGGGTGGGGGTACGCTCCATACATACGCGGGTGACGGTACAGGCCGTACATACACTGTTGGGGTGGGGGTACGCTCCATACATACGCGGGTGTGGGTACGGTCCGTACATACACAGGTGGGGGTACGGTCCATACATACACTGTTGGGGTGGGGGTACGCTCCATACATACGCGGGTGTGGGTACGGTCCATTCATACGCAGGTGTGGGTATGGTCCATTCATACACGGGTGGGGGTACGGTCCGTACATACACTGTTGGGGTGGGGGTACGCTCCATACATACGCGGGTGGGGGTACGGTCCGTACATACACGGGTGGGGGTACGGTCCGTACATACACTGTTGGGGTGGGGGTACGGTCCGTACATACACTGTTGGGGTGGGGGTACGGGCACCATGGCGCAAGGGTGCCTGTATTGGGGCTAGGCTGCCAAAACGGCACCAGTGCAAGGGAAGAGGACAGGAATGCACCGTATTGTATGAATATGGTGCATTCCTTCCTATCCCCTTGATGCAAGGATGCGCAGCAATGTGACATGCTGCACTGCCGTGCACCACCATTTTTATAACTATTCCCCTAAATGTCCCGGCAATGAAAAACCTCCAAAGTAATTTTTAAATGTGGCAAAGCTGGCTCTACCCTAGAAATGCACTGTGTTGCATCATAAAAGCTTATAATGATTAACTTCAGTTTGGAAACAACTATAAAATTATTCAAGAAATAATTTTAATAGTAATTTAAAATCCAACTCTATTGTAAAGTCTGATTTTACAAATCTATTTCTGAAATAACACTTTTAGAAAGTTGTCAGTTTTCTGACCAAGAAACATTAGCCTTTCTGCTGGTGTCCAGTGTCACCTGTCCACTGATGGGTCCCCTGGACTGTGAAGTGTATTGTTTCAACACAGCGGACAAAGGACTTCGAGTGTGGGGAGGGGTATTGCTTTTATGAGCTGGGTGGTCTAGGGTCTTTACCTAGCCTCTTCCTTAGTTTCAAAGGATAACCTGGGGGCTGTACCCAGCCCCCTCTGACTTTAAATTAAAAAAGGTTAATAAGATATTTTAAAATAAAATAATAATTACCTTTTATGCATAGAATGTTTTTTTTTAACATTACACAAAATATATTTATGTTTTGAAATTGTTTAAATAATGTAATTTATTTTTAAATTTTTCCCCATGTGGTTGGATATTAAGTCCATAGTTGCATTATGTTCTGTGGGAGGGTATTGTAGTAGCAGTGGTTGGCCATGTGTGGTGCTGGATGTACTCCAGCCCTGAACTAGAGTATATTTACCCCTTCTTTGGGTCTTTTTTAGCTGCTGTAGCACTAGAAGGACTGTTTGGGAATTGCAATAAGCTTACTCTTTTGTGGGTGTGTGCATGACCCTCCCAAAACTCCTTTCTAGCCCCCAGGAGGCCCTCTTTACTCCTCCCTAAACCCCAGCTATGTACTGATTAGTATTCCAATTTTAAACCCAGTGCTTACTGTACCTCCCTTATTTAATATTAAATTGTATACCTACATGTGCAGATATATATGCCGTTGGTGAGGAGATCTATGCCCATAAAAGATAGCAGATGTGGATACCTCCGCACTTAAGTTTATGAATAGCATTTTGTAATATTTTATCGGTGCTGTTTTATTACTACTATGCACATTACAAAATGCAGTTTGTGAGTTGGTCCCATAATGTATAAGATCTTGTTTCAGTGAAGCCAAAGAAATTTGAACAAGATGACCATGCAAATGCAATCAGGAACTATGGGGAGCAAATTCAACAGTTAATCTAATTTTACTGTATTAGGTTAATGTCAGGTCATGTACTCGTAATTTTATTTATGAGATTTAGTGTTCCTACTTGATGCACCTCAATGGAGCTTAACATAATGTATTAATCCAAAATTACCAATAGCCTGCACCTAGCAACTCTCTGACATGTGTGGGCAGTGAGGATGATGGAGGCACTGAGGAGGCCACCTCCGCTTAGTGGTGAGGGATGAATGACCGAGAGTGCACTGAGCAGTATGGTGGCCAATATCACTGAACCGACATCTTCCCTCCATGAGGTGTACCCCCTCACAATCCTCCAGCCTGAAGCGGGGACCCCACTGACCAGGCACCAGGAGTGAAGGACTGGGCTATTCTAAGGCCCAGCGGTGCCAGGAGACAACACCTGAAACCTTCGTGGGTTACCTGTTCCGGCGTACAAAACACAGAGACACGGGACACTTCCTGGGGCGTCAAAGATCAGCATTTATTTACTGCAGGGATACAGAAATCGCAAGAAGTACACAACGTGTAGGTTCTGAGAGACTGCTTCAAATTGCAAAAGTGGATCGCTCCTTTTATACACATTTTCGTTATTGAACAGCATGGCGAACAAAAGGTTACAACTCAGTTCCCACAATAAACTTCAAAAAGGTCGCATTCATGTTTTCAGAAACCCGAAGCATAATTACAGCAACATTGCCGGTTCCCAACTGTAAAAGCACATTATCCCTACATTAAGCACATTCCATTCTGACCGTAACGAATTAGAGGAAGGAACAGATGAAAAGGGGAAAAGGAAAACAAGGATGCACAACAGTTTAGAAAACAGTGTAGAGAGCAATATCGGGAACTTGATTGCAGGATCAAAGAACCCGTGCCTAATGTATGCACGACTGAAACAATAAACTAGCACGGCAAGATGAGCCTCGAGCGGAGCCATCTGCCCTTGCCGTGTCATCCCCCTCATCATAAAGACACCTTCAAAGGAACATGTGTCCTCCACGAAAGCTTGGGAATCCCAGGGTCACGAAGCGGACAGTGTCCGTTCGCTGGCTACTTGAGGGTAAGAGACAAAATGGACGCCATATCTAAAATGGAACCCAAGGGTTCAGATGGGCATGCCCAGGAATGAGACGACCCGTACATAGTAGCGTAGCGAAAACGCGTTCACCCACTAAACTCGTCATTTGCGGTTCGTAGATACCAAACTCGTCCATATTCGAACATACCCAAAATGTCAGTCAGATTCCCACGGAACCTCAGGAGAGAGAGTAAGGCACATCATGTTGAGGGTGGCTGCCCAGCAACCTCCCAACAGGACGCTTGCTTGACTCTAAATGGCAGCTGTCTTCTGAAAATGGACCAGCGATGTAGTGTGCAGAACTCTTCACTATGCAGCACCAGCGGGGGATAAGAGAGACGGTGAAATATGATAGGTGGATTGCCACATATCACCCCTCGGTGGAATCAGAATGAAGTGACTTTGGTAACCGTGTGAGAGCCTCTGCCACTTATAAGCCTTTCTACCTATTCTTGGCAAGCTGTTCTGAGTGCTGCTACCACTGGGAGTGTTCCCGACTGTCAGGGATCCCCATCTTCTAAGCCGGGTACCTACCCTATATTGGAAGCTTGGAATCTAGCCTGCTGTCCAGGGGTAGCAAAGGAAAGAGGCAAACCTAGCTTATTTACTGATCAGAAGGCTCCTTTATGAATTTCCGGTGCAGAGACCTCTGCCATTCAAAGACCATTGGCAACAGCGGTGAGAGTCTGCTATGGAAAGGGCCCTGACCCTTTAAGGTTGAGACCTGACACAGTGTCCACATTCACTAAAGACTCCCTAATAAAATGATCACCCCATAACTGTGAGGAGAAGCAACAATATATTCAATTTCCTACAGCTCACTCTGGGGTGACCTTCGACACTCAGCCCCTGGGGCACCTTGTATCTCTCTCGCTAACAGCCTGTATGCCTCTCAAAAACCACAAACAACAGGATGTCAAGTTTTTTAACTCCAGCTGAAGCAAGGGACTCATGCCTCACCACCACTTCCGGTGAGACTATGGCTTTGACCAAGAAAGACATCCTTTTCCCACTCCAGGGCTTCAAGAGAGAGTTGAGGGAAGAATTGAAAGCAAACCTCACCACCTCCTTTGAAGCTCTCAAGTCCGAAATTACCTTCAAGCTGACTTCCCACCAGCAGGATGAAGTGAGCACCCAAAGCTTGAACCTTGAATCAAATTTCCAGAGACTGGAACAACATGTTGGATGGACGTAGGACTCCTTCAAACAACTGCAGATTCAACTGTACACTACCCTTTTAAAAGGTGAGACAATATTCGGATTCGTAGTTTGGAAGAGGGGATTGAAGGTCACAATCCGAAGGCCTTCGTAGTGGGCATATTTTCAGAGTTTCTGGGAGAGAACCATATTGAAGTTAAACTGGATCGGGTGCACAGAGTTGGTCCATTGGCTTGTGGAGGGGGAGGCACCCCCATTATGTACTAGCAAAACTCTACTCTTTTTACAAGTCGCCCGGAAGTTAGATGCAGTCTCATTACAGGGACCGGTGTGCTCACCATTTTAGGACATTGGGTCCACCCACCACACTCATTACAATTTAAGCCTGTCACAGATAAGCTCTGCTGAGAACACATCAAATGCAAATGGACCTACCCCTTTGGGCTCTCTTTTGATTACCAGAACAAGTCTCACAACTTGATCGACCTGAATGAAGGTTCACTCTGATTGGGGATACCAGTTCATGAGTACCAAGGGCCTGATGGGGATCTGGGAGAATCATCCACTTTATCAGCGAACAGCTGTGACAAGGGCCAATAGCAATTGTAGTGCAGTATGAAATTTCAAGGAAAATGTTGGGCCTAGAGCTGAGTCACAAACATCAGGTACACTGCCCAATCAGAAAACTGTGCAAGGACAGACCTACTCAGATGACTCACATTGTCCATGTTTCCCTGCTTCCCTCGTGTGGGACACTTGAGAGATATGTAGCAGACCTCTTATTGCTTCCCTTGGTACACACCAATACCACCCTTAAAGTGTGGGAAGAGATGAACCGGTCCACTGGGTGGGCAACATTCCCCACACCCAACACCCTTCACCCTACACCCTATACACTTTACCTCTGCCTCCACACCTGTGCTACTGCCTGGGCCCTTTGATCTTTGGCATACTATCTCTGATTTATTCAGTGGATGGGACATCCTCACTTTTGAAAATTGTCAACTGGCGTTTGATGTACCAGGCACTGAGAGTTATTGCTAAACACAATTAAAGCACTGGGTACTTCAGCCAGATATGAGGCTAGCTGCCACTATAGAGCTCTGGCCAATAGAAACATTTCTAACGAAGACAGGTGGACCTCAGGGCTGTGTTTCATTTCCATAGTCACTATTGCTCACCAGCCCCCACGCAACCAGACCTCATCATATAGTCTTAGGGGAGCAAACTCTTGGAGTGACTATCACTGAGGAGCAGTGGTGTCAAATTTGGAGAGATATCCCTAGATTTAACCACTCAATGGGGATGAGAGACACAAAGTGCTTTTTGATTGATGTATAAGACCTTCCAAACTTAAAAAGATCTACCCAACTACGTCTCATTTGTGTTGGAGGGGATGTGAGATAGATGGGGATTTTAAACACATCTGGTGCGACTGTCCTGTTATTAGACCCTTCTGGTCCGAAATATTGTCTCAGATTGAGGATATTCTAGGGCATCCACTTCTGAATACTCCTGGGTTTGCCCTCCTGCGGTTACGTGATGAGACCCTCAAGTATTAGACCTCCAGAGACAGTTAGATCCTGTGACTGTGCCTTAGAGCTATATAACCTATTGTACTGCAATGCAGATTTGGCAGCGATAGTTCACCTAGCTTACTTGTTTATAACTGAGAGATCAGTATTGTGTTGAAAATGTGTGTTATACTAGCAATCTCAATGTATAATTAGGGTTTCCTTGAATTGAATTACTGTTACTGTACTGATATAGGCCTTATCAAACTCAATAATGAAAGTTTAAGAAATTAGTGAGACAATTGTTAGAGAGGTGTTCATTTTCAAATATGGAATTCAAGTACAATATTATTAACACATTGTATGGCCCTTAGAACTTTAATTAATTAAAATAAGACTTATACAACCTATGGTAAGTTAATAGTGATCAAATAAGCTTTAACATTACCTGTAATGGTGAACAAAGTGGAGGTGAATTAGTTGATACTTGCCTGAATTGAGCATGTTGAATGAAAAATGGAAGCAGTGATAAAAAAGCAGAAAGTAATTTGCTTTGGCTTTATAAGGGGGACGGAAAGCACTATGTAAGTGTAAGTAGCCAATATAAAATTATAAAAGTGATTGAATGTGGATAGAGTGGGTGGGTAGTGACCAGCCAAGTAAAACATATAAAGCAAGGAATATGATAGAGGAAAATTCCAGCAGTTGAGCACACTTGTTAAAATTCTACAGTAATAAGAAGGATCTTTAGGGAACTATGGGCCTGATGTATTGCTACCCATTTGCAATTTACAATATGCAATTTGCACACTGACTGGTTGACACTTTCTGAAGCAGCCTATGTGCTAACAGATTGCAATGCAAACTGTCTGTTCTTAGGGGGTTTCATAACGAGCTGCCTAATGTATATTATTCAGGCATGATGTTTTTTGCAACCACCGAGACTAGCTGTGAATGATCTCATCCTCACATTCGCATTCTTAATACCTTTAGAAAACAAAAAGCATCCTGTGTCAAGGAGAAGGAGAGGGCTGCTTTTAAAAAATGATTCCTGTTTCAGAACAAATTCTGAAACGCAAGCAGTGGTCCTCTAAACAACAACCTGGTACCCCAAGGCAACCTAACAAGATCCTCAAAGGCGAAGCTATCCCACACTTCAATGTCTCCTTTGTGAAACAGATACCATTCCCACTCGGGGCTCAGTAACTGATGAATGGTGTATCACTGTAATTGTGGGCAAAAAACATTTATACAAACCTTTGCAATTCATATATAGTGCGTCACTCTATTCAGACCCTCTCCAATTTACAAGTTAGAAACGTATCAAAAGCACTTTTACAAATTATAAAGGTTTTTCTGAATCATAAATAGTTCTTGATAGATGGTAGAAAGCACTTTTACAGTCGTAAAACCACTAAATCTTTGAACCACAAGGTTTTTTCTCGCAAAAAAAGGTTTCATGCATCACTTCCTATTTCAGAATGTTATCCTCATCATATCCTCATGAATCATAAAGTGAGCTTTATGAAAACAAAGCTTTTCAGAAGGGTGAAAAGTACTAGGAATCAAAATGCATGGTCTGTACGTGAAATACATGTTGCTTAGATTTTAAGACTGGTAACGCTACACGTCACTACCATCAGAATATAAGGAAACCTTTATGGACACATTTGTCCTACATGTGGGCCTGTTATTAAATCATTTTATTGTGTCTAAGTCTACTTCACCTTCCTAAGGAGAAGCGAAAATCTCAGAATGTGATACGCCATGGAAAATATCTAATACATATGTCTCCTCTTACCAGCTATCATTATTGATAATCAAATATATAAGAAACAAGAGCAGCCCAGTATGCCAATTAGTAACTTGGTACATTTATACATGAAAAACAGTGGTTCATGATGGACTCATTTCACAAATATGAACATAGCTAATATAGCTCAAGAACCAATAATAGAGCACTTCCAATCAGGCTATGTTTTAATTCGTCTTTTCATGATAACCAATGATAACTGTGCTCACTGCCCACAGTGAAGTGCAATAAGTAATTGTTATTGTAGCTGTGCATAAAAAAAAAACATCTAGGGCCTCATGTAGGTAACATACTATTTACCGATTCATAAATACCGAATTTTACCGATTCAGTATTTATGAATCGGTAAATAGTATGTAGGTAAATAATCGGTAATTATTACCGATTCGGTAAATATCGGTATTTATGAATCGGTATTTACCGAATCGGTAATAATGCATCCCTTCCCATTCATTCCTATGGGCTTGGAGGCCCATAGGAATGAATGGGAAGCCAGTTACTATTACCGATTCGGTAAATACCGATTCGGTAATAGGGGAGGCATTATCATGGGTGGCAGGGTGTCACATTGACACCCTGTTGCACCCCTGATTCGTGCATGTGTGCACATGTGGCGCACATACATGCCCTAAGGGCATGTATGTCTGCCACATGACACTTTACAAATAGCACTAAAATGCTTTTTGTAAGGTATTCGTCATTTACCATCAACTTGTAGTTGGTGGTAAATAACGAATCCAGACACCAATAATGCACTCACTTGAGTGCCCCCTACATTGCATTTCTGGATTCGGTATTTACCGAATCGGTATTTTACCGATTTCTTAAAATTCCGATTCGGTAAATACCGAATCCAGAAATCAGCCACCTACATCTCAAGTGCCTCAATACCGGTCGGTAACGGGATATTTACCGATTTTCAGTCGTTACCGACCGGTATTGAGGTACCTACATGAGGCCCCTAATGTCTGAGTAGTGTTGCCAAGTATACACAGTTTAACATCTGCAGCTTAGTCCTTTATTTAAGGTAAGGGGACCTTGTTTGTTTGCTATAGAGCTGAATATGTTTTGACCTTGTAAATAACCTGTAAAGTTATCGCCAGAACACCGAAACATTTTAGCACCTAAAAAAGGCAAGATATAAAATAGTGATTTGTATTAGTACTTAAGTTGAATTGTTTTATGGGGCTATTGGCAGTGTATTGCAAAATTGCATTTAAAGTACAGTGCTTCAAAAGGTCCTGCAACTCAAAATGCTCCATCGGATTCATAGAAGAGGTGTAGCATGCCAGTCATCAATGCCAAATGGGAGCAAGCAGTGACAAAGCCAATAGATCTGGCGTTTTACCACCAGGCTTTTGGCAATTCTTGTTTTGTTTTGTCATGGTTTTTGCAAACCGTTATTGTTCAGGAAGCTGGCAGGTGTATGTCAATCTAGAAAAACAATGACTAAAAGCAAAAATATTTTATGTCCTTAAAAACCGCACATTACCATAGTACTCCTGGGCACTAAAGTGCACTGCTTTGTTCTAGATGCATGTTTGAGTGGATTGGAAAAAGATCTGAATGATATAACCACAAACAAATGGATGACATGTGACTGAAAACCCCTATAGGTAACCAAGTCATACAAATACTTTAAAAAAAAAGGTATTGGCTAACACAGATCTAAAAAAGCCAATTATTCTGACTTTGGCTGCCAGCCTCTTGCCTTTGAGAAAGAAAGAAAGAAAGAAAGAAAGAAAGAAAGAAAGAAAGAAAGAAAGAAAGAAAACAAAAGAAAGAAAGAGTTAAGAAAGAAAAAAAAACATGAAAGAAGGAAACAAAGAAAGAAAAAAGAAAGAAAGAAGAAATACAAAAAGATAAATAAAGAAAAAAGGAAGAAGGAAAGAAAGAAACAATGTGTGAAGGAAGAAGAAAATTAATTAATTATTAAAGAACCATTGGTGAAATTTAGTCCAGAATAAATGTGTTTTGAAGAATTATCCTTATAAATTATATAATATTGAAGGTTTCGGTTTGTGCATTTGATGCATTGAAAAACATAATAACTAAATACACAACAGTTTCAAATGTACGCAATTTAATGCACTATGAAATGCCAGCAGTCAGATAAACAAAGGACACTTCAAAAGGAATTTACAACAGCATTGGCAAGAGACAGGAATTGATAAAGTTTGGAATGTAATCACCTGAGCACAGATTAGTAGAGCGTCCTGCTTTCAACTCCAGTTCTAAACACAAAGGCAACAGTAAAGTAAATATGAAGTAAAATCAAAAACACTGGCAATGACGGGAACTACCTAGTGTGTAGATGTGCTGATTGTGAAAGAGCAAAAGGCAGCCTCATTAAGTGAAGTTAACCAGCGGCTACAGTGAATTTACCCATTGCCCCATGTTGTATGTTGTAGTGGGTGGAAGTAAAATGTAAATGACACAACGACAGACCAATGGATGAAGAGAGGTTGCTAAAAGCCCTTTTAAGTAAGAATATAATAAATATAATTTTAGTAAAATCAAAAGGTCTTGGATAGCTCCAGACCTAAAAATGAAAATGGGTTTCTCACGTTGTTTAAATATTCCACACTGTCTAATGGAAAATACTAGTTAATATACCAGCAATGTGAGGACTTCACCAGTGGCGGCTGCTGCAAAATGAAAGTGGTAGGGTGGAAGGTGGCGGGAAATTTAGGGTAAAAATATAAAAATATTAAAAAAACCCTTACCTGTCCCTGCCACCAACTGCCGCCTCAGTGCATCTCTCCAAGCAGTCACTGGAAAAGCACAGGCTCCCACCAATCCAGACTCTGCTCTCATGCTGAGAAAGCAGTGCCAAGATTTGTCTGAGCCGACTGGTCTGCCTTTCAGACAGTGCCTGGGAGCCTGTGGCTTTCCTCTAACTAGGCTGTGCAACACAGCTGGGTTGGAGAAATAGAAGTGCACATGTTTGTTTGCCCGGCTAAAGACAGCTGGCCAAACTGACATGCACTTCTAAGTGCCTACCACTCCTCCCTGTCATCGGCCAGCCCACCCCACCCTACCCAGGTATGCCAGAGCCAGTCACAGAAAAATAAAATTATAGTGTTTTATTATCATTTAATTTTTGTATGACTGACTGACGAGTGGGACGATGCTCCTCCGACATTGCGGAGAAGCCCCACCTGGACTTCACCATTAAATTAACAAATTAGAGGTATACTCACATTGCCGAAGGTTCCAAGGACTGATTGAAACTACATTTTTAATAAATAATAAAATACATGAACTCACTGAAATACCCATGCCAGTAGCTGGTTTACAATGAAACACATATGGGATACTCACTAACCCAAATAGAACAACAGACTGGGAGAAAAAGAAATACAAATCGAAATTTAAAAGGTAGTAGCCACACACTCATGACATTTATATGGAAAGGCAGTAAATATTGTGCTAAAAATGTGAGGTCAAGTTAATACAATGATGCTGCTGCCAAAATTAGACTCTAATACTGGGAAGAAAGAATGCAGTTGAACAATCAGACCAAACGATACGGCTGGCAGTGCAACGTCATTGTCTCAAGGGAGAAGGCTTCGGGTGTTTCTTACTTCAGATGTGCTTTAAGATGGCGTCCATCATGGGTGGGCCATATCAACAATATACAGCCTGACATTAATAGGGTACCAAACGTGGGCACAAAATATTTTGAAATTGAAGAAAAAGAAATTAAAAAATAGTGGTATTCAAATTTGTTAAATGAAAAATAGAATAAACACTTAAGGGTGTTCTTAAACAACCTGCCATGGATAAAGGAATAGCATTATTAACATGAAGATCGCATTGAATGCAGCTATGTTGCGGTTAAAAAAGCGAGATTCAGCAAAAACATACACGCAAGAGTGTAAACATTTTTAAAGGGCTATTGTGGTATCTTCGTGTCATCATGACAGTGACTTGGGGCAGGTGGCTTGGTTGAACAACTGAAGAGTGAGTTCCAACAGATATTCAAAGAAGAGTTGGGTTGTTTAGTAGATTATGAACATGAGATTCGCTTAGTGCCACATGCACAACCCATTTGTTGCAAAGTTAGGAGTGTGTCCATAGCTGTGCATGAAGTATTGTGTGAAGAAATCTGAAAACGTATGGAGGGTGGTTTCATAGAGGAAGGTAAAGGCACTGAGTGGCTGTGGTAGCTGCCACGAAAGCTAATGGAAGACTGTGTTTATGTGTTGATTTGAGACATCTGAACAAATATTTGATTGCTGACAGGTATCCTCTGCCTAACATCACAGAGCTTGTGTTGTTGCTGGGTGTGGCCACATTCTTTAGTACCATGGACCTTACTTCAGCCTAGCACCAGATGAGGCTGAAAGGGTCCATCAGAGATTTAACCACTTTTGTGACTCCTTTTGACACTTTCAGGTTTGTCAGACTCCCCTTTGGCTTGGTCTCGGCAGCCTGCGTCTTTCAATTGGTGATGGAAAATATCCTCAAGGGGGTTAAAGGAGTCTGTGTTTATCAAGACAACATCTTGGCCGTTGGTAAGGATGCTAAGGAGCATGATACTTATCTAAGGGAGGTTTTGAGAATACTGGTAGATGCCAATCTTATGATTAAATCAGAGAAATGCCAATTTGGCGCGAGAACCATTAATTATTTGGACCACACTATCTCTGGAGAGGGACTGTTTTCTAAGGTGGAGCTGGTTGATACTATTTCCCATATGAGTTTGCCCTCATCACAGGAAGTATTAATATAATTCCTACTATTGATTGAATTCTTTGGAAAATTTAACAGAAGTTTTGCTGACATAAGTGTCAATATAAGCCATCAACTGGGGAAGGGGTTGATTTTTCCGGGAATGAGGCCTTTGATGAGGAGGTTTTGGGCTTAGAGACATCTCAGTATGTCTCCCAAATTTCAAAAACTTTGATCCTAAAAAAAAAAAAATCTGTCATAACCACTGATGCCAGTTTGAAAGGACTTGGAGCTTGTCAGATTTAAATTACTGTATGCTACTACACAGGAACAGAGATGCTACCTCCCGAATCCACCCCGACAGCAACCTAGAGCTTATTGTAACAAGTCTCTAGAGAGGCTTTCATGGGGGAAGGGGGAAAAGTGGATAAAATAACAAAAGAGAGACGAGACTGTTCTGGCTGGTTTCTTTAGTAGTCCATCCTGCAGACTTCTGTTGTTGATGAGGTAAACGTGTAGACAAGAGTTAATGTTATCATAAACCCTTTTGTCCTTAAACCTGTCTTAATTCTTTAAAACCTGTTATCTCGCTTCCTTACCCTGCCAATCCCAGAACACAGCTCCTCTTCTATTTCTATGTAGTCTTTTCTGTGTGTGCTCTTTTATTCCTTAACTGAATTCTTTATCTGCAATAGAAAGACAACTTCAACCTAAGGCTTATCCTCTTCGTGCTTCTCCCTGTGTATGTTTACTTACTTCTCTATTTTCCATTACTCTCTTCTATTTTAATCTTCCTTGCCGTCAGTCTCTATTTTCAGTTTCTTTCTTTTTAGCACACCTGCAATATATTTACATTTATTTATTAAGGACCTCTACTCTCCCCTTGACTCTGTGTTATGGTATTCAATTTGAATTCTACTTACTGTGTTTAAGGTCTTTTCCTATTGGTAATTAATCATCTGTTTATAATGTATTTTCTCTTCTTTTCCTTTTAGGTTTTATCTTATAGCTCTCGGTTTCCCAACTACCAACTGACATATTTTATCCCTCTGGTAAGTATTGTTCTCTTGTTTTAACTATTTACACCTTGCTTATGTTGCTCTAACCTGTAATTCTAACAACCACTTCATTGTTACAGGTCTTGCCGATTTAGCACTTGATTTCTGTGCTGGGTTACAGAAATGCAGTTTTCTTCACAGTAAGTTCGTTTACTTATTTGTTATCAGCAAATGTATTTCTATTCACAGATTGTAAATTTACGCTTTTGATAACTTAGCTTCGTTTTCGTCTTCTTTTTCAGATGCTTCGGTGCGACGCTGCTTCGTCTCTCTCTCTCTCTCTCCACACGGTACTAATGCCTCACAACACGGAGACCTGCCGCTCTCCTCACAACCGCTAACTTCTTTGAACTCGGGTTCGCAAACTCGTAACTAGCAGGTTCCCGAATGCCTTTCTCTGCCCTGTTAATGATATTCTCTCAAAAAAACAAACACTATGACTTTTGCTATCGCACTCTGAAGTACGCTCTTGACTCCCTGGAATTCTCGGTGAAGTGCGCAGTTCACAAGCAGCGCGAGCCTCACCTGGAATTCCAGGGCGTTCTCTACTAGACACTAGAAAGCTAACAGCTACTCGATTCCGGTGGCCTTTTTAGGTGCCATTTCCGAGTTAGCTCCATCCATGTATCTTCCATAGCACGGGGAGTGAAGGCTTTGACCCTTCGATGTGCTATTAAACTTATCTGTAATTTTGGAGTTCTGACAAAGCTGTTCTGCCACAAGAAGGTTGTTGTGGCATGGACAGCATCAAGTTAATTTTGTGTGGATTGAAGGATGCAGAGTCTAGATACTCCATGATTGAAAGGGAGGCTTTTGCAGTCTTCTCAGCAAAAAAAATCTGTAGATTCACACTTTGTTTTGAGGACTGATCACAAATCTTTAATTGAAGTATTCACAAAGAAAGGAGTCGATCTGGTGTCGTGCAGGATAGCCAAGTAGGTGATTGTCTACAGGAATTAAATTTTTCTATTGAGTACTCAGCAGGTGTGAGGGACACTGTTGCTGAAACTCTTTCTAGGTTTGTCCCTGTAGACACATATGCGCCTGATATTGATGAGATGGCAGATGAGGATGCAGAATTAGTGTGTATGGTTGGTTACAAAGCAATTTATGAGGAAAGGTGGCGTAGTTAACTTTCTAATGATGAGGTTCTTAAATACGATATGGACATGATGGAAAATACATGGAGAAACAAGAAATAGGGTCTGAAGGATGTCAAGCTTTTAGGACTGTGACAGATGAGTTGTGCACTAGCAAGGGCCTACTGTTCAGAAGGGCAAGGCTAGTCCCGCCTGGTAAACTTAGACAAGAACTTGTGAATCTTGCCCATGGGACACATCAGGGGATGTTTAAGTATAAGGAAAGACTTTGCAGTACTTACTGATGGCCAGGCGTGGACAAGCAGGTCAAAAGGATTGTGGGTGAGTCTTCAACCCAGGTTTTCAGTAATCTTCCTGATGGTCCATGGAGAGATATCACATTGAAGGACCGATTCATTGAGAGGGACGCCAAATGTTTCTCATTGTGATAATTGATATGTTTTCTAGATGACCTGAAGTTTGCATGTCTAATACTATTGAGAGTAAAGATGTAATTATGTTCTTGAAGGAGCTTATGGCACAAGAAGGTTTCCCACACTGTTAAGACTTGCATAATTCTTTAGTCAGCACAGGAGCAGAACGACGCCTTCTCCCAACTCCCCTATTTGTATGTTCCTGCTAGGTTGTGTGTTCCATCACAGGTAAGTACCAAGGAGGGAAGAGGGAATTGGACAGAGAAGAGACAGCCCGGTGGTTTCTTCTGCAATTCTGCCCCGTCTTCTTCTTCTTTTTATAAGGCTGTTAAATAGCACATATCCAAATTACACTTCTACTAGTATTTACTGTACATGTATTTACATATGAATTAATTAGACAACCTTTTTCTTACCAGGAAATGCTTGGGCTTGCTTCTCTTCTAACTTCTCTATATTGATATTTGCTTGTGTGTAATGAGAAGTTAATTGTGTTTTCTTTTTCTTATAGGTTGAACCAGAGTGTCACCTTCGCAAGGTTCTTAATACAGAGGAAAAACAGGTGAGTCTTATCTTATTAGATATACATTATAAGCAGTGACCACTTAAGTATAACTAACTTACTGTGGTAACGTGAGGGAACTCCTATGTACAACTTCTGTGAGGTTTAGTAAATATCCTCAATTGTTTCAACAACTAAATACTGGTTCTTAACTGTGAACGGAATGTTATTTTATAATTACAGATATTCAACAACAAATATGCTTGTGAGCCTGAGGAACCTGTTATGTGAATTTTGTTCACACGCACATAACCTAGACTCTCCCTTCTATCGATAACAGCCTCCAAAGATAGAAGGTTATTGGTATTTGCTTATTAACTCTCCTATAGCTCAAATGGGGAAAGTGTTCAGCAAGCGTAATTAATTAGAAATGACCAATCTCTTCTATTGTGCAAAGGACACCTCTGTATTCGGACTACAACCTTATTAATTACGGAGACGGAGAACACTACTCCGTTCCCAGAATAGAGCAACACTCGGAGACGCCTTTAAGGGAAAGTGTCTGAGAGAAATGCTGCTCTAGACACATGCGCAGTTCCCTTGTCCTGACAGTTGAGCATGCGCCTCTCCAAACCACTGACCTGAATCTCCGGACTTCAAAGGACCCGACGCTGTTGAACCCGACGCCCTCGTAACGTCCCCTGACTAACTGGAACACTATGACTTGAAGGAAACATCCATTTGGGGGAAAACTCTCGGTGAAGTACGCAGTAGAACGTTGGTGCGCGCTTCACCTGAGTTCTGATTATGAAAGAGACTAGACTGCTGACCCAGCGGGCATGCTGGCAGACATCTTGGATGTCCAGCGCTGCCAGCATACTCGCCAACTAAAGGCATGGTGAGTTTTCAATGTGGGATAGTAGGTTGGGAGTACACCAGTAAGAGCCACAACAGGGCTTTGAGGAGGAATCCTCCTGTGAGCCCTGACAGTAGCAGTACCCCCTTCCAACGGGGTATCCTCCAGCCGTGGATTGGTCGGGAATTTAGCATGGAAGGCCTTGATCAATCGGGGAGCGTGAACATTAGAGCTGTGTTCCCACAAACGTTCATCAGGTCCATAACCTTTCCAGTCAATGAGGTAAAAGAGATCATGATGCACCTTTTTAGAGTCTAGGATTCTCTTAACCTCGTATTCAATCTCACCATCAAGAACCAGAGGAGTAGGGGGAGTAATATGTCTTAAACATGGGTGAACCTTTTTAAGTAAGGAAATGTGAAAGACCGGCTGAAATTTGGCAGTGCTAGGGAGAGTTAACCGATAAGTCAGTGGGTTAATGACCTTCTCACAGGATAGGGACCAATAAAGCGTGGTTGGAACTTACGGGTCCCTCTCAACCTTAGATTTTTAGTGCAGAGCCAAACTCGGTCTCCTACTTGGAGATCAGGTTGTTTCTTTCTCTTTCGATCAGCAAAGCGTTTGTAACGGTCTTTAGCTAAGACTAAATTCTGTGTTGCTGTTAGATGAATTCTAGCTATGTGTTGGGCAAGTTCTTGTGCTGCAGGAACATGCACAGGTTCAAACTCTAACTGGGATTTAGGGTGTCTGCCTGAATTCATAAAGAAGGGTGAATAACCAGTGGACACGTTTCTGGCATTATTGTGAGCCTATTCTGCTGTTCAGAGGTAATCAGGCCAGTCACCTTCCTCATCCAATAAATAGAGTCGGAGGTATTGTTCCCACTCCTGATTAGTTCTCTCGGTTTGGCCATCGGTTTCCAGGTGAAAACAAGTGGAATATCGATGATCAATTCCAAGGCTCTTAGTGTAAGCCTTCCAAAAGTGTGAAAGAAACTGAGAACCTCTATCAGTGATTAAAACCTTAGGAATGCCATGAAGATGAATTATATTCTGATTAAAAAATGTGGAAAGTTGTTTAGCAGTGGGTGTGCGTTTATAAGGTACAAAATGTGCCATCTTAGTGAAGGTGTCTACGCATACAAGGATGGTGTCAAAACCATGAGAAGAGGGTAGGTCCACGATTATATCTAGGGAAACCACATGCCAGGGATATGGAGGAGTGGGTAGAGGTTGTAGGAGACCTTTAGGGGCTTGCCTGTCCGACTTTACCCGTGCACAGATCTCGCATCCCAAAACATACTGACGAATGTCTCGAGACATTTGTGGCCACCAGAATCAACGCTTGAGTAGGTCTTCAGTTTTCAGTATACCCTTGTGGCCAGCCAAAGAATGATCATGACATTCTTGCATAGCTTGCAGTTGGAGGGCTGGAGTAGGCAGAAAAAAGGTGGTTCCTTGATAAGGTAAGTCATTCTGAATGGAACACTGCGAATCCTCTGAGACCCAGTTTTCCATCTCCGAGTTAGACATTACACCTCGAACTTGATTCTCAAAAGGTGTTTGGGTAATTGCTCCAATAATCTTATTGTCAGGAATTATCCGCTGGTTGGCAATGGTTATCTTATGATCTTCTATACCCAATCTGGAGAGAGTGTCCGCCTTCCCATTCTTTGATCCTGGCCGAAAGGTAATGATGAAATCAAAGTCTGCAAAGTAGAGTGACCAGCGAAGTTGCCGAGGGGTAAGCGTACAAGCAGAGCGTAAGAATTTCAGATTTCGGAGGTCCGTAAACACTGTTACTGTATGTTTGGCACCCATTAGGTAGTGCCTCCAATCTATAAAGGCGTCCTTAATGGCCAAAAGTTATTTTTCTGTGATCGTGTACTTACATTCGGCCGGGTTTAATTTGCAGGATCAGAAAGCTACTGGATGAAGCTGCCTGGTGTCCTTGTGTCGCTGTGATAGTATACCTCCAATAGCCGAATCTGAGGCGTCTGTTTCCAAATAGAACGGTTCAGTGGGGTCCACATGCAAAAAGACAGGTGCTGTGGTAAAACTTTTCTTTAGCAAATTAAAAGCGGTTTCAGCTTCTTCACTCCATTTGAACGGTACCCCTTTCTTTAAGAGGTGTGTGAGTGGAAGTATCTTTTGGGAGAACTCATGGATAAATTGTCGGTAAAAGTTGGAGAATCCAATGAAACTTTGCACCTCCTTTACAGTAGTGGGAGATTTACATTTCATCACAGCTTTCACCCTTTGCTGATCCATTGTGATCCTGGCTGGGGACAACACAAACCCAAGGAACTCCACGGTATCAGTTTTGAACAAGCATTTTTCCAGCTTCACGTAGAGAGAGTTTTCTCTCAATCGTTGCAAGATGGCTCTGACCTGTGTAAGATGTTCTTCCTTGGAGTTAGAATAGATCAGGATGTCATCTATGTAAACTATGAAACATTGGTCGATGAAGTCACTCAATACATAACTTATAAAGTATTGGAATGTGGGGGGCGCATTACACAGGCCATATGGCATTTCTAGGTATTCGTATAGGCCGTACTTAGTTCTAAACGCCGTCTTCCACTCGTCGCCTTCTCGAAGTCGAATCAAGTGGTAAGCTCCCCGCAGGTCTAAACGCATGTAGATCTTTGCTTCTTTCAACTGATCTATGAGCAGAGAAATAAGGGGCAAAGGGTAACGGTTCTTTACTGTTTTCCTGTTTATTCCTCTGTAGTCAATACAAGCCCTGAGATCTCTCCCCTTCTTAGGCACAAAAAAGAGAGGGGAGGAAAAAGGAGATTGTGACCACCTGATGAAGCCAATCTCCAGATTTTTCTTCAAGTATTCTTTCAAATGGAGATTTTCCTTTTCGGTTAAAGCATAGACTCTGCTACATGGTAGATTGGCTCCTGGTTCTAGGTCTATCTTACAATCATAAGATCAGTGCTGGGGCAGCCTCTCATCTTGAAATTCATCAAATACATCTGTGAAGTCCTGATATTCGTCTGGGATTTCTGTAGTTTGAATTACACACACCAACGCTCCTTCCTCACAGAGTGGAGTCACAACACTGGGCTCCGGTTGCATCTTCATTTCCTCAAAACAATGTTTGGCACAATAGTCTGAATTCAGTTGAATCGCTTGGGCTCCCCAATCAATCATCAGATTATGCTCGGTTAACCAAGGTAACCCCAGAATTAATTGAAACTGGGGAGCGTCAATGAGGTTGAATTGTAGAATTTCTTGGTGCCCATCAGTGGTTGTCATCCGTACTGGTTCTGTGTGGCTAGTTATTGGACCAGAAGTTAAATCTGTACCATCGACAGCCCTGACCTTTTCGATTCTTTCTTTCTTGATAGCCCACAACCCTATGTGCTTAGCAAATTTTTGATCACAGAAGTTGCCCGTAGCCCCAGAATCAGCCATAACGATGATTTCAGTCAAGGTCACATTCCTGAACCTTAATGTCACTGATAGAGTCAGATGTAGTGAGGAGACTTGTAAGGTGTTGGCTAGGTGATGGTTTACTGGAGATGTATTTTCTCTTGCATCCACCAGCCCAACTCCCGTCACTGGTGGTACTGCTTCTCCCACATTGGCATCTTGGGTCTCTTTTGACAGGTTTTTACATAGTGTTCACTGCCTCCACAGTACATACAAAGTTTATTTTGTCGTCTTTTCTCTTTTTCTTCTTTGGACAATGGTCCTCGAATTGCACCTATCTATATTGGCTCCACTACCGAAGAATTTTCAACGGCTCGGGTGGTTTCTGATTTACTTCGGTCAAAACAATGGACACTAGGTCTGAACTCTCTTCTCTTTTCTCCCTACCCTTCGTTCTGATGAAAATCTATCTCCAATACCAAATTTACCAGCGCAGAGATTTCTGTTGGGCGGCTGGGGATTTGGGAGAGGGCATCTTTCAATTCTTCACGTAAGCCTCGATAGAAGACCACAGCTCTCTTGTTTTCTGGCCAATCTGTTTCGACCACTAGCTTGTTGAACTGGGCAAGGTAAGCGACCAATTCGCGATTACCCTGTCTTAACTCCAACAGTTCATTGTCCATGGCCTGCGACACCCTTCTCCTATCGAAAATTCGAAGGAATTCTTTTTGGAAATGTTCAAGGTTGTATAAGATGGGATTATCATTGGTCACTAAAGACATCGACCAAGAAGCTGCTTCCCCGCTGAGATAGGATGAAATAAATGCGACACAAGACTGTGCATCGGGAAAAATCATAGGGCAGCACATAAAATGCAAAGAGCATTGAGTTAGGAAGGTTTGTGCCTTTTGGGAGTCTCCAATAAATCGCTCAGGAGGGGCCAGAGAGATGACAGGAGACAGCGAGTGAATAACTTGGGTAGGGGCAAAAGATGAGGGGATAGCGTTTGATTTTTGAGTGTCAAAAGTAGAGGTTTCATGACTAGTTCCTGACGCTGTCTCTCCCATCTTAAAACTAAGTATTTCCTGTCTTGCAATGTTGTTTTCTTCCCTAACTGCCTCTAGGTCCCTTTGTATGTTTCACAATATGTCTCCTAGATTTTTTAAATCGAACCCTTCAGTCATTCTGCTCGGGTGATTGTTCCAACTTGGGCACTTCACTCTGTCAAGACTTGTATAATTATTTAGTCAGCACAGGAGCAGAACGACGCCTTCTCCCAACTCCCCTTTTTGTACGTTCCTGCTAGGTTGTGTGTTCCTTCACAGGTAAGTACCAAGGCGGGAAAGGGGAATTGGACGGAGAGGAGACAGCCCGGTGGTTTTTTCTGCAATACTGCCTCCTCTTCTTCTTCTTCTTATAAGGCTGTTAAATAGTACATATCCAAATTACACTTCTACTAGTATTTACTGTACATGTATTTACATATGAATTAATTAGACAATCTATTTCTTTCCAGGAAATGCTTGGGGCTTGCTTCTCTTCTAACTTCTCTATATTGATATCTGCTCGTGTGTAATGAGAAGTTAATAGTGTTTTCTTTTTTTTACAGGCTGAACCAGAGTGTCACCTTCGCAGGTTCTTAATACAGAGTAAAAAACAGGTGAGTCCTATCTTATTAGATATACATTTTAAGCAGTGACCACTTAAGTATAACTAACTTTACTGTGGTAACGTGAGGGAACTCCTATGTACAACTTCCTTGAGGTTCAGTAAATATCCTCAATTGTTTCAACAACTAAACACTGGTTCTTAACTGTGAACTGAATGTTATTTTACATTTACAGATATTCAACAACGAATATGCTCGTGAGCCTGAGGAACCTGTTATGTGAATTTTGTTCACACGCACATAACCTAGACTCTTCCTTCTATCGATAACAACCTCCAAAGATAGAAGGTTATCAGTAGTTGCTCATTAACTCTCCTATAGCTCAAATGGGGAAAGTGTTCAGCAAGCGTAATTGATTAGAAATTACCAATCTCTTGTATTGTGCAAACGGCACCTCTGTATTCGGACTACAACCTTATTAATTACGGAGATGGAGAACACTACTCCACTCCCAGAATAGAGCAACACTCGGAGACGCCTATAAGGAAAAGTGTCTGAGAGAAATACTACTCTAGACACATGCGCAGTACCCTTGTCCTGACAGTTGAGCATGCGCCTCTCGGAACCACTGACCTGAATCTCCGGACTTCAAAGGACCCGACGCCGTTGAACGTAACGGCCCCTGACTAACTGGAACACGACGACTTGAAGGAAACATCCATTCGGGGGAAAACTCTCGGTGAAGTGCGCAGTGGAACGTTGGTGCGCGCTTTACCTGAGTTCTGATTATGAAAGAGACTAGACTGCTGACCCAGCGGGCATGCTGGCAGACATCTACTCGCATACTAAAGGCATGGTGAGTTTTCAATGTGGGATAGTAGGTTGGGGGGACACCAGTAAGAGCTACAACAGGGCTTTGAGGAGGAAACCTCCCATGAACCTTGACACACACACACTACTCACCGATAAGGGGGTGCAACTTACCTCCAACGAGATGGAGAAATGTTTAATGGAAAGGGGAATAAAGCACAAGGAGTCTACTTGGTAACATCCAGTAACCAATGGGGTGATAGAAAGGCTGAAAACCAATGGGATGGTGGAAAGGCTGAATAGGGTGATCAAAGAAACAATTGCAATGGCCAAATCAAACACTGTAGTTTGGAAAAGGGAAGTGATGAGACATATAGAAATGTACAGAGTTACTCCACATTGCACCACAGGAAAATCTCCTTTTGAATTGTTTCGAGGTAGGCTCCCTAGCACCTTTGTAGAGCCTGCCTGGGTCAACAACTATGAGGCTGAGTTGGGCAAAGGTGTGGGTGGACTGGGTTGGTGTAGAAAAGAAAAGGAAAAGATACAACTCAGACTCCATGTGGTTGCATTTGACTCAATGTGGCAGCATTTATGACCCCTAATGCCACTTATTTACAACCTGATTCCATGCATTAGCTGGCACAACGAAACTCTAGCAGTCATGACCAGGACACCAATTCTTGTCATCTCATCTCCTGGAATATAGCTGTTCCGGAATGGCAGTGCTTTATCCAAAGCTATGGCATTATTTGCCTGCAGGAGACCTGGATCTTCGACAACTCCGATTTCTTGGTACCTGCAACCCCTTTGAGGGCTGGTTGACCCAAGGGGGGCCTTGCAGTCTATGTGTCACTCTGGATGGGGGGGTGCATTATGGACTTGAACTCTGAAAATCCATGCCTGCAACCCCTGCTGTTTTCTCTTGGGTCATGTAGATTACTGCTTTTGAACTTTTATAGTGCAACATCTTCCCTCCCCAAGGTGTGTAACATTACTTGTCTAGGCACTTTCCTGACAAATGTTGATGCCACCCCCCCATAACACCTGTAACATCATTCTGTCAGGGGATTTTAATGTTCATCCTTGTGGGGGCCCAAGGGGACAGGGTGTTGGGGTATTTTGGGTTCCCCCTGCCCTCGCACTGCTGACACACACTTTGAACATAGTGGACAGGGGGACAAACTAAACTCCATAGTTTGTGATCTGGACCTGCTATAAGCTATGGGCAAATTGGACTTAGATAGGAGGAATTTAATTCCTACCTTTAAAGGGCTAGGTCTTGAAGCCTCCTTCATCTATTTTAGTTTCTACCCCTCTTCTTTACTTGATATCTGACTTTTCAGTTACAGCCAGTAACCACAGCGATCATAATCCCCTGTGTATTAAAGCTAACTGGCCTATATTGGGTTTCAAAAGGAGAAGTAGTGGAGGTGGAATACTTTGGCCCACTGATGGAGGTAGAAGGCTTTAATGGGTGCAGATTATTCCAGGCTCCCTGCTTGAGTCCCTTTTGGTGAAGTGTCAGAACGAGATTCAGATTTTTTGGGATGTAGAGGCAGAGCCAGATGAGACCATTATCCATGCCTTCCAATCTATCTCTCGTTCTGTCGCCGAGCTATTAATGGTTCCTGCTCCCAAAGTCCAACAGGAAAGGGTAACTAGATGGTTTAACCCAGAATGATCACTTGCTGCTAGGAGGCTTAGAATAGCATTACACACCATTCCTAGGAACAGCGCCCTAGTTAAAACTCGAAGGAAGCAATATAAGATAGCCCTCTGTAAGCGTTAGGAGGCCCTGATGGAGGAAGCCCTGATGGAGGAAGCCTGGGGCAAGCTCATGGAAGCCACAAACATTAAGTGTAGTGCCATGTCATTAATGATGATTTGATTTGATCTGATAATGGACTCGGTCTTTTCCCCAATCTAGCGGCAAAATTAAAGATGGCTGCTGACTCCCTGATGAGGTCATTTCTCTTGCGGGTGAGTTCATTTTTTCATCTAAAAGTACCCCCAAATAGAAGAACATGCACGACTTCGGAATCGGGGCCAACCCTGCCCTAAAAGTATATGGCCTACTGGGCCGTGCCCCAACTTGCATAATGTATGACTTAGAATTATTCAGATCTAATCAAATCATCATTAATGACATGTTGGCAGTAGCTCCCTCTCTTACACATTGTACCAAGGATCATTTGGCAATGGAGTGCCATGATAAATATGCTGCTCCTAAAGTTCAGTTTGTAGTACCTTTTGATGTGATTTGCTAGAGTCCAGACATTACATGTTTCCTTCTCTGTGGCATTCCCCCAGTCTTTGACAATACTCAACAATTCCTCCATAGTATATAGTATTTAGTCAATTCTCAATTGGGCTACACAAATGGAATAATTTGCACTTTAGCTTTTGCAAAATCTCTTGACGAATGCCACCTCTGTAGTTTTAGGGCCACCTCATTTACTTGCCACTGAATGTCTTCATCTGTATGACCTTTCTCAAAAAATGCATCAAAAATGTTGCAGAGGCAACTGTACATTAGACCTTGCTCATGTGCTGACCTATTATTGCATTCACTGGCTATGTAGTCAGTGCCACATGAAATAGATTACAGGGATGTCATCTTCATAGACAATAAAGTTACAATTAGAAGATGACTTCATGTCATGTTTTATATTCTTATGGACAAAGGTTGTGTGTCAAACATGGGATGTGGACAATTATAGGCAAGAAAAAGTGAGGGTCCAAGGCAGCATTGTGTTGCACTTTCCATGGTTTGTCTATAAATGAGTCTTGAATATCAGAGACTAAGAACTCATTAACTTCCACTTGGGGATTATTAGCGGAATTCAGATGATACAAATGGGGTTATTGTATTGTTTGCCACACACCTTTGACACAAAATAACTAAGATTCGATCCCCATTTTATTTCTTCTAGGTATTATGTGCCCGAGTCCCAAAGAAAGTCAGAAAATTAAAGTTGGAGAATGCTGCCTCAATCTGGAGGTATTCTTACGAAATTCTGGAAATTACAAATGTTCACAAAAGCACACCTGCAAAGCAGAGCTCTGTGCAGGCTTGCTCCTATCAGAATTCAATTCCCACTGTGTGCAGTTTTCCATTATGCAGATTTCTGTAGTGTTGGAATGAGATCCCTATCGAAATGCAAATTTTTTGGGAGATTTCTTCTACCTTTTTTTTATTTCACCTTCCCCTACACCACCAGCTAATCTTGAGGTGATCCATTTCCTATCCCTTTCTGGAGAGGGATTTACACCAGCCTTTGTATGGAGTAAAATTCTAGTATTCCAAAGGGGAATGAGAGAAACTCTTCATCATGGCTTGAAATACCCAGTTTCCCACCACTTGAGTGGGATTTACTTGTCTGGAGAACCCTGCACTTGTGGTGGATGTTTTGTGCATGTAAACGGGATTACACCTGCCAGGAATCTCACTGTGAATTCCTGGCAGCCACAAAACAGATAGATTCAACTGTAGATATGTTTATAACAGAATTTATGTTTGTGAATAGGGTCCATGGCATTTTTTACATTGGAGTAGTTGTGGCCTATTGACCAGGTGCCAGCGGTGTGTTAGGCTTAAAGAACATAAATATTGTAATTTAAGTTTGCTATTCCTGCTACTTTGATAAATCAACTGCATTTGCCCAAATATTTTCCAGAGTTAAAGAAAGGTCTGGTATTGGGAATTAGATAGAAGGAAACGTTTTTCAATAGGCTCCTAAAATTCGGTATGTGTTGTTAGAAGTACATGTTTTCCACAGCCAGGGTGGAGAAACAGGTTAAAATCCATTTTAAACATCTAACATGTTAACCATTTTTCAGCAAATTATCTGATTATTAGATTACTACAATGATTGGTGCTTAACTTTGTTTATTGTTTTTCTGTGTTAAATTATGTGGGATAGTCTGACTGGCGGTCTGCAGAAAGAGTTCAGCAAAATAACATCTACATGTCTGGCTATTCTCTTTTCATTCACACCTAACTTCCCACTTGCCACTTGTGTTTGATCGAGTTAACAAGGATTCGACCATCTTGGATTTCTGTGGTAAAACTGTGAGTGGGGTGGAACCACTTCAGTATTGATTGGCAGGGGACACAGTGGTGGGTTGAATTCTAGGTAGAGGGCGTGAGTGAATCCCTCTCCTCCTGTTGCTCTAGCTAATGTATCCTGGTAGTTTGTTTGTTTTATAAGTAACCTATTCTATCCCTCCCATTACACTTACCTCTGTTGGTTGAGGCGGTTGCAGCAATACATTTCCTTGGGTGGAAGCAAATGCTTGGTCTCTGGAGCATGCGGCACAAGCTGCATCGGTTGCTGCAGCATTCCATAGAGATCGCCTCACTGACTGGAGAATTCCTTTCCAGGGCACAGGTAGAAGGCACCAGCATCTGCTGGGATATAGACTTAGGCTTTTGATTGAATGTCAGAGAGAAGGCGGCAAGCCGGTTTTGTGTGTCCTCAGGCACTGATGGCAAAGCTGGTGCAACACAGCTTCAGGCAAGTGCTTGGGAAAACTGGGGATTTGGTGAGCTTGTGGAGTTTATCGACCCAGTTGGGGATTTGATCCCTATAGGGTCTTTGGTTATACGGATATCAGACTTCCAGTGTGAATATATGTGCAGCTGGAGTGTGCATAAGAAGGGAGAGCCTCTGAGATCCAAAAATGCAGACAGTGTGATATCAGTTGAGGTCTGTAGCATTAACACACACTCGCTGGTAATATCCAAAAAGGCATTTTACATACAGACCTCCTTCCAGAAGTGGATGGAGAACGTTTTTAAATAAGGGTAAAGACATTGGGCCTTTAAAAGGGACAGCAGATGTTTGTATACTGAAATAGAACCAGAGAATAAAGTCTCTTAGACCAATTAATCCCCACCAGTCTGTTAAACCCCAGAAACCAACTCCTTCCTTACTCTCTTTCTTCCGGATATCTTAGAAGAGTTGTAAAATGGGTTCAACCACTAATGGAGGTCCTAACGGAGATCCGACTGCCATTGGTAATTCTGCTTCCTTGATGGTTCAGAGAAGCAATGGGGCTTGCATGGTATTGGTGGCTAACAGGTTTGACCCGTTCAATGAGCTAGAGGGGTCAGGTGAACTAGAGACTAGTAGAAAGATAACCCTAGTAGCTCAGGAGAATAGAGTATCAGCAGAAGTACGTATCCAGGAATTGAAGCCTGAGACAACAAAGGGACAGAAGTGATGGTGGTTTAAGTGCTAGAACGGCTTTACAGTCGCAAACACAAACTCCCCCAGCAAGGCTCAAGATACCCCTGATACCCTAAGCTATGGAGAACAGGAGCGAGACTGCAAAATCTTGCAAAGGATGTCAAACATAGATTTGAGATATCAGAGAGCAACCAGAGGGAGATTTGAGACACTTGTCAGAAGCTCTCAGATAGAACTGATAAGCTGGCAGTGAGAACCACAGCATTAGAGGAATCAATGGCAAAGATGATAGTAGATGTAATAAGGAACTCCTGAGAGGTGAAGGAACTCGAAGCACAGAATAAAATAATGTAAATGGCCCTGGAGGGATTACAAACACAACAATATTAAGGTCCTGAATGTTCCGGGAAGAACAGAAGGACTGGACATTAGGACATTTGTTATCAAGTTGAGTAATGAAGGGCTATTCAAGGGGACATGCCATGATAATTTGAGCATAGAAATTTAAACAGTACAAAGAGATTCTTGTGAGAAAAATCCCAGAAAATGTTAGTGAAGTTTCATACCTTTCAGGTGAAAGAAGCAATATTATTCAAGGATCTGAAAACTAAGTTTTGCTCTTTTGAGGGACTCTCATGCTCCATCAGATCAGACTTGTGCAGTATAACAAAGAAAAGAAGATGTAATATGAGGGTCAAAATGGGTAAATGTATGAAGTTAGAGGTGTCTGCCCAATTGAAATTCACAACTACACTGAAGGTCAAGTGCAATAACAAAATGCATTTTGTGAATAGCAGAGAGATAGTTTGGTACCGTATAGCTGAGAAGTATGTTAGTAACCAGTATATTGTTTCAAGACTTGTAGATATAACACCACAGATTGATACATGATAAATCACAGTGGGTAGAAGAGGCAAAGGGGAATTGTGTGATGTAGCATAGCTGTTGAGCTAGGGTTTCATTCTTAAAATCTAGAAAGCTCTTTTGAATTACATACTATATATGGAGTTGAGGGAGACATCATAACACACCCAACCAACTGTAGGACCCAAGGGAAATTCGAAGAGTTCCTCAGTGTTATGGGGTAGAACATGGTTGGAGGGTTGGGGGGATGTGCAATAAGTGCAGAGCATGTGGGAAAAATCTGAAAAAAAAGTACTCATCACCATTATTATAATAACCCTTAAGAAGTTGTGAGGTTCGATTAAACAAGCAGGATGGTGTGTGTAGGGCATATTAGAATGCAGTAGGGAAGATACCTAATGATAGGTCATAAGCAAATCATTAGTTTTATGTCATGAAATGTAAATCAACAACAAGGTTTTATAAAAGGATGACAAATGCATACCTCAACTGGGTTGTTAATCGGAACTATTTGATTTGGCATTTACCTGTAAACGTCCCCTGGCAATACTAACGTTTGATGAGGCCAAAGCTTTTGATCAGGTGCACTGGGCTTATTTGTGACTTTGCCTAAACAAAATCGGTATTCCAACTTCACTTATAGAGGAATTGAAGGCACTGTACTGAAAAACCTTAGCTAGAGTACTGGCCAGTTGTGGTTTAATGGGATCATTTGCTATATCTAGAGGTACTCGGCAGGGGTGCACCCTATCCCCACTATTATTCGCTTACATATTGATCCACTGGCTCAAAAGGTGAGGGAGGATCCCGATATTTGCCCCTTTAAAATACGTGGATATGAAAAGCAAATTGCCACTATGCAGATGATCTAATACTATATATTCGAGACAGAAGATTAGAAGGGGGGCTTACAGTTACCAGATATTCAATTCTACTCTATGGCATTCCAATTTAAGTAATCTAGGACTGTGCTGAGCACATTTATAGACTCGGGTAACAGATATGAGATTTTGAGCTATGCTAGGAACTAGCTAGTTACCTACATAGGAGTAGAGTTCCCAAATACTCTAAAAATATGTGGTTGAAGGTTTTAGAAGCTGCTGTTACTCTTTTTACTAACCTCCGGAAAATATGGCCGTAGCGGTGACCGGGCAATCCCCCGGTGCGCCACATGGGTGGGAGCCGGTTTTGGACCCCTAGGGGCCATTTTTGTTACGGGCCATTTTCCAGCATAGCTGCAAAATCGGCCCTGTAACAAAATCAGCCGAAAATTGGCCCTGGCAAAGAGCTCGGCGGCACCCCCAAGCCCCGGGGGAGCCGGCCGAGCACTTTGCCAGGGCCTGTTTTGGATCCCAGTCCGGTCTTGTGTGCACTGCAGTGAGACTTTCCACTCAATGCCCATGCAGTTTAACACATTTCCAGATTCACAGCATAGTATCAATCTGGGAATACATCAAAACTGTGTGACTCCCCAGGGCAGGTGCAACAATTGTTTTTGTGTATGAATGTGTCCCTGCACAGCCTTATGGGCTATGCAGAGGGCCTTAAGCAATATGTATTTTACATTTAGTCATTGCAGCCCTTGTAATGTCCGGGATGATGACTGCAACTTAGCAATACTGAGAAATACTGAGAAGAAGACGAGCAGCTGCATTTTGAAGGGTTTGTAGCTTATTGAGAAATTGCTGTTACACATTACCATAATGATCATTGCTATAATCTTTTAGTGGGACTAACCTGGTCCCTATGTCCCCTGTGCTCCATCGAGGTTGTCCTGTGACTTTCACTAGATCTCACACAACCTGAAAACTGTGGGTTGCGCTTTGTGCTTTTATGCCTTAACTCTTTAAAATTGCTGTTTTAGTGTCAAATAATTTACTAAATGTTACTTTATTTCTCTAAAGTGGTGTGGTAGTTTCCTGTGTTGCTTTTTCACATAATTACTGTTTGTGTGCATAAATATGTTAGACATTGCCTTTTAAGACTGACCGCTTTTGTGCCAAGCTACCAGACGGTCAATAACAGATTAATTTAGTGATTTTTGTGGTTCACCCTGACAAGGATTGTGGCTGTGATGTGAGAAGGGCTAACATGTCCCTCAACCAACAACCCATTTTTCTCATATTGACCATCTGTTTTTGCCAAAAAAAGACACAATTGACCATCAGAATCCGAAAACTGGAGACAAAAGTATCACAATTCCACTCTGAAACCAATACATATGACAGAACTGGCCCGACAAGTAACGGTTCTAACAACAAATTAATCCACTTCATAAGTGCATTTACTAGAATAACTTAATAAGCTAGAGAAAAATTCTGCAAAGGGTCCTATTGCAAAATTACGCATGCGTACCAAAAAGTATGCATAACCCTAGCCGCAAGGTCTCCATTCTATACAAAACCTCGAAGGTGTCCATGGCTACAGCCGCCTTAATCCCTGAAGATGGGTACTACAAAGAACAAGGGAAGGAGGGGCATATTTCACTTTGAAATAAGTTTAAGGCTTCCACTATGCTTTAACTCTGTAGATGGGCTTTAGCCTACTTCTTCCCATAAGTTGCATTCCCTAAAGACCTCTAGGAGGTAATAAAATCTATGAACAAGAACAGGGAACATCATGAAACAGATATGCAACTCTGTGCAGTGGGATATTTGCCTTCCTTTACACAGACTACTTCACAGGGACTAAAGATGTTACTGGTACACAAACCTTAAAATGAGGAGCACATGTAGAGCAGGCACAAGTACTTCCTCATAGTAAGGAAATACCAAGCCGCTAGGATGACATCGTAAGGTCCTTCGTACTAATGAATCAATAAGAGAAATTGGGGGCATATTATCAAGACAGGCGATAAAATTATCGCCGCTTTAGCGGCAGAAAACGGCCGCTAAAACGGCGATAATGGGCTTGATAATATGCTCTATGGAATTCCAATTGAAGCCCATGTTAAATGTGAAGGACATCTAACATGGGCTTCATGTGGAATTACATAGAGCATATTATCAAGCCCATTATTGCTGTTTTAGCGGCAGTTTTCTGCCGCTAAAGTGGCGATAATTTTATCGCCTGTCTTGATAATATGCCCCTTGGTTTCTGCACATAAAGAAGAGGACAGACAACCATGGAAGCATGTAAATCCAAGAACACAAAGAAAGAGAACTTACATTACAAACCCTAATCCATCATTCAGCGCAACTTGAGCTTTGACAAAACAGGAATTTGGATTTTGGGTAAAAGGGCGTGCACTTACATCACCATGCCATGAAGAAGTGGCTATATGCTTTTTTATTTTTGTTATTGAAAGGGCTAGCACGGTTACTTGATTCCACAAGTGACTCATCCTCCGTCACGGCTCCGCCCGCGCAACGAACCTTCAGCACGGCACGGTAATCCGCGCCGCGCTGAAGGGGTTAATGATGTTTTCACGATGGGCCAGATCCTACATTTCAACTCTACAAAGAATATTCTGTTGACAGCGTGCTGGCAAAGCCTTTGTTTCATTATCAAAAATGTGTCTTGAGAATAAGTGTTATGAAAGGTGTACTCCTAAATCTTGTGCAATGGCCTTGTACATATTTTTACCAAAAGAGAAAAACTCACAGCAATGCAGATATTCTAGAGGTTCGTGTGTTTACGTTTAGGGGAGTTCTTTGCATATCATTGAAAGTTAACATTAAGAAAATCAAGAAATATTTATTGTGGTTTCTTTTTTAGAACAGCTTGAAAGCAATTTGTAGTTATATAATTGTAATGAACGACTCAGAAGGAGAAGGTGGGAATGGGCTGAATTTATAATTGGAAACTGCATTTAGAAATTAATCCAGGTAGCATAGCGAGAAACATGCACCAACTAACATTTCCAATTATTACTTTTGAGTTTATTCGCATAAACACATTTATTAAAGCACAGATTTTCAGCAGGGAGCAATAATAAGAATGTGGAGGCGAAGAACAGTGAAAAAATATGAGAATAACTGATGTCATGCTGCTACGATATAAAAGCTGCATTATCACAAATAACAGAACAAGAGAGCCTGCAAATTCTCGTGATATTAAGAAGGTGAATGGTAGTTCAATAATTATATTGTACAAGAACCTGATAAACAGCTATCTGAATTTTCACATAGATTCTAAAACGTTAGACAAAGGCGTAAGAAGTTCTACAGAGTGTATCACATAGTGTGTAGCGAAATGTATCTTTTCCTATATCTGTATATACAAAATACAAGATATATTATTTTGAAAATTCCTTATTGTCTTATTCTGAAACACGAGAACTCTGTACTTGAATTTACTAAACTGGTTTCTGGAACATTGCAGTCTGAGAGAGTTTAGGCTTCTTTTTCAGAATTCGGTAAACGTGGGCTTGGAAAATATTCCCATTGTCTACATATCGATTCATGCTCAAAAAGACCCCCGTATGCAAATATGAGTTTTAAAAAAAAAAAATGTTTACCTCTTTCTTGATCAAGACTTTTCTGAAGTCAGTGTTACATTTGCAGGGGGTCGATATCAGGAAAGAGAACATGATATAACCCTATAGCACATTCTCACTTAAAAAAAGTTATTAGACCATTGGAATGTTGACAGCTCAATGGAAAACATTGGTAAAGCAACGGGTTGGGCTATAAACTAGAGGAAGCAGAACATGCGGAGTTTGACACCAAGTAATTCCGCAGAGCTACATATAAACTCAGCGAGATTCCGCAAGCGGGCATAAAGAGTACATGGACTGGATACTTGTCAACACGAGTTTCCTAGCTCCATAAGGGATTCACTGATTTCTAAGATGTTTGGTACCAAACAGCTTGTCTTAATAAATCTTCACTGATGTCCCTGTTAGAATTATTAATAAATTCACACAGGAGACCTTTTTAAGAGAGTCACCTGAAAACCTACCAAATACTGGTGTGGTTCCTGACTTGTTTTTGGCAGTCTGATACTACCAGATATGTTTCTAACCTCATGGGGTGGGAGCCAGTGCTCTCAAAGGAAAGAGACAAAGCCTGCTCTGGATGCAGGTGCTTCCCACCTCCTTCCTGGCTGGGAAGCTTCAAAGGTGATGCCCCCTTTGAAATCCAACCCAAGAACCTCCAAATAATGGGAGATCTAAGACCCCGTTCCTGCTTCACTGCTGAAGGGAGGAAAGGTTGGAAACTTAGTTAGAGTATGAGGAGGGTCCCCACTTAGCCTACACCACCCCTAGGGCGGGGCAGGCGTGGTGAACCCCTCTCCTGAAATTCCACCATTTGGCTACTACCTGTATCCCTTTGTAACACCCCTAAATTCAGTATTTAGGTGGCATCGCAATACCTAAACGTCAGATTTGATGGACAAGGTAAGACCAGGACAAAGAAGTCCCGCTGCATCAGAACTGAAGTCCTACTGCAGAACAAAAGGCGCCAAATCCTGCCAGCTGCCTCCAGGACTCGACAATCACTGCCTGTTGTGTTGTCTTGAACCTGAAAGAACTCCAAGCACCCCAGACTACCTCCAGCCTTCAAGAAATCGCCAAGAAGCTCACTTGGAGATGAAGGTATCACGCCCCCTGCACCCTGCAAGCACCGATCCCTTGAAGTACGGTTTGTCGACTTGCTGCTCCCAAAGGACCTTGAGACAGCTCTCAAGCAAGAAAAGGTACAACCGCTCCGGAGGGTCAGATCTATCTTCCCACCAAGTTTCGAGACATCGGGTCCTACCAGAGCTACACCGTACCAATATCCGGGATACTAGACCCCCAACAGCAAACACCAAGAAGAAGAGTCCACATCAGACTTCCAAAGCACCTGAAACAAGCTTCCTGAGTGGCTCATCTCTCCCAAGATTGCCTCTCCAAGTTGCCTGCTCCTCACGGCCTGGACCTCAAGACGCACGCCGTCCGTCTGACCTATTCGCACTGCATCCAGAGCCACCGACTTTAGCACCCACTAACCAGCTGTGGGTCCCATTGTCCCAAAGCCCTTATGGAAGCATTGCTTGATTTTCTATGCATTATTCAGCTTTTTCCCCATTGTTTCCAATGCTGCGTAGTTGCGCACAAAAGTGATATATTTTCTGAACTATTCAAAAATCATAACTTCAAAAGTATTTACCTTAAAACTGTGTTCTTGGTCTTAAAAATTACATAAAAATCAATAAAATTTTTATAATTTCATCTAGAATTTATTCTTGAGTGTGTGTCCATTGATTGCCTCTGTGGAGTACAACACTTGCTTAGCAATACCCGCTGATAATCCTAACTGTTCATCCACACTACCACTAAAAGAGCGTTATAATTATCTGCTTTATCTCTACCATTTGGGGATTCTCTGGACTCTGCACAGTGTATTTCTTTTTAGTACACTATATAGAGAGCCAGCTTCTTACATCCAATCCTAGAAGTTTCATAGTTCTGGAAATCCTACTATTCCTTTATTATTCACTGTGCAATGTAGACCTATGTTTTTCACAAATTAAATACAGAAAAATGCTGCATAGTCCCATGCTGCACATTTTACATGCTTTGGAACTCATTTATTAGCTTTGAGACACATTGCATCACAGCAAGTCACAAAGGCTCATGTCTTAATGAGGGACCTAAGGGCAGATTTATATATTTTTCACACAACACAGCCTAACAATCACATTTGGTGTATTGTGCAAGCTGGAACCCAGTGCAGAGTCATATCTACTAAGATTGGCCTGCTGTTGTCTCCCCCTGTGCTGGCACCCTGATTATGCTGCCTTGAGCAATACATAGACACATCATGATGCAGAAGTGAAAGTGAGCTGTCTAGCATGGGATTTTAACGAGACATTTCCTCTTCTAACACAGGTTCCTACACCTAGACATGTTTTAGAAGTATTACATGTATTAGGTGTGTGCTGTGCACTACAACACGCATGGAATGCATGTGAGAAATGAAAACATTTCCCTTTGTTAACTCTTGATTTAAGTTGGCGTTCGTTTTTTATACAATACCTGGTTGTCTGTCTTAATAGACTGGTGTTTGCTCCGACCCACAAGAAATTGTAAACTTATGCATCAAAATCTTACTCCTTCCCAGAGGAGGCACAACGAAGAGAAATATCTATATTTCTCCTTTTTTCTTCCACTTTCGATGTGTGTTGCATTCTGCTGCACACATAGAAAAGGAATATGCATCGCAAGAACACCTTCCTGCACAAAAACAATCCCATAAGGCATTTTCCTCTTTCTCTGTGTGCTGCAGAATGCATCACACATAGGAAGAGGAAAAAATGAGGAGAAATAAAGATATTGTTACGCTTCACCTGGAGAGGCACAGCATTTTGATGCATTCCGACCAGTAATAGTAAATCTGGGAATGACCCAAAATCCATGGGTGGATGTGTTGAAACACCCACGTTCCATTCATGGAACGCCTCCCTGGGGCAGAGTAATGTAACTCAGTGATTTGTGCAGCGTTGTGTAACTCTAGATCTATCAATCCACGCAGGGCCAAGACTTGATAAATCTTACTTTAACTTTGCATAACCTGTGCAACTCTATTGCATGGCGCAAGAGCGACACAACACATTGCTAAATATGCCTGAATGTTTCTTGTTCGAATTGGCTGCAAAATCATGGAAACATTTTCTTCTTACAAATATCAAACGCTTTCTCTTTAAAACTGTAGCACTTCTGTTCATAATAAAACTGTTCTTTATAATATATACACGTTAACAATGTAATTAGTGCGATTTTCATGAAGATTTCAAAAATATCTCCAGCAACACTGAACATTTTATTGCAGGTTGCTTCACACCATAAATAATCATACCTCATAAAATAAAGCGATATGACTTAACGTTAGTTAAACATTAAATGGCGAGGACCTTTTCTATTTAATATGAAACAATGACAGTTTTGTCATGGTAAGAAGATTGGATAAATTAAATGTGTATTGGCTTCTAGAAGAATTATAGTAGGTGTAAGAAACTAATGAGAAAATATATGCCTGAAAGAGTAATTGTGTAGTCTGTTCAACATATTTTAAACCAGAAAATGCTTCAGTGGAGAAAAGTGCATGGTACAGAGGTGTGTTTAGGGCTTTAAACTGGAAGGGGTGAACAACTGTCAATTCTAGCCGCTGTCATTGGTGCAAATCGTGAGTACTGGTAGTTGACAAATTTGGTTATGGGTACTCAGCACGCAACCCACATCTTTCAGGGAGGTAGCTCACATCCGATTGTTTTCCCATTGCAGGATTGCAGATATGATTCCTCAGTATATGATTAACAAAATTACCATGCACTGCAATTGCCTGTGTTTAATTGGTTTCTGTAACTTACCCCTAGATTTTCTAACATTTTGCAACAGGTGCGTCACTTTTTAGATGTAGCCACAGCAAAATGTATTTCTGGATTTAGTAAGCCATGCAAAGCCTGATCTGTGAGGCTATATGCAGTTCAGTAAAACAAGGGTAACAATTTACTTTGCATTGGGGATGCGTTCCATGGGTGGAGTATGGACATTCCTGTACATCCCCCTATAGATTTTGACATAAACCCACATTTCTTAAAGGCATTAATCCTTGGTTTGTGCCAAAATGGTGTGCTTACCAGAAGGAAATCTTCATTTCTCTGTTATTTCCTCTTTCCATATAGAAAGAGAAATATGCCTCTAAGGATTGCTTCAGTGCAGGAAGGTACCCCTTCCTGCACAAAAACAATCCTGCTGGTAATAAAGGCACCCTTGTGCAATGGTACAAGAGTGTCTGTATTGGCAATGGGCTGCCTGAAGTGCGTTAGCACTGGAAGGGAGAAGAAGTGCACCAAATTATAGTACATATGGTGCACTTTTCATTTTCCCTTTCACGCAACACAGTGCAGCAGGTCCCCTTGCTGCACTGTATTGTGCAAATGGATAGTAAATCTGGTCCTTTGTGTTTTACCTGTGGTTATTCTAAACCCAATTAGTGATTTGAGTTAGAAATGGGACATCATTTGTGGGTGCTGTTTCCTTACCCTAAAAAACTCAAATGTTACCCAGAGTAATAGGGACAACCCAAGAGTGGAGTAACTTTTAATTTCTCTCATTAGAAATTGAGATGAAAACACAATTTGAGTCTGACTTTCGATATACTGGTCTGATCAAGGTGATGGCCATTGTATTTTAGCCAGCCAACATGAAAAGAACTCCAGATAGTTGTGTCTAATTTGAAGTCTGTAGTTTGCACCCATACTCCCATACACATATTTTTATTCATGGCTAACTCCAACATATAAATAATCAAAGGAATCAATGAATATACTAAGGGCCTCATTTAGGTCCACATAAACATTGGAGCCATTCCAATTTCCACGTCAATGACTCCAGATGAATTCTCTGCTTCTGGGCACTCAGCCCGCTCACCTTTCTCAGGTTGATGTGTGAGTAGCTCATTCAGTCCATGCTCTTTCTTTGCATTCTAGGATTTGTAGTCCTGCTATTATAAGATGATCCATAGACCACAAATTCCAGAATGCAGATGGAAGTAGCTGGACTAGATGAACTACTCATGCATGGAACTGGGAAAAGTGAAACCTCTGGACACCGTCATTCTGTTCTGCAAATAAATGGCAGTACACATTTCAGTTGTAAGTTTGGTCTAATTCTACAGATTCCATAGTAGTAAGGCTTGTGCTTAAGGGATCGAATATATTACATCTCACATATTTACAGATTAAAAGAGGCTGAGAGATATGTTTCTGCCATGTTTAGAACAGAACAATATCTTACTACCTTGCACATACGCCAACATTATAGAGTTTGATTTCTTAGTAATGATGATGATGAATTAGAGTAACCTAAAATTGATATCATGGTCATATGTGAATGCTCTTCCAGGTTTCTGGCAACACAACTAAATGTGATACCTACTGTATTGAAACATAGCTTGACAAAATGGAGGAAAGAGCACAGTTTAGAACACAAATTATGGGGCAAGCAAAATTTGAAGTGGTAGATACTTTCCCTTTATAAACTCTATTTGAATTACAACACTGGAGATAACTAGGTTGTGGTAGCATCCAAATTCCATGTTACCTACCTTCTTACTTAAAACTTGATGTCACCTAGATCACTACTGTCCACATCGACCATGATGCATTTTTGGGAGGATTAAGAGATACATCTTATCATCTAGGGGCAACCTGGGCACCTCCCAATCTGCAGGGACATATGAAGTGGCACTATAAACAAGGATGGAAAAAATCACTCTAAGCAGAAATCTGCAAGCTAGCAAACCCTTGGCACATTTTTAAGAGCAATTCAGAGGCTGTCAGCAGCAGGAAAATGTACAGTTGCCTGTTGATTATGTTAGCATTCCCAGCCATATTGGTTTCATGTGAAAGAGATCACCAGAGCCACATGCCAGACAAGCCTAAATGTTTCATTTAAGCACATTCATAAATATCCCAATATAGATGCTAACATGTGGAAAACAAAGAGTTTAGAAAGCTAATGACAAAAACTGATTCAAGCTTCACATTCCTAGTTAACTCTTTCTTAATATCTAAAAATCCTTGCTGACTGTGGACCATGGAGCAGCACTCCAACATTTGTATCTTGTTGGATTTAGTCCTGATTCTTAAACTGGGTCACAATCTCTACATGTGTTGCCCAAAGAGGTAAATTGGTGATACATCCAAATGGTACTGATACCTTAACCACAAGGTAATGTACTGCCCTCAAAATTACCAAACATTGTATGCATCGGTTCCAACTTGATTTTTCATGCTTGGCTGTATTGCTGTTGGAGACTCATTGCTTCTGGATGTGGAAGTGACTTTAGATGGATGGAATGGGAGGAAGTTTATTTCACAATGGAAAGGTGGACTAGTGATCACAGCACTGGTGACCACCATGTCACACTACACTTACTTACCGTCCTCATTAGCAACAGCCATTAGGGTTAGTTGAACTAGGTTCAAGTCATTTGGCATAAATCCACCTTCTACCTGCAAGGTTTTAACTGCAGGAGCTACAGAGCCACTAACCTTTGGAAGAAAGTGAAGCAGTTGATAGCAAATTGGTTATGATCATAAAATCCTTTTTGTGTCCGCTTTTTGTTGCTTCCCTAGGGCAGGTGACTACAAGTAAATGCACCTTGCTGATTTTCTTTTCAAGATATTGAGGTGCATTAACTCAAACACCTTCGTACAGACCAGTGGATAATCAATGCCACATATGTAAATCAAGGCTCCAATCAAGTAGCACATATAAACATCAATAAACACACACATGGGCCTGTAATCACTCAATATATTAGTGCTCATACATCCTAGTTATACACAGAGTATGATAGAAATAGTCTCATAAAAGGCTGTTATGCATTGATGGCAAACTTAGTGACTTCGTGAAAAGGTGACAAGGTGTGAACAAAACAACCATCACTAACAAATATCAGCGCATTACATAAACATTGTGAAAACATAAAGAAATGTAGACTGTCCGTTTTTTCAATCTAGTCAGCTCAAAGACTCAAACGTGTATTGTACTGCCTGTACATTCTTCAGGCTTAATGGCCGAGAAGACGGATCCTTATTTTAATGCTGTCGACGATTTGACTCTGGGAGTGTGTGTTTCCAAAAAAGCATCACAGCGGGTCTTGGATAGAGGACAGCAAATGAATGGGCTTCCTAATAGAAATGTGGGAGTTGACCAAAAATATCGACAGCATATTAACAATGACGTCTTGAAAGCATGTGAAGAGGGAGTGTCAAATGTGCATAGTCCCAGAAAGGATCCAGAAATACTTCACTTTAAATAGCAGCTGCCCAATACGTCCATTTTCTTTTTAATATGTTTAGTAGATTGTGGCACCCTGAAAAGGGGCAAGGGCACCACCATTTTTCTTTTTTAATTTGTTGCGTGGCTGCAAGTAGCACACCAGCCACCCTAAAAACATTTTTAAAAAATTGTACCAAGTCTCTGCGGCATTGAATACATAACCCCAGGAAAGCAAAGTACTCCAAGCTGGAGATCTATTCCCTTAAACCAGAGTGCAGGGACACCCTCGTGCTTGGTCCTATGACTGCACTTTTGCAGTCTGAAACAAACATATGGCAATCTTCATTTTTCTAAATGTTTTACTGAAACTAATTTGTTATAATCATTATTATTAAACATTGCAATGTGTGTATTTATAAAATATACATTTAATTGTAGTTATTAGTGACTTTGTGACAATGACAATAAGTCTGCTTTTTATATGTGCTGACTCCTTAATAAGGACAATAGGCCTGCTTTTTTGTTTTTAGATGTTCTGACCCTTTGACAAAGCCAGTAGGCGTACCTTACTTAAAATAACACCCCTTATGTTGTTACATGATATAGTCAGTCCAGCGGGCCGGCGAATAGGGTGCATCTCCAGGCTCTGCGCCCAACTCCATGCAGCTCATGACAATGTACATCCTACTTTAAATTTAAAAAAAACACAAAGATTCACTGGAACAACGGTTAAAGTAACGCTAGTGTAGTGAGTAGAATGACTTAGATATTCTCTGGAAAAAAATGTTAAAGGGGATTATAGTTAGGTGAAACGATAATTTAAAACATAATGTTTCAATGTAACCAAATCACTGACATTCACCAGTTATAGTTATCTCAAATAACCATAACTTGCGCCCTAAACTATCTTTAGCTCGACCTCCTGCCATGTATAGCATTGGTATCAATGATGTCATTTCAGATGTCATTAGGAGATCTATCAATGCAATTATTGAATGTCATGAGTGATGTAATAAATGAGGGTAGAAGCAGTGCAAGGTGAGGGTGCAGGTTATTGTTACTTTAAGGCACCAGTTATAGTCAATTGAGATCATTATAACTGGTGAATTTCTGTTTTATAGCTAGTTTAGAACGTTGTTTTATAACTGACATTTTCATCTAACTATAATGTACCTTTTAACCATTGATTATATTTTTGAGGCAGTAAAGTCCCTCACAAGGTGATGGATTTGTACCCCTGCCTTGAATGTCCCAACTGCAATGATGCCTGGAACCCTCATGCTGTATTTTCTCTGTCATGTGTGAACACAGATCATGTTTGTATGCCATGACATAGGCCTGTCTCATGGACTGCTGTTATTTTTGGACCTGGATGGGTGCCCAAAGTGCTACCCTGATATTGGTGAAAGGCTCCTGCCTTTGCTAGAAGCTAAAAAGCAAGAACACAGTGGTGGCAGCATACCGTGTAGTGAATTGAACTGTCCTTTTTGCCTGTGTCACTGCAGTAAGGCTTTCAGGCTCAAGCATGTAAAGTTCTGTGTGCTTAACCTGTCCTTGCCCTACATCAGGTTAGTTTTTAGTGCTGTGCAATGAGTGTTTGTTATCTGCATTGATGGGTGTATGTGTGCCTGTGAATAATACAATACATGGAAGATTCAGGATTCCATTTTGGGAGACCCAGGGCTAACTGGAACAACATGAAGAGGTGGAAAGATCCCTCAGACATATTTGTGGATTGTTACATTCCTGTAAGCTGGGTGAGGCACAGTGGAGGAAGGCAGGGCCGGACTGGCCGTAGCGGGCACCGGGCAATCCCCCGGAGCACCGCACGGGTGGGGCCGGTTTTGGGCCCCCGGGGGCCGTATTTTGTTACTGGGCCGTTTTTGCAGCATGGCTGCAAAATCGGCCCTGTAACAAAATCAGCCGAAAACCGGCCCTGACAAAGAGCTCGGCGGCACCCCCAGCCCCCCACTGGGGGGGTGGGGGTGAGCACTTTGCCAGGACCGGTTGTGGTTCCCAGTCCGGCCCTGGAGGAAGGGGAGCTAGGCTCTTCACTAAACTTCAAAGAGTGCCCTTTGATTCAGAGAGAGGTCACCAGGAAAAGGTCTGGGCACATTCCAGAAAGAAGATGGGGCTGATAAGAGGATCATAAAGGGTAGGCCTTATGGTAACCTTTGGAGTTGTGCCTGCTGTGATAGACTGCTTTCAAAAGCAAAGGCAAGGCAGAAGAGAGGGCTCAGACCCCAAACATTAACTTCAAAGACTCAGACCCTAACGTACATTTGGTGCTTGGAAATGGACTAAAAGACGGGGAGCTCGAGCCCCCCAACATTGTCAACTGTCAAGCAACCACTCAGGCTGTTCAAGGAGGAAAAGAGCTACAAGACTTCTGCCTGTGACCAGAACTGGAGGCTAAGGTCTGTCAGTTTCCCATTTGGATGAGGGGACATACAAGAGGATTCTAAGAGCACTAACCCTGGAGCCTGGAGGGCCAGATTCTGCCTGCTTCCTAAGACAAGTGTGCCCTGTAATGAACAGGAAAGAACTGGAGGGAGTGAGGTCCAGTGGGATATTCTGGTGATTGGACTCTGAAGCAAAGTGTACGGAGACAGCTGTTGTATCGATCAGGTCGTAGCCCATGTACAAAAATAAGTCAGCGATCCCATATGCCAGCAGGGCCAGTGACCCTGTGTGCCATATGGGGCCACTGGGAGAAAGGCAAGAAGTGTGGTCTGGCCAAGACTGTCATCAAGATGAAGAGGCCACCATGATGACACCTGTGGGGAGGACCCAAAGAAAACTTACCAACACCAGAGGAGGGTCGAAGACACCCGGCTGCTGTGCCAGCAGGACCACATGTGAAGAACTCAAGAGCACCGGAACGCTGCCCCTGCAGGGCCCCATATATAATGCTCATCGGGGACAGATTCTACCTCCTCTGCGCTCATGAGGGGGGACGTGCTCTGAGACTTCATTCATACATGTCCTGATGGAACGGTAAGACTGATTTTCAATCTAGGAGGCCCTAGGGGAACTTGCCTGCTACATAGCGCTTTGGCATTGGAACACTTTTGACTTTAATAAGAGTCAGAGTTGGACTCCTGAGTGTCAGACAAAGTAGTGGGGCTTACCATGAATATCGCCTATAGTGAATGAAGAATAATCATTACTGGTAGTGAGAGAAGAGTGGGACTTTGAAACCTGCCTATTATAACAATAGAGCCCTGACATCATGAAGACTGTGTGAATTGTTTTTGAATGCCATATTTTACTTTTGTTGGTATATGAATATTCTTTTTTTCATAAAAGCAGGTATTTGACTGGACAATCGTTTATTGCTACTGCTAAATGTATTTTGAGTCGTAAGACTGTGTTCGCCCCTTTGTGTGTACCCTCCCAGCCCAGAGGAGTTTTGCACTGCTCCACCTGCATAACCACTGAGAGTCAAGAGCTGAAGGGGTGCTTGGCCCAGTTGCTCATTATCCATAGTTGACTGGACCTTGGGATATCAGGAGTAAAGGCCCTCAACACCTACAGTTGGACCCAGTAGCTGCTGCTATATAGAATACTATTATTTGTAATATTCTTATTCGTGTTTTTCATGAATAGATAGTCTATGCATGTGTATGACCTATGATACAGACATAACATATGTGATCTATATCAGTGGAATGTATACAAAGTTTTGTCTCAACTAGACCTTGGGCTCTTATGAGAACTTTAAGTGCTTTAGTCATTGCGTTGCATGCCAGGGAGATTGTTTCTTTTGTGGGACCCAAATCATATTTAGGCCACTTCCATCAGTTTTCAAAAAGCCCTCTTGTGATGCATTTGAAGCAATGACATTGTTAAATGCAATCTGACTCCCTTATATGTTTAGTTGTACCAATAGGCAAATGCCAATGGAACCTTGTTTGATTTTCGTATAGGAACCACTGAGTCATGTTTAAATAGTATGGCTGCCTTATCTGTTTTACTCTCTGCTAAAGCATAGAATTTACGTGAGATGACCTATGCCTCACATAAATTATCATGCAATCACAAGGTGTGCTTTCTGGGAGAAGACAATAAGAGGATCCTCCACCTGTATATAATATTTAACTTCATATCATGTACTGTGTGCTGGGTGATTTCAAGCCTGTTATGAAAAGACAAAGCATACAACATAAATGGGAGACGCCAATAATGTCTGTTAGTGCTTTTACTCTTATTGTGCCTTCTGCCTCATCTTCTTCCTGTGTACTGCTAGGAACCTAAGCCCCCACGTCTACCTCAATGAATATATCAATGGTACACATGCTTCAACCTACCATAAGTATATTGAGTGTGTTCATGCTTAGATCCAGAGCATCTAATTCCATCTTCATTATGAAGAGCATTACCATAACCCATATAGCCATTGTGTGCAAACCACTCCCTTCTAGCTCTATGATTTCATATCTTATAACTCACATTCCTTCTCATTAAGACTTAGATTTAAAAGGTGTAGAGCATCTTTTAACTGGGGTAAATATTCAGACCTCCACCACATACACAATAGACCTCACAGAGATGACACTCCTTCCCAAGTTCTCCAGGAGTGCCCCTGCACATCTACTTTGAGGGCTTACATCACACCTGAAACAGGTCACTGGAAACTGGATCTGGTGGGTGGCTTTAGCATTTAATCCTCTGGTTCTTCTTTGTCTATCTGTCCTTTAGCTGTTTTGAGCAACCTCCTTCTTCTCAGTATCCATTGTGCATCTCTCCATAACCTTTTGGATTCTTGAGGAGTATTGATTACAATTTCCTTATCTTTCCATGTGAATTGCAAATCGCTGGGAAATAGAGAGCAATGTCTCGATTTCTAAAGGAGGCTGAATCCACAGCGCACCTAAACCTCTTTCTCCCTACTTTGTTCTTGGTTGTCTTGTAAATATCCATCCCCATCATCAGGTCTGTCCTCATCTGAATTTCAAGGGTGTGGCAGTGAGAGTAAGTGGTTCGTAATCTACCTATGTTTGTAGCTACCTGCTGCAGAGCTGAATCCTTGTGCTAATGCTCTGCAGTCCAAATTAAGGACAGAAATCTCTATACCAACATTTACTCAGAGATGCGCCAGTTTATCAGAAATATGTTTCTCAAACTCAGCTTTCAGTTCAAAAGGCATGTGTTAAGATGTTCTTTGACCATTATGTAATTTCTATGGTTGGCAAGATTCACATTGCATTTATTGGCCATCAGTAGTTAATCATTTGCTTTCTTAGGTGTTTTGACATTAGTAACAGGCTACCACTGATTCCCCTGTTGATTCCTACACTCTGAATGTTTCCCACCCACCTCAGTCTCCACTCATCTCTAATGCTGTAACCGTACCATTGGCATTCAAGATGTATGCATTGGTATGTGGGACAGAGGACAGAGGGCATGACAAACATTCCTATGTTGACATCTCATACACTTATGTTCACACCAAATCATAGGACTGGGAGGTGTGAGGGGTTCTAGACTTTCTGTGACATAGATGCCGATTTGGTCTTCCAATTAATTTGTGAGATGTGCATGAATGCCGGAATGGGCTTCATGTTTTCAGCCCTCTTATTTTTTCTCATTCTACTTAAAAACAAATACTATCAGACCACTGTACAGCTGGGAGTTCTACTCAAAGTCCTTGCAAGCAGACCATTTAATTAGCAGATTTCTCTGTGAGGAGACCCCCTAGAGATTATAGAGTTCTCATTTTTGCAAGACCAATCACTTTGCTCATCATTGCTAGAGGTGACCCCTTTTTTGAACTTCATCTTCTAACTCCCCATATCTTAGATCAGGGTCTGCAGGTGGGTGGAGTTTAAATACCTGTGATTCCAGTTTAGCTAAAGTTTCACATTTGGGTTCTTCTGGCTCCATGTTATTCTTATGTCCATAACACTACGGCACTGTAACACTGTTCTGAAACCATCTACTCAGTGACACGCAAAGTGGCCTTGCGTGGCTTCATAGCTCTCATTTAGAACTTACGTTGGTCTTGCACCACCTTGTGTGCACAAGAGTGGCGCAACTCTGCTTGTAAACCCAAGTAACTAGCAGCTTTTTTTTTACAAGATCTGTCTTCACTCCTTGACCTACCAGGCTCTTGTTGATTCACCTGAAGCTGATCCTAAGTCTTCAGCCACCACAAGAAGGCAGGTTTATCCTCACCTCCCCTTCTCTAGTGCTTGACATTTAGCAGATGCCTTGTATATGTGAGAAGGAACTGGTGCTCCCCAACGGAGCGCTCGTGTTGCCATCAAAGTGTATATTTTTGAGAAAGAAGGACAATGTTTATTTATTGTATACTGTGAGATATATACTATACAGCAGAGAAATACCAGGTCAAAAAATACTAATAATATGAAAACATAGAATATAAGCAACAACAGTGACTATTTGGTTGCTGCAATGATCCCCTTTGGCTTTCTTCTAAGACATAATTTAAACACATGTCAATAGTGCAATTGATTCACATAATCACTGCCACAGCATTTTATCTGGATCACTTATGAATCTTTAGCAGTGGTTCAAGGATTTCTCCTTATCGATACTTCTCCTCATAAATTTTGCCAATGGAGCTCTTTCCATTTGCTCTTGCACATGCAGGTGTTAATTCATCCTTTGGCACCGGTCAATTCAGATGCTGTTGTGTAAACTAATCTATGCTGAGGGTGTACTTTATTTTTGCTTTACACATTTTCTGTAGTACACATTTGATGGTATTTTCTTAGGGACTGCCATCAAAGATGTTGCAAATTCACTGACTACAATCATTCAGAACCCAATACTAAAGACATGCACAACTTAACCTAATGACTTGTCACACTACAACCAAATGTTCAATGTCCCCTTCCCAAGGAAGATCATGATGGAAGAGGTTACAAGTCAAGTTCAAGAATATATAAGGGTAATCAACAGCTTAAATGATGTAAATAAGTCTTCCATCTATTTAGAGAGACCAAATCTGTCATTGTGGTTTTAAGGAAGGGCCTTTTCATTTAGTGCAAAGCAAAATAATTAAATAATTCTCGTGTATTGTTATTTGGTTTACAAAATGGTTATACATAATTCTGCTCAAGTACTGCATTGCTGGGTGGACATTAGATTATCAATATTAAAATAGTGCTGATTACCGACTATACAGGTCAAAATGGGTACTTCTTGTCAATAAAATATGCAGAGCGGCATTCCCCAATCCTCATCACTTTCACTGAAGTTGTCAACAAAATCATCCATCCATTGCCACAGGATTTAATTCAACAGCATCTGCAATTAAATGGTTCACAGAAACGACATAGCTGCATATGGGGTTCAAGATATCTAATTTCATCGACTATACGTAGTTACCACAGGCTGAAACAGAATTACTGTTGAATAATAAACTAAAAAATGGAGGTTGTAGTAAAAAGAGCTCCAATCCAAAGCATTCTCATATTCTCATTTTCCCAAGGCATTGAAAATTAGAAAAAAATACATTTAAAGTATTTTCATTTTCAAAGTATGTACTATTAAATAATAATGTATTGTTAATATCATTTTATTTTACACCCTTTTTTACCCTGGATCTGATATGACCTTGAAGTATTTTTCAGTCACCAAATCAACGGGCCTGAGAAATGCCAATTATCAACTACTAATTCTGAGAAACATACTTCCACTCAAGCAGCTAAGCCATCGAACAGTGTTACAAGAACACTATTGTACAACATTTGTCAACTTCTTGGATTCTTGGCCCTTTGATTTCTAGCATCTGCAATTGTGGATTTGCATGATGGATGTTTTCCATTGATTGAGGGTACTCGGTCATCTTCTCATCCAAGTGTATATATATATTATAATTTACTAAGGGTGGAGATACTGTTTATCTCTGATTTCACTGCTTCCAAGGGTCCCCCTTGTTTACATGAACCCTTTGTAGGCTTATCAAGTCTCAAGTAATGCCCATCAGTGTTCACTCAGTGCACATCCTATTGCACGCCTCTGCTAGTACAGTTGTGTTGTTTTTTTTCTATTGAGTGTCTCATAGTTCGCAACACCAATTCAAGTGTGCACAATGACTTTCCTCCGTGCTGCTTCCAAATAGCTCCATCCTCTCTTACCTTCTCACCTCATTTCGGGTCCAGGGTCCTGTCTAACCCTGAGTGGGCAACTACGCTACGCTCACGCAGTTTGCGTAGTTTGTGCTACTTCGCGCTACACGAATTAGACGTAGCACAGTGGAAAATCGCATAGCATAATTGGCACATTTTTTGCTCGGTCGCGGTGCTCAAGGTCAAGTTGTCGACCGCGAGCGAGCAAAATGACATCCCAGCGAGACTTTTTCCTCGTTCGCAATCAGCAACATCAAGTTGCCAATCGGGAGCGTGGAAAATAAACCTCCCGGTGAGATTCTCAATGCGAGGAGGTCAGGTTTCTCATTGCGAGTGGTCGCGTACGCTCGCGACCGCTCGCGATGAGAAACTACCAGTCCGCGTTTTAAGAAAGCTGCCGCTCAAGTAAAAATCTACTTGAGCGGCAGAAAACGACAGCTCGCACTGTGCAAGATGCCATTTTCAATTATTGCACAGTGCGGACAAGCATCCGGCACTGTGCAATCATCGCGAACAGCGCACTACGCAGTTCACGTAGTGCTACGCATATCTCGCGTAGTGCGAAGTGCACTTCGCATAGCTACGTGTAGCGCTACTGTGCGAACTACGCCCAGCGTTAGTCCTGTCACTCACCATGGTACAACTTTCTCAATGTCAGTACTTTCTCCTACCTTAACGGTGCCTTTCCCGACACTTGATCGTCTCCTTTGGATCCTTTTTCACTAGTAACTGCCTCTGCTCCACTTAAGTGATTGCTTACTCGGGTGCAATCTTTTCTACTCACACTATATAATAAGTGATGAGGAGGAATGGATACGTTCACAGTAGTCATAGGGTACATCAAATTACTCCTATTTCATGGTACATAGTCACATCTTTTTTGACTACATCTCAAATTGTGTTAAAATGGATGTGCACACTACTTAAAGGGTTTAGAGGTGTAGTTGGCACCTCAAGTGTGTAGAGGATTACCTCACAGTGGATTGCTGTTAATCAGAAAGCGAACACTTCATTGTGTAATTGGGGGGTAGGAAACAATTATTGTTTCTGTGTTTTTCTGTGATGATTTATGTACTTTTATGTATTCTTTTTGATGTTGACTTATTGGAGAACAATTAAAAAGAAATGAATAATTGTTCTAACCAGGAATAAACGGTTGTATGTGGCTCTTTGAGATGTAGACAAATAGGATGGGACTATGTACCATGAAATAGGAGTAATTCGATGTACCCTATGACTACTGTGAATGTATCCATTCCACCACATCACTTATTGTATAGTGTGATATGCTTGCCTAGATGGTGGAGGGGTATTTGGGCAAACCCCATTGCTTCTGATCTTTTCTACTCACAGCAGCACTTCAGAAGATCTTGGTGACTACCACCCATTTTCGGTTTGTCGTACAAAGAAGACTACTCTCTTCAGAAGCACTCCAGGAAACGTCTGCAGCCACTGGGTGAGTTTCTCAGCAATTGATGCCTTTTTTAAACAGGGCTGGGAGAGCTCCTGAGGGCGAGCTGAAAGGAGACATGTCCTATCGCATGGCCACAGATTTGGATTTCACATAAACATTAAAATGGTTGCTTAATTTATCCAAGCAGTGCTGCCCCAACCACAGATAGCGCAGCTATGATTTTGTTCTGCACTTCAGTTTTTCTCATTGAACAGCTACAAGCTTCTACAGTGAAAATAGCTTTTGTAGGCTGGTAATGGTAGCTACATTCCAACACCACATTTCTGCATGTACCTCTTTTAAATACTAGACACCCTACCTTGTGCATTATAAGGCATTCTTAGGGGCAAATGAGGTTATAAAAGTAGGTGTCTTTTCTGTTGAACAGTGTTATTTTGAGAGGTTTGGCTGCAAGTGTAACTGTTGTTGGACACAGGGTAGACAGGTGCAATTTAACTTTCCCATGACATTAGTGTATCCCCTGCCCCATATACTATGGCCTTACTTGTATATTAAATATTCTAATTGGAAGTTAGCAAATTTTACCATGCTCTAGTGATACGAGCACAGACATACATACATTGAGGACAACATAGCAGTGCCCCAGTGCGCAGAGTTCTAAATCCAGCAACATTATACAAAAGAGTGGGGGAAGACCACTCAAAAAGTAGCACTTTCTCAAGGTTGTTTATTAATGACAGGCATACTATGAGTATGAGGAGTCAGTCGCTGTTTGGGGTACTAGGATAAATGGTCCATAGACCTGCAGCTTTCCAAGCGCCAAAGAGGATGGGCCATAATGCTACAGGAACTAATTCTATGATGAAGGACAGTGAGATTAATGTGATCGTGTTGTCTACATGATTAACTTGGGGATTCCTAATTAGATTGATACTCAAATATTTTTTTCTCTGTGGACCTTATGGAAGGAGATTGACCAATCATTGATAGAGAGGTGAAGAACGGAATGTGCTCATTAACTTGCCAAAGAGGAGGATCTCAGTTTTCACCAATAATCTGCAAGGATTCACATGCCAGCCATGATTTAATGATTGTAAGGCAGTCAAAAAGATAGCCAAGGTTCAGCTGGCATCCATTTCCTTAAATAGGAGCCTTTTTAGATGACTGATATTGCAGATAGTCTGAAACAACAAGTGTCATAAGAGGATACAAACATACACAAACTATTAGAATACCTATAGGGAGCACCACAGAAAATAGCTGTAAATGTCAAACAGAAAGGCACCAAGTGACCCAAATGGGAGCTCTGGCTAAAAAAAGGCATCACAACAGCCCAAAGCAAAGGATGTTCTCTGACAGCAGAATCTATAGTAAATAATTCATACCACATCCCTCCAGCATTGAGCTACTATCACAGAATTTGTATATGGCCTTCTATGATGCTTTAAGGAAAGACTTGAGATTTTTCACAAAGAATTCAAAGATGGTCACTGAATGAAACAGGTATCTAACTGTGACAACAGTCTAGAATTTGTGCTTGACTAAAGTACTTAATAATAGTTAATCTAATGTGCATGGAAGCCCACACTTTATAGTTGAAAGACCCTACAGAAATCGTCCAAAAAGATACAACCAAAAGACGAATGTTAAAAATAGGTTTATGAGTTGAGAGAGGTGGAATGCCCCACTCAAATAATAAACACAATCCTTGTCAGGATAAACCACATAAGGCACTAAATAAATCTGTGCTTAACCCTCTGGTAGCCTGACACTCAAGCAGTCAGGATTAACTTAGATGCAATGTTTAAAGTATTTATGCAGCACTCAAACAGTAATAGTGAAAATCCACACCAATTTACAGAGCTGGAGTCAAATCTAATAAGTAAAATGACAACACATTGACAATAATCCAGTCAGCAGAACCATAGTTATGAATCTTTAAGTTTTGGGGTGAAATTAGCACCACAAAGCATAAGCCACTACTCACGTGTATTTAGTTGTGCTGGATCAGGACAAAGGGCCTGATTATTTGTTGGCATCAAGAGCACTCCTTAGGAAAGGCAATGGAGTTCTCTCCTCACCAACATAGTGGTCCGCCTGTGGTGACTACTCTGACTCAGCCATACCCAAACCTTTCTGATGGTCCGACGGAGTAAAGACCGTCAATAAATTGGTTGCATGTCCATCCAACCAATTAGGATGGGTGAACATATAGTTGTTTTTTACTCTCCATCATGGCCAGGAAAACCCTTGCAGTGAGGGACAGTAAAAAGAAATAATGCCCTCTTTTCAATGGGAGATGACACCCATGGTGAGGTAGAATTATCTTTTTTATCATCAAAAAGAAAATCCAGTTTCTGGATTTCTATTTTGAAAATGAATAGAAGAAAACAGATTGGTGCAAGGCTCAGTTATGTTGACGAAGCTTCACACCATACTATTGAAAGCATTGACAAGTCCAAGTTCATGCGAGGAGTTGCAAATGGAGCTTTCCACTGGTGGATGCCGGAAAAATGTCATTGCTGGTGCGAGGGGCAGGTTGAGAATCATACACAGTCGCTATTGTGGCGCGAAGAGCTGATAGAGCTTTGCGTTGGCAGTTGATATGGACTGTCACTGATGATTTGGATTGTTGTGGCTGATGCAAAGAGCAAGTATTACTGGAGATTCACATGAGTAGCAATTGTGGCTAGTCATTGCTCGCTGCGAGAAGTAACAATGAGGACAAAGAAAAACTTCAGGATATTTGACTATAGTTCAGTAGGAGTAAACCATGAGGCCAGCCAAGGGTTCAGGACCTGAGGAGGGAAGTCTTAGGGATTATGACTCACTCCAGAAGAGGTCAGCAGCAGAGCTAAGGTAGAACCAGGTGGTGCTGGTCAGCTGGGCAGTTCTGAGCAAGCTTCTGGAACTTACCCTTGGAGTCACTTCTGAAGTGTCTGCACTCATGGAAAGCAGGTTCGGTCTTGCTTTTTCAGACAGCAGAGAAGTCCTTCATCTGAATTGCCCACAGATCCAAGAGTGTTCTGATGAGAGTTCCTGAGGTGCCACTTTCAGTGCCAGCCTATGGGTGTGGGTTGCCCTTGTTGTCTAACTTTCCCCTATCCTGGGTTTAGCTTCAAACTGTCTCGGGTAACAAAAGACAGGCATGCCTAGGAATAAGCTGCATTTGTCAGTGGCAGGGTAGACAGCCCTTAGAAGTCAGGGAGGGGAATGGCAACGCCCTAAGACTACCCTTTGAAGTTCAGGAAGCCTGAGTACAACCTCCCAGGATATCCTGCTCAGAAAGGCCAAAAGCCAAAGCCCCTTTGTCCCCATGTCTGAGAGGAATACGCAACATACCACAGGAGAGTCATTCACTGTAATGTGACCCTGGACACTGGCAGAAAGGCACATTTGGTTTTGGTAGAAAAAGTCCAACTTTCTGAAAAAGTGGCTTTTTCATAATAGTAACTTAAAATCTAACTTTACAATTGAAGAGGATTTTAACTTATGATTACAATTCAAATGAGTATTTTTCTATCTGTTCCCAAACTGAAGTTATCACTTACTTAGTGTAATAAGGAAACCCAGTGTTAAACTATGGGAGTGATAGGCTTGTCAGAAAAAAAAGAAAACGTTAGGAGTTTTTGACTGCCAGGACATGTAAATTGTAAGTACACATTTCTTACTTTTTAAATACTGTGCACCCTGATCTATGAGCCTTTAGGGTCTATGTTAGACATGAGGTTTCTGGTTGTCAGAGTATGCACACTGTACAAACAGGAACCACCACTCTTGTCAGGGTAAGCTAGATACACACTAAAAGATACCCTGTGCTCACCCTCTGGTAGGTTGATACCGAGCAGTGAGGCTTAACAAAAGAGGCAATGTGTAAAGTATTTGTATCACACATGCACAGTAACACTATGAAAACACCACAAAAATATTCCCCACTGGGTTTGAAAAATAGATTATATTTCTATGAGTAAAGCAATACCAAAACAACAAAAATACAGTAGGTAGAACCGGAGTTATGAATTTGTAAAGCATAAATCAAAAAGTAGTTTTTAAAAGTAAATATTGCTTAGGAGTTACTTGAGTCAGCGATGGACAGGGGTACATATAAGGTTCAGGCTGACAGCGATGCAGGGCAGGCAAGATAGAGGATTCAAGCAGGTCCCGCTGGAAAAAATAAACCTTGATTGAGCAAGTGTGGACGTTGAATGCTTGGTGGGTCGGTTCCAATCCACGCAGGTGATGAAGGCATCATCGATGAACACCTTTAAGTTGCAGGCACATCGTCGTCATCAAGCTGCGCTGCTTGTCATTGTCAAGCCACGCAGCCCATCAGATCAATGTTGTCGATCAGCTCCTGTGTCGAAGGGCAATGCATAGGTTCTGATCGGCGCAAAGTCATCACTGCATAGATTTTGATAGTTCATCATTCAAGGACCCAGGACTGGATTGGCACTACTTGGCAGGTTAAGATGTTCAGTTGCTTTTGCCGGGGTTCATGAAAGTCTTTGATGACCCTTTGACTTCAGAACAGAGGGCACGCTAGCAAGCCCTTGGAGTACTTATGGGTTCAAGTGAGATCGGTCCAGTCCTTGTCATCAGCAAGGCAGAGATCAGCAGGTAGCAGGGCAGCACTGCTAAGCAGAAAAGCAGTTCTTCCAGAGCAGCAGTCAAGCCGAGTGGCAATCTTTGAATACATTCACAAATAGTATACAGGAGGGCATTTGTCAATCAAATGGAACAAGTCAATACTTGCCTCAATATTATTACATTTGTCTAACATCCCTTATCATTTAGAAAAAATAAATCATGAGTGGAGGAGGGAACACCTACACTTCAAGATACAGGCCAGCCCTACCACCACCTTCCAGGGAACCCTCATCTACCGACCCCCCAAAACCTGCAGACCATTCACCAACTCCATCACGGACATCACCATCCCGCAGGCCATTGCTTCCACCAACTACACCTTGCTGGGAGACCTCAACTTCCATCTCGACAACCAACTAGACCCCAACACCACATCCCTCCTGGACAACCTCCACAACATGAAACGTCATCACTTTCAGCCACACCACCAAACTCCTGTGAGCAGACCAATGCGGCATCCACTTCACTTTCAGAACAACCACCATCGAGAGAACCCAGCACCTGCTCCCACGAAGAAATTGGACCAAAATCACCGATGACCAGCTCACCTCACTCAGCAACTCCATCCCAACCATCACAGACAACGACAACCCCAACACCGCAGCTCGAACCCTGCAGAGATGTATCTCCGACAGTGTCAACACCATAGCCCCCCTCAAGAAGAAAAACAACACACACACCAGGAAAGCCAGATGGTTTACCACCAAATTCCAAGAGTCCAAATGCACATCCTGTCGCCTTGAAAAGGGCTAGAGGAGCTCCAAATCTACAGAAGCCCACAACAACTTCAAAGCCGCCACCCAGCCCACCACCAACTCATCAAAAATACGAGATAACAGCTTTCAAAGACAGAATCTACACACATGCGCACAACAGCAAAGACCTCTTCAGCATCATCAAGGAGTTCGCCCAACCCATCAGTGAGTCTACAGACATCCCTCCCTCACAAGACCTCTGCGAGAAACTCAGCACCTTCTTCCACCACAAAACCAAGAACATTTATTACAATTATGAATGACAACAACCAACACACAGAACCCTCACCGACCACCCCCGACACCCTGAAGCCAACGATTGACAGCTGGACAGTCCTCACCACCGAAGACACACTGAAGACGATGAAGTCAATCCACTCCACGGCCCCCTCGGACCCCTGCCCGCACCACATTTTCAACAAAGCCGCCAACAACATGGCATCCATGCTTCGCCACACCATCAACCGCTCCCTCGTAAACGCCTCCTTCCCCTACGACTGGAAGCATGCCGAGAACAACCCCCTCTTGAAGAAACCCTCGGCGGACCCCACCGACCTAAAAAACCTACACGCCCATTTCCCTGCTCCCGTTCCCAGCGAAAGTCATTGAGAAAGGCATCAACAGCCAACTCGCCACCTTCATCGCAGAGCACAACATCCTCAACTCCTCCCAATCCGGCTTCAGAAAAAACCAAAGCACAGAAACCGCCCTCCTCATCGCAACAGACGACATTCGCTCCCTCCTGGACAGAGGAGAGACAGTAGCCATCATCCTACTCGACCTCTCAGCTGCCTTCGACACAGTCTCTCACTGCACCCTAATACACCCACACCTTATGACGCAGGGATCCGGGACAAGGCCCTCGACTGGATCCGCACATTCCTCTCCGGCAGAACTTAGCGGGTCAGACTCCCTCCCTTCCTCTCGGACCCTACACCAACCACCTGAGGAGTCCCGCAGTGATCTTCCCTCAGCCCCACACTGTTCAACGTCTAGATGGCTCCGCTCGCCCCCATCATCAGAACCCACGGACTCAACATTATTTCATACGCAGATGACACCCAACTCATCCTCTCCCTATCCAACAAACCCAACAGAGCCAAACACAACTTTCAAGAAGGCATGGAAGCAGTCGCCAAATGGATGAAGAGCAGCTGTCTACAACTCAATACTGACGAAACAGAAGTACTCATCATTGGCCCACACCCCGATGCGTGGAATGACATCTGGTGGCCCCCCACCCTCAGAAGCCCACCCACCCACCCCCACAGACCATGCACGCAGCCTTGGAATCATCCTGGACTCCAAACTCAATATGGACTGCCAGATCAACTCTGTCGCATTCTCCTGCTTCCACACCCTCCACCTCCTACGCAAGACCATCAAATGCATCCACCTCAAGCACAGAAAGACTGTTACTCATGCCCTTGTCACCAGCAGACTTGACTGCGGCAACGTACTCTATGCCGGAATCAACAAAAACCTCACCGGCAAGGTACAAAACATTCAGAACAAGACTAATCCCGAACCTGCCACGACACTGCCACATCTCCCAGCACCTGCGCACACTCCACTGGCTCCCCACTGAGGCTAGAATCACCTTTAAGATGCTCACCCACCCACACAATGCCCTCCACAACACTAGACCAGCATACCTGAACAGCCGACTCAAATTCCACGCACCCCAAAGGACCCTAAGATCAGCCCAGCTCTCCCACGCCATGGTCCCCCGCACCAGGAAGTCCAGATCAGGAGGCCACTCCTTCTCCTTCCTCACGGCCAAAGCCTGGAACGCCCTCCCGCTCCACCTCAGACAGATGACATCACTCCCCATCTTCATGAGAGACCTGAAAACATGGCTCTTCGATAGACTTCCATCTTGATGGACTGGATACTGCACCTCCCCTCCATCCCAGTGCCTTGAGACTCTTACGGGTGAGTAGTCACGCTTAACAAACCCATGATTGATTGATTGATTGAGGCAGCTCATGATGCGGAATAAATCTGCAACCATATTTCATCCAATAACGAAGTAGGCACATTTTTCCAAAATGTGTTATTTCAAATATAAAATGTGTGTATAAAGTATAGAAGGTTTTAGATTTGCAAACCGCTTTCTCAGCGATTGATATACATTAAGTGGTGTATTAGTAAATCTATAAAAAATATTACATCAATATAAGCAGATAATTTTGATTATTGATGCTAAGAAACATACAGCAAAATACAATGTTGTTTCAAATCTTTATATGATAGCAATGAATTATGCTCAAATAGTTGACAACCCAAGTAATATCTAAAGATTACAATCTGTGTCAAAAGATAACCCTACTTCTGACCACGCATTTATGTTTGGTCATGTTTCATTGACAAAATGGATATCAATACTGGAATAAACACTTGTCAAGAATTACAGATAGTGCTCATGGAAAACAATTTACGTTCATATGGCTTGAGCAGAATTTCCATAAATGATAAGGAAAAAATGATTTTTTCAGCTCAACCCAAATTAGAATATTTGAAGCCAGTTTTCCATGTAGACAGAGCCAAAAATGTCACATGCAAATGGCTCAATGATAAGTTAAGAAAAACATTGAACTTCACTTACTCATTATGTTTAAAGCATTTTTCAATCAGAATGAGCACTTCTATTTCTTTTATCGTTTAATTAAAGTTTAGATGAAGATATGTCAGTATTCTAAAAGAATGATTTTGATAAATTAATTGACAGCATGGAAGTCATGTATAGGAATTGAAGAGATGATCATTGAAATTGTGTCTATTCTAATCCAACAGGGGAGAAGTAGAGGAAACCATTTAAAAACATTATTCCAAAGCAAATTTGACAAAATCTTGGGAAGGCCCGAGAACTAGTACCAACATTTTGCTTAGTGGACATACCTCTCATTTATCAATGGTAAATGTATATCCAAAACCTTTAGTACAGCAGCATAGGCAGATAATTTTAACTTGAATTTCCCAACTGAAAAATTTCTGATCTCACGAGCTTGATTGATTCACAACAAAAAGAGTTCTGATACCAGAAAAACAACATTGAAATATTGGGAAATCTTGTCTGTTGTTGACGAAAAATATGAAAATGTTTGTTCATTGATTAAAAAAGTAGATTAATATATCCACAAATGAATAAATAAATTATAAGGACTCATGACCAAATCCATAAAGGGAATGATTCAAAGAAGCTTTATTACTAATGTGACAAAAATCTTTCAATCTTTTCTCACATTCAATGCAAAAGCAGTCAAGCGAGTGGTTGAAACAGAAGTGTTCATAATTATATTGAAAAATGTTTTAGAGTTATCTGATGATATCCTTTCTTTAATAAATACTTTCTGTCATGAGCCAATCAAATTTCTTGTCAAGTAATTTAGCATACATTTTACAGTATAAGTTGATAAGAGTGTTAGCCTTTAATTTTTACAAAAGGACATATTCCTGTCATGAGTTGGTATCAAGCAAATCATCACATCCAGGAATGAGCCTTTGCTAAGGTATGTTTTAAGTAAGATATTATATAACTCTTAAAGTTAGGAGTGAAAATAGCAGTGAAATGTCATTACAATTCTAACAGATATCTATGTGCTCCAAGAGACTTCCTTTCTAAAGAGATCAGAAAGCTTTTTAAATAAACTGAAAGTGAGATCTTCTAGGTCAGAAAACATTTGTAATTTTTTATGACTATTAGAACATTAAGCCTGAATGTAATTTATGAAGTGAATATACTTCTTCATAAATGTTCACGCAGAACTATTACTATCTGTACTATAAGTCAAACATTTGCCAAAATCATCTTTCTTGGCATTCATATGAGTTTTTTTGTTTTGAATTTAAACTAATTAACTAGCAATCTACTCAACTGTCTTTAATCTCATCATATATGTAGTTTGTATTTGAAGAGTAAATCACATGCTCTTTCTGTAGAAATCAAAATAGACTCCATTTTAACTTTAGCCAAGGCATCCATTTTAATTTGCAACATGTATAGAACAGTAAATGTGTTTTAATTGTAGTTTATATATCCATAGATTTGCCCTAGAAATTTCTTCTTACAAGAAACAATACCTATAATAAAATCTCTTGATGCTCCTTTGAAAGCTTCCCTTGCAATATGCATCCACGTATCATCAGCAGGGTTTAATACAAAATAAATCAACTATAATAAAGAATCTAAACATAGAAGTTTATTTTACATCATTATAAAGACAAGTGGTAAATCTCCATCTATTTTTCTAACACCAGAAATATATAACTCAAAATCTGAAATTATAGAAGCATGAATATTTCCTATTTGAGAGTATAAACATTAATTAACTAAACATGAAGTAAAGACCATGTAATCAGTTCTAGATATGTAACCATTGACCAGGGAAAAGAAGGATAATTCACAAACATCAGGATTGCTGAGTCTCCAAGAATAAACTCTAGAAAAAGCTTTTTAGGAATGGATCCAAAATCTGATTACAATCCCCACCGACACATAAATGAACAAATGTGTTGCCATTTGAAATCTAACAATAGCCATCTACCACTCTGAATGACAGTTATGAGATAGTGTTTCAACATTCAGGGAGTTATGTAATAGCACAATATATCTTTTTATAACAGATGAGTCAAAAACGTACCAACCAATTTTCAATTACATTTTTAACTTCCCAATTTGAAATATAGGATGCCTGAATTAAAGCTAATATGGCTTTAAGTTTAGCAAGTAGGGCAAGTAGCCTTTGTCTCATGACATTTAGCATTCCAAGAAACAGTTCCAAGCAATTCTTCAATCAAAATTAGGTGTTATATAATAAGCATTCTAGGTATACCCTCAGCCTGAGCAGCATATATTGTCCACCAGGAGTTGGGGGTTGAGTTTGGTGAAGATCACGTTAAACTGGCCCGCCTGGCGTTATGGTGCACTATTTGGGTGAATTTGCATGCAGGTTTTAATGGGAAGGTGATTTCTGACTGCCTAGCCTGTGACAGAGGCCAGGCCATACCCTGGTTACAATATGTTAAGCACGAATCGTATACCTTGAGGAGACCAGAACTCTTTTCTTTTCCCTCTGCTATTATCAAGGCTGACATTACCTGGGTGAAAAAGCATTTCTTACCAAGGAAATGCAGCTTAGAGAGGTGTAGGAGCTAGCCAAAACCAGAGTAAGGGAGTATGGGTCTCTGCAGACCACCCCCACGCATATCTGTCTTGGACGAATGTCACCTGGAACTGAGTCCTCTTAACCAGATTTGTTATCATAAGGTGGAATTTGAGTTTTGCCCCAATAAGGTTTTAATCTGTCCTTGCAAAGAGTCTTCATCCCAGAGTTTGCTTCATTTAACTTTTTTCTGAAAATTCTATTTGGTATTCTCCAAACGGTTTTTAATTCCTTTAATCTGAGCTTGGAGTATTAGAAAATGCGCCAAGGCCGTGCTTTAATTGCAAGGGTTAAACTTCCCTAAACTCTGCTTCTCAATTTGTTCTTTTTAAAGGGTGCTATTGCCAGGAGAATACAAATATTGTTTGACAGCCTGATCCTGCCAGTTTGATAACTTTATATGATGATTGTTGGGCATTGAGCCCCATGGCATGAGTCCCTTATTTTGCCTAAGGGGGACACTGATTGTGCTTTTATCTATTATTTTATCTGCTGATTTTAGACTCGGCTTATTGAGATGATTATGAGATGTAGTTTTAATAATGCTTTTTATGTTTGCAATGTGCTTTTATGGCTATGTTTCACTGCTGAAATAAGGTATTATCTGATCTGATCTGAATAAGCATTTGTGCTATTGAAACATATTTCTCTTAAAGCAAAAGTTATGAGTAACTCAAGAACGATCTGGGAGGAAAAGCGTAAATTTTGAAAAATAATTGTCCAGAGAAGATTACAAAAAAGCACAGGCAAGACCAATGAATCTTTCTACAAGGCTGTAGCCCTAGCAGGCAGGAGGGGGACATAGGAGCGACGGCGTGTGCTGCTCTTTCCACCACAGTCGTGATTACTGTGTGCCATGTTGGTTGCAATACTGGGCGATCCCACACCATATGATAAAACCCCACCTCCTGCGGTGCACATAATGGGCAGGCGGGGGCAAGCATTGGGAACATACGCTTGATGCAGTGAGAGGCGAGGTAGGCCTGATGTACATAGTTAAACTGTGTAAACCTGAACCTGGGGTTGCGGGATAAACCCTTAACCATCTCTAGAACCTGAGACCAAGCTCCGTCCATCAGAGGCTGCTGCAACACTGCATCCCAATGGGCACACAGACCCGCCGCATGGACCAGTGCGGTCACATGCAATTCTGTGTAGAGAATGGTGATGGCATGTCGTGTGACACTGGAGGATAGCAGTTCATGCAGTGCCGCTGAGGCAGGAGGTTCCTCTTCTCCACCGCCTTAGGCGACACACAACGCATATTGAATAGTACAATAGGTTAGGAACTGGCCAACAGCAGACCATAGGTGTCTATGATATCTCGGAAAGACTTACTAACACCCTCCAGATAGAGGTCTGCTAGATGCTTGATGGCTGCTTCCCCAAGAGATCCTTGTCAGTGCTCTGAATTGCTCCATGCAGTGTCGGTAGGTCCCAAATGGCAATTGCCGGCAAATACATTTAGGTGGGAGCTTTCCAGGTGCAAAAATCTGCGCCAGCAAGTGCAGGTCACAGTCATCTAATTTGTTTCATGCCAAGGGTAGAAAGAAGAGCCAATTAACCAAAAATAAACTCCTGTACCATTGAGCAATGCTCGGACAAGAGGTAACTCCGGCCAGTTAGTAATGCACAACCAGGCCATTGGCTGCTGTAGCTATGCTGCTGTGTAGTAAAGTCAAAATTGGGGGCCCCGGACCCGCCCTCGAAAAAAAAGATGCTGGATCATGGCCAGGGGGATGCAGCGACGATCGGCACTCCATATCAATTAAAGTAATAGGCCATTAAGCATCTGGAAGAAACTCTGCGGAAGGACGATTGGCAGGGCTGCAAAAAAGTACAACAGTATAAGAAGCACCAGCATTTTGGATATAGCCACCCAACCTAGTGGAGACAGAGGTAGAGATCACCAGAAGGACATGGATTAGCAGATAGAGCAACTGTGCTGTTGAGGTTACCCTCTCCAAGATCCTTCTGTGTATGATATATCTGCAGCCCCAGGTATTTGAGAGAATCGTAGCACCACTGGAGGCGCACACTCATCACCTTGGCTCTGCGTGGCGTCGGACGCGTTGCCAGAGGGAATAGGCAGGATTTTGGCCAACGCACTTTCAAACTCATCCGGCAGGCACATGGAGAGCAGCCTTAATGTCCCAAAGGTAGATCAAGGCGTCAGCTGCATAAAGCGAAATGACGTGGTAGGAGCCCAGTTACGGGATACCCCACAGTCGCTCAATGTCCGCAGGTCGAAAGCAAGATGCTCCATGGCTAGTGTGAGGATGAGTGAGGACAGTGGCCCCCCCCTGGCAGCTCCCCTTTTGAATACTAAGACTGTCTGATATCACCAGGCCATTTTTCACCCTTGCTGTAGGGTTCATGTCCGGTCCAAACCCCATAGCGGTGAGAGTCAAGAAGAGAAAATCCAACCCCAGACTATCAAAGGCTTTTTTGATGTCCAGTGATACGGCCACTTGTTTGTAAGCCTCTGGGGGGGGTGTTGTACATGAGGAGCAGTAATCAACATATGTTGACAAACGTGCTGCGGCCTGGTATAAAACTAGATTGGTCATCATATACAAGCATGTGGATGGCAGGAAGCAATTGGTTTGCCAAGACTTTAGCCAAAATCTTGCAATCCAGATTCAGTAGCGAAAGGGGGCGAGATGATCTAATATCCAATGGGTCATGGCCGGGCTTAGGTAAGCCCACCATCAGGGCCTCCCGAAGGTAATCAGGGAGTACACCACAGTCCTTGACTTCATTAAACATGGTCAATAAGTGTTGGGCAGTCTGTGTGGAGAAGGTGGCATAGTACTTGATCTGCAGCCCTCTCCCATTCTGACTGTGTCCCATCCATACAAGCCCTCCCAGAGGGTTACAGATACATTTGTGTAGGATACCTGGAGATAGGTTTCAGAGTGGACTGAGAGCGGTGGCGAGCTGGATGAATGTCAACTGTCTCCAGCTCAACGCGAAGAAAACTGAGGTCATGGTTGTCGGGAAGGGGCGAGAGCTCTGGGGAGACAGATGGTGGCCACCTGAGCTTGGGCCAGTTCCTACTCCAGTTACGGAGCTGCGAAACTTGGGAGTGTGGCTGGAGCCCGCCCTCAGTTTTGTGGGGCATTCCAAGAAGACTGCGGCGTGCTGTTTTGGGGTTCTTCGAGGCCTCAGACCCGTCCTGAAGTTTTTTGACCCCCCCACGAGGCAGCTGGTGGTTCAGGCAACTGTAATCTCTCGCCTGGACTATGCCAGCTCCCTTCTGGTGGGGGCAAATCTGGCGGAAATTAATCGCCTCCAATGCGTCCAAAACGCAGCGGCCAGAGCCATAGTTGGCCTGCCCAGGTCCTGCTCTGTTTCTAGTACTCTCCGATCCTTACACTGGCTTCCGGTGAAAACTAGAATCGATTTTAAAATTCTATGTCTGGCCTTTAAGATCTTGAAGGGCTCAGCTCCTCGGATCCTGTTGAATCTCCTGTCCTTCTATATACCTTCTCGCCCCTTGAGATCCATGGGCCAAGCGCTTGCGGTGGTCCCGAGATTCAAGCTGAGCCGTATGGGAGGTCGGTCTTTCCGGGTAAAAGCAGCTATCCTATGGAATTCTATCCCGTTGGAGATCCGCCTTCTGGATGATCTCCTTTTATTTCGTAAAGCGTTAAAGACGGTGTTATTTTAATTCCTTCTCTTCTGCGCTGTCTGTCTGTCACTTTTTGGTTCTGTTGGGTGCGGCTATGTTTATCTTGTCATGCGCCAGGACGCCCCTTAGCTGGGGCAGCTGTGCGCACTACAAATGCCCCTAACATAACATACCTCATTTCAACCTTAGTGCAAAACTTACAAAGACAAACATTAACTAGCCAGTGGGGCATCATACCCCCCAGGGCAGTCCTCACAAAAGGATCTTCCGATGAAACAATAACCAAGGAAAAGTAAGGAAATGCAAGCACCAAAACTCATGGGAGCTGTGGTAGGATGTGGCATAAGACCAAGGGATCTATGTCCGATGTCCATGCCTTTGTAATACAGAAGCAGGTGTGGCCCACTAAGACACATCAAGAATAGCGACATCCAGGGTCATCGGGACAGATAAAAAGGAGAGAGGGTTCAGCGCCACAGAAACATCAGATGAGGTTGTCTGTGGATTTCGGGTTGACTTTGGGGGCAATAGAGCTAAAGTCCAATGAAGACTCAGAAGCACAGGCATCGAAGCCAGAGTCCTCAGGCGGCATATCCAGCATGGCAGTGAAGGAGCTGACGTGGTGGTGAAGCTCGGCCACCTCCACTGCTTGCACCTGTTCTACAGCAACTTGTTCTCAGTCCAGACACATGTGTGGTGTCTTGCACCACAACATCTTAATTTAGGTGTCACCCAGGTCTCCTCCTCATCTTCAATGTCAGCTGTGCGGGCAAGGCTCTTTGCATGGAGCCAAGTCCAGACGTCTTCCAGAGTGGTAAAGATATGAGAAGAGTCACTGTCAATTACCCTAAGCTTTGCCAGGAACAAAAGTACATATCGAATTTACAATTCGCTCAAAACCTTGCTTGACTTTAATGTAGGACCTGTGCTGATGTTAGACCTCCAGAGTATAGTCGGGGAAGGCTGCAACGATTGTGTTTTCAAATGCCAAGAGCCCTTAGTGCGGAAGAGCTGGAAGATAAGGCCTCGGTCCTGGAAATTGAGAAATTTGGCAATGAAAGGGTGAGGCACTGCTCCATCCCGAGGTGGGTGCCCGGGACGCTATGCACCCTCCCAACAGAGAACAGAGCAGGTATCCTATCCTTCAACACTGTGTCCATCAACCACATTTCCAGAAAGAGCTCAGCACTGGGAAGCTCTGCTCTCTCTTGGAATTATATAAAGCAGAAATTGTTGTGCCGAGAGCACCCTTCGGCATCTTATGCCCTGCGATGTAAAGACACCACTTCCTCCTATACCGTGATAAGATTGGGGAAGTTGGCTTAATACCGAATCTGATTCAACAACTCTCTCGGACAGTTTGCTGTCGTCCTCACCTAGGAGGCCCAAGTTGAGGGAAACTGATTTTTGCTTTTAGGGAGGTCTTAGTGTCCAGAAAAGCATGTAGAACCTTCTCAAACTGTTCTGAGTGTTTATGGAACGTGTTTTCAAGATGCTGCAGGGCATTCATATTTGGGGTCGGCAGGGACAAGGAGGGTGATTCCACACTAGCCTCACTGGGTGCCATTCTGCTGGATATATTCTTCCCCATCTGAGTATGAGGCATAGGAAAAGCTTCACATGTGGTTGGAGGTGATGACAAAAAGGATCCCAAGGGTGGCACAGGGCAAGGGCTAGGAGTGGCAGTGGTCCATGTCAAGTTCCCTCGAGGACCCAGATGGGGGGGCGATTTCCTCTGCAATGCGAAGCCCCAGGCCTCAATACTCAGTGGAGCACCCCCCCCCCAAGTGGTCAATGGTCTAGATGACTGGGGCTTCTGTGGCCAGGGATGCGCAGACAATTTCCAGCACTCAGCAGCCTGCGGGGGGTGAAATAGTGCTGGCAGGTCCCGCACTTCAGAAGAAGGTTGGGCAGCCAGCGGCAGGGGCCCAGCATGCCTCAGATTGTTGGACCCTGCCTTTTTTGCCAGAAAGTCTGAACACTTCACGGGCAGTGCCTCCAGTTGGTAATGTCCCTCTGCCCAGGAGTCCGACAGGCCAGGCAGCGCATGGCAAAGGCAAGACTCCTCCCTAGGCGTAGTGGCTGTCCACGCCAAGCTCCCCACAGCCAACTCCCACTATTCAGCAGCCCTGGGAGGGGGGCAAACAGTGCCGGCACATCCCGCTCTTCAAATGAAGGTCAGGCCGTGTCACGGCCAGCTCCGGCGGTAGGGCCCCGGTGTGCTTCAGGTCTTTGCGCCCCGTCTTTAGCGTCCAGCAGCCTGGACATTCTGACTGGGAGACCAACGGGCAGTATCCTAGGCCCCAGCGATGTTCTCTGATGCATGCAGTAGCAGGCCCTGAACCTGTGGTTCAGCAGCAGACCTGGATCCAAAGTTCAGTGCAGGCCACCGCGGACCGAGCACCTTGTTTCACTTAGCTTTGGTCACTCCGAGGGACCTGTGGAAGAGAGATTATGCCGCAGGTTATCTCAGGGCCACTTCAATGAGTTGGTGGTCATGTCAGGGGACCACCAACCAATGAAAGGCAGGATGATGATTGGGCCTGGCACGGAGCTTCTCAGTAAGTGTCTGATCCTGCCACCATCTTGGTCACACTCCCCAGTTTCAGCTAACATTTGCCTGTGACAGAGTAGGCTTCATTGAAGCTAGTCAAGTTCCTGGGTACAGCCCAAATGGTCCTTCTGCCACGTTAAAGGCCTTTGTCACACATCATGAAGGGGGCTATTCAGCTGACAGGTTACAGTTGGAGCTTATGCAAATTTGCCTTTTGAGGCTTTTAGTAGGGAAAACCTAACTGTGTAATTGATGTGGTCTTTTAAAAAAGTCCAAGAATATTATTTGTAGCTGTTTTCTCAACAGAGATAACATGATTAAATGTAATATTGATTGCAGGTCTCTCCTATGCAACATCTAGCCTTGCAACAGTAAAAATAGCTTTTGATGCTTTTTCACTGTAAGGACACATGTAATGTTAAACTTGTGCAAGTTTTTCTTTTAAATTCCGGGCAGCCTGCTGTTTAAGCTAAATGAGACTAACTTAGAGATGTGTTATTAATATTTAAAAGTAATGTGTTGACCTGTCAAAAGGGGTAATTTTCACAGTTGAGTTTGCAGTTTAAAACTGTACAGTCAGGTAACAAATGGTGGGCCTGGGGTCCTGTTTTCACTGCCACTGCAGTTGGTGGAACAATGGCTGCTCCCATCCACTAGTGACCTTTAATTTACAGGCCCTGGATAATGTTTGTACCATTTACTAGGGGCTCCCAAGTAGATTAAATATATCAAATAGGAAAATGCCAATATCATCATGTTGGAACCCAGGCACTTTAGGGAGGGGTAAATGGCACAGAGTTCTATTGCCAGCAAAAACACTTAAGGCAAAACTCTTGGGGCACACCACACAAAAGATAGTCATTTGCATCACTCTTATTTCCTATTGTTCATTTTGAATCCACTTTTACAATGAATGCTAACATTTTATTTCCCATTTTACAATTCTTAAACCACCGCTCGAAAAGAAATGTAAACTCAACAAATCCGACTTCCAAAAAAAGGCACTCCAATGTACCACAATATTGTAACAAGTATCTTGCTGCTCACTGGATCTCTGTGGTGAAGATTTAGTAGAACACTAGGGAAACAAATTAAACACTACTTTGCTCCTTCTGTTCTTGGAAGTAATCTCCCAAACATCATTTTTCTGTGTTGACTGAAGAAGATTTTCATGTATTTACAGAAACCTTGTCCTTGGATTAGCTTCCTTGACCTCTAACCATCTATCCAATGGGAAAACATCACAAATAAAACATTTCTGGCAAACATGGTGCATTAATCCCACAGAGGAATACATCTCATGTGTAGAAATATCCTGAAATTCATGAACAGTTTCTGGATTAATGTCACAAATGTGCTATTAGAGGAGGAAAATAGCTATGCATATACAAGTCATTTCTTACAAATATTCTGGTGAAACGTTTAGCAAGGCAGATCGTTCCACAATGGCCAGTCGGAACACTCCTTCAACTCAACAATTCTGTTTATTGAGTTTTAGAATGATGCAGAAAATCAACAGATACACAACATATGACAGGAAATGCCCAGAGTTACAGTGATCACATGGAGGTTAGTTTGTTGAGTAGTTCTGTGGCATGAAATAACTTACTGAGAACGACAAGTATAATATGTTGCATGTGATGTTCAGCAATCTTCCATCAATCTGCCTTTTGCTATAGTTTTAATCATAACTGCTGATGAGCAGGCACACATACACTAGCTATATCATTGGAAAGTAAAAGCAGGAAGCCACTTTTATGATTAGTTCACCCGATTATATTAATATGATGGAAAATCACAGTCTACTGATCCAATGTGTTTTTTTAAAAGAAATTGTTAATTGGCTTCTTAAATTTATTGTTTTGCAGAACATCATCCTCCAATGCAGCTCAAGAAAGAAAACTGATTTACAATGCATCTTATCCTCAAATAAAAGGGCAGGTTAAAATTGATGTCAGAATACAATGGTTATACATGATTAAAGTTATTCCATTTCCGGCAAGCATTAGTGAAAGTATTGTCAAAGATATCAAACGTTCATCATAGTACAATAGTTTTATGGTTTAATTTTGAAATTGGCACAGAGTAATAAAGTGTTCGAATTCAAGGTTGATATAATTGTTTTAAATATATATATATATATTTTTCTTAGAAAAGGTAGATTTTTGCAGACATGTATAAACATAATATGTGGTTAACCATTTTATGCTGACATGCAACTATCTGTCAAGTGCAAAACCCATGCCTCATAGTGCATATATTTTCTCGGTAATGTGCTAAGGGGAAATAAAGAACATTGGGCCTGATGTCCAAATCAATTTTACAATCGCAAATGTCAAGTTTCAGCCTTTGCGTCTATATGAAATCCAAATTGCAATTCAGTAATATGTTAATTTGTGTTTCAGACCAAATACAGAATAAATATTTGGAGGAGACATATAAATGTGTCCCTTCCAGCTACCAATTCCTTAACTTATGCATTAATGTGTATTATAGAGCGCGGGACCCTCATGGTCCCTAATGCACTCCATAGTCTAGTGACATGATTGGGTGTAGTTAATAAAATTAATGCCGCAGTACATTTCAGTCACCTGTTACAATAAAGAAATAAAGACGTGTAATACCGAGTTCCGAGTGTGGCGTAATTCATTTACATGCTGTGATGATACAACTGCCGAAGAGATAGGGGATACATAAACCCTGCAACCTGAAGAGCCTAGAGTGCTCTTCTAGAGAGTTTGCCATGGTACAGCAAAATGGTCATGCACGCCAAATGCCCCTCAGTCTGTAGAAAGAAAAAACCTTTTAAGTGGTACACTGATGCACCTGGTCCTTAAACCAACAAAGAAGAGATTGGCACGGAAGCTGGAATATCAAAACAACAGTTTATTAACCTCACATGAGGGAGACTGCGTCAATACAGTACCCTCCGGCCACTGTATGAGACATTCTAAGGAGTACAAAGATCAGGGATCTTATATATACATTTATTGCATAGTCAGCATGAGACCAAGGTGAGGTACTGGCACATACAAGAATAATTATTGACTAATATAGGTATACAATAATTGCTTGCTCAACAAAGTGGGAGGGGAGACATTTCTCTTTACATCAGTATAAACAGCCTGACAGTTATACACTAAGATCAGGTGCATTCTGGCAGCTACAGGTCTTTCTGAGCATGTGCAAGGCCCTGGCTCAGTGCTGAAAGAGTTAACTGTAACAGATGACACAAGCAGAATACAAGGGCAGGCAATAGTGAAGAGGGAGAAAGCACATGGCGAGCAAATGGCTAACTAAAATGGCTGCCAAAAACAAAATGGCTTCAGCTGATGCTAACAGCCATTGCAGCTAGTTTTCCACAGATGGCCGTGTTAGCATTAGCTGAAGACATCCGCTATGATCTAGAAGCATGGAAGTTATCCTGCACATCTATCCTCATAATCCATTAATATCCTGATCCCTAGCTAGGTGGGCATTTTCCTTCTAAACATTTAATTGAACAAGTATATATAAGGTATAAGCAGGAGTACAAAGGGAACAGAGCACTGGGTCATAATGAACACACTGCTAGCAGGAGAAAATAATGACTATTATTACAAACAGAACTACAAATATTTTCCAACCCCAAGCAGAAAGCAAATCCCAAAACCATCCAGACCAATTCCATGTTTCAGGGCTCCTATGTATTTCAGTGACTATCTATTTCAATTTCAGAATAGCCAACAGCACATATCTAATAAAGTGTCTTAAGAAAAAATACATTTTTTAATAGACCTTTCCCGTGTTCTTTTCATGAGGGCTAGAGTACCAATTGATACACTTAGGAAGAGGGCAAATTAACATTTGTCAACTGTTCAAAAAAACGATTCTCTTGCAGAATCAAAATTCCTAATGCAAATATTAAAGAAAATTGTTATGCGCGTGGGACCGGTAAGGCGCTGTTCGAAAATGAACAGGCTCTCGGTCTGACGCGGGTAACCACAAAGACTACAGCTCCCATGAGGACCCGGAAGTCACGCCCCATGTGACCGACGTGAAACTCATCAGAGCGGATAAGCCAACTGACCCCGGTGAGCGCTGCCGATGATTCATGTTGTTTTTGACTTCCGCGATCTTTGAAGAACCGAAGTAATTCCTGCAGCTCTCCAGGACCGCCCAATGATTTCTGGGCTCTACGAGAGGAGTGCGTGCAGCTCTCCAGGACCGCCCAAGGATTTCCGGGCTCTACAAGAGGAGTACGTGCAGCTCTCCAGGACCGCCCAAGGATTTCCGGGCTCTACGAGAGAACAGCGTGCGACTTCAGAGTCCCTCAAGGGATGGAGAGGTCGGTTTCGCCTAGCTCCGAAACTGTAAGTTTCACTTGCGTGCAGCCTTCTACTTTGCTGCAGCATTAAGAACGGCTACGGCTTCTCTGTTGGATGAGACGCTCACTGTATCAGAGGTCTCGTGCAGAGAAGCGCGGATAGCTGTAACTTTTAGTACATTCTCTGCGTTCTGAGTTACTTTCCGGAGGATTCCCATATTTCTCCTTTATGAAAAACCATTGACCTAAGTTTGCTTTTCCCTTTTTCACTTTTGGGCTTCTGGGGGACACTCTGGCATTAAGCACGAACAGGATTGTGCTGCCCTTTGCTAGACGTGTTCATTAGTTCTTCTACTGTTGATCCTGCAAAACTTCGCTCTGCTCTCTTCCGCGGCGTTTGCTGCATCATCGAGCGGAGTACATTTCAGTTCTCATTCATCAGACAAAGAATAGAGCCTCTGAGGTGTTTGCAGGTATATGGAAAATAAGGGAGGGGATTGCATATCTAAGACTTAGAAGGGGTTGTATATGCAGACTGCTTCATGGTGTGTTTTGTGTATTTACAGGTCTCCCTCCTTGCCGTTCCTACCCTTCCTTCCCTCACTCAACTACCTCATTCGTTCGAGTGTATCATACCTATTCCGGACTGGGGGCAGTTGAGAGGTGGACCCCATAGAGCATCAACGCCATCCTGAGGAGTTGGAACCCATGGCAACCTGACAAAAATACAAAGATCATTAAAAAAACAATTTTCACTTCAGGGGACCAGGAGGACCACACGGGGCCATGGGAATTAGGACGAGGAGCCGCAAAGGGCTGCTCCTCCTCAAAAATGGGACGACCAAAGGGGTACATTGCTAAAAAGTACTCAAAGAATATAAGCTGCTGTACAACCAGCCAGAGGGGAGTCTTCTCCCTGTGCCCTTCTGAGCCTCACAGGCAGGCTCCTATTGTTCATCCAACAACCTGCAACTCAAGAAAACAATCACGGCCCAGTTTTAAGGGAAAAGTTTCTTCTTTCAGGATAGAGCAATCACCCTCCGGGGCAAATGCCCTCAGCGATCCTGTCCAGTGTCTCAGGCAGTGCACCAGTTTTCTTCACTTTAATCTAACAGGCACCAAAGGCACAGCACCTGTACCCTGAACTCAAGTCCTTCCTTAACTCCTGCGTTGCTCCGCTGGCGCACTGCTCTTTTGTCAGGACCAAAGATTGTACCCGGTGTGTTCAGGCATCCCTTGATCAACAAACAGAGGTGCAGACTTGCATTCATTTAGGGACCAGGACTCAGAGGCCTGATGCTGGGATATCTGAAGCAACCCTTGTTTCAAAGGGGGTCACCTCAAGCAAAAGCCTCCTTGCTGTCCTTGTCGGTCTGTGACTCTCACAGCTGGGCATCAATAACTGGATTCACAAAAGGATTGATCTGTGACCCCGTCTTTAGCCCAAGACAGTGGCAGGGGTACACACTTCACGTCCCAGTGCTTCTGGCCTTCTACCTTCACTGAGGTCCTAGTTGCCAGCAATGCCTGTGCTGGTTCCCTTTACCTCAGCTTAAAGCTGGACTGGCGCTGACTCCCCAGGCTGGATCTGATGTCCGGGCCCCTCTGGCAATGGTTGTAGGGCGTCAGATATCTATTGGTGGACAGAACAAAAGATCTTTAAACAAGACATACAAATAATCTATCAACAGAGAGGATACTTTATTTCCAAAATACTTTTTTTGGCTTGGGGCTTAGGGCTTGGGCTTGGGGTTAGGGTTGGGGTGCCCCATACATTAGCAAGGCACCGAAGAACCACTTCATCTATCTGAGAGTTAAAAAAAAACCTGGACCTATTACACTATTTGAAGCAGGCAAGGGAAGTCTATGTTTATTCACTAAATTCTGAGGGAAAAAGAAAAACAGTACAGACATACTCCAAATTTTTACATTTGTGTATTCCTATATTATTCATCTGAAGAACCTCAAGAAAGGGAATTCTTAGAACAAGCATTCTTTTGTGCCTCTCGTCTTAACAAGCTTGTGTTTCATAAGTTATAACCTTTCACTACTTGTACAGGACTGCAGACACTTCTAAAGTGATTATGTAAAAACACCTACATTGTACGCTTAGGACCATGCTCTCATGTTATAGGCGCAGCTGGAAAATCTAAAACTGATAATTTAACAGGGATTCTTATTACATAACTAACTAACAAAAACTTCAACATAGGGGGTACATGAATTTCTCCAGCTATTCACCAGCTCTAATAAGGGCTGTCAGCTCAATTACACAGACTAATAAGAGGCTAGTAATGCCTTTGCAAAACTGTATGTAGCATGAGAATAACATAAATAATAATGGTGTTATCACCTGAGAATTTTAGAACAAAAACTACCCACATATAGTTCCCCTTTAAAGGTCAAATAAGGGAACAGCAACCTAGACTACTCATCCTTTCATAATTTCATCAGACAGGATGGGCAGCAACATGGCGTATTTTTTATTCATTTTACTAATGCTAACAATCATTTTAAAACAGTATTACTGAATAGCCAATGAAATGCCTCATGGCCGTTCCTAGACAGCTTAGACAGGCTCAAGAGAGAGTGAGAAAAAGAGAGAGAGAGCACATGAATCAAGAAAAATGACCATGTGTTACTTAATTTTAGGTGCCCTTAATTTGCCCAGGAGCTAATCTCCCTAATCTCCTCCCCCCATGCGACAGTTGGTAACCTGAAACAGGTGACCTTCTGTTGACACTATCTACCCCTATTTTTGGCAGCTAGGCACAAAGAAACTTGTAGGAAGTAGATAACTAGGATAAACCACACCAAAGAGGTCATAGGACTGTACCACTTTATTAGAAGACATTAATCCTTAACCAACTACCAATTCCTTTTTAACTCATTGAGCTGTGTAACTTATTAGCACATGAATGCAAACTTTATTTCATAGCCTTTTGATCTGGCCCTAGCACAACAATGTTAAGCAGTATTTCTGTATGTATGGCAGAGCTATTCTCTGCACATGGCCTACAGATGCTGCTATCCTTTGATAATGTTATTCAATAGGATAAACCCCACCTGCATATCTCCAACACTTGTATTATTGCGCAAGAAAACAGTGATATCCACCTGTGCTCCTAACAGAATATGTAATATTTCCTTTAGCTAATGTTACCAAAAACAGATCAGTGGTGTCCAATCTTATTCCAGGAAGGCTTAATCAGGGCCATAAGTGTATTGAAACAACTAAGTAAATTTTTCTATTTCTTAAATGTAGTTACAAACTTTCATAGTGTACTGTAGAAATCACATACTGTCACAGTGGCTCCCTGCGTGGAATTTTCACGTTCAGTAGGGCTGGTCAGTTCCAAAAACAGAACTTGGCCTCTGACCCTTATACCTGTTGTCCCCTGTCTGAGAAAGGCTATTTCCATGCAGCAGGACTGTTTTTAAAAAGCAAATTGTGCCCAAACTCGACTTTGGTGGCAGGGGCACTTACAAATGGATAACCTACAATGTTGTGGCATATTAGGGACCCCCAGGGTCTCCCCTAGATATCCCAGGGGTGGGGTGGGGGGGGGGGTCAGAAATGTTTAATGTACACCCTTATAAAATACGTTTTTATATGCCTGGGTAAAGTGAAATTTCACATTTCACTCCCCACATTCTGATAAAGTGCTGCTCAAATTCAACTTTGATGCTAGGAGCTTATATATTTTTAACAGTAGATTTATTAGACATTATAAAGATCATAAAAACGATTTTAGTGCAATTATTTTTAATAAATATTGTTCTCATGTAGTCCCTTTTAAAAAAAAATAATGATCACGAACTCTTTTGATGTTTCCACATATGAAAAGTAAACCTCATTCCTTTCCATTTGCCTTTAAATGCATGTATCTATAACACAAAACACAGAAGCTGTACTGAAACATAAAATAGTCTGTGCCACTTTTTAAAGGGCAGTAATTATTTAACATCAGAGTCACAGATGTGCTTATGCAAAAAAGCAACAAGAAAGAAAGTCCCTACTATGAATCCTTTCTCTTTTATCCAAAATAATGAAATTGTATTTCTAACTTTCAAAAATCAGTAGTTGCTCATGCACGTGCCTTCATACCAATACCATGCTTCCCACGGCTTAATCTGTAGCTTTGTGGCCGGGATAGCCATGTGTTGTTTACTCAGCTGCTCTTTTAGAACCAGCAGGCCTCAACTTCAGAAGAAAAACCCTGTGCTGTATTGTAATGTCCTGAAAAAGTTTGATCTCCGTCTGTTTTGACAGACAGCTTCCCTTCAGTCAGACAGCGTTGAACAGCTGTTTAAAAGTCCTTTTTCTGGTGCTGAAATTTGAGCACAGTGCAATCTATTTAAAATACAGGCATTGCAAGCCAGCACAAATCTATCGTCTTGTAGTGTGGAAAAAGGCGTATTTATTTCAGCAGCAACCAATTTACTCAGATGATGTGAATGCCTTTTAATATTAATATCTAAGGATAATGCTGTAACATTTTGTATGGAGTCGTAGTTATGCAAAGTACACAATTTCGTTTTTATTTATTTCTATGAGGCCTATTTTTTTTTTTTTTAACCATTGTGGCAATATTTACACATCTAGACTTTCTTACTGTTTTACTTCTAATGGTAGCATGCAGCTATTTAGCATATGTTACATAATTAATTCCTTGAATTTTAAATGTAGTTCTTTCAATGACATTTGCATAACAGAATGACAACAAACACATTGAGCTCATTCCAGACATTTTCAAGAAGGGGGTCATACACTCAGAACACACGACACTGCTTGTTAAAGTAAGCCATTCTCACACAAAAAACATGGTCTACTTACTGAAACAAGTACTTTCAAGCATCACCACCGGTGTCAATCCACAACCACATAGAAAAACAAAACAAAAAATTAACCACAAATCAACACTTAGGACAAAAACAAGAGACAGCCCAGAGACTGTACTCAAACCAAACCATTTGAAAATACCAATTGTAAGTCATATTTACAAAAAGAGCTCTCAAAAGTAGTCCAAAGACTGCACAAAAACAGCCCAAAGACTGTTCCATGTTCAAGACGCCAAAATACACCAAATTACCAGTTTGGCTGGCAGAACACTCAAAAGCACCACTTATGAAGTTTACTAAGTGTGCAGATCAGGATCCTTTATATATATATATTTTGTTCCATGGTGTACTAGTCATCATGGAAGAAATACCTTTTTAATATACCTAAACCTATTTAGGTATCCCCTCTAGGGGAATCAGCTGAGTACTTTCTAAAACCATATTGATACCACCAAGACAGCAACACTTTTACGAAGTGTGCTAGAAGCAGGCATGCCAAAAATATTATAGCATATATAATATTATAATCCAAGTGACACTTAACACAATTTGTGCCGTTCAAGACTTCAAAAATTTGAGAAAATCTCATTACCTGCCTTCATTTGCTGCAGCAAACAAACAAACAAACCAAAATCTTGGCCAAGTCATTCCAAAAAGTGTTGCTATAGCAATCTTACCAAACCAAAGTCTCCAGCTTCCAACTGCCAAGTTCTGAGTGACCTAACGGTCATTTTGAAATACTCACGCCAAAGAAGATCTCCGTTGGGAGCGGCCAACACCTGGAGGGTCAGATCGGGAAAACCGGAAAACACGTTGGTCTGCAAAGACAAAGAGTCTCCTTGTGCAGGGTACCTCCTCAGTAGATTCCTGTCCTGTCCTTCTCAGTAGATTCCTGTCTTCCGTCAAGACCACTCGCTTGAATAGCCGCTTCTCTGATGAGGCCCACTTTTGGGCGCCAATTTGTAGAAAGAAAAAATCTTTTAAGGGGTTCACTGATGCACCTGGTCCATAAACCAACAAAGAATAGATTGGCATGGAAGCTGGAATATCAAAACAACAGTTTATTAACCTCACATGAGGGAGACTGTGTCAATACAGTACCCTCAGGCCACTGTATTAGACAGTCTGAGGAGTACAAAGATCAGGGACCTTATATATACATTTGTTGCATAGTCAGCATAACACCAAGGTGAGGTACTGGCACATACAAGAATAGTTATTAACTAATGTAGGTATACAATAATTGCTTGCTCAACAAAGTGGGAGGGGAGACATTTCTCCTTACATCAGTAAAAACAGCCTGACAGTTATACACTAAGAGCAGGTGCATTCTGGCAGCTACAGGTTTTTCTGAGCATGTGCAAGGCCCTGGCACAGTGCTGAAAGAGTTAAATGTAAAAGATGACACAAGCAGAATACAAGGGTTGGCAATAGTGAAGAGGGAGAAAGCACATGGCGAGCACATGGCTAACTAAAATGGCTGCCAAAAACAAAATGGCTTCAGCTGATGCTAACAGCCATTGCAGCTAGTTTTCCACAAGTCGAAGTGAAGAATCGACGGTTGGCTTAGGTGGGGTCAAAGCACAACTTCAGCCAGTACAAGACACTTGAAGAAAGTGAAGGCCTCATCGAAAGTTTCATTTATCATCCGTCTGAAAATTGCAACTATGACTGAGATATAGAGTGTGATGCCAAAACTTAACACAGAACCATCATTCATACAGTACAATAACACTAAAAACAGTGACCACCAGGTACAGCAAGAGCAACAAGGGGCAACAACCAGGTGCAAGAGAACACTGCGAGAGGGAGCAGATAAATTGAAGGAAGTATAAAGGCAGTCAAAACCAGGTACAATGCAGAAGGTTGAGAGTGGTAAAGAACAAGAGCAAGAGACAAAACTGCTATTCACCATCAAAGAAGAAGATGGGGCCTCACCACCTCTGGTTGGGCACAAAGGTCTAACCACTAGTCAGCAGGCTGATGCTCACAGTGTTGACACAGGGCCAGAAGACGCTGTAGGTCAAGTGTGGACCAAGCAGCATATAATCCTGCCAGCAGCAGCAGAATACAGCACAAAGTATGATGCTGCAGTTTTCTTAAAATCGTCATCTTCATTTGATATCACGAAAAAGCAGAGTTTGATGCCTGATGGAATGCTTGGATTGAAACCTTTGATGATTTTATTGATGTGCTAGAAAGAACAGATGGCAAAAATATAATAAAAAATCTTAAGAACGTAGCAGGAGAAGAAGTAAAAGAATCAATAAAAGAGATACCACAGGTGGACAGGGTATCTTACAAGGATGTCAAGGTGGCATTGAATCTGAAGTTCAATCTGATGCCGTACATTCACTATGAAAGGTATATCTTCAATCAAGAGAGACAGATTGATTGTGAAACAATGGGTGAATTTGTTGAAAGACTTGAAATGCTCATCAAACATTCAATGAGGAAGAAGCCATTTGTCTCAGAGTCATTGATGGTTGCCTGTCTGATTCCTTCAGATGCCAAATACTGAGAGAAATACTCATTCTGGAGCGTGTGCTCATGGCCGCCAGAGCTGCAGAGCCTGTCAGCAAACAAGCCGTTGACATGAAGGATGGAGGTGCCCAGAGTGAATCAGCATTGAGTATGAATAGCAAGAAAAAGCACAAGTTAGAAGCCGCAAAGTGATGTCTCAGAAGAAAAAGAGGCTGTGTTTTCAAAGTGGATTTTCCTTTCCACATGAAGGTAAATGTCCCGCCATTGGGCAGATATGTAAAGGCTGTGGGAAAGAGAACCATTTTGTAACATTTTGCAAAGCGAGAGAAAAAGTGAGTGTGTCACTTCTTGAAGAGAAAACGGTTGCCCGTGCTATCATAGTGAAGACAGAACGGCTGCCAGAAGGTTCCAGAAGTATTCCAGTCATGCCCACTAAAGTAAACGGCAACATCAAGTGGGGCAGTAGAAACCAAAAGAGGCCGATTGCCATCAATGGGGCCGATTCCGATGTCAGTCAGACTCTGGTCCATCCGACATCGGTCAGGAGCTGTAACCGACCAACCTGCTGTCGTCAGTTATGGCCCTGCAAGTACGGGTTTGGTCGCACTCGTATGCTTCACAATGGGAGTATGCTTTCTGAGCAGAATGCATGCTTGCATTGTGAAAAGCAGGGGTGCAGTTCATCCCTGCACCCTGTGGCCGGCACCCCAAGGTGCCCGCCACCGGGTGCAGGGATCAACAGAGGGGCCCAACACCCATAGGGGCCCTACTGGGGGCCCCCAAAGACAGTTTCTGACTGTCTTTTTGTGCCGGAAAGACCGTCACGAAAAGGCAGTACTCCCTCGGTCATTAATAGGCGGCCGGATGAGTACTGAAGGATTTCCGGATGGAGGACGGGCTCTCCGAGCCCGCCGGAAGCCGTCCGGAAATCTGAGTTGGATTCCTTTCCGACCGAGCCCATCGGAATGGCTCAGTCAGAAAGGAATTCGGCCGACACGTTCTGATTCGGTCGGAAGGGCTCCGACCATCATTCAGAGCCCTTCCAGCCGAAATCCGAATCGGCCCCTAAGACTTTGTCAAGAAATTGTCCGACGTCACTGTTGAGCGACAGTGAGAAGATGGGTGTGTGATGTCAATGCTGTCCGCTGAAAGCTGTGCGCATGTGGGTTTGGCTTCCTGCAAGGAAGAATACAAGTTGAACAAGCATTGGCATAGCCTATAGGTCTCACCTTTGGGACCTTATAAGTATTTAGTTATGCAGCACAATATCATAGGTACAACAGCATCAACTATTGCATGGCTAAATACATAAAAGGTCCCAAAAGTAAGACCTATTGGTTATGCCAATGCTTTTTTGTTATAGGGGGCATGAATAACAGGAGGGTGAAGGTCAGTCAGTCAGTTAGTCAGTTAGTCAGTTAGTCAGTTAGTCAGTTAGTCAGTTAGTCAGTTAGTCAGTTAGTCAGTTAGTCAGTTAGTCAGTTAGTCAGTTAGTCAGTCAGTGAGAGTGAGTGAGAGAGTCAGTCAGTGAGAGAGTGAGAGAGTCAGTGAGAGAGTGAGAGTCAGTAGGTCAGTGAGAGAGTGAGAGTCAGTGAGAGAGTGACAGGGAGTGAGAGAGTCAGAGAGTCAGTGAGTCAGTGAGAGTGAGAGAGTCAGTGAGTCAGTGAGAGTGAGAGAGTCAGTCAGTCAGTGAGGAGTGAGAGAGTCAGTCAGTGAGATTGAGAGTCAGTCAGTGAGAGTGAATGAGAGTGAGAGAGTGAGTCAGTTAGTCAGCAAGTGAAAGAGAGTGAGTTAGTGGGATAGTCTATCAGTGAGAGTGAGTCAGTCAGCAAGAGTCTGTTAGTGAGAGTGAGTCAGTTAGTCAGTGAGTGAGTGAGTTAGTCAGTCAGTGAGAGACTCAGTCAGCGAGAGAGTGAGAGAGTGTCAGTGAGAATCTGTCAGTGAGAGTCTGTCAGTGAGAGTGAGTCAGTGAGAGTGAGTCAGTGAGAGTGAGTGAGTCAGTCAGTCAGTGAGACTGAGTGATTCAGTCAGTTAGTGAGAGTGAGTGAGTCAGTCAGTCAGTGAGAGTGAGTGGGAGAGTCAGTCAGTGAGTGAGAGTAAGTGGGAGAGTCTTTCAGTGAGAGTATATCAGTGATAGTCTGTCAGTGAGAGTGAGCGAGTGAGTCAGTCAGTGAGAGAGAGTTTTGAGAGACAGTTAGTGAGACAGTGGGAGAGTCAGTCAGTGATAGTGTTAGTGAGAGTGAATCAGTGAGAGTCTGTCAGTGAGAGTCAGTCAGTGAGAGTGAGTGAGTCAGTCAGTGAGTGAGAGTCAGTCAGTCAGTGAGGGAGTCAGTGAGAGAGCGAATCAGTGAGTGAATCTACCAGTGAGTCTGTCAGTGAGTGTGAGTGAGTGAGTCAGTCAGCCAGTGAGAGAGAGTTTTGAGAGTCAGTGAGAGAGTGGGAGGGTCAGTCAGTGAGAGTGTGTCTGTCAGTCAGTGAGAGTGTGTCTGTCTGTCAGTGAGTGATAGTCAGTGAGTGAGTGAGAGAGAGTGGGTGAGTCTGTCAGTGATAGTCTGTCTGTCAGTCAGTGAGAGTCTGTCAGTGAGAGTGAGTGAGTCAGTCAGTGAGAGAGAGGGGCAGTCAGTGAGAGAGAGTGAGAGAGTCAGTGAGAGTTTGTCAGTGAGAGTTAGTGAGTCAATCAGTAAGTGAGAGAGTGGGAGAGTCTGTCAGTGAGAGTGAGTCTGTCAGTGAGAGTCTGTTAGTGAGAGTGCGTGAGTCAGTCAAGTGAGAGTGAGTCTGTCTGTGTGTGAGAGTGAGTCTGTCAGTCAGTGGGAGTGAGTCAGTCAGTCAGAGAGAGAGAGTGGGAGTCTGTCAGTGAGAGTCTGTCAGTCAGTGAGTGAGTCAGTGAGAATGAGTCAGTCAGTCAGTGAGAGAGATTCTGTCAGTCAATGAGTGAGTCAGTGAGAATGAGTCAGTCAGTCAGTGAGAGAGATTCTGTCAGTCAATGAGAGAGAGTCTGTCAGTCAGTGACAGTGAGTCAGTCAGTGAGAGAGAGTGGGTGAGTCTGTCAGTGAGAGTGAATCAGTCAGTGAGAGTGAGTCAGTCAGTCAGTGAGTCGGTCAGTCAGTCAGTGAGAGTGAGAGAGTCAGTGAGAGTCTGTCAGTGAGAGTGAGTGAGTCAGTGAGAGTGGTGAGAGTGAGTGAGTCAGTCAGTGAGAATGAGTCGGTCTGTCAGTGAGAGTGAGTCAGTGAGTGAGAGAGAGTGGGAGAGTCTGTCACTGAGAGTCTGTCAGTCAGTGAGAGTCTGTCAGTGAGAGTGAGTGAGTCAGTCAGTCAGTGAGAATTGGTCAGTCAGTCAGTGAGAGAGAGTGAGAGAGTCAGTGAGAGTTTGTCAGTGAGAGTGATTGAGTCAGTGAGAGTGAGTGAGTCAATGAGAGTGGTGAGAGTGAGTCTGTCAGTGAGTGAGAGTGAGTCAGTCAGTGAGAGTGAGTGAGTGAGTCAGTCAGTCAGTAAAACTGAGTGATTCAGTCAGTTAGTGAGAGTGAGTGAGTGGGTCAGTCAGTGAGAGTGAGTGGGAGAGTCAGTCAGTGAGTGAGAGAGAGTGGGTGGGTGATTCTGTCAGTGATAGTCTGTCTGTCAGTCAGTGAGAGTCTGTCAGTGAGAGTGAGTCAGTCAGTCAGGTAGAGAGAGTGGGTCAGTCAGTGAGAGAGAGTGAGAGAGTCAGTGAGAGTTTGTCAGTGAGAGTTAGTGAGTCAATCAGTAAGTGAGAGAGTGGGAGAGTCTGTCAGTGAGAGTGAGTCAGTCAGTGAGAGTCTGTTAGTGAGAGTGCGTGAGTCAGTCAGTGAAAGTGAGTCTGTCTGTGTGTGAGAGTGAGTCTGTCAGTCAGTGGCAGTGAGTCAGTCAGTCAGTGAGAGAGAGAGAGTGGGAGTCTGTCAGTGAGAGTCTGTCAGTCAGTGAGGAGTCAGTGAGAATGAGTCAGTCAGTCAGTGAGAGAGATTCTGTCAGTCAATGAGTGAGTCAGTGAGAATGAGTCAGTCAGTCAGTGAGAGAGATTCTGTCAGTCAATGAGAGAGAGTCTGTCAGTCAGTGAGAGAGAGTCAGTCAGTGAGAGAGAGTGGGTGAGTCTGTCAGTGAGAGTGAATCAGTCAGTGAGAGTGAGTCAGTCAGTCAGTGAGTCGGTCAGTCAGTCAGTGAGAGAGAGTGAGAGAGTCAGTGAGAGTCTGTCAGTGGGAGTGAGTGAGTCAGTGAGAGTGGTGAGAGTGAGTGAGTCAGTCAATGAGAGTGAGTCTGTCTGTCAGTGAGAGTGAGTCAGTGAGTGAGTGAGAGAGAGTGGGAGAGTCTGTCCCTGAGAGTCTGTCAGTCAGTGAGAGTCTGTCAGTGAGAGTGAGTGAGTGAGTCAGTCAGTGAGAATTGGTCAGTCAGTCAGTGAGAGAGAGTGAGAGAGTCAGTGAGAGTTTGTCAGTGAGAGTGATTGAGTCAGTGAGAGTGAGTGAGTCAATGAGAGTGGTGAGAGTGAGTCTGTCAGTGAGTGAGAGTGAGTCAGTCAGTCAGTGAGAGTGAGTGAGTCAGTCAGTGAGAGAGTGGGAGAGTCATTGAGAGAGTGAGAGAGGCTGTCAGTGAGTCTGTCAGTGAGAGGGAGTCAGTGAGAGTGAGTGAGTCAGTCAGTGAGAGAGAGTGGGTCAGTCAGTCAGTGAGATTCTGTCAGTGAGAATGAGTGAGCTAGTGAGAGTGAGTAAGTGAGTGAGAGTGAGTCAGTCAGAGAGTGAGAGTGAGTCTGTCAGTCATTGAGAGCGAGTCTGTCAGTCAGTGAGAGTGAGTGAGTCAGTCAGTGAGAGTGAGTGAGTGGGAGAGTCTGTCAGTGAGTCTGTCAGAGAGTGAGTAAGTCAGTCAGTCAGTGAGAGAGATTCTGTCAGTCAGTGAGAGAGAGTCTGTCAGTCAGTGAGAGTGAGTGAGTCAGTCAGTCAATGAGAGAGAATGGGAGAGTCTACCAGTGAGAGTCTGTCAGTCAGTGAGAGTCTGTCAGTGAGAGTGAGTCAGTCAGCGAGAGTCTGCCAGTAAGTGTGAGTGAGTCAGTCAGTCAGTGAGAGAGTGGGAGAGTCAGTCACTGAAAGAGTCTGTCAGTGAGAGTGAGTCAGTCAGTGAGAGTCTGTTAGTGAGAGTGAGTCAGTTAGTCAGTGAGTGAGTGAGTTAGTCAGTCAGTGAGAGACTCAGTCAGTGAGAGAGTGAGAGAGTGTCAGTGAGAATCTGTCAGTGAGAGTCTGTCAGTGAGAGTGAGTCAGTGAGAGTGAGTCAGTGAGAGTGAGTCAGTCAGTCAGTCAGTGAGAGTGAGTGGGAGAGTCAGTCAGGGAGTGAGAGTGAGTGGGAGAGTCTGTCAGTGAGAGTCTATCAGTGATAGTCTATCAGTGAGAGTGAGTGAGTCAGTCAGTCAGTCAGTGAGAGAGATTTGACAGTCAGTTAGTGAGAGAGTGGGAGAGTCAGTCAGTGTTAGTCTGTTAGTGAGAGTGAGTCAGTGAGAGTCTGACAGTGAGAGTGAGTGAGTCAGTCTGTCAGTGAGAGTCTGTCAGTGAGAGTCAGTCAGTGAGAGTGAGTCAGTCAATGAGAGTCTGTTAGTGAGAGTGAGTGAGTTAGTCAGTGAGTGAGTGAGTTAGTCAGTCAGTGAGAGACTCAGTCAGTGAGAGAGTGAGAGAGTGTCAGTGAGAGTCAGTCAGTAAGAGTGAGTGAGTGAGTCAGTCAGTGAGAGTGAGTGGGAGAGTCAGTCAGGGAGTGGGAGTGAGTGGGAGAGTCTGTCAGTGAGAGTCAGTCAGTGATAGTCTGTTAGTGAGAGTGAGTCAGTGAGAGTCTGACAGTGAGAGTGAGTGTGTCAGTCTGTCAGTGAGAGTCTGTCAGTGAGAGTCAGTCAGTGAGGGATAGTGAGTCAGTCAGTGAGAGAGGAGGAGTGTCAGTGAGAGTCTGTCAGTGAGAGTCAGTCAGTGAGAGTGAGTGAGTCAGTCAGCGAGTAAGAGTGAGTGAGTCTGTCAGTGAGTGAGGGAGTCAGTGAGTGAGGGAGTCAGTGAGTGAGTCTAACAGTGAGAGTCTGTCAGTGAGAGTTAGTGAGTCAGTCAGTCAGTGAGAGAGTTTTGAGAGTCAGTTAGAGAGAGTCTGTTAGTGAGAGTGAGTCAGTGAGAGTCTGTCACTGAGAGTGAGTGAGTCAGTCTGTCAGTGAGAGTTTGTCAGTGAGAGTCTGTCAGTGAGAGAGAGTGAGTCAGTCATTGAGAGAGGGGGAGAGTCAGTGAGAGTCTGTCAGTGAGAGGGAGTCAGTCAGAGTTAGTCAGTCAGAGTGAGTCAGTCATTGAGTGTGAGTGAGTGAGTCAGTGAGTGAGGGAGTCAGTGAATGAGGGAGAGTGGGAGAGTCAGTCAGTGAGTGAGAGAGAGTGGGAGAGTCTGTCAATTAGTGTCTATCAGTGAGAGTCTGTCAATGACAGTGAGTGAGTCAGTCAGTCAGTGAGAGAGAGTGGGAGAGTCAGTTAGTGAGAGAGTTTTGAGAGTCAGTTAGAGAGAGTTTGTTAGTGAGAGTGAGTCGGTGAGAGTCTGTCACTGAGAGTGAGTGAGTCAGTCTGTCAGTGAGAGTTTGTCAGTGAGAGTCTGTCAGTGAGAGAGAGTGAGTCAGTCATTGAGAGAGGGGGAGAGTCAGTGGGAGTCTGTCAGTGAGAGTGAGTCAGTGAGAGTTAGTCAGTCAGAGTGAGTCAGTCATTGAGTGTGAGTGAGTCAGTGAGTGAGTGAGTCAGTGAGTGAGGGAGAGTGGGAGAGTCAGTCAGTGAGTGAGAGAGAGTGGGAGAGTCTGTCAAAGAGTGTCTATCAGTGAGAGCCTGTCAATGACAGTGAGTCAGTCAGTCAGTCAGTCAGTGAGAGAGAGTGGGAGAGTCAGTTAGTGAGAGAGTGGGAGAGTCAGTCAGTGAGAGTCAGTTAGTGAGAGTCTGTTAGTGAGAGTGAGTGAGTCAGTCTGTCAGTGAGAGTCTGTCAGTGAGTCTGTCAGTGAGAGAGAGCGAGTGAGTGAGAGAGTGATAGAGTCAGTCAGTGAGAGAGTGAGAGTGGGAGAGCCTGTCAGTGAGAGTGAGAGTCAGTGTGAGTGAGAATCAGTGAGTCAGTGAGAGTGAGAGAGTCAGTGTGAGTGTGAGTGAGAGTGTGAGTGTGAGAGAGAGTGTCAATGTCAGTGAGAGTGTCAGTATCAGTGAGAGTGTGAGAGAGTGAGAGTCTGTGAGTGTGTCAGTGAGAGTGTGAGAGAGTGAGCTTCAGTGAGAGTGTCAGTGAGAGTGTGATAGTCAGTGAGAGTGAGTCAGCCATCAATGCAAGGCATTTGCAGTTAGGGTGAGTACCCTAAAGCTCAACTTTCATTGTGACAATGGTTCGAATATAAAACCCATACATGTTTGCAGAGTTTAACGATTTGTGGCTATTTCTATTGCTCTGAGGATACTACATTATTATATGCAAATTAAATACATGCAGAACAAATAAAAGAAACAATTATAGTGAGGACTTGAATCCGCATGTTCTGAAAACCTGTAATTTCCCATCTTTAAAAAGAGCACAAGCAGCAGCTGTTTTAAAGCACTCGTGCTCGTCATTGCTAATTTCTAATAATCGATTTCATTTTAAAGTAATTCAATTAAAATAGAGAGACAGCACATCGGGTAAGGATTACAACACACCTGAGAAGACATGTTAAACTCTTATCTTATCAAGCCCTGGAGTGGTGCGTGCGTGCACGCGCATGCGCGCAGTCGTCACTTTTTCAAGCACTGTACTTGTGTTTGTGGCATGCCGCTGCACGCTCCCACAAGGTGGATGCCGCTACAAGCACGAGTGCAGTGCTTGAAAAAGTGAAGAACGACAGCTAAAGGCCCTCCTAAGCAGCACATGTGCGCTGCGTAGGCGAGACCTAAAAAGGATCGACAAGTGAAATCACAAAATTCCTTTGAAACCTTCCACAAAATCAAACTGAATTTCAATGGTTGCTATATACAGTTCATTATAGACAGTGGTGCGTTGATAAAAACACCATGCCAGCTGAAAAGCACCATGAACTGTCTCCAGTGCCTTATCTCACACCATTGAAACCAACGTATACATATGGGCAGCCTTAACACCATTGCAAGGTCAAGGTTCATTTATGGCAACTATGAAACATAAAAAGATGAAGGTACAAGCCCCAATTTATGTCTTTTAGGGCACTTTGTCAAGTGCCTGTCTACTCAGTTTCAGTTCTGCTGCTGACATGGGACTAGCTCTGTGAATTACAATATCAATGCTCATCACAACATAGTGAATGAATTCCGTCAATGTTTCATGGATTAGGAAAACTTAAAACAATGAAAGTGCATATCCACATTAATGAGGACATTTGTCCTGTTGCACAACAATGTGTTCAAATTGGATTTCATCGCCAAGAGGTCATTAAGAAAGAAATTGAGTCTTTGCTAAAACATGATATCATCGAGCACTCTACTGTTCCAATGCCATGGATGTCGCTGATAGTGGTGGTACCTAATAAGGACAGTGGATGGTCTGTGCAAATTTATGTGGACATGGGTCAAACAAATAAGGCAATTGAAATAGAACGACATCCAGGTCTGCACATTGCCGATATGATTACCGAGTTGAATGGTGCCAATGTCTTTTCGTCCCTTCATCTGAATAAAGGAATTCATCAGCTCAAATTGGAAGAAAATTGCAGGTAGATTACTACCTTTTCAACTCACGTTGGTTTGTTCAGATACAAAAGATTGAGTTGTGGAGTATCATCAGCTGCTGAACATTTCCTAGATGTAAATTGTCGCATTATACAGCCTGTCACACATGTTTTGAATTACATTGATGATATACTAGCATTTGGGGTCACACGAAAGGAACATGATAGATTCCTTACACAAGTGTGCCGTTTCCTTGCTGATGCAGGTCTTACATTGAATGGTGAAAAGTGCGAGCTTCACAAAACAAACTAAAATTCTTTGGGCACATTTTTTGTGAAAGGGGAATGACTCCAGATTCAGGCTTTCTCATCTACCTCCCCTCTATAAGATGTAACCATGATGCGATCTTTTTTTGCTATGGATAGCTACTGTTCCAGGTACATTCATGGCTTTGCCACTGTGAATGCCCCATTGAGAGAATTAACGACACGGAATGTTTTATTTCAGTGGTCACAGGAATGTTATGAAAGTTTCAAGATGATTAAACCTGCAATTGAAAATACTACTGAAATGGCTTAATCGGTTCCAAAATTGCATACAGAGAATGTTGTGGATGCCAGCCCAGTGGGTTTGGGCACAATCCTTGCCCAACATAGTGGATATGCATATGCACAAAGGCGTACAGTCGCTTATGCTAGCCGACGTTTGTCACAGACTGACAAAGCTTACTCACAACCTGAAAAAGAAAGCCTAGCTGCTGTGTGAGCTTGCAAACACTTTCACATGAAGCATAAGGGAAATATTTGACGCTTGTTACTGATCACCAAGCAGTGCTCACTTCCAAAATGCCCCCTTGCACTAAAAGGTGGGGGCTGCGACTGCAAGAGTCTGACTACACCCTTGTTCACAGGCCAGGAAAAGATCAAAACCCTGCCAACTACTTTTCTTGAGTGCTGATACAGTGTCCGGGTACCACTTCTAATGTGGCCGAGGCCTACACAAACTTCATTGTAAGATCCAGCACTCCTGCTGCTGTGTCCATGGAACAAATAAGCGCTGCAACCAATGCAGACAGGAATATGCTCACCCTCAAAGACATTATTATGCATCAGTCCTGGAGAACATATGCTACATCTCTTGGTAACAACAGTGAATATCAGAAATTCAAGAATGTGCACGACGAACTGTCCATTATGCAAGAAGGGATTATCTTGTGAGGGTCGGAAGTTGTCATTCCTGAAAGTCTACACCAGCAAGTCATTCAAGAGACACATGAGGGACATTGTGGAATGGTCGCCACAAAGTGAGCCCTCCTGGACCATGTTTGGTTCGTCACCTTGATGAGCAAGGTGAGAGAGAGCTCCAGAATTTTGTGCAACTGTTTGTCTCCCAAAACAACACAGCATCCTTTAAACATGTTGGCTCTTCCAAAACATGGCTGGGAAATAATTGCAGTCAACTTCTTTGGACCTCTTGAAAATAGCCACTACGGCATGGTAATTATAGATGAGTACTACTGGTTTCCTCTGGTGGAAGACATTTTGTCAATCACTCATGATCAAGCAATTGAAAAACTAGAAGGCATTTTTGCAACCTGGGGTGTTTCATCCATTCTAAAATCTATCAAGGCCCATGATTCAATGGTCGGGAATTCAAAGACTTTCTTACTCATTTGAATATCAAGCATCAGAAAAGCACACCTCTGTGGACACAGGCTAATGGCATTGTTGAACATTTTATGGCCACTCACAGGAAGGCTATCCAGTGCCCTGTGTTGGAAGGACTTGAGTTCAAGTCAGTTCTTCATTCTACTCTTCGTGGCTACAGATCTACCCCCATTCTAAAACCTGTGAAAGCCGGCCACCCTAATGTCTGGGAGAGCCATGGGTACCAAGCTGCCCCAGTGGTACACTGAAAGAACAACTGATGCTCAGAAACTTAAACTCACCGATTCATGACTTATGCAGACAAATGTTGATGTGCTTAGGACATTAAGTTTCAGAAAGTGAATCATGTCCTTCTCAAGCAGAGGCAACTATTCAAATCTTCCTTCGATGCAATCCATTGACAGTTGTGACTAGTAAGGTACACATGGTGACTGCTCACCGTCCTGGAAAGTCCATCACAAGGGATTCCTCTCATTTCAAGCACCTACCTCAGAGTCTGTCAGTTCCAGACATGTGGAGTTATACTCTGTCATAGAGAGCCAGGAAATCCTCAGGACTGCCTCAGTGGCTAGCTCACCAGTGCCTGCTGTGGTTGTTTCTCCTGTGTCTCCTCAGCCTCAAACCACAAGATCTGGAAGAGTAGTTTGAGGGCCTCGGTGACTCATTAAGGAACTATGATGCATATTTGTTTTGTTTATTTCTCATTTGAATATCAAGCATCAGAAAAGTACACCTCTATGGCCACAGGCTAATGGTGTGGTGGTTGAACGTTTTATGACCACTCTTAAGAAGGCTTTCCAGTTTGCTTCATAGAGGGACTTGAGCTCAAGTCAGTTCTTCATTCTATTCTTCATGGCTACAGATCTACCGCCATTCTACAACCAGCAGAAGGCTGTCCTTCCTTATGTTGGGCGAGCTATGTGTAAAAATCTGCCCTAGTGGACCACTGAAAGAACAATTGATAATCTGGAAGTTCAACTCACTGATTCATCTCACAAGTCCAGAATGAAGACTTATGCTGACAAATGTAAATGTGCTCGGGACATTATGTTTCAAGCAGAGATGACAATGCAAATCTGATGCTTCATTCGGTGCCAATCCATTGCCAGTTGTGACAAGTATGGGACACATGTTGACTGCTCATCATCCTGGAAAGTCCATTACGAGGGATACCTCTCATTTCAAGCACCTGCCTCAGAGTCTGTCAGTTCCAGACATTCGGAGGCAGACTGTCATTAGAGGGATAGGAGAGCCTCAGGATTTCCTCAGTGGCTAGCTCACCAGTGCGTGCTGTGGTTGTTTCTCCTGTGTTTCCTCAGCCTCACACCACAAGATCTGGAAGAGTTGTTTGAGCACCTCGATGACTCATTGAGGAACTATGATTCATTTTTGTTTTGTTTGTATTTTTTATTTAACAAAGGGGAAGATGTAGTGTCTTGTGTATTATAGAGCACGGGACCCCTATGGTCCCTAATGGACTCTGTAGTCTAGTGACGTAAGTGATTGGGTGTGGTTAAATAAAATCAAGATGCAGTAAGTTTCAGTTATACTCTGAGAAATAAAGACATGTAATAATGAGCTCTGAGTGTGGTGTAATTAATTTACATGCTACCGTGCTGGGGAGTAAGCCACACTCTTCAGCATGGCGGGCACTGTTTCAAATGCTTCCTTGAGTGAAGAGAACAAAAGATAGATCTGGCTTGTCCCTACTCTTCCTCTCTGAAGAGGCTTATGTATGGAGTACCATTCAGCTATTCTTTGAACCCTCTGTAATTTAATATCTGGATGGCTGCTTTCACCAAATTGATTCATATAGCATGAGCTGGTGACTATTTCATATGCAGATGATACGCTGTTGCTTCTCACGCTGGATCACTTTGTCAGGGATAAAGTCTTGTCATTTGTTGATTGTCTAAGGGATGTTCTTCACTTAATGCACAAGAAATATCTTCAGTGTAATGCAGATAAAAAGAAGATACTGCCATTCAGTAAGGCCAGAGACCGGTCGATAAACTATAGATGGTCGAGGGATACTCCTTCTGACCCTCTTCCCACGTCAGCAGCTAAGTAACTGGGAGGCAAAGTTGTTGACAATCTATTGATGAATTTCCAAATTGCATCAGTAGTAGGGTCCTGCTTAGAGATGCTTTAGTCTATAAGGAAATTCCTCGAATTTCTATCATCAGATGCATGCAGAACAGTAGTCCATGTGGTGATACCATCTAGGAGGAGTATATGAACTGCCTCTATCATGGGCCACCAAAATACAAGAGTACGAGATCAGAAGACTCCAGGTAGCACAAAATGCTGCAAATATGTCTCATCATGGGTCAATCAAGTAAGGAATTTGTTTTTGGCCACCTAATGGATTTGCAGTAGCTTCCTGTTGGGAAGAGAATCCTGTTTAGGGTGTTGACTATTATTGTACCTTCCAGAACCGGGCCCTTATGTATTTAATCTCTAGGACTCAGCATTACAACCCTCCCAGAACTCTTTGCTCTGCTGCTGCTCTGCTAGTAAAGACACCTAGGTTGAACATGGCTATAACTGGAGGGAGGTCTCCTTGATACTGGCTAGCAAAGCATGGACTAAGCTGTCGGTATCACTGTGTTCGATCTCTATGGAATCATGATTGAGGAAGGAGCCAAAAACTCAGTGACGGATGACCTGGCAATGCGGCAAGCGCATGATTTTCATTTTTAAAATGTTTTTTTTCCTTGTCGTCATCTGTCGACTCCCCCTTCCCCCCGGCCCCACTGTGCCCCAAAACTCTTACCTGCACCTCAGTCACTGTAAAAACTCATCTTTTCTCCTTCAGGTGATAGTGAGCAATGGTCTGACCTTTGTAGTTATTCTGCCGAGATACTTATGAGAGTAGCTGTCTGCCCTATAAACTGCCCGCATTGATTCATCCATCTTTCCTTTTAAGAAAATGGGCTGCATTTAATAAAAAGATTGCTTATTGAAAAGTAAACACAGACATGGTGGTCTGCTGACCCCAGCAGGCCGCCCTCCCTGTGACTCTAAGCAATCATAGTGGGTATTAATTTGCGACCTACCTCATGAATTATAATGTGGTAGGGTGGATTTAGACCCACTACGAATCAGTATTTTGTGGGGAAAAAAATATTGGTACATAGATTGGTTAAAAAAATACCAATACATTTAGTAGACATCAGTGTGCAAATTGCTTCCACTTTTACAGAATCCATTTGAGTAGATTCCTAATAAGAATTTGCAAATTGAAAATCTCAATTTGCAATTTCTTATTAGAAATCTTTGTACATCTGACAATAAGTGCTCCAAAATTAGAAAAGTATTTTACACTTATTTGTAAGAGGGAATTGACTGAAAATAGACTATGAATTCCTGCTCTAATGGAGCCTAATATTTTATGGTCAATTGTTCAGAGGGTTCATTAATAACTAAAGGGAAGAGGACATATAGATCGGTTGCATTTCCCACATGTGACAAACAGTAAGAGAGGAACTGTCTGCATCGAGCTGATATCGTTTATGAATAAAAACCAACATTTTCCTCATTATTCTGTCCACCGATGCGACCTGCAGATTCAAAATCAGAAGGTAACCTTGCCCACTTATTTTCACATATGACTGACTGTCTTGGGTCCGTCCTAGAATACTTCCTGAACTAAGTGGAAATGCCAAAGTACATCTGATTACCTCCCTCCCCTGTGCACAAGCACACTGACAAAAAAAACGTTATTTATTTTAGAAATTTCAACCTTAAATTGGGCTCTTCAAAACACAACACTGGCCAGCTAGTAGCAGACTAGAAAACTGCCGCTTCCGTGTTCATTGGCAAGCCGTCCTATCTGCGCCTTGGAAGGTCACTACACATTCCATATTAACATCGATCACTCTTAACATGTGCGTCTGCCTTCTGATTAGCTCTCAGCCTGTAGAAGTTGTATTTAGGGTCTTGTCGCTGACTTAAAAAAACAAGGACATGCAAAAACTCTCAGGCAGGTGAGGTCCTCGACCCCAATCAGTATATTCACCATTTTACAAAACGGCACTCATCCTCCGCCCTCTTTCGACTCATTCACTCACTGACCAGCCTCTTCTGCAAGAAACAAAATAAGTCCAGGGCTAAGGCTAAGCTTATTCAGAGTCGGGGCTTGTCACAGTATAGTAACCACCTTTGTTTAAAGTAGTATCCTGGTATGGAGCCAAGAATGGTGTAAGTAAGCATTGTCAGCTGTCGAGGACTGCTTCCTATGCATTTAAAAACAGGCCCTTGAGAGGAGGAGCCTAGCGCGCATCCAAGATGGTCGCGTGAGCACAGGGCTCCCCGGACCCTTTCTGCTCCTCGGAATAAATCCTGAGAATATCCTGATTTGGTGTATGGAATCTGAGAGATGAAGACCAGCTGACTATATATCTCTTTTCAAAACTCTAATCGGACCTGGGAATCCTGAGTTATCGTCGCCGGAACTTTTGGGACCCACTCGACGGAGGTGGCCGGGGTGAAGGTGACCCGTGGGGCCGGGCTGCAATTGAACAACAGCGGCCTCAGCGCGGTGCCAGTTACCGATTCAGCACTTTCGGTTTCGGTTTTGGCCTTCAGGAGATCAGCTGGCGTGCGTGCTCGAGGTGGCGAGGTGCCTCCTGGGCCTCTGCCCGAGGTTTGCTTCCATCTGCTGCTGGCGGGTCTGACGCCTCCGACCCCTACACCGACAGTTTGTGGTCCTTTCGCGGGCACCCGCGCACCCCTTGATCGGAGGTCCCATTGAGTGACTGCGCTCACATGGCGGGCAAAGGGGGTCCGGAGGGGCGCAAGACCAAGGCTTCACTGCGCGGGGGAGCGGTCCAGAGCAACAACATGGACCGCTATACCCAGGGCAGGGGGTCCCCTGGCGCTGCTGGCCTTTCCCCGGATGCTGCGGGGGGAGGCACGACCGTCGCTGCGGAACCTTCCCTACAGGACATTATGGGTGCCATCGAGGGCATCAGGGAAACTATCGCGACGCAATATGAGGCCCTGGCCCGTAAGATCGACACTGTCGCGATCGACGTCACCCTGATTCGGGCCGACCTCTCTAAAACCAACGAGAAGGTCCAGGCCCTTGATACACGGACCTCCACCCTGGGTGCGGAGGTGTCGGATCTGCGGGCCGCGCTTGGGGACATTAGAGTGGTCAACGACCATATGGCCCGGCGGCTTGAGGACTTCGAGGGACGGGCCCGACGCAACAATATCCGCATCATTGGGGTACCGGAGTCCTCCGACAGCCGCCCGGTGGACCTCGTGGTCGAGGAACTTATCCTGCAACAGTTGTCCCCGGTTGGCCTAAGCAAATTCTTCGCTGTGGAGCGGGCCCATCGAGTTCCGGGCGGCCGGCCGCGGCCGGGGGCCCTCCCGAGGCCTATCGTGGCTAAACTGTTCCACTACAGGGACCGCGATGCTATTCTGCAGGCTTCACGGACCCGTGGCCCGGTCCGCTACGAGAACTCGACCATCAACTTTTACCCGGACTTCACGCAACTGGTCCAGAAACAGCGGATGGGATTCCAGGGGGTGAAGCGCCGTCTCCGCGAGCTAGGCCTGAAGTATTCGATGCTCTACCCGGCGAAACTTCGAGTGGAGCATGGAGAGCGGACAGCCTTTTTTGACACTCCTGTGGCCGCAAGTGACTGGCTGGACTCGCTGCCGGACGGGGGTGGCCGGCCCGGGCCCTCTGGGGGCACCGCAGGTGACGGGTCCCCTTAGACTGACCTTTGGTCCTTGCTTTTGCGGTTTTGCACTGTACAGTTGGGTCTTACTTCTTTTGCATACTGTGTTTTACCAGGACCCGTGAGGGGTGCGGGCGGGTTCGGGTCCCTTTCCTCCTCCGGGGTCTTTTTGTAGAATGGGGTTAGTGGGGCGACAGGCACACTGCAAGTTGGGGGGGGTCTTTGGCCCGCAGGGGTGCAGGGTGGGGGGCGTTGGACTTGGGGTGGGGTTGGGGGGGAAGAGGGGTTGTTTAGTTGTGTGTTTTTTGTTTACAGGGCGAGGTATTGATTTTTATCCATATTTGGGAGCGGTGCTGCGGGCTGGGGGCCTCTTGACCCATTGGAGGGGATGGGGGGAGACGGGTTGAGGCTTATGTCGTGGAACGTCAATGGGTTGGGGGACCGCATTAAGCGGGGTGTTGTACTGCAATATTTGCGTCGTTTGACTCCTGATGTGGTGTTTCTCCAGGAGACGCATTTGGTCGGCAATGTCTGCCATGCGATGAACAGGGGGGGATACCGCCTCGTAGCCCATTCTGGTTTCACAACTGGCTCCAGGGGGGTGGGCATTCTCCTGCGAGCCTCGCTTCCGGTGGAGATCACGAGGATAGTCTCGGATGACAGAGGGCGCTATGTGTGTCTGATTGGGAGGTGGGAGGGGCAGCCCCTTACCCTGGTTTCAGTCTACGTCCCCCCGGGCCTCCAGAACTCCACCTTTACTGACTTGGGTCGAATGCTGCTTGACCTCCCGGACGGCCTCCTGCTCATGGGCGGGGACTTTAATTCTGTGGTTTCGGGTGAACTGGATCGTCACCCACCGAGGACCCTCCCCGCTGCCCAGTCATGGCTGGGTGGGATGTTGGAGACCTTCGGCTTGGTGGATAGTTGGAGACTAATGCATCCGACCCAGTGCCAGTTCACCTTTCATTCGGGGGCGCATGGGAGTCTCTCCAGGTTAGACTACTTCCTTATGCCCGCGGCGCAGACTGGTCGGATTCGAGAGGTCAGACACCTGGCGCGTGGTATCTCCGACCATTCTCCGCTGTGGCTTGTCTTTGACACCGGGTCGCGGTCCGCAGGGCGGATAGCTCCCATTAACCCCTGGTACCTGCGGGACCCTGTGATTCGTGACAGCCTGGTTAAGGCCATGGACCAATACTTCAGTGAAAACGAGGGGTCGGTGTCGTCTGCGTTGTCCCTTTGGGAAGCCTTTAAAACTGTTATACGTGGACACGCCCTCGCCCAGATAGTGGTGGCCAAGAAGGTTAGGAGCGAGGCGGTGGTGAAGCTGGAGACTGACATCTCGGGGCTGGAGTCGGCCTTGGAGGCGAATGTTACTCCGGACGGGCTACATGCCCTTAGCCTGAAACAGTTCGAATATAGGTCCCTGGTCACTGACGCGGCCAAAACTATGTATAGGGAGCAGCAGGGCCGATTGTATGACGCGGGGGACAAGGCGGGAAAGTTGATTGCATGGCTGGACAAAAAGGAGAGAGTGAATCGTGTGGTCCCCGAGTTGCGTGCTGCGGATGGTGCGTGTGTGACTGAGCCGGATGAGATTGTGGAATGCTTCGCTGACCACCTCCGGGCGGTGTACTCCCCGGTGACTGACAGGGACGAGGATGACTCTCGCCTCCTACTGAGAGATATTGCTCTGCCCGGCCTGTCCGTTGAGGACCGGGAGCGGCTGGACGCCCCCTTATCGTCGGATGAAATAGCGACCGCGATTCGTTCCCTTCGCTCGGGCAAGGCTATGGGTCCTAATGGTCTGCCCATTGAACTATACAAATTGCGTCCTGATAAGCTTGCGCCCTTCCTCAGCCGCATGTTCCGCGACTCTCTTGCGGCGGGTTCCCTCCCGGCCGACCAGCGCTTGGCCACTATAGTCGTTCTCCCCAAGGAGGGCAAGCCGCGTGACCGCTGTACCTCTTACCGGCCTATTTCACTGCTCAATGCGGAGCCTAAAATCCTGGCGAAAGTCCTGGCCAATCGATTGTTGAGTGTCGTGTGCGACCTTATTCATCCGGACCAATGCGGCTTTATCCCGCACCGCAACACCGCTCTTAACTTGCGGCGTCTGCACGGGGTCCTCGCCAGGGCGGAGCTCCTCACCGAATCGGCCGTGCTGGTTTCTTTGGATGCCACGATGGCATTTGACACTATTGAGTGGCCATTCCTCTGGGCCGTCTTGGATAAATTCGGCTTTGGAGAGGGATTTATTGGCTGGGTGAGGCTCCTTTACACGGGACCCATGGCTCAAGTGGTGGTGAATGGGCGGGTCTCTCGGCCCTTTGCCCTCGGCAGGGGCACGAGGCAGGGGTGCCCGTTGTCCCCGTTGCTTTTTGCTCTCGCCCTGGAGCCACTCGCTGCCTGGCTCCGTTGGGAGCCCTCGCTTAGAGGGATCCGGTGGGGCCCGGGCTTTGAAGATCGGGTCTCGCTGTATGCGGACGACATTCTCCTGTATCTCACCTCACCGCGGCAGTCACTCAACGTCCTCTTTGACGTTCTGACCTCCTTTGGGAACAATTCGGGTCTCACGATCAATTGGTCTAAATCCTGCGTTTATCCCATCGCTGGTGGTCCTCCTCTCCTGCCGCCTCGGCTCCCGATTCAAATATCTCTGAGCGGCTTTAAGTACCTGGGGATATACGTTTCGCTGGACCCGGTGGCTCGCTACGAGCAGAATCTTCTGCGTCCACTTCGGCGACTGCGTGAGGACACGGCCCGGTGGTGCAGGCTGCCCCTGTCCCCGCTGGGTCGGGCCGCGCTGTTTAAAATGATGTCCCTTCCCAGGTTCCTCTATGCACTCCAGAACTCCTTCGACGTTATCCCAGTGGCCTACTTTCGGGAGGTGGAGAGCCTGCAGAGGAGACTGGTGTGGAACGGCCGGGCGCGTATTGCTCTTGCCAAGCTCACTCTCCCCTGGTATGACGGGGGCATCGCGCTTCCTGACATTCGCAGGTACTATTGGGCCTCGCAGCTATCTGCCATTAACCACGCCACGTATGCGCCCGGCTTGAATCCGGCGTATGAGATGGACAAGTTCCTGCTTCCCGGCGGGAACTACAACAGGGCACTTTATTCCCGCCTGGCTGACCGGACCCTTACGGGTCCTACTAAGATTGCTGTGCGGACCTGGAGGGCTGCCACTGCGGCCATGGGCTGGAGTGAGCGAATGACATGTGCTACTCCCTTGTTTGCCTCCGACCGCCTGGGCAGCTTGTGGACCACCAAGGGGTTTGACCAGTGGGACACGATTGGTATTAGCACAGTGGGAGACCTGTGGCACAAGGGCGCGGTCAAGACTTTCGCGGTGCTCCAGGCCGAATACGAGCTGACCGACAGGGAGTTCTTCCGCTACGCCCAGGTTCGACACGCCCTGCTCTCGGTCTTCGGGGAGGGGACCAAGATCCCTGTTTCCTCGCCCCTCGAGGACCGCGTACTTGACGGACGTGTCCCTGATAGTACTATTTCTTTAATTTATAAAAAATTGATTAATCACCGGGCGGATCTCCTGGTGCGCCTTCGGGAGGCTTGGACTGGGGATGGGGTCGAATTGGACGACGAAGACTGGCAGTCTGCACTGTCGTCCCCCAAGGAGGTTGCCATTCCGGCTCGTCTCCGGTTGGTACAGCTCAAGATTCTCCACCGGGTGTATGTTACGGGTCCGCGCTTGGTCGCGATGGGATTTTCCGACGACGGGCTCTGTAAACGAGGCTGCGGGCTCAACGCCACCTTTCTTCATATCCTTTGGGAGTGCCGCGAGGTGGCGGACTACTGGCGCCGGGTCCACACGGTTATGGGACAGGTCACCGGGGTTGTGCTGCTGCCGGAGGTGCGTCGCTGTGTCCTGAATGTGTGGGAGCCCAATGACTACAACGCGGCTCAGACTCGGTGGGCGGCCCTAGGGAACATGATTGCCAAGAGGGATATAGCGCAACTTTGGGGCGCTCAACGGCCGCCCACCGTGTCAGTATGGAAGGAGAATATGGACTGGTGTATGTTTCGGGAGAAGACAGTGTATGTGGCCCGTGGCAAGCCGGGGGCATGGAGTAGAATTTGGGGTCAATGGAATGCGTATCGCGGAGGCATCTGTACGCCCCCCCTGGTAGACACTGATATCGCCATGTCCCCCTGACCCTTGACGGCTCCTGGCGCTTTTTGTAACAACTACATATGGACGTTCATCTCCCTTGACCCCCTTCCCCCCCCCCTCCGTCCCCGGCCTCCCGGTACTCCTCTCTTTAGAGGATTGCTCAAATGTTCTGACTGGAGTTTCCCGGGGGGAGCCTGAACCGCACTGGTATCCCTCGTAACTCGCCTTTTGTTTTTATTGTTTTTCCTTTTGTTTCTGTTTTTGTTGGACTGACACTTGCTGTTCTTCGAGAACTATCTTGAGCCACTGCGGGGCAGTGCCCTGGGAACTGACTGCAGCCTTGATATGTGTATATTTCCTTATGTACCTAGCGGCCGGCCCGGGTGGTTGTAGGCCCATACTTGTAACCGAATTATTGTTCAATAAAAACTTTTTCAAAAAAAAAAAAAACAGGCCCTTTTTGCCTTTGCAGTCATTTAGTGCCCAGACTAGATGACACCATCAAGTTGCAGTATTGAATTGTCAGTCCTAGATAAAGCCCTACCTAAGTGAACCAGGCACATGCCTGCACACACACACACACACCCACACAAACATACACACACACAAACACTCAAATGCATACTCACACATACATAGAAACACTAAATATTTTACTTAATTGCATCATGACATAAGCCAACTTAGTTTTCTAGTTTCAGTAGACGTTTTGATAAGAGATGTTATTACCCATTTAGCGGTGCTCATTTGTCAGCGATCACAGGTGCTGCTACATAGCAGAGCTCCTGCAATGTAAAAGAATATTCAAAAATCTGATGAGTGGTTTGCAAATGGAAATGTCCTCTCCACTCCTCATCGCTTAATGACTTCATGGGTAATTTACTAAATTTCCAGCAAAAAGATAATGTTCACCATGTGCAAGATGCATACAACCGTAGGTACTCAAGACTTCCACAGGGCTTGGTCGCCCCACTCACTGCTGCCGCTCCTGCCTGCCTTTGCCGCCTCCTGCCTGCAGATTCCTTCGCTCGCTGCCCGTTGCTCCTGGGAATTTCCCGCTGCTCCTGGGAATTTCCCGCTGCCCGCTGCTTCTTGGAATTTCCCGCCGCTGCCTCCCTGCGGCCCCACCCCCCTGTGATTCCATTCGCCGCCCCGCTCCCGCCACCCAGCTGCTCCTCCCTCCCGGCTCCTTACTTATGATGCCCCCAGAGCGACCGCGTAGCGGATGCGCACAGCGGGAGCGCTGATTGAGCGCCGAAGGTAAGCCCGTCTGCGCCCGTCCGCGCCTGGACCGCGCCCAGCGCCAGACCCCCTGGTCCTCGCCCTCGCCAGCACACCCTGCACATCTACGACGCCAAAACCCTCCACGCACTCAACGCCGGCCGAAACTCTGCCTGCTACCGAGCCACCCCGAGACACAACCACGGACCCTTCACCTGCCTGACCTGCCGCTTCACCGGCCTCCGACCCAACACCGCACCTGCTAAACCGAGCCCCAGCAACAAACACCTGATGTGCATCCTGCTCAACACCCGCTCCGTTCACAGGCATGCCGTCGAACTCTGGAACCTCCTCGACTCGACAGCACCAGACATCGCCTTCCTGACGGAAACCTGGATGAACGCCTCCTCAGCGCCCGACGTCGCCATCGCCGTCCCGGAAGGCTACAAAATCACCAGGAAGGACCGCGTCAACCAGACAGGAGGAGGCATCGCCATCATCCACAAGAACACCATCCGCATCACGACCAACTCCGATGACACCTTCACCTCCGCCGAACACCTCCACTTCCAGATACACACCGACCCCAAGACCACGCTCAGAGGCACCCTCGTCTACAGACCACCGGGACCACGCACACAGTTCAGCGAAGACATCACAGACTTCGTCAGCCCGCACGCCATCAATTCCACCGACTACATCCTCCTGGGGGACCTCAACTTCCACCTGGAGGACAACAAGGACCACAACACCACTGCTCTGCTGGACAACCTGGCCAACCTCGGACTCAAGCAACTGGTAACCACCCCCAGCCACTACGCCGACCACACGCTTGACCCAGTCTTCTCATCCAGAAAATACGTCACCTTCAGCCACTCCACCAATCTCCAGTGGACTGACCACAGCTGCGTCCACTTCAGCTTCAGTAAAACGACGACCCACCACCACCCTCAACAAGCCCCCCGCAGGAGCTGGAACAAGATCACCGGCGACCAGCTCACCACCTTCCTCAGCCAGAACCGCCCCACCAGCTCAACGGACCCCAACGAAGCCGCAAACAACCTCACACAGTGGATCACCAACTGCGCAGACGACCTCGCACAACTGAAGAAGAACCCCCCCAGCAGACGCGGCAGCAAGAAAGCCTCCTGGTTCACCGACGAGCTCATCACCTCCAAGAAGAACTGCCGCTCCCTGGAGAACACCTGGCACACCAATCAGACCACAGACAACATGACGGCCCTCAAACACGCCACCCGCAAACACCACCAACTGATCCGCGCCACAAAGAAGACAGCCTTCAAGGAACGACTGGACAACAACACCCACAACAGCAAGGAACTCTTCAGCATCGTCAAAGAGCTCTCCAACCCCAACACCGGAAACAATGACATCACTCCCTCGCAAGACCTCTGCGACTCCCTCGCAGCCTTCTTCCAAGTCAAGATCGCCAACATTCACAACAGCTTCGGCCCACCAACCACGAACCCCACCACCGAACCGATGCCCCCCACCGCCACCCTCCGCACCTGGACCCCAGTCAGCACTGAAGACACAACACGCACAATGAACACCATCCACTCCGGATCCCCTACGGACCCCTGCCCACACCACATCTTCAACACGGCCGACCACATCATCGCACCCCACCTCCGCGACATCATCAACGCCTCCTTCAACACCGCCACCTTCCCGGAGTGCTGGAAACATGCCGAGATCAGTGCCCTGCTGAAGAAACCAACTGCAGACCCCTCCGACCTCAAGAACTACCGCCCCATCTCGCTCCTCCCGTTTCCTGCCAAAGTCATCGAGAAGACCGTCAACAGACAGCTAGCCGCCTTCCTTGAGACCAACGGATCCCTCGACCACTCTCAATCCGGCTTCCGAGCCAACCACAGCACGGAGACCGCCCTCATCGCAGCCACAGACGACATCAGGTCCCTAATGGACAACGGGGAAACTGCGGCCCTCATCCTCCTGGACCTCTCCGCAGCGTTTGACACTGTCTGCCACCGCACCCTGGTACAGCGCCTCAACAACACCGGCATCCAGGAGAAGGCCCTGGAGTGGATCACCTCATTCCTCGCCGGAAGAACCCAGAGAGTCCGCCTTCCCCCCATTCCGGTCAGCGGCCACCAAAGTCATCTGCGGCGTTCCACAAGGGTCATCGCTCAGCCCCACCCTCTTCAACGTCTACATGAGCCCCCTCGCAACCATCGCACGTCAACACAACCTCAAGATCATCACCTACGCCGACGACACCCAGCTGATCCTCTCGCTCACCAGCGACCCAGACGCCGCCAGAGCCAGCCTACACAAAGGGATGAAAGACGTCGCCGAATGGATGAAGAACAGCCGCCTGAAACTGAACTCAGACAAGACAGAGGTCCTCATCCTGGGATCATCACCCTCTGCCTGGGACGACTCCTGGTGGCCCCCCGCCCTGGGAGCCACCCCCAAGCCAACGGACCACGCACGCAACCTAGGCTTCATCCTGGACTCCTCCCTCTCGATGACCAGACAAGTCAACGCTGTCTCGTCTTCATGCTTCAACACCCTGCGCATGCTTCGAAAGATCTTCCGGTGGATCCCCACCAAGACCAGGAAGACGGTCACCCAGGCCCTCGTCACCAGTCGGCTGGACTACGGGAACGCCCTCTACGCCGGCACCGCCGCCAAACTCCAGAAGAAACTCCAATGGATCCAGAACGCCTCAGCACGACTCATCCTGGACATCCCCCGACACAGCCACATCTCCGGACACCTGAGAGACCTGCACTGGCTCCCCGTCAACAAAAGAATCACGTTCCGACTCCTCACCCACGCACACAAGGCCCTCCACGATCTGGGCCCCAAGTTCCTCAACAGCCGCCTGACCTTCCACAAGCCCACCCGCCAGCTCCGCTCCGCCAGCCTCGCTCTCGCCACCGTCCCCCGCATCCGAAGAGCCACCGCCAGAGGAAGATCCTTCTCCTACCTGGCAGCCAAGACATGGAACTCCCTCCCCATCCACCTCCGGACAACGCAAGACCATCTCGCCTTCAGGAAGCAACTCAAGACCTGGCTGTTCGAGCAGTAGCGTTCCCCCCCCAGCGCCTTGAGACTCTCCGGGTGAGCAGTGCGCTATACAAATGCTTATGATTGATTGATTGATTGATTGATCGCCTCCTCTAGTACCTCCTGTTGGTCAGATGCAGTCTCAGTGTACACACGAAAACACTTTGCCACCTACTTTTGGCAGTCTCAAAGGATTCAAAGTTTTTAAAACAGGAACAGGTAGGATAACCATTAGGTGACAATGACCGGTTACTTACCTGTAATATTCATTACTCTGAGTCGTAGACCTCCCTGTCACAGTCATTAACGCATGCGCAATAGCTCCTCCCCACAGAAATTCTAAGCAAAACTCCCTTGGCCCGATCCCTACCCTCCAGGCCACTCCCACATCCTGTGGCTCATAACCCTTTACCCACTGCAGCGCATCCTGTACCACCAAGCACTAGAATCCAAACAGGCAGGGAGGGATGTTAACCAGGACTGTGACGAGGGGATCTACAACTCAGAGTAATGAATATTACCGGTAAGTAACCGGTCATTACCTTCACAGTCATTAAAGAATGAGCAGATACTAAAGCAAGAATCGGCTTCACCATTGAGCAGCAAACAGACTTTATTAGCACAACAGCAGAAAGTCACTACACCTGTACAGAATGAAACATAGTGTCCCTAAAGAAAAGCCTCCTCACCAGCCCACCTCAGCTACCGACTGAGAGTCTCACAGGGACCCTGTGACCATCCACTCTGTGGGGATACTACATCTCCTGAACTGCCTGCCTTCAGGAGAGGAGGGGCCGCAAGGATGTTTCCGGTGCAGGAGCACCTTAATTAACGGCATAAGCCCCGCTGCATAGGACGCACGAGGGCTGCACCCAGGTGAAGCCCAGGCCTAGGTCAGGCCAGTCCTTGCCCGTCAGTGACAGGAAGCGGCAGGACAGGCCCAACCCCTTTGGCTTTGGAAAACTGAGAGCTCCAGGTCTGACTGACGCCACCCCAAGTAACTGTAAGTCATTGCAGCTACTCTCCCACCCCTGTGACTGGGCTGTTTAGCTTACATTATACTGCTGAATGAGAGTCTCTTAGATGTGCAGTCATCCCACTGTCCACCTGACGACACATGTTTGTATTTTTAACATTACTGGTTCACTATACATCTGCTGCCAGTTCAAGGGCTTTTGCTCTCTGCTATTTGGGGTGGGGTTCTGGTGTAAAAGCCGCTGCTGGCCCTGTAGCGTGGCTGAGAGCGACCGTAGTGACCTCATTTTCAAAAAAGCCACCTGTAAATCTGCACCTAGCTTCAGATATGGGGAAAAGAAAGTCCACTGACTGTGGGAGCGGGGAGGCTCAGGAAAAATCCAACAAAGCTAAACCGAACCAGTTGCCCCTTTAAACTTAACTGACCCCCAATCAGCTCCAACTTGAAGCCACAAAAACGAATTCCCCAAATGTTTAGTAGTACACCGACTACACGCTGTAGCAAAATTTCCTACCCTAGTCACTCCCCACTGGCCACCACTACTGTTGATGCTGAGCCCATGATTCCAGCACCACTTACTATCGACTCAGTCCAGGCCCTGCTGACCCCAATCTTATTCTGAGCAACAGATTTCTACCCCTTCAAAACTTGAGTTGCACCAAAAGGGAGGAGAGGAGATAGGGAATATTAATGATGCTATTGAGGAAGGGGCAGCAGTGGAGGCCAGGGTAAGTGCTAGTGTTGTAAATGGGGGTGAGGTTCCTTCATAATGGCTAGGATAATTACTTCTAACCTCAGGTCATAACTGACCTGAGGTTAGAAGTCAGAATGCTGCAATCTGCAGTCAAAGACCATACTGAACAGGTCAAGCTCTTACTAGCCAGAGGTGATACTGTTGTGCAATCCCTCATGCACACCTCTACCCAGCAAGTAAATTCGATCTACTGTGCCAACTCTACAGACCTTCCATCGATAGAACCCTATCAACACCTCACAAGAGTCGCCAGCGCTAGCGCAAACACAAAGAATATCCTTGTGTCATCAGTCATACATACAGCTGTAAGGGGGGTACACAATACATGGTCACAAGTTAACAAAGGCTGTTCTGTACAACAGGGCCCACTTCTCATTTTTGACCACCTTCCTCCACTGCTCAGAGTTGACAATTCCTCAAGCAACTCCATTGTCTGGAGTGAGCACGTCCAATTATCTCCAAAGTGTATCTACATGACCAACGTGCCCCAAGTCCCCCCCATGTAAGACACGAAGGCGATGACTCTCTATCATTCACTGGATCTGCCACGTGAGGGGTTGTCATTCAGTCACAAGAGAAGACATCTTGCCTGCTAAAAGGTTAATCCGCCCTTATACCCATACAGACTGTATAGAACTACACTTGGCAGACGGGAAGGTGGCCCACAATTTGATAGCTTTGGAAGACATGTCGAGCTCTCCTATTCCTACCAGTATTCAACTCAAGTACAGACTTCCCCAACTCCCATTACTGCCTTCTGTCCATCACTCAGTCACTCACTTGGGCTTAGAATTCAATTTAGCAACTAATGATTGACTCGTGCATCAAGCCAATTCTGTGTGTACTGAAATTCATTTGGCTAACCTACACAGCACCCAAACTGTCTTGACTAATGGTAGCCATCCCATAGATAATCTCTCTCTAATCCCCCGCCCAATGGCTCCAGGAACCTAAAGGAGCAGTTGTATAACAACGAATGGTCCAGCGGAGGGGATCCACTTCCAACAACAACCCAGCCCCAAGTGCAGGTAGGGAATACCATCGACGACAGTCAACCTATCTTTACTAATGGCCAAGAAAAGCCTAGCAGGTCTAGTCTGATGTCTTGGAATGTGGCAGGGGTAAGGTCAAAAGTGGCCCTCTTACATTGGATTACATTTATTGGGTCCATTGACATGTGCATTCTTCAGGAAAGCTGGAGCACCTCACCCATCTACATAATATGTTATCTTACATTCCATCGTCCAGCAAGTACCAATAAACCGCGCCGGCCAGCAGGGGGGTTGTTGATTTGGGTTAAAATTGCGCTCCAATGTACGATTTGGGAGCTCCGCCCAATAGCCCTGATATTCTAGCTGTCCACCTCAATGGCAAGAATGGTACTTTTATTGACATCTATAAGGTCTATGCAAGAGGAACCAGAGCGAGGAGGAGGTGGACCACTCTGCAAGAGCTGGACGTACTCCTGGATGATAGGGATACACAGCCATTACTATAGCTGGTGACTTCAATGTCACTTTTGAACCCCTAGAGAAGGATGACGTATGTGCGACAAGGGAGGTAGAAGAGATGTGGCTTGTCCCCCACCTTGAATTACCCCCTATCAAAAAATGGTCCCAGCGGCACTCCAGCTTAATTCCCTTACCCTGGAGTTTGGCCTAAAGGTAGCAAATGACCGCACAAAGTCAGATAAAATGAGGGCCTACACTTGCAATAGAACTACCAATATTAGCTGCAAAGACTTTTTTTTGCTGGAGTTAAGACTGTGGCCTAGAGTGGTCGATATGGCTGTGGGCTCTACCATGAACAGTGACCATAATCCCTTGGTAAGTTTCCTGGGATCTCCCTGGGATGGCACCTTGAGTCCCCCAAATCTCACTCTAACGACGAGGGAGTTATTCCCATCAAACGACAATAGATGATTTAAATGCCCCAGGTGACCCTGGATGTAGGCAAACTCGAAGCAATTAAGCATAATTTGCATGTAAGCATTGTAGAGCTACATAGTTTAGCTCAACTACCGGGAGGGCAAGAAGAGATTTCAGCTTGCCATAATCATCATTTCAAGCGGTTGGCTACATACTTTAGAGAACCACTGCGCCCACAGGATCCCGGTAAGAAAACTAGGCCACAGTTTGCCTGGTTTAACCAGGAGTGCAGCAGCCTCAGACACCAACTAGCTCACGCCATTAGGGCAAACAAGGTTGCCGAACTTAGAAAAGTCTTACAAGTCAGCCCAGGCTAGAGCAAAAAGAGAATGATACGAGAATAGATAGACGCTAATTAAGGAGGCCTGTGCCAGAAAAGATTCACAGCAGATCTGGCTTCTAGTAACCAGGGGGGGGGGGGGGGATGCATACAGGCCACCGCCATCGACTAACAATATTTCCATTACAGCTTGGTTTGACCATTTCTCATTACTATACTCTGGCCCTTACGACTCCGACATAGAAGATTCCACCCTTGACGTTGTTCACTCTGCTGCCACTGATTTCTTTTCTAAAGATTAAATCAGGTCTAGCAATCACCTCATTGTATGGGCCAAAGCCCCTGGACGTGATGGAATCCTGGGTGATGTCTTTGTGTATGACTGTGAGCACTTGGCAATGGGATTGCAGCGGGGCCCAAATACCATCTTCCTGGAAGGGAGCAGAGGTGATCCCAGTTTACAAGAAGGGCAACAGATTTTTACCCTTCAACTAGAGGCCCATCAGTCTTATTGTCTGTGTCAAAAAGGTGTTCACCCATGCACTCCTTCTGAAGATACAGGCCTAAATTAGTGACCATATTATCTTGTCCCCTTTCCAAGCTGGGTTCAGACAAAAAACCAGCACCATCGATCAAGTGTTCTGATTAATTTTACTGACATGGAAGACAGTGTTCATTGGCCAGGGAAGCCTCTATGTAGCATTCATCTACCTAAGGTTTGCTTTTGATCTTGTCCCAAAAACACAATATCTTGTGTGTTTTAAAATAGATGGGTCTCCCCCTAGAGGTTCAAGCACATGTCATTCGCCTCCATGAGGCAAATCTCGCAAGGGTTCGCTGGGGCAACCAAGGTCATCTCACTGACCCAATTAAAATCAACAAGGAGGTTCAACAGGGTTGTGTATTGGCACCCACACTCTGCTTGCTCTTTGTAAATGGAGTTGTGCAGTACCTCCCTGACATCCCTGCTGATGCCCCCACCTTGGGGGGGGGGCTAACGTGCTAACATTGTTATTTACTGACTGCACGCTGTTGGTCTCCAAAACCCCTAGAGGGCTCCAGCTGCTGCTAGATCGTTTTAAGGTTTTTTGTGACTCCAGAGGCTTAGAGGTTTCTTTGGAGAGGGTGAGTACCTTTGACTATCTGGGGATCACTCTCTCTGAGGATATGTCATGGAAGCCCCGTGTATTGAAGCGAACTCTCCACCATAGATAGATAACTGGGACTTTGACCAATAAACATAAGACCTCCTACAATAAACCAGTAGCAGCCCCACTCCACATATATGACTCAAAGACTATAGGCTCTGCATTGTATGGTGTGGAATTGTGGGGATTTGAAAAGTTGGATGGCCTCTTGATTTCTGAGAATAAATTCTTGAGGGCTCTAGTCTTACTCCCACAGAGCACCCCTCTCTACCCGCTAAAGTTGGATTTGTGCAGAGCTTCCATCACTGACAAGGCCAAGTTATGCCCCCTATTGCTCTGGTTGCGCTTAAGGTCTACCCCTGAGTTGCTTCTTTATACTGCTGCCCTCTCTGAAGTGAGTGCACTTGACCACTTTAATAAGATTGGCTGGATTTGTAATGTGAAATCCTTGCTCACTGCAATAGGATTAGACGGATCCTAAGATGTCAAGGATGCAGTACTGCTCCCCAGTAAAGACCTGGTTAAGAAACAATACTGGAATTGGGTGGATCAGACTCCACCACTAACCTATCCATCCTGGGGCTGCCTAACCATGGAGTTTATAGAATTTAAACTGTTCAGTTCATATGAACAATATTTGGAGGTCATCACGATTCCTCTCGACCGGAAGCTTTACATGTAATTTAGATTTGGTTCTCTCCCCCTGACCTCTTTTATAGCTTCCTGGAGACAGTCTTCTACCTCATCTCAGCCTTGCCCAGGTTGTGTCCTTGCCACAGAGTCAATTGGTCACATATTTTTTGCTTGCCCAATGTATCTGCATACAAGAGTTAAATGGCTTGTACCAATCTGTAAACGGCTTGGCAACTGCTGTCATCGTGAAGCACTTTGCATCTTAAAATCTGAATCTAGCCCTATGGTAGTACACGCAGTTGCAAAGTTTCTCGGTAATATGTGGGTAATTAGAAGGTCTGTGTTGAAAATGTAAGCTTGGACCACTTGTTATTGAATATCCCTTTTAAGTACATTTTGTGGTGTTTTTTTAACTCCTTTTGGTCCATGTTTTGTTGATATTTTTCATCTGTTCCTGATCATAGCATTATTTTGTATTACTAAGCCAGCATGGCGGGCCATGCTGTTCACTCTTGTTTAGGCATAGGCTTTTGTTGACTTAGATTTTTAGGCGCTTCTATGCTATTCTTACTCTTCCAATGATTATTGGACTAATTATTGGACTAACCATTTTAATTTGATTACTAATGTATTTTGGATGTTCTTAAATCTTTGTATGAACTGTACACACTTGCACTTTTATGGTCTGATGACTGAAATAAAGTTTTATGACTGACTGTGAGAGTGGCACCAGAAGGCTTCAGACCCTGGCCAGCCAGGCCAAAGGTCACAAAAAGAGAATCCACCTTACAAAATGGTTTAGTACGAACCAATTACACCCGAAGAGCCCATTTAACATCCAAATAGTGCAGCTGCATCTCATCCTCCCAAAGAGGAGCAGGACACAACACAGGCAGAACCAGATCCTCTGAGCAGTGAAACTAGGAAGGAACCTTGGTAACAAAGGAAGAATTAGGCCGGAGAAAGACCCGATCCGGATTAAAAATGCAAAAAGGGCTCAGAACAAAGCAACAAGCCCAACTCCATAACCCTACGGGCCAAGGTAATAGCGACAAGGAAAACCGCCTTGATTGTCAGAAAACTGCTGAGATTATCTTTGTAGATTTCATTAACAAACTTGCTATAATTTTATTTGATAGATAGTTACATGTTGACTCCTCTGCACTCAGAGCACCAATGTAGATTGCCAGTAAGGAACTCCACACTGAGTCTGTCTTCTGGTAACACAGTACAAAACAAATGTCATCCTTATGACCAAGTTCTGTTTTATTCGTTTAAATTCCAGTCTAATTTGAGCTTGGCTGGTGCAATCTGGAATGTGAATATACGGCGATGGTAGTTGCATTGTTGGTTGTCTTGCAATTCCTAAAGCTGGTCCTTAAACATTATTGATCTATACAAGATTGTTGGCGTCAACTTACTTGCAACCACCATCAATAGGACATTGTAGTTTTTCCATGTGAGATTCCTCTTAAGATGACCCATCCTCCACATTAAGTGTTTAGCTGACGTTTTCATGGTGCTAAACTGAGCTAAAGGACTCAAGCAAATATTGGGGCTTAGTAAATAGGTTTACACAACAATAAACCAGGGGTAATACCATCTCTCCGAAGCAGTGGTCTATTCACATAAAGCAACAACAGGGAAAATTTCACCAGCTCCAGAAAGTGGTGAGCCAAAAAAGTATGTGAAACTAGCGACAGTTTACTCTGAGCCTTTTGAGGAAAGCCCTTCCATATCTCCTGGACTCTCTCCGCAAGACACTTGTTCAGGCACTCGTACTGAATAAATTGGACTACTGTAATGCTCTCTTGGTCGCTGCTAATGAGTCTGCGCTTAGCCATCTGCAGGTGGTTCAAAACACCGCAGCACGATTAGTTACTAATGCCCCGTATAGATCAGCTTCACTCCCGCTGCTCCGACAACTTCATTGGTTGCCAGTGCGGAAACGGATCAAGTTTAAGCTCTGCTGCTTGACACACAAAGCACTGTGGGGACCCGGCCCCCCATATCTGGCTGCGAGACTCCACCAATATACTCCCAGTCGTGACCTGAGATCCTGTTCCAAATCTCTGCTACTTACTCAGAGAATTAGGAGAACACGGTTAGGAGGTAAATCTTTCTCCTATCAAGCTCCTATGATCTGGAATCAGCTCGCCCTTCCCCTGAGGCAATGCTCCGATTACCTTAGGTTCAGAAAGATACTGAAGACCACCCTCTTCGCAGAATGATATTGCTTCAGCCGCCCCGCACTGCCTTGTTAGCACCGAAAGACACCCTAGGGGGTGATTCACGCGCTTTATAAACTATTAACATAACATAACATAACATAACAAACTAGCGACAGTACACCAGGCCAATCTGCTGAGATTATCACTAGGCAACAAAATGAATCACAAACCTCTTGCCCTGCAGATGTGATGAGCTTACTAGCATAAACGATAATAGTTAGTATGCAACACAGATATCCCCAGTGACAATATATGGGTAAATGAAATACAGGTGAGTAAGGAACTAAGGAAGATGAGGGTAGCAGGTGCTCCAGGCCCAAAGTAGCCTACCAGTTGCCCTTTTAAAATCAGATTTAGATTTTTGAACATTCTAAACTCTCTTCTCAGAATGTTACTCATCAGGTATAGTCCTGGGAAGTTCGAGGGGTAACATTCTGGTGCCAATATATAAGAAGGGAAGCAGATCTCCAGCAGACCCTGCAAACTATAGAATGATATCATTGCTGGATGTGGAAAGGTAGTGCCTTGCAAGATTACCGAACAACGATTTGGAAATCTGGGCTAAAGAGAAGCAACTGATCCCATGTTTTCAGGCTGGTTTTCAGAGGCACTGTATGTAATATTGAGGATAATCTCCTGACCTTAACCTGCCTAATCGTGGAAGCCCTACTCCCCAATGCTCAACCTCTGAACGTGGCCATCATTGATTTTAGAAATGCATTTAACAATTTTCCAAGAGGCCATCTTCAGTAAAGCTAAGCAATTGGGAGATTCCGTCTCAGCTTTTAAAGGCTATCACGTTACTGTGGAGTAATATATAATAAAAAAGGTTAGGTTATCAGCCAACTGGGTAACCTCGGAAAACACCTACACCAACAAAGGATTGAAACAAGGCTGCATTCTTGATCCTTTGCTTTTTAACCTATATAGGACAGATGTGGAAAGTAATTTAATTGCCTTCAGGATCAGCTTGACTCACCTTGAGAAGAGGAAAATACAAATTTTACAATATGTGGATGATACGGTATTATTGGACTACACCCAAGGGGGACTTCAGAGGTTGCTTCAATCTATTGCATTATGCTTTGCAGAAAATGACATCTTTATCATTGTAACCAAGACAAACACAATTATTTTGAGCAGAAATTAGATTTAAAAAAAGGATGCCTGGTTTATTGGAGGCCCTCATATAGAAAATGTATAACGTTTTAAATACCTTGGATGAAGCTTGATGAAAGAGGTGGCAAAAAGGCTCAATTAGGCACCCTTAAAATGATTGACAGCTAAACAATTGTACCCTAATATGTTATTCTTGTGTTGCTGTTTTCCTTTGTGCTATTTTCCTTTATGTCACGGTATTGTGCTGTGTTCTGTTGTGCTCTGTAATTATTTTGGATATGTCAATCAATGCTGATATATTAACAACCACAAACAGCACATTCCATTAAAGTGACAGACAACCAGACACGTTTTGAAGCATGGGTAAAGTGAAGTGGGTACATGCCCAGGGCCCCAATATTTCCATGGAGCACTCTTGTAAATTGATTGTCACGGGAAAAATCCTGACATTATAACAGAGAGTGAAATAGTGAAAGATAGAGAGGCATATTTAGGAAGGCTTTGCATCATGGTTACACCACACAACGTGGTACATGCATGACAAAAACCTCTCAGTCATATGTATGAAGCCACACAAAGCCACTTTGCATGGCTTTGAATGACTTCACCAATATGGAGTAATACAATACAGTGCAAATCGCTGCATTGGCCTACTCTGTGCAAGGGACGCGTTCCATGGGCATTGTGGTGGTGGTTCCCATACAACTTCCATGGTTTTTGATGCATTACAGGTTTACAAGACCTTATAAACCTGGGAATGCATCAAAATCTTATGCCTTCCCAGGTGAGGCATAACAAGGAGAAATATGTTTATTTCTTCTCATTTTCCCTCCTTCTATGTGTGCTGCATTCTGCACACATAGAAAGAGGAAAACGCCACTATGGATGGTTTAAATGTATAAAGATGCCCCTTCTTACACAAAAACAATCCTGCCTGTAATGCAGGCACCCTTGCACAATGGTGCAAGGGTGCCTGCATTGGCGCTAGGGTGCCGAAACGGCACCAGTGCAGGGGGTAAGTCCAGGAATGCATTGCACTGGATAAATACAGTGCATTCTGACTCTCTCCTTGTGACGCAGGGCAGCACAGCAAAGTAACTGGCTGCAGACATAGTGAAGCTGTCTTCACTTCCTTCCCAGGACTTCTACGTTAAATGCAGCTGAGGAGTGCTGGTGGAGGCACAGCAGGTTGAGTTCAGGGACTCAGAGCAATCTGGAAGTTTATGAAATTGGTTTGTGAAACAATGCATGCGAGTGATGCCAGTCTAAGGGCCAGGTGGTGCAGCACTGGTGGTCCACTGTCAGCCAGATAAAGACTTTCTAAGCCATACCGGCAGTGGACCACCAGCTGCACCAGGGAACAGTGGTTCCCTGGTGGTGGTAGAGCTGCACCACAACGTAAAATGCTCCAAAGGACTGCACCAGTCCTGCTGTTCATATTACCAGTTCCTTCACCGAAAGCCAGTTCATGTGGGGAACCTTGAAACGAAAAGGCTGGTGGTGCAGGAGCATAGGGGGCCATGGGGATACATTCAGGGGGGCACAACATGTGCCCCGCTGTCTGTATTTCCCCAAATTTCCAGCACAGAATGGACGTCACCGTCCATGCTGTGCTGGAACTTTTTTGCCGTTCCCATTGTGGTGCCTGTTTTCCAGGCACTGCCATGGGAAGGGCAAAGGATCCTCCACCTTACAAGAGTTCAACTTGTAATAAGGTAGGCAGTCCGCCAGCACAGCTGCGCCAAAGTCGTAATGTGGCCAGTAGTTTACTCTGTGTCTGAACTCCCTCAAAGCCCACAACAGATTAACTCCTGAACGGTTAACTGATTTTTATAAGGAATCTCTGGCTTGTCATTGGTAGCCTCGGCCAGTCAGTGAGGCTTTCATCAGAGAAATGATTATTGTGAATATACAGCAACACCAAAACCACAATGCAGTCAAAGAACATATATTTCCAAAAATGTCAGGGCAAGAAAACTCATTAAAAAGCAGTCACTGTGACTGTGTCATTTTCAGAGAGAGGTGTCACCCTGTCATCAGCCACAGAGAAGACATTTTAATAAAAAGTCACAATTTCAAGGAAGGGCACAGATCATCTTAGATGTCTTGAGGCTGGCATGGGATAGTGAGGGGCTACAGGCACCAAATTTTAAGAACTGCTACAGGGAAGCATACCTCAAAATATATGAAACTGTGGTTTCAAGATGAGAACACAGAACCAGTGGCAGGGATGCTGACACACCTGACATGGCTGCGGGCACTCCTGGGATTGCCCCTGGTTCCCCAGAAGGAGCAGAAAACATTGCCCTTGCAGGTTGAGATACTGCTGGATGTTTGGGGACAGGCAACAAAAAGTGAAGGGGACATATGAATCTGTATGCGACTGTTGATACCCTGGCACTCCAGGATTATTCTGTCAAAACCACTCTTTTTTAGGCACAGAGGTGTGAGAGACACTCCACATGATATAGGACATCTATTTGAAGATGAGCGAATGATGGGCAATGCAGCCTTCTGTGATAAATGGGGAATAATGGGTGGATGCTTTCTTGCATATGCAGGTTTAGCGTCAGCAGTTGGCAAGGCTTGGGCAGGGTTTCCGTGAGAACCTGAAATGCATGTTTTGAACCAAACTCTTCCAGAAATGAGGGATGAGGGCAAGCTTATTTCTAGAATTTACTTACTATTGACACCAAGCAGACTATACAAATGGCCACTCGAAATTCACATAGGGAAGATGATTTAGTTGTGGAATTAGGGGATAGGGACTGGACAGCAGTACCGGGCAATGGCAGGAAAGTTACATGGAAAGCATAACTGAAACTCATACTTTACAAATGAGTGCATATAGACTACATAACACCACAATGGCTACATAACATTGACCCTTCCAAACCAGAATGGTGCCCCAATGAAAAAAGACAGAGGGTACCTTCCTTCATATGTGGTGGATGTGCCCAAGCGGGAACGCCTATTGATGTGAAGTGCTCCAGACCGTAGCAATATTAATAGACATACAACTGAAACCCGCAGTTCAATTATGTTTATTAGGTCTAATTACAGCAACTATCAAACTAAATGATCAGAGAAGGTATCAGAACTCAGTCCCACAGTGGCAAAAAATGCATAGCCCTGAGATGGATGACTAAATGCTAACCCACGCAAAAACAGTGCCTATGGAAAATCACAAGGTGGGTGCAGGCCGAATTTGGTGTACAACACAGACAGATTTCAGTGGCAGCTGCCAGCTATCGGGAGTGATAGTAAAGGCAAACCGCTGCTAGGAACACAACACTTACTACACTTCACACAAAACAAAACAAAAAAGAGAACAAGCCCCTTACCTGATCGCGTTGCTCACTCCTGACCCGATCTTCCTCTTTCCTACAGCACACCAGCTGATTGCTCTGCAGCGCCAGGATTGGATGGAGCGTCCTGGCTGGACACTCCTTCAGGCCCTTTAGACCCATTGACACCTCACGGATGTCACGCTGGCTCCTGTGTCTCTCAGAGCATCCACCCTTCTCCCACTGATGGTCACCCACTGCCTTTAATTTTTAGTGTTCTCAGGCAGGTAGGTCTCGTGGACCATCTATCTTCTAAAGAGACAAGGGTCATCACTGCTTGCTCCTCCCCCTCACTGGAAACTAATTCCTCTCCCAAAGCTACACTCACTAAACCCAGTGTCTGAGTACCAGTGGGCGCTTGGGATTTCTATGGGCACCTAGGGGCAATGTGCCCCCTCTCACCACTGTGGTAAAACCTGGGGGGACCCTGAGGGTGACGACCGCCCTTAGGGGGCTGCGACGTCTGAGGCTGGGTCCCTCTGAACTGTTTTGGGGCCCTTTAGAGAACTCCTTTTGATTACGTTTGTCCCCCCCACTCTTCTGCTGGGGACCCTGCCCACCTTTGGCTCTGGTACTCACAATCCCCTTGTGGACCCTGTTGCTGGTCCAGCGGTCCGCCTCCTTAGCAAGCTCACTGGGATTAGTTAACTTACTATCCAAAAGATGCTGGCGCAGCTCTAGAACACACAGACTGCTCAAGTGCTCCCAACTAATTAGATGGCACAACCCCTCATAATCAGTTACTTTGCTGCCCTTCAACCAAGCTTCCTGTGTGCAGGTGTATGTTCTCACACATTCAACCCAAGTGTCTGAATCATTCTTCTTTGAGTTCCTGAACCTTACCCTGTACTGTTCTGGGGTGAGCCCATACTTGAGGCATAAAGCCTCCTTCATTTTGGCATAAGTCAGGGCACCCTCATTCTCTAACGGTGTCAAAACAGCTGTTCCTGGCGCCTCAAAATGTTTCCACAGGCCCGCCCCCCAGCTCTTTTCAGGATCCCTATAAAAAGGCCTCAAAGCAAAAACGAAATGTTTGGGACAATAAGATGCCAACTTTCTAAAAGTGCTGAACTAAGGGGTTGGGATCTTCAGCATACAGCCGAATTGGACCTCATGAAAATTACACAAAACAGAAAAAATGGCTGTGATTATTCAAACTTCCTCTTTAGACAAACCCTGTCAAGTAAATCTAGTTCTTGGCACATGTATTTATTTCACAATTTACTCAATAATATTTTCCAAAAGCATATTATGAACTTTCAATGTGTCATGAAAAAGAACACCTCAACTTTTTCATTGAACAAGTATACCCCACAGGACAAGACCCTTTAATCATGATAATATACAAAACAAAACATGAATATAACGAATGACTGTGTATTTGTGCATCAAAACAATAAACATCAATCTAAGTAGTGATTCCATATACAAATAACTATCAAAATAGACTTAAATAAAATATTCAGATCCAGTCAAATTATTACAAAAAAGTGCAGCCTATCACAGTTGTTCTCAATGTTGTGATCCTCTTGGGAACAGCTTGGGGGTTTCAAAGGTATTTGACAAGAGTGGGGATTTTCCTTCAAGCTGTTTTCCCACTGTCCAAATAGATTTTGATGAAGAAGTCCCCAAGGATTTATCATCAGCATGTTTCAATCCACTATGGGTTTAGGGTTCTCATCAGGACCTTTACTGGTCAAATTCTGTGGATGAATAATATGAAGGTTGCATTAATGTGGGCCACCATGACTCTGATCTACTTGACTCCATTAAACGACTCTAAGCAGAACTAAGTCTACCTTATATCCTCTGAGACGAACATAGTCCATGAGTTATTCATGAATTGATTGTTACATCTTACCAGCAGCCCTACAACTTTCATTTGAAGGCCTCCAACATTAAAAAGGAAGAGTGGAAGTCGTTGGAACCAGTTTTCAAAATGTTGAATTGGTATTTCTATTTAGAAGCTAAAACATATCCTTGTGTGGAATGTGTTAATTACTACACTGGAGCACTGGGACTTGTCTTTGTACCTAATGAAGAGGGGAATAGTAATTGGGAATTTTATAGTGCGGAACGAATAGTTCTGAAGTGCAGCATAGCGTGAACGCGAAGGAGCCTTCCATTCCCAGCAAGTGGGGTCCAATAAGGCGCGCTGGAACAAACTTGCTACATTGTATAATGCTACCTCTTGGTTCGACTTCCCTGTGTGTGCCATTTCATTTTTAACTCTTTTTTATTCATGCGGTCCACTTCTTTTGTCAGGCTCTATTGTAACTGACACTTTACTGATTGTGCAAGGAGCCTTCCATTATGGGTAACCGTGCCTTGAAAAAAGCCGCACTGTACCTTTCTTCAACGATTGGCAACATGGGATATTTCCAATGCAAAGCAATTTGGGGCTGAGGGATTGACTCAGACGGGTAGCGTTTCTTACGGCTATATGATCCCTTAAAAGAATACAATACATACAAGGCTCATGTGCAAGGTTTTGTTTCCTTAGTCTACAAGCTGGCACTTCCTCTTCAGCTAACACAGTCAGACCTGAGTAGTCAAACAATGTCCTGGCTTCCCATTGCATTCTAGTATTTGTGGTTATTTATTTGTGGTAATGGAAATGAACTGGGGCATATTTAATTGCATTTTTATGGTAGATCTTATGGTTAGCCAGGAAGCTTACAGTGTGAAGCAGCTCACGCTGTTATAGTTTATTAATTTACGACATTTCGTTGAGTCCTTGGTTAACAGTCACCTCCTCTGGGATAAGGCTGGATGACACTTAGCACCGTCCATCTGGAATATTTTTTCTTCATGTCCTTTGCTGGTAAAGTAACTTACCAGCGGGGCTGAAAACCATTTTTGTTTTTATGCAAGATTTGTGTTGCACAATTCGTTGTTTGATCTCCTGAATAGTTTCCCCAGTGTTCATTTTTTTCAGAGGGGCAGATTATTGCATACACAACATTTTTTGTCCTGCAATTGGAAAACTCAATGTGCTTCCATTGGATTGGACCTTCGAAAATCTTGAACCTTCTATCATCTGTCCGCAGATGATGCAATGACCACATTTATGATGTCCTTGAGTAACTTTTAGGTTGCACTGTGAGATAAGGTCTCCTTTTTCCATTTGTTGGTTGCTGCATGCTCATAATAATTGGGTGCCTACACTGGTATTCTTCTTCATTGCAAATAATGGAAGGTCAAACTTGCACTCCGAGTTTATTATTAAGTGCCTCATTATGGGGATGATCTTTTTAAAGTTGTTGGTCTGGGGAAAGTACGTTGAGACGCCTACCAATTTTTGCAATTGCTCCTTCTGTTTCTTGACGATTAAACACTCTTGTGGCGTAAACCAGGCTCTTTTAATTGAGTGCTTGAGAAGCTTGTGCGGGTAGCCTCTTTCATTCAATTTATCCAGTAGAGTAGCGGCATGGAGGAAATAATCATTTTTGGTACAGTTTCTTCTGATTCTTAGAAATTGCCTATAAGACAAGTTGTCTCGTAAGTTCACAGGGTGGAAACTTCTGTATGGAAGGGTATTGTTCGTATCAGTGGGTTTCCTGTGTAAAGTTGTTATCAGTGTATTTTCTGCAGACCTCACTTCTACATCTAAGAATGTCAAACAGGTGACTAAGTTGTTGTCAGTGCATTTTTGTGCCTTCCTTTGAGTAGAGGTTGTAAGCATGAGGTGTCACGGAGCAACATTAAGGGCCCGATTACGACGTTGGATGGACTGGAGTCTGTCCGACATCGTTTGGGAACTGGAACTGAACGACCTCTTGTCATCAGTTCCAGCCCAGCAAGTAGGATGCGACCGAACCCTGGGGCAAGCCCCTATCTCCACCACATCGGCACTTTTAACAACGTTGTGGTGGCGATAGAAGCTTAGCCTTATTTACGAGGCAGCGTTAAGCCACTTAACGTAGCTTAACGCTGCGTTGTAAAATAGGCCCCCTTTCATGCTATGCTTAGCGTGAAAGGGGCGGACAGTTGGTGTTGCGGTGGGCATTCCACAGCAACACCTATTGATTTTGACGCTGCCCCCTATGTACAAGGGCAGCGTTTATAAGAGGCAGTGCCAAAATTAATACCAGGGAAAACCTGGTCTTAACTTGGCGAAACAAGGAGAAATGCATTATTTCTCCTCGTTTTTGCTTTTTCCATGTGTGCTGTCTTGTGCAGCACACATGGAAAAAGCAAAATGCCATGGGTTGTTTATGTACAGGAAGGTCCCCCTTCCTGCAAATAAACAATCCTAAAACAAATGACATTTTGTGACTTTAATGTGTGCTGCATGCCCCTTTAATGAAAAAAAAATGTGTTAAAGGGAAACAATATTTACAAGGCAGCATTAAGCCAAAAAAAGTGACTTACTGCTGCCTGGTAAATATGGAGCCGGCTCCTGCGCCACTGGAGCATCACAAAAAGTGACGCAGCGCAAGGGGCAGATAAATGATTTCAATTCAGTTCCATTATGTAAACAGTGTGGGGCAGATTTACAAGCCCCTTGCCCGCCATTGCGTCACTTTTGTTAATGCAACGGCGGTGCAAACAACACAGCCAATTTACAACGTGACGCAGCTAGGGAGATGCGTCATGTTGTAAAGCCCTGCGTCACATTGTACCTGCGCCAGGTATAATGTATGCAGGGTGGGTGTTGTCACACAAAAATCCATGTAGAGCTGATGCAGTGAAACTTACAACATTTCACTGCGTCACGCTGCACCTTCACTGCATCAAAAGCCCTACACCTTCTCAGACCAGGCATAAAGAATGACACAAGGCTTTTTAAATGGTACTCACCTATCTGTTGTGGCGAATTGCTGGAGTTGTGTCACTTTCATGAGCAGCTCCAGCAATGCGACACTTTTGGGTCAACAGATGCGTCAGAATTTCTGACACATCTGTCAATCCTTGCACCATGGTGCGCCGTATTGTAAAGATGACACATCCATGGTGGCGCAAGGGTTTCGTATGGAAGTGCAGGGAAACTGACGCAGATGCGTCAGTTTATTGTAAATCTGCCCCTGTCAGCGTATTTTGATGATCTTTTATTATTTAGGCATCAATCCGAAAAGTAGTGACACTAGAACAAAATCATAGAAACCAGAAAAAAGCAGATGCTCACTACAAATGTAATGGAGTGGGAAAAAGGGAAGTGCGTGTGGGACTTGTTTATAGACCTACTGGGAAATTGCAATTGATTTATACCATATTATTGTGGTGCGACTTCGCTTTGAAAATGCTGTTGTCTGAGTGTATCTTAACGTGTAATAATACATTTTTGTTTTTAAATTCGATTTAGTTTTGAAATTTATCGAACGAGTACAATAACCTTAACATGACTGATAAGTATTTTAGAAATGTAGAATCTTTTTTATTTGCTGCTATACATGTGCACAGGAAGCATAGCCTCCTTTTATAATCTGGCACAGCAAAGCATAAAAACCAAAAAAGCTGATGAACTCGGCATTTGTTTACACTTTTCTATCTACTTTCAAGGATATTTCACAGTCGGCTTGAACGCCGAAGCGAAATGGCGGATCCCGTTTGAGCTCCGCTTCGTCGCGGGACTCGGAGCCATCAATCCTGCTTCATTTCTGCAGTTCATCTACCAGAGGGGGCTGTTCTTGTGTGCGATGTTGCGGTGAGTCCGCTTGCCGCTTTTGTCAGCCGAAGTCCGTTTCTTTCAACGGTTTTTCACCGTAACGGCGTTCTCCTCACCTCAGGGCTACGAGCGGCCGCCATTTTGATGAGTTTCCTTACGGCGCTCGCAGCTCACTCTCACATTTCTGTCACCTAGGACTGGCTTTTTGCTTCCTTGCCTCTAATATGACTGTCTACATTACTTGACCTCCAAATGAGGAACATTTATAACAAAATGTCTACGTTTCCTGGTACAGCAATACTTTATCATGGCATCTGGTGCGGTTCATCATCTCCTGCACTGTATGGCTTGACCTGCCTCTTTCACCTCTGATTTCTTCTACTTCTGTGAGGTGATTTCTGCATACCGCTCCTGAGCCACTTCCTGCTACGATGGGGTACTATTGATTATTATGCCTATGTTCATCCTGGGATAGCTTTTTTACCTTACAGAAATTTCGGATTACATTTTTACTTAACTGCCTTCTATTATTTTGATGCAATACCCTTGTTGGTCTGATACGGATCCTTTGCTACAGTACTGTGTCGTCAAGTTTTCATTCCTTTGGCGATTTTCTATATCCTTGGCGAGTGTTTGGTGTCTGCCTTTCTGTTTCTAAAAAATGGCCAGTGATCCCCATGCGTCCAGGCCATCAGTTTCTGGTACAAAACAGAAAAGACACAAAAATGATCCACCGTCACCAATCCTCTCCTCACAGAATCCTGTTCTGGACTCCATTCTGGATGAGGTTCGTGGCCTCCAGCCTTTTATGTCTGCTACCAACGACAAGCTCAAACAAATTGAGGAACGATGGATGGTCATGGAAAGTAAGGTATTAGACCTTGAGCAACGGGTTAGTGACATTCAAGATGTTTCTGTTAAGATTCCTATCCTTGAGCAAGAAATTCTTAAACTAAAACTCCATACAGAGGATCTTGAAAATCGAAATCGTCGCAATAACCTACGCCTTTTTGGCCTGCCGGAAAATGTTGAAGGGGCTGACCTCGTCTCATTCCTACAAAAATTCCTGCCTGAGCTTCTTGACCTTCAGTCTACTTCTACTCCCCTCAACATTCAAAGAGCGCACCGGTTGGGTCGGCTTCAGTCATCGTCTAACAAGCCTCGTGGTATTATAATGCTGTTCCTGGAATTCACTGAGCTTATGCAGGTTTTGAAGGCTGTGAGAATCAAGCGTCGTCTTATCTGGTCTGGCCATAACATTTTTATCTCCCAAGATGTTTCTACTGCTACAAACGCCAGACGCAAGGAATTCCTCGCTCTTCGACCTCAGTTGCGTCAACTTAACATTCAGTATGGTATTCTTCATCCCTGCCTTTGCAAGATCACTCATGAGGGACGCACACGTTCCTTTGAGGATCCGGATAAGCTCAAACTCTTTCTTCATAATTTCTCCTCACATGGCATGGATACTGGTTCTTAATTTTTGTCATAATGTTGAGGTTGTTTCTTCTTTAATTATTCTGGTTGATTTACCTGTTTCAACCTATTGAATTTCTGTCCTTCTATATTCTTATTGGGCTCATAGCCTTTTTATTATTTTTCTGCATTTGTTCTCTTTGTTTCCGCGTCCTTCGGTGTCGTTACGTCCTCTGCCCTCAGTTTTTCCTTCTCTTTACAGATCTGGATGTTTTCCCTTGATCTGTTTACTTCTCTCTATCTCTTCCTTTTTCTTTTCTTTCCTACTTCTTTCTCTCTTCCTCTCTTTTCTTTTCCTTCTCCTCACTCCATCTCAGTTTCACCCTTATTTTCTTGTACAGATTCGTTTCTTAAGATTTGGTCATTTCTCTTACCCAATGTAATATGTCCCTCCTATTCTTACTTTATCCATCCTGCAGTTTTGTGGCCCTATTCCTGTATGTCCCCCTGCGTCCAGGAGTATGGTTAATGTCGTCTCGTGGAATGTCCGTGGTCTGGGTCACCCCGTCAAGCGTCAGAAGGTACTGTCTCACCTTGCTAAACTTAATACTCAGGTTGCTTTTTTACAGGAAACCCACTGCAATGACAAAGAATCACTTAAGCTTAAACGACAGTGGGTGAATCAGATTGTCTTTTCTCCTGCTATCGACCGTCATGGTGGTGTCGCTATTTTATTCCACAGGTCTATTAATGCACAAATTATATCCTCTGAATGTGACCCAAATGGTAGTTGGGTATTGGTTGAGGCTCTCATAAATAAACGACAAGTGACTTTCTTCAATATTTATGGGCCTGTTAAGCCAGACACTGAATTTTGGCATTCTATAAAATTGAAACTATTGTCAATTTCCACTTCTGATATTGTGGTTGGGGGTGATTTTAATAATTGGTTAGACCCGTTCTCTGACAGGCAATCCAAGTGCAAATTCAAACCTGACAAAACCCACAAATCATTCCAAACAGCCATTTCTTCTCGCCCACTTTTTGATTCCTGGAAAACATGCAACCCTGATTCCTCCGAATTTACTTTTTTCTCACCAGTACATCATACTAGGTCCCGTATTGATTATATTCTTGTATCCAAACCATTGTTACCATGTCTACAATCCTCTGACATTGGGTCCATTTTTATCTCTGATCATGCCCCTGTCTCTACCCACATTGACTTATCCCTCACTACCTGCAAACAGGGCCGTTGGCGGTTCAATAATTTCCTTTTATCAGACCCTACCTTTATTTCAGAAGCGACCTCCTTTATTAAGGAATTTTTTTCTTTCAATGCTGCTTCAGATACTTCCTTACACAACAACTGGGATGCTTTTAAAACATCTTTTAGAGCCTTCACCATTGCCTATTCCTCCAAGAAGAAGAAGTTGCTACACATTAAATATAAAAACACCTTAGCTCATATAAAATCATTAGAACACACGTATTATTCCTCCAAATCTCCCTCTTCACTTCAAGACTTAATCATTGCTAAATCCACCCTGAATAAAATTGTTACTAACGATGCTTGCAATGTTCTCCTCAAGATTAAGTCAAAATATCATGGGGGCCAAAACAAAGCTGGGAAATTGCTAGCAAATTATCTAAAAATTAAGACGGAGCGTAAAGCCATTGGCCCCATTCACTCAGAATTGGATGATTCTCTCCTCTCATCTGACTCTGATATTGCTGCCACTTTTCAATCATATTACAAGCTCTTATACACTGATACTACCAAACCCTCTGAAGATGATTTCACCTCTTTTTTCCGTGATATCCCTAAACCCAGTATCTCCCAGGATCATTTCCAATCCCTTGAAGAGGATATTTCCTTAGTAGAATTAACTGATGCTCTCAAAGCTTTGAAGAAAGCAAAAGCTCCTGGCCCAGATGGTTTTTCAATTGAATTGCTTTCTGCTTTCTCCTCAATTTTTGCGCCAAAATTATTGGAACTTTTCAATTCTTTTATATCCAGGTCCCAAGCTGATGGTTCTTTTTTGGAAGCCCTGATCATTGTGATCCCCAAACCTGATAAAGATCCCTCCTATTGTAAAAATTTCCGTCCCATTTCCCTTATTAATTATGATTGTAAAATTTATGCAAAAATATTGGCCTCTCGTTTAGAGAAAATTGTTCCTCTGCTCATTAATCCAGACCAAGTTGGTTTTGTCAAAGGCCGCCTGGCCTCAGATAATGCCAGAATGTTTTCCAATGTTCTTGCTCTTAGTAAAAATTATCCCTCCCCACTCGCTGCTTTATCCCTGGACGCTGAAAAAGCCTTTGACCGTGTTAACTGGGAGTTTTTGATTCATACTTTGAAATGGTTTGGTTTTGGGTCGAAATTTATCTCATATGTTAAATTATTATACACCAATCCTAAAGCATGTATCTTTGTCAATGGTCTTTTTTCCCCCTATTTCTCCCTTCAAAGAGGCACTCGTCAGGGCTGCCCTCTCTCACCATTACTCTTTCTGTTTTGTTTGGAACCATTTCTGGAACGTATCAGAAATAATCCTCTCATTAATGGTTTTCATCTTAAATCTCACCAAATTAAGTTGTCTGCGTATGCTGATGATGTCCTTATTTATATGTCTAACCCTGTATCTTCCCTACCCCCATTTTTGCAGGAAATCGCATCTTATGCTAAGGTTTCAGGTTACAAATTAAACTTCTCTAAAACGGAGATTCTACCCTTAAATCCTGCATGTTATCAATATATGTTTGAATCATCTAATTTCTCATGGTGCCCTCAAAAAATTAAGTATCTTGGCATTTGGTTTTCCCCTATTATTCGTGACACACTATCTCATAATTTCTCTGCCTTAAAACTTAAAATTACTACCTTGTTAAATCTATGGTCTCCCTTGTTTCTCTCTTGGTGGGGTAGACTTGTACAATTAAAATGATGATTGTCCCTCAGATACTGTTTATTTTATCTATGCTACCTTTCAAAATCCCTAAATATTACTTTTCTCAGATTAATTCCTTATGCTCCAAATGTATATGGAATAACAAACATGCTCGTATTTCTTTGCCTAAACTGATTCGACCTAAGAATGAAGGGGGGGTACGTTTTCCTGATTTTATTTTATACCATAATGCATTTTTGATTCGTCAATTTTTTGCCTTGTCCAAAGATTATAGGGACTTACCTCCACCTCCGTGGGTTAAAGTTGAATGCTCATTGTTAAATGACTTTTCAATACGAGATGTTGTTCACATGTCTAACTGTACTTTTATTTCCAAATATCCTATTTTGAAAAATTCTCAAGTTTTGCTCAACACATTGTTTTGTAAGGAATTGAATTCCTACCAATCCTTTTTAGCGTCTTCAATTTGGTTTAATAAGTATATTAAATTTCGCCACAAATCTTTCTACTACAAACAATGGAAGGAAAAGGGCCTTATTTATGTACATCAATTGCTTGTTAATAATGTGCTTCTTTCTTTCCATCAATTGCAAGTATCCTTTCACCTTCCTGATTCATGCCTCCAGCAATATGATACCTTAGCTCCAATACTACAGGGGTGCCTACAGAAATTTCTCCTTACTGCACATCCGTCTACCCCTCCCCCTGTTCCTTCATTTTTTCAAGTTCCCCCTGATATTATTCCTAGTGCTTCCTTTATCTATAAGTCTATATCCTCTCCTAACTGTGCACGGGTTAAATCTAAAGTGGAAATGGATTGGGAACATGACCTCTCTTTATCCTTACCGATATCTCACTGGGACATGTTTTGGCAGAATTTATTTAAGACCTCTAAAGCTGCTCATATCACACAGTCTTTATTTTTTATTTATAATAGAGTTGTCATTACTCCCCTTATGTTACATAAATTCAACCACTCTGTTACATCAACTTGTTGGTCTTGTTCTAATGCTGAAGGTTCTCTAGTTCATTTATTATTCTACTGTCCTAAGGTTTTTACTTTTTGGAATGATATATGGACAAAATGTTCATTGATTTTTTCTTATAATGTACACCTTAATATTCAAAACGTATTTTTAGGTACTGTATCGCCGGATTTTGGTTTAATTCCTCCTGTTTCACCTTTATTGAATTTGTTTATTGCTGCCGCTTTTAAAGTTATACTCTCTTGCTGGAAGGATAATTCTAAATTATCCTTTTTTCATTGGTGGAACTACATTTGTGATGAACATAGAATTGCTTCCATTCCTCAATCCTCCATTCATTTACAAATTAAATCTGTCCTTCTCTGGCTACCATTTACTTCTTTTCTATCATCTTCATCATAATTTTTCTCTACTTCTTTTATCCTATTCTTTTTCTTCCCTGTTCTATTATTCTTTCCTCCCTTTCCCTGTCCTTTCTCTCTCTTCTCTATTTTTTTCTTCCCTTTTTCTCCTCCTCTCTCTTATATGAAAATTACTCGCCTATTTAAATATTATATTTGTTTTTTATTTTCGCCTAGAATATTTGTATTTCATTGATGCACATTTGCCTTGTTTTTGTATCCTGTTCTACTTTTCTTTTTGTTTAGGCATTATTTTTCCTTCTTGGCCAAATACTTACTTTGTAATTCTATTCATTTCTTTCTTCAATAAAAATTATTTAACTAAAAAAAAAAAAGGATATTTCACAGTCTTTCTCAGAAAAAGCTTTCTCCATCTGTTCATTAAGCAGGTTTGCTTGACTTAAAGGAACAGTTTAAATCACGTGTTCTACTTTCATTATTTGCGTTGAGAAAAAGTTTATAAAATCCGTACGTTCGATGTATTAAACTTATTCTCCAATGCGATTCAAGTGGAAGCTCTGCTCTCTTGAAACAGCTTTTGTCAAGATTGTATTTTGCTTGCTTTGTGGCTATTTTTGCATTAAACTCATGTCAAACCTTTGGAACTCTGACCGCCTGTGTTTTATTTGTAACACTTCTTTGGGGAAAAGGTGGGCTTTGAATGAGGTCAGCGTGCCCTGCAGTCCCAAACAGGCATATTTTGCTGTGATGGGACAAGAATTAGGTTCTAAGGGAGCCTGTCTAGCCATTTGTTTGTGCTATGGCAAGAAATAACATATTTCATCACCAGGTCTCCACACTATCGCTAGCATTTTGAGTTCTGTTGAGTTCAGAGCCAGTGATAACCACAAAAGACTGTGGGGCATATCAGCAAGGGGCCGCAATAGAATTATCAGCAAAGACACGCTAGTGCGTGTTCTCATGCCTCAGTGCCCTTTCCCTTAACGCCCAGCTTTGCATCTCTAATGAGATGCAAAGTGGGCACTCCTCACCAGAATAACGTGGGAAATGTCGCAAACCGACATTTCTCCTATTATTAATCTGCACGCTAACCTGCACAGCAATAAGAAAAGTAGCGCTAACAGCGCATATCGCTACTTTCCTTACGCTTGGTTTCAATCTGACTTAGCCATTATATCCAATGGAAGGTGGATATTATGGCTAAGTCAGCCCTACCCTATCATCAAACTATCGCCTTTCACTGTGCGATTATCGCTGGATTTCCAGTGATAATCACACGTTTAGCAGCTATCGCTTGGATTTTTATCGCTTTGGAGATAAGCGTCAGCGATAAAATCCAGTGAAAGCCGGCGATAATTATCCTCGCGCTAAGCAAGCTCAGCGATAATTATCACCGGCTGTTGCTGATATGCCCCTCTGTAACCTTAACCTATTTGCAGTAAAAAGTGATGCGCATAACAGCATTGTTTTACTACTATTAAGCTCGGGCTTGGCTCATCATCCTACTGAATCCTAAAATGTATGCATATTTTTCAGAATGCCCACAATGAACCTGCATTGAAAGAGTTGACCCATAGGGAAAGCCATTTGAGATTACTTTTACATTTGTTGTTTAGGTCCTGAATACGGTTTGGCGAAAGGGTACTCTATCACGTCACGTTTGATTAAGATCCAATGTACTTGTGATGAGATGGATGAGATATGCCTCAAGTTTGTTATGAAGTACCCATCTGCCACACTCTAAATCAGGCCCATAGTTTGAAAAACGAATAGGATAATATTAGTGAGTGAGTCAAAAAGCCAGCTCAACTTATCATTTTTTAAATATATGACATTGAAATTCCTGCCAGTAGAAGTTTCCATTAACACAACTGCAAATGAACAATTTGTCGACCTCCTGGGACTGCACATGTATCCCAAACGCTATTTATCTCACTTTTTGCTCTCAAGAGGATGGACTGTGTGCTGAGGACAAAGCAGTTCTGTTTTATTGATGATAGTAGCATTTAAGTGGATCTCAAGGCGTCGCCATGTGACACATGAGGGTCGGTTCAATCTTTCTTATACCTGAGTGACCAATGTATTCAGAAAGACAAACCATATTGTAACCACTTTTAATAAATGAAAAACCTAGTCTTTCTTAAAAAATCAGGACACCCTGTTTGTGAAGTTCCAGGTGTTAATGGTGTAGGAAGTCTGCCTTTTCTGAAGGGTCAATGCAATTTTTTCGCCTTTTTCTTGAACTATGATTGCTGGACTTGGATATGTTTGTAATTTAGCTTTGCTATCCAGGAGAAAATTGTCTGTGTACCTCTGTAAATGTGGTTAAGTAGGATTATCCTTGATTAACATTTTAAGTTGCCTATAAGTCCCTAGTACATGGTGTAGAAAATGCTCCCATGGCCAAGAAGTTAACCTGTGGACTTCAGGCCCTATTATGCCATCCACAGGGTTAGCCTGTAAAATATGGCTTGGGGCAAAGCCTTACTTCAGTAGTCAAAACACCTGCTTTTAACCCTGTCAAAATAACCCTTTCGACCAACCAGAAGCCCTGCTTTAAATATTAATAAGTCTCATTTAAGTACTGTTAGAAATTGTATTTCTGGTTGGCTAGGGCATGCACCAAGTCAGGCAGAAACCACCACAGTAGTCAGGTTAAGGGAGTTACACATCGAAGATAACCCCTGTTCACCTTCTTGGTAGCTTGGCAGAGCAGTCTGGCTTATCCCAAAGGCAATGTGTTAAGCATTTACGCAACACACTCACACAGCAGAGAAACACTAGGTACAGCACAAAAGAAACTCCACACAAGGTTATATAAAAATAGCCTTAGTATTATCCAGAAAAACACATCAGAACACAATCACATATGTATACTGTGCCACCAAACACTTGTCATGACTTCACATGTAGTACATAAATCACCTTGCCAATTCGGCAATTGTCATAACATTACATACATCACAAGGCCAATCGGGCCACTGTCATGACCATTACAGTTAGGGACCAGTAGCTATGGGTAGGATTACCTTTAGCATAAGATATTATGCCTAACCATAATTAGCAGTGCACCTTTGAAACATGTGCAGCAGGGCACATACCATTACCACCGAACACATGGGTGCCCCTTCCTGTTAATGGCCCAGTATGAGCAACAGCAACACATCTGAATATAAGGACTCAATATGAAGCATTTTTGAGGGGGCAGAAACACTTTACAGCACCACGAGCGCACCTGCACTCTTATCTCCCCGGCATCCAGGAGTCGGGGACCTCCATTGAGATTCCTCTCGCACAAGTATTCCTGCACAACTATGCCTCAAAAGGCAGCCGCCCGTGATTGTGTGGTGCGGCTGCTGAAGCAAAGGCAGCGTTCCCCTCAAGACCACATAGGGTTGTGTGGTGCTGCCAAAGAGAAACTGTTCCTCCCAGTCGGACCAGCCCCACAGTGGACTATTCAGCAGCCCTATGCCTCCACTTGATCCTTCCCGGGGGAAGGAGCAGGACTCCGCTTGATCCACATCCCACTCATTCTAAACCATCCCCGGGTCTCCGGCAGCTTTGCTCTTGGAGGGCAGCTTCACCCACAACCAGGTTTCGCCTCTGCCTGGCAAGTCGGCCTCTCCTCCCACGTCTCCAGGGAAATGCCCGGCTCGGATTCCGTGCTGATTCTGCACCTCCTCGCGGCACGGGGCCACGTATCAGAGCCCCGGCTGCAGAACCAATCGTCTGGCAACAGAGGAACGTGCAGCGCAGCCCCCACCCCTTCTGTAAGGCAAAAAGTGCTCCTCTTGTCCAGCACTGAGTGAGCCCCCTTCTTGGGCACCCGACCTCTGAGAGCCCTCAAAGTGCACTCTGCCCCCTCCCAAAGATGAAACTCTTTGTCAGCGCTTGACCACAGGAGCAGTTGGAGAGAACATGAGGCGCTATGGTTTTACACACATTAGGGCAGAGGACCAGTGCACTGGCAGGCCAGCACACAGGGTCCCTCAGCTGAGGGGTAGTCCTTTCAGCCCCCAGCAGTCAGCAGCTCAGACCCTAGTGGCAGTTCCTCCTGGCACCCGCAGTCCTCTCCTTCCAGTTCCAAAGTAAGCTTCAAAAGTTCAACAGACATGGGGTCACAGCCCCAATACTTATACCAGTAAGTGTCTTGAGCCCACTCTAAACCCCATTGTAAGTGTACGCCCTGGCCCCAGACACACCATGGGGGGGCAGAGCCATCATTGTGGAAGGTAGGCACAGCCCTATTCAGGTGCAGGTGCTACTCCTCCCACGACTCCAAATGAAGACCAGGCTTATTCAGCCTAGCGCTGACTCATCCAGACTCTCTAGAGCCACTGCACCTCCCTAGCCTCTGTCACTCCAAAGCCAGACAGTCAATAAACAACAGGCAGGCACAAACTCACATAGCACACAGAAATTCCCACTTAAAAGTGGCATTTCTAAAATGGTGATAATAATTCCGTGTACACCAGTAAGCAGCATTTATCACCACTATTCCAAACATACCAAACTTGATCATGCAACCCTGCGACAGCAGTGAGAAACCAAATAGGCTTTTTTGTCACTACCAGGACATGCCACACAGTTAAGGCCCATGTCCTACCTTTTAACTACACTGCACCCTGCCCATAGGGCTAGCTAGGGCCTACCTTAGGGGTGACTGCTATGCAGTAACAGAGGAGTAACAGACATGCCAACCACTTTGACGGGTGGCACAAGCAGCGCTACAAGCCCACCAGTAGCATTTAATTTACTGGCCCTGGTATATGAGATACCACTGTATAAGGCACTGACAGGTGAATTAAATATGCCAAACAGGTGTTGCCAATCTTACCAAGTTTACCATAGAAAGCACATGCACTTTAGCACTGATCAGCAGTGGTAAAGTGCCCAGAGTCATAAAACCACCAACAACAGGTCACGAAAAAATACAGGAGGAAGATAAAAGTTCTGGGATGACCCTGCAAAAAGGGCCAAGTAAAACAAGTACGTTTTGTTGCCCAAAAGGAAGAGTGTCTTATATTTAAAAGAGTAACAGGTGCAAAATTAAAACTGGCATGTTCCTCCAGTGATTAGACCTCAATAGCAATTTTTATTGGCATGACTGGAACTGAATCTTAGAAGATGTCATTGTGCAGACTCTAGACTTCAATCTGTAAAGTTTGACAGGAAGCAGCTACAAAAGTTATTTGAAGCCTATTTTAATAGTTATTAACCATTCAATCTAGTGGTAAAGTTGGAATTTTAATAAATATATAGAAAAAGTAACTTTAAAGAAATTACCTTTTACCTGCCTGTGCCTCCAGTAGGCTAATTACCATTATCCTACTGACAGCTGGTCTGCCAGTGCTTAACTCAATGTGGAGTGAAAACTCCTCCAGGGTGTCATGTGGCTCAGTTATGCCCTGTAAGAAACATTGCCATTTTACCATGCACACATTTCTTCCGTTGCCTCCTCTTTCACACAATATCTTTGACAATGCAGCGTTAGATTCTCTGAAACCACTTTGCTTACAAAACCACTTTGCAAGAACACTATCACAACACCTTGAACATTTATTACATGGCCCTACACACATTGTGCAATGTTGTTATTTGTTATTTCGTTCATGAGGCGACCTTGCTATCACAGAGACAATAAACAATGTTAGCTCAGCTGAGGCATCAACATGGAAGCATGGATGCCACTATTATGAATAGAGACGTGCTTTCATGCTCGAGAGACCTACATACTTTGCCTCCAAGTAAAAGGGAGTTAGATTATCCTAATGGGTATTCTTGGCAGAACACACCCACTAGACAACTAGGTACTTATATACCAGCATACATACACTGTTTTAGCATGATGGTGAAATTGCTCATTCTCTTCACTGTCCCTATACTTCTAAACACTTTATATGCTTCTGTCTATTGGTCATTGCAGAGCATATTATATACAAGAATCACAATGGTTCAATAAATAGTGAAATTTCCCCTTTATGTCTTTCTTGTTTCTCTCTCAAAGAGTATAAGAGTGACTGAGCAAAACACTGTTAGATCTGTTACCACGATTCCTGGGACGGATCAAGGTTGTAAAGTTCTGAAGATGCCCAATCCATTCACCACCCGTCTAGGTTAGAGGGGCCTATGGGGCACTGTGAGCAAGCTGGCCTCTAGTACAACATAACCTGAGGGGGTGCATCAGTTTCAACGGTTATTTTGCCTAACAAACATGCAGTTCCTACTGGAAAAGTTGAAACTGTATGACACCAGAGCAAGGCCAAAAGCCTGAGTATGGGGAGGTCAAGTATAACTTTATTTCGGTTAAAAGAACCATAAAAGTTTCACAGTATAAAAAACGTTTACATTTCATAAAACTTCAGCAAAGGAAAACAAAATATGACCCCCTTATAAAAGACAGCAAAATTAACAAAGCAATTCCTTGGCAATCTTATGCAAACTTCACTCATATTGCTTTCTGATCCCAATAGAGCCCTTATAAGGTTTGCTACCTCGCTACAGATGTTAGTAGAGGCCAATGAGTACAAATAGTTAATACCATCACTTTATGAACATGGACGAAAATTCCTCAATATTGGAACTATAAATCTAGTTCTCACTGACTTATATAAAGTGCAAAATAATATAAAGTGCTTCATGCCTTGCCTAGAAGAATTATCACATGGGCAAAGCGTCAGCTTGTCCTTTTATCCTCCTCGACAAGAGAACACTAAAAAAAAAGTGCACAGTGCATAGCCGAAACCTGGTAATGTAAAATCTGATTTGGTGATTTGTGGAACAAGTTAGATAAAATTGTGGAGGGGCGGAAGGCAAGTGAGAAACTCCAGAGTAACCTCGGTGATGACATTTGAGCATTTTGCCCCTATTAAGGATCGCCTGTTTGATAATGGCCTTAGCATTTGGAGGAATTATTTCAGGGTATTTAAAAACGTATCCAAGACCTTTCTCTAGGAACTTGTCCCTCAAGAAGTGGAGCCAAGGGATTTTTACAGCATTATGTGTGTTAAGGCAGTCCTTAATAACATCTCTTGTGAACTTTAAGTCCTCTGAGAGCCAGATCTTAGTCCATAAATGCAATGGGTCACAGCCAATATGGTCCTCTATAAACTTTTGGCCCAGCTCAGCATGACAGAGAAATGGGGGGCACATTTTGGTACCATCAGAAATTTTTTGATAAATGTATTCTCTACTAGTTGGAGCTCTTGGCTTCTATTATACCTCCTAACCCCGGACCCATGTGTAGCAATAGGAAGGCATTTAGCTCTATAAAGAGTTAATACATCTTTCACTGGTTTTTGCCCCAGCTTACAAGCGAACGGAAATAATGCATCCACAGCCCTGCTTGTCTGCTATGCTGTAATGGTCACGAGAGGTTCCCACTTCTTCTGATTAATAAATAAGTTGGCCAGGTACAGAAAATTACTAACTTTTTTTATCTCCTTTCCCTGGACAATGAAAGTTTTCGTTTTTGTGTTCTTTGAGCCACATACCGTAATATATAATTTAGTAAAATCAGTAAAAGCATCAAGAGATTTCTGCAAACTCATAGCTGTCCTTGCCAATAACACTGTATCATCTGCGTACGAAAGCAGGGAGACACATTTATTACCAATTTTGGGGAAATCAAGCTCCCTTTTTAATAACAAGGCCCCCCAGCCCATTTGTATAAATGAAAAATAAAAACAGGGCTAAAATACATCCTTGGCAAACCACCTCCTTGGAGATGATTGGGTGTGTTTTTTCCCCTTTACTACCGTACCTTATGGTAACTGAAGTATTCGTATGAAGCCTACGAGAAGGGTTACAAGTGCTTTAATAACACCTGTGTCTTCTATCATGACCCATAATTTGTCCAGATTGACAGTATCAAAAGCACCAGATAAGTCCATGAATGCCAAATGCATAGAGCTCTTCATGGGCCTCATGTGCTTACTGACAATTAGGGATAAATTGAGACAGTGTTCAGTCGTGCCAAGACCCCTTCTAAAACTATATTGTGTGTTCGACAAGACCCCTTTAATAGATGCCGACTCTTCTAAACGTGCAAGAAGGGCCCTGCCCAATACCTTTGCTGGTGCATCGATCAGTGATTAGGGTCTGTAACACACCAGATCACTTCTATCACCCTTTTTAAAAACAGGATCTACAATCGCCTCTTTCCATGACACAGGCACAGACCAAAAATGGCTGCTTTAAAAATATTCATTTGTAGTGGTGCCAACCAGTTACGGTTTCTCCTAAAAAGATCATCTGGGCTGGGGGCTTTTAAACAGATGCCCTGTGCAAGAGCCACCTCTACCTCTTCAACTGTAATGGGCAGACTAGCTGTGAGGCTTTGGTTAAGTCATGGGATACTTCCCATTATTCCTCGGCTATCATCCTATGTGAGGGGTTAAAAATGCTGGAGAAATGGGCTTCCCAGAATCATTGAGTCCATCTGTTTCACATCTTTGGTGAACATTGGGCGATTAATGATTTCCCAAACCTTTTTCGAAACTTTAAAGGAACCTGCTCTTTCCAAGTCCTCCCATGCTTCCTTCCTCAGTTCCATCTTCCTGCATTTGATCACCTTTTTATATTTGATCCTCGTAAGTTTTTTTTAGCTCTCTATCATGAGGACTGGCATGTAGGGCAGTTTTTAGTTCCCAATTAGCTTTGTAGCATTCAGTGTTGAACCAACGCGCCCCAGAGGGTTTGCTTTTGTGGAATGTTCTTAACCAACCTCTTGGCAATGTTGGTACAGAGCACCTCAAAATCCCATACTCTTTCAACCTGGGTAGAATCTGTGAGATTATAATTTCTTAGGATGATATCTTGTTCAAATTTTGATGGGTCTACCTGATCCCATTTCAAACTGATTCCTTTATTAGGTTTATATTGATCCCGAGGTTCATCAGTGGGCCCCGTCTTAGGCTTTATGTTAAGAGAGGCTATGAGTATTAAGTATCGGAAGGTGTTTTTATCTCTTTGGAGGAAAGACAGTTTGCGTGTAAACAGGAACTTCATTAAGTTGTAAAGAAGCAAGATGAGACCTGCCCTTTCACAAGTAAATGTAAAATGACACTAGGGGGAAGGCAAGCCTTTGACCCCCGGCCCACACCAGCCAGGCTGGCACCAAACTCAGAGGAATAGAAACTGCCCTCAAAACCAGTTCAGAGTGGACACAGAGCAGGGGACTGATCATTTCCTTTGCCACATCTCTGGGCGGACACAAAGGCTTTGCACAAGGGAGGAAGATTTACCTGATCTTTAATTTTAGGAGTAAGGTGTACCATGGGACTGTTTGGAGGAGATCAAACAGGAACTGCTGAAATCATGGGTAGAGTAACCCCAGAGAACTTTTACACCATTGGTTAGAGAGGCGTCACCCTCACCTCCAGAATAGTGCATGCTATAAGTATGGCACCACAAGGAATCTTCCTCAGAACAATTTCTGGACCTTAAGAAGATCAAAAGAGTTTTCCTAGCAGAGAGCAGGATAGAGGGAAAGAAGGGAGATAGAGGAGAAAAGGCTGTAGAAAAGAAAAAGAAGATCTTAGAAAGTAATAATCTGCCTATGGAGGTCGGCGACTGGAGTGAAAATATCTCCCCTAACAGATACCAAATCCTGGCTGAGTCTCCTGTTGAGGAGGATATAACTATGAACACCCAGAAGCCCCTTGTGCCCCAAAATAAGACACAGCAACTGTTAACTTCCAAGGATCAGGTTCAAGACCTAGGAGCCCTAGGAGCATCAGGAGGGGCAGTAAGTGAGGAGCTGACGCTGAGTGGGCAGTTAAAGGCTCTCACAGTGGAGATGAGATCGAGGTTTGAGACATCAGAAGAGAACCAGAAAGAGATAAGACAAGCTTGTGATAACCTGGAAAAAAAGATAGACGATCTCAGCAGCAGAACGACCCAGTTGGAGAGGGAAGTAAAGGAGATGAGGGAGCAAGTAGGCTTAAATACAACTGAGATTAACAAGTTAAAATCCTCTGAGGGAGAGTACCTGGAGAGGGTTGAGAGGTTGGAGAACTTCCAGAGGAGGAATAACATAAAACTCCTAAAGGTCCCTGAAGGCTGAGAAGGGGAGGATATAAAAACCTTTGTAGTACGCTTGATCAAGAAAGAACTGCAGCTAGATGAGTCTGAAGATGAAATAAGTAAAGACATCCAGCGTGTGCATAGAGACCCGTCCAGGCTAAACACAAATAGGGCAAAACCTAGGAAAATTTTGATCAACTTTTGAACATTCTCCCTAAAGGAGAAAATACTTTCTAAAGCATTGAGTTTGAAATAAGTAGAAGTAAATGGAGAAAAGTATGAATTCCGTTCGGATGTTTCAGCTGCTACCTCAAACAGGCAATGGGAGCTAGGTAAAAAGATGGATCAACTGAGAGGCCTGGGAGCGGTGGTTCAGTTAAGATTCCCTGCTTATTTAAAAGTGATGATTAATAATAAAATGCTTATTTTCCACTCCGTTGAAAAAGTAGATGAGTTCTTAAAGGACTTTCAGGCGACTAGAAAATAACTTTTTATATATATATATATATAGTATAGGTAGTTTCTCCTCTCTAGGTTTTTTTTCCCCTAAGGGTCTTCTTAGGGCATGGAAAAATACTCTTTTTCAAATTTGGGTAATACACGCTCTGGGGGAAAATCCAGATGACCTACTGGTCATTGAGGATGTGGGGCGGGGGTTCTCTATGGGAGGGGAATACACAGGGTGGGGAGCAGGGGGAAAAAATTCAAAAAAATAAGTCCTCTATAACCTCTTTTAAGTTTCTCATAAAATTTGAATACTGGATTGCACTAGAAGATGGGTAGTAAGAAAGCTGGTAACATAAAAATATTATCCTGGAATGTAAACGGCCTACGGGTAAGAAGTAGGAGGATGAGAATACTTCAGTATTTGAAAGATTCTCCAGCCCATATTATTATACTTCAGGAAACTCACCTGACCGAGAAAGAGGCAGTGGAGGTATTTAAGACTGTGAAATGGGTGGCACAGTTTGCATGTACAGCACAAACAGCAGTGACCAAAGGGGTGGTGATTCTTTTGAAGCAAGGGGCTCAAGTTAGTTTAGACTCCTTTTCATCGGATAAGGCAGGCAGATGGGTAGTTGCTAGAGTTAAGATCTTAAGTAGACTATTTACAATAGCAGGATATTATGGGCCAAACCATGATGATGTGATACCCTTGCAAGATCTTTGGGAGAGGCTTCTAGACTCATCTGATCCAATTATTCTGGCTGGTGACTTTAATGTAGTGTTGAACAAAATATTAGATAGGTCTATATGCAGTAAAGCTCAGACCAACCCCAATATGCTTAGATTAATAAAACAAATTATGGAGCATTTAGGGTTGCTCGATATTTGGAGATGGAAAGCGGGTGAGAAAAAGGACTTTACTTTCTTCAACAAAAAGTATAGACACCAGTCCAGAATAGATTTTTTTTTGGTGGACGATAAGATCAAAGATGAGGTACAGCAGGTTGAGCATATAGGAGCCCATTTGTCAGACCACTCGGCAGTAATGCTTATACTAGAGCTCAGGGAGGCTGCGGTTCAGTCTAGATGGACCTTAGATCGCACAATTTTACTGGAGGAGGTGATACAAACTCTTAAAAAAGAAACAGAAGAGTTTTTTGAGATCAACTGGGGATCAGTGGCCCCTGGTTTTGCTTGGGATGCTTATAAGGCGTTTCTGAGGGGGAGGCTAGGGGCCTTGGGGGCTGAGAAAAGGAGAAATTACTATAAAGAAGTAACAGCGCAGGAGGAAAAGATCCGTTCTTTAGAAAAAGAATTAAGGAACCCTGGCATAGACGAGCAGATGAGGACTAGTATGCTTCAAGAATCGCTACAACAGAAGGCTAATGTGTCCATGATAATGCAAGAAAGGGTAAGAAAGAGATGGGAAGCTAGTCAAATGGCACATTTTGAATATAGTGAAGGGTGTGGGAAACTCCTAGTTTGGAAAGCAAAGAAAGAACAACTGAGAAATAGGGTTGAGGGAATCATTTGTGAACATACAGGCAGGCTAGTGAGGAAATATGAATTTTTATGGTCAATTGTGTCCCCTATCTTAGACCCCAACGGCTCCATGTACATGCTACAAGTACATGTATGTTCCCTCCAGTTCCAGCTATGAAGACGCAAATACATGTGCGTCCAACGCCAACATATCCTCTTTCAGATCCGCTATGAATGGGTCGAATATTCCATTCCTAAGTATGATTGGCCACCGACTTTATATGGTTCACTTTTCTAGTTTTACAGTTCAGGCGAGTAGGCCCTGAATTCTGTCATCAAGCCTTTTTCTGCTTCTGCCTCTGAAATGCTCCAGCCTGGACCTGCATCCGTGTCCATGAACTTTGTCTTACTCCCTGCACGGCTAGCGGTGCCTGACGCGGCCTGTTGCCTGCCAAAAAACTTTATTCAGCCTTCAAGTTATCTACTTCGCTCCTCATCCAATACATTCCTGTCTAGTAGTTTAGGTAAACATCCTTCTAGCTACCGAGCAAAGGGCCCGGCCTCGCTGTCTTTATGCAAGTAATTCATAGGCCCATGGAAGATTCCTGCCCCCTCGCATCTCATGTAGACACATAGACGCTTGTACACGCACTAACAGTCAGTATAGAATAGGATCTGTCCGAGAAGACCTTTCCTTCCAGATAATATAGTTCCTTAAACACAAGATATTAGATATGATTTAGGACTAGGTTGTCCTGACACCCCAGACTTCTGTCTCCATATGTAGAGCTAAATGTCAATTCCCCTTCACCCTCTAGTTGCACGTCAATCACACGTCATGCGGCTGCGCGCGCATCTCTGCCAAATATTTCTGCTGACACTGCAGGATTCTCTTATGGATCCACCCACTTGTGCCATCATTTTAAATGACGTTTCTAGTATACGCCTGTATTACGCCTATTTTCATTACGTTTGTGTATTCTTATCTGTATTATCAGCTGTTACGCCTCCTGCATCTGTCTTAATGCAATGCTTTTCATATAAATATTGTTACTTGTCAATAATGTATTGCTGATCCCTTCCTGAGCCTTCGTGGTGATGGAATATGATTGCCTGGTTCGAACTATAATTCCTTTGTAAGGAATAAAAGCCCTTTTCAGAACCTCTAATACCACGGATTCTGCCTCCTATTTTGACTGAGTTATTCTTACTAGACTTTACCGCATAAAAAATAGTACAGGTAATTTAAATATTTACCACATAAATTGGCGCCCGAACAGGGACACTTTCTCATCTCACGCGCCGGAGGTGCGTTGCAGGCCCGGTCCCCTGCCACAGCTGAACGGACAAAAACGCGTACCCGCAGGATTTCCTGTATCTCCTTCCGGCCAAGCGGGGGTTACTGAGGCTGCGATCAACACCCAGACGAGGCGGTGAGAAGTGCGAAGTATCCCGACCAGAGCCTAGCTGAGAGAGCAAGATCCGAGGTATACAGAGGCCCACCAGGTTCCGAAGTTCCGAGTCCAGTTGAGTCCAGTCCGGTCCAGTTCAGTTCAGTTCCGAGGCCTTCCGTTCCGTGCTACCCGGTGAGTACCGTTGCTGGGGAGGCAGTTAGACGTGCACATTAATTTGTGCCGGTCCTGACGGGTTTGGGTACACAGATCCGGTCTGCACTGTTTTAGCAGTGTATCTGTACTGTTTAGCAGTATATCCAGTATGTTCATGTATATAATTCAGTATTATCTAGTATTAGTATTATGTCAGTAACTAGTTTTCTTCTAAATTAAATGTTCGTTAAAAGCTAAATGTTAAATGTTAAATGTTTTACTGTGTTCAAAAATTGTGGTATGAATGAGTGTTCATTATTTGTGTTTATCGTATTAATTGTGTTCAAGTCCAGTTCGAGTAAGAACCAAGTAACAAGGTTTAAAGATGCCATTCTTTTCAAAATTAAGACAGATCAAAACTAGAAAAGGAGTACTCGAAGAAGCTGTTCCCATTCCACCTAGGGACACTCCAGGGTATTTTATGTATCATAAACATGGTCTAGATGCCGTATTATATCTTGACTTATGGGTGGACTACACCAAGGATCTAGCAGAAAGTCAGAGGTGGCCCGCAGCTGGGACATGGGATGCAGATTGCATCATGAGAGTAGAAGAAGAATTATGGAAAAAGAAAGCCAGACAGTCACAGAAAGATGCCATTGAGTTATGGCGTAAAGAATCGCATAGGCGCACAGAGAAAGCGCTCAGACTGGAAGAGAAAAGTAGGGAGAACTCAAATAGAGCCCGAGAAAGCGTATTAGTTGAGGAAGGTATTCGAGTAAAAACAGAACAAGTAGACAGACAACGAAACACTCTTATGAATGGTATGTATCCTCTTTTGGCCGAAGGTTTACCTAAGGCCACCCCGGAAATACCGAAAGATTTGCCACCCCCATTACTCCCGACTAAAGCACATCCCAAGACCGCAAAAGATATTTTCCTTTCCTCCTATTTAGACGATGTAGCTCCCGAATATGTTAATGATCCACCACACACGCCACCTGTCGATGGTGCTCAACGCCGAGAACAAACGCCCCCAACTCCGCAACCACAAACTCCTCCGCACAATCCCACGGGTCCATCTGTTTCCGCCGCTTTTCCTGCATCCACAGTCTCTACCTTACACCCCACGAATCCTTTCGTGCCTAGCACCTCAGAAGGTGCGACAGCAATTTTTGCCACGCCACCATCACGAAGTAAATCATCTCTTAGAGATTTAGCAAACCAACGTACACCCCAAATAGCAACGTCCGACATGTTTAAAGAACATCTTGTAGATTGTAGATATGATCCAGTGCCCGGTAAAAATGACAGGATGGTGCTATCATCACTACGTATACGACGAGCCTCAATATATTTAACGACGCTACCAGGAATGATTAAACATTTAGACAATATATATCGCTTTGTCCAAACAGGGCAAGGCCCTGAAAGTATTGACGAAGCCATGGAATACCAGAAAGTGGATATACAGAGACAACTGTTACGTTTCTTCATAAACTGCTTGATCAGAGACAGAGATAGGTCCGAGGTAGACCAGGATGAAATACAAGTACTTACCCGATGGGGTCAGAATATATCAGAGGGAAAACATGATAAACAGACATGTATAGTAGTTATGTGCCGAAAGATCCGCAAAGAAGTAGAACAAATACATAAAGCCAGATTAGAGGCAGACAAAACTGAATCAGAGGGAGAGGAGGAGGAAGAATCAGAAATGCCCACAGGACAATTAGAAACGATAGCTTATGTAGGTAGGGGAAGACCTTGTAACAATACCAGATACTTTAATGACTCGATACGTCCAGAATATAACAGACATTTTCAAGCCCCTATGCTAAATACGAAGTCCCCTGAACACTTATTCCAGGCTGCTGATAAATTACTCCGAGACCGAAGGGGGTATCATATGCTCGATTCCATGGATGAACAAGAATTAGCCAGGTCAGCAGTACAATGGGCTGACAGTTCTGAAAAATACAGTGATGATGCGCTAGCACACACGTTTTTGAACCTTACCCCAGACGAGCAACGTTTAGCTGGTATATACATGATACAACACCTCCTTATATTATATAAAAGCCAATACTCCGATCCTGGTCCTCTACCTGATATACTGATAGAATTACTCACGAACAAATGGAGAGGTTCAGGTACTGACCTAATTAAAGAAATTCTGGAATATCGACACCAGTACATTGTCTTCGTATGCCCAGAACATGTTTCAGTTCCCCCCAAGTTGGAAAGAAAAACGTATCACATAGACAGACAGAATCCCTTACGCGAAGTACACCCAATCAGAGGCGAGGACAATATTTTTAAACGCGTGTTTGTGTACGCGCCCATAACTAAACTTGAATTATTAGAAATGAAGAAAGTAGTACCTAGCCATGACAAAGACCCAGCAGGTTTCCACCGTGAGATAAAAGACATGTTACTCATGGGAGAGTATACTTACCCTGACATTATGAAAATATTAAAAGTCCTATTACCTGCCGGTATTTACGAGAAACTCAAAGAAAAGGAATGGGAGGTGGGAGACCAAAAGATAGATTGGACAGCGTTAGAAAACGAAGAAAAGGCCCGAGCTGCAGGTTCAGGGCTTGGGGAAAGGACTACAGCATTACCAGGATTATTAGTGCAGGTACTACCACGTTTATTAACTACGAAAAAGGAAGACTGGGGTGCAATCTCAGCCTGTAAACAAAAACAAGATGAAGACACTAGTGATTTCTATTCCCGATTTGAAAAATGTTTTGGTATTAATAGTGGCATAAAAGCAAGTAGTGAATCGTATCCACATCTGTTTGTGACAAAATTAGTTGAGAATTCCCTGCCCCAAGTTAAGAGTAGAGTACTGAAATTCGAGAGTACCTGGCAAGGAAACACACCGTCACAGATGTTACAAATGTTACAATATCATCACAATAGAATTAGGGAAGAACAAGAACATGAACAAAGACGTATGAAGGACACAAAAAATGAAAATGCTTGTTGCTCAGTCAGTTCCAGTTGACGGTCATAAAAAGGGTACGACACAGTCCAATGATTCAGTAGGTCCTGTTAGAGGGACATGCAACTATTGTAAACAGCCAGGTCATTATATACACGATTGCGCAGTTCTGAAACATAATATCTCTACGGGTATAACGAAAGAGAGACCACGTCCGCCTAGACAGGATCAGATCCAACAACAAGTACCTCAGAATATACAGCCTATGCCAGCTGTACAACAGACCGCACCACAACCACAACAACAACTACAACAACAACCACAGCCTATTGCTGCAACACAAAACACGACACAACAGATGTACCAGTATGCACAAAATGACTACCCAGAGTATCAGCGCTACACATGAATAGCCTAGAGAGGGAAGTTGGCTCACCCCTTATTGAGGTTCCAGTAGATCAAGAAGGTCCTTATGTACAGAGTCAGTTATTAGGGAAAGACAGAAAGTTTCTACTCGATACAGGGGCAAGCAGAACCACTATCCGTCACAGCGAAGTCCCAGGGGTACCCCTCTCAGGCTCACAAAATATTTCCCTTGGTTTTTCGGGAAAGCCTACTGTTAATGAAGTATCGCAACCACTTGCATTTACAGTCGGTCCATTAACACGGACTACAGATCTATTACTTACTAAATCATGTCCAGAAAACTTGTTAGGTATAAAAACATTGAAAGCTCTAGGAGCTGTAATATGTTGTTCTCCGGAAGGAGTACGCCTATTTTTGCGTGACTTTAAAGGTCACTACGTGTCTAGAGACATGGATCACCGGTTACAGAATCTACCTGCACATTTATGGGCACAAGGCCCCACTGATGTAGGTTGTATGCACATTACACCATATCGAGTCACAATCAAAACAGGAGTGGTACTACCACGAATACGACAATACAAGTTACCCCCAGATGCTGTAGTGGCTTTACTGCAAATCATTGACGAGCTCATTGCGCAAGGAGTGGTTGTGGAAACCGACTCCAATGTATGTAATTCCCCGATAATTCCGATTCTTAAAAGAACTGATCCAAAAGCACCCCCAGTATATAGATTAGTTATTGATCTGCGAGAATTAAATAAATGTGTTATACCACAATACCCCGTGGTCCCAGATATCTCTTCATTGCTAACAGCCATAGATTCAGAAGCAACGTTCTTTACTGTAATTGATCTCAAGAACGCTTTCTTTAGCGTCCCAATCGATCCGGAAAGCCAATATTTGTTCGGATTCAGTTTAAATGGACGAAGTTTTAAATTCGCACGCGCACCTCAAGGATTCACAGAAAGCCCCAGCATCTATAGCCAAGCACTAAAAAGAGAACTTGACAGTATCCACATGCCAGCTAACACTGCCCTGCTTCAATATGTCGATGATCTACTGATCACCGCCCGAAGCGAACCTGAATGTGAAAAAGCATCACTGACGGTTTTACATTTCCTAGCCAACAAGGGGCAAAAAGTGTCCCCTTCAAAGCTGCAATTCTGTGTCCAGCAAGTTGTGTATCTCGGGCACTTGCTGTCCAAGGGGGGAAGACAGCTTACACCCGACCGTATCCAGTTAATTGTTAACATGCCGCCACCTAAGACACAAAAGGAGGTACGGGCATTCATAGGCCTCACTTCGTACTGTAGGCAGTGGATCCCTCAATATGCATTTCTAGCGAAACCACTCATTCAGTTGACAACACAGGAGGCAGCGACATCGACTGTCCTCCCTTGGACTCAGGAACACACACAAGCTTTTGAAAGCTTAAAGAAAGCTTTATGCCAAGCACCTGTTTTAGCAACGCCATGTTACAGTAAACGTTTTACACTTTTCGTTACAGAACGTGAAGGTACTGCTTTGTCAGTACTCACGCAGGAACAAGCAGGATCACACAAGCCATGTGCTTATTTTTCTAGTACATTAGATCCCGTAGCTCAGGCTCTTCCTGCGTGCCTGAAATCAGTCGCAGCAACAGCTTTAGCAATCAGACAAAGCGATGCCATAGTATTAGGACATCAATTGACAGTACAAGTACCACACGCAGTAGAGGTTCTCTTGAACCGGACCCAAACACAACACTTGACTATAGCAAGACTGACGGGTTATGAATTAACATTGTTCCAGCCACACATAGAAATCAGACGTTGTAGTACATTAAATCCTGCCACACTTTTGCCATTAAATGGAACAGACCCATTGGCACATGATTGTATTGAAGTCATTACTATTACGACGAAACCCAGACAAGACTTGACAGATATTCCATTATCAGACCCAGACCTGACATTGTATGTAGATGGTTCATGCATGAGAACAAATACAGGAGAGTTAGTGGCCGCTTATGCAGTCACAACAGATACTGAAATTATTGAAACAAATTGTATCGATACCTTGTCAGCTCAAGCAGCAGAGCTCATCGCTCTGACACAAGCCTGTATTCAAGCCAAAAATAAGAAAGTCAACATATACACAGATTCACGTTATGCATTCGGAGTCGTCCATGACTTCGGCGTGCTTTGGCGAGAGAGAGGTTATTTAACTTCTCACGGTGCCCACATCCAGCACGGTCCCCTTATTCAAGCTCTGTTAGATGCAATACATCTGCCTACTGCAATATCAATTATGAAGTGCAAGGCCCATACGAAAGTGACTGACATTATTTCTCAGGGTAACGACCTAGCTGACAGAACAGCTAAACAGACTGCTCAGAATCAGACTCGTCCAACTGACACGACAAAGACAATAGTTCCGACATCAACACACTGCATGACAGTTAAGGATCCCGCCCTTGATGTAATTGACATACAGACACATGCTACACCAGAAGAAATAAAGAGATGGACTGAATTAGGAGGGATCCAAACGGATCAAGGATGGATGACGAAGGGAAAATCTATATGGTTTCTCCCCGACTCAATGGTTCAGGTCATCATTAACACAATACATAGTCCAGCGCACCTAGGAGAGAAAGCTATGCTAGACAGTATTCAACACATTTGGTTCAATAAACACTTGCGAGCAGCAGCTAAACAGAAAGTACGTACCTGCATGATTTGTTGTCAGTTCAATCCAGGAAAAGGCGTACCTGTAGAACAGGGTGGATTTCAACCCCCCGATCACCCTTTTGAAGTCCTCCAGATGGATTATATCCAGTTGGAACGATGTCGAGGATTCAAATATGTCCTCGTAGTTGTATGCGCTCTCTCCCGGTGGACAGAGGCGTATCCCGTCTCAGATTACACTGCCCCGACTACTGCCAAACAGTTAGTTCGAGAATTCTTCCCACGATATGGTTTGCCCCGTGTCGTGTACTCAGATAATGGCCAACCGTTCTCATCCGAGCTAATGAAACATGTTTCACTTCTGTTAGGCTACCAATGGAAATTCCACTGTGTCCGACATCCCGAGGCAGCAGGTCTCGTGGAACGACATAATCAAACTCTGAAAATTAGATTGTCCAAAGTATGTAGAGAAAAAGGTGTCGACTGGATAGTAGCTTTACCAGTTGCGCTCTTTTACATGAGAATGGTAGCACACTCTCGAACAGGGCTATCCCCGTATGAGGTGATCTTCGGTAGACCACCAAATATGTGGGGGACGCCTATACCTCGTAAAATAACTGATGTTGATTGTAATATGCTGACAGATTACCTGGCTTCCTTGATGTCTGCACTACAATCTTGTCGTTCACAGGTAGCTGCAGCTTTTCCCGATAACACTGAGGTGAAGCCCCATTACGTGGTTCCGGGAGATATCGTACTAGTAAGGAACTTCGACAGAAGGAACCCGCTGGAGCCTCGCTGGCAGTCGCCTAAACTCGTCTTATTGACCACAAGGACAGCTGTGAAGATTGAGGGACGTAAAGGGTGGTTGCACTCGAGCCATATCAAAAAATTTCATGGACTACCATCCGACTTGAATTATCAGCCCTGCATTCCCTCACAGACTGACTCAAAACTCCCCCTGGTTGACAAAACCGAAAAGGAAACCTATAAACTGAAACTAAGGTCTAGCAAGTCAGACAATTTGATTGTTTAAGTCCTCTCCAAGGTGAATCGGTTGAATTTGTCTCTGACATGTATCCTCTAGACCGAAATAGAGAGAAAAATAGACAGAAACAGCTCAGGACACATGCGTACTGTAAATCACTTCGTAGTCACTGCATAGTGACATTGTTAATTATGTTTTTTCTAAGTCTTCTGATTATTATCTCCAGTATATTATTACACATGTATTACCCTATCTCCAAGCGTGCTTCCAATGCTACTGCCGAACACTCTTTTAGCGAATTACCCCCACATGAGTTGTCCTATAGATTTGCGCTGCGCAACAACACATTCATTAGTATGTTACATCATTCTCATCAGACCAGCAATGCTACAAATTGTTGGATATGTGGCCGACTCCCTCCCTATCAGAAATATAGGGGAGTTCTGCCCCTCTTTCCGTATCCATTCACACACAATGGCTCCTGTGGAGCATGGTTTAGTTTGATTAATTCCCTAGATTCAAATTCAGTAGTTTATCAAGACAACTGGGTTTGGGGAAACCTGAACCTAGTTTTACTTAAAGTCTGCTACCCTAACAAGGAGGGACTTCCCAAAAGAACAGGAACTGATCTAGAAAATGAAGTATATGGACTAGGTAACTTTACACTTAATCTCATGATCCTGAATGTTGAATCCGAAGCTACACCAATCTTGCCCGCCATGTCAGTATTTCCAGTTAGAGGCGAATTATGTGTAAGAAAGAATGGTTCAATACACATGGGCCATAGTAAATGTACCACTGTAATAGAATTCAGTGATAAAGGCAAGTCTACATTTAGAGCTTCTCGTCACTCCTACTTCATCTGTGGTCACACCGCATACATACGCCTACCCCTAGATTGGGATGGTACCTGTTAGATTGCATTCCTTCTGCCACCTGTTTTCCTAGCCCCGCCTGATTACCATAGGAATACCCATTTAGTACACAATAGACAACAGAGAGATCTCCCGATTGTCGATTACACCGAAACAGCATGGGAGCAATACACAGATTTCAATAAAGGTTTCTTTCCCTACATAGGTACAGTCACTAATAGTAAGTTGATACGTAGATTAACTAGAACCCTTGAAGCAGTAGTGAATGAAACTACTTCCGCCTTAGGCAACTTAACAGAGGAGCAGTCTGCGATGCGGATTGTTGTTCTTCAAAATCGTCTTGTCCTTGACGTCATCCTGGCCGATAGGGGCGGAGCCTGTAGGGTCATCGGATCAAGTTGCTGTGTTTTCATACCAGAAAACGCGCCGTCAGTATATAAAGCTATAACTCGACTTCATAAGATCGTAAGCCAGATACACCAGAATCCAGGCACCTGGACTTGGTCCGGTTGGTTCTGGAGCGTGTTGTCAGCCTGGGGATGGAGGATCCTATCCTTCCTAGGTATTGGCTTTCTCATACTATTCAGTTGCTGCTTGTGTCTACAATGTGGGCCAGCGATTTGTGGTCTGTGTGCCACATCGTGTATCCCGCCTTCAAATTTTCATTCAAGATCCCGGAAGAAGAAAGAAGAACAAATGATGCTATATGAACAGATTGATGGATTGATGAAGATGGATATTTCATGAGGGTCCGTAGGGGACAAGGAGGGAATGAGGAAATATGAATTTTTATGGTCAATTGTGTCCCCTATCTTAGACCCCAACGGCTCCATGTACATGCTACAAGTACATGTATGTTCCCTCCAGTTCCAGCTATGAAGACGCAAATACATGTGCGTCCAACGCCAACATATCCTCTTTCAGATCCGCCATGAATGGGTCGAATATTCCATTCCTAAGTATGATTGGCCACCGACTTTATATGGTTCACTTTTCTAGTTTTACAGTTCAGGCGAGTAGGCCCTGAATTCTGTCATCAAGCCTTTTTCTGCTTCTGCCTCTGAAATGCTCCAGCCTGGACCTGCATCCGTGTCCATGAACTTTGTCTTACTCCCTGCACGGCTAGCGGTGCCTGACGCGGCCTGTTGCCTGCCAAAAAACTTTATTCAGCCTTCAAGTTATCTACTTCGCTCCTCATCCAATACATTCCTGTCTAGTAGTTTAGGTAAACATCCTTCTAGCTACCGAGCAAAGGGCCCGGCCTCGCTGTCTTTATGCAAGTAATTCATAGGCCCATGGAAGATTCCTGCCCCCTCGCATCTCATGTAGACACATAGACGCTTGTACACGCACTAACAGTCAGTATAGAATAGGATCTGTCCGAGAAGACCTTTCCTTCCAGATAATATAGTTCCTTAAACACAAGATATTAGATATGATTTAGGACTAGGTTGTCCTGACACCCCAGACTTCTGTCTCCATATGTAGAGCTAAATGTCAATTCCCCTTCACCCTCTAGTTGCACGTCAATCACACGTCATGCGGCTGCGCGCGCATCTCTGCCAAATATTTCTGCTGACACTGCAGGATTCTCTTATGGATCCACCCACTTGTGCCATCATTTTAAATGACGTTTCTAGTATACGCCTGTATTACGCCTATTTTCATTACGTATGTGTATTCTTATCTGTATTATCAGCTGTTACGCCTCCTGCATCTGTCTTAATGCAATGCTTTTCATATAAATATTGTTACTTGTCAATAATGTATTGCTGATCCCTTCCTGAACCTTCGTGGTGATGGAATATGATTGCCTGGTTCGAACTATAATTCCTTTGTAAGGAATAAAAGCCCTTTTCAGAACCTCTAATACCACGGATTCTGCCTCTTATTTTGACTGAGTTATTCTTACTAGACTTTACCGCATAAAAAATAGTACAGGTAATTTAAATATTTACCACACTAGTTGAGGATAGCGAAGGGATTAAGCAAGCTTTCCATAATCACTTCAATAGAGTATATCAGGAGGATCTTAAGCCATCTAAAGATACCCTCAGTAAATGGGTAAGATCAGGTATGGATAATTCCTTGCCAAGGGAAAAAGCGGATCTTCTTAATGGTAAAATAAAAGTTCAGGAAGTGGGAAATATAATGGCGCATTTAAAGAAGGGGAAGGCCCCAGGGCCAGACGGCATTCCACAAGAGGTTTATAAAAACTTGGCGGATATCTTAGCTCCCATCTTAACTAAAATGTTTAATGAATTGTACATTGAACATAAGGTCATGCCAGCCTCCTGGAAGGAAGCCACGATAGCCTTGATATTGAAACCTGGAAAATGCTCAAAAAAATGTGACTCATATCGTCCTATTTCCCTACTAAACAGTGACTATAAGATCTACACGAAGATTCTGGCGGATAGGTTAAATGGGCTGATGGTGGATTTAACTCATGATGACCAAAAAGGCTTTACTCGGGGGAGGTTTTTGAAAGACTTGACCTTCTCACTCATTGCCACGATCGACCTAGCATCTACTTACAATTTGCCTTTAGCCTTGGTGGCCTTGGATGCTACCAAGGCTTTTGACAGGGTAAATTGGATATATCTGAAGGAAGTGACTACATCCCTGAACTTAGGTATACATTTTAGCAATGCTTTGGCTGGTCTCTATCAAGCACCTCAGGCTCGAATTCTAATTAATGGCTCCTTGTCTCAACCAGTAAAGATCTCAAGAGGAACGAGGCAGGGGTGCCCTCTATCGCCCTTGCTTTTCAACTTATATATAGAGCCTCTGGCAAGGAAGATCAGAGATGATCCAGAACTTCAGCCTTTTAGATTTGCTGGTTGGGAGAAAAAACTGGGGCTTTATGCCGATGATGTAGTGATCCTCTCTTCAAACATAGGGGAAACCTGGCCGCGTTTAATCACCTTAACAACGGACTTTGGGATGGCCTCAGGTTATGAGGTTAATGAAGATAAGTCCGAAGTCATGACCTGGAATATAGAGGAGACACCTGGGAAGGACGAGATAAGATATTTGGGAGTAATGATACCACATGACATCGATAAAATAGCAAAGCTTAATTTTGATAAAGTTCGGAAGGAAATTGTTAAACTTTTAAAATCTTGGTCCCACCTCCAATTAACAATTTTCGGAAGATGTAACTTGATCAAAATGGTAATTCTTCCAAAGCTTACTTTTCTCTTTGATGCAATACCTCTACCTTTTAAAACGCTTTGGCTCAAGAATCTACAAGGAGACTTGGGTTCTTTTATTTGGGCAAGTAAAGGACCAAGAATAGCTTGGAAGAAGCTACGAAGAAGGCTGGAGAAAGGAGGAATTGCCTTACCAGATCTCCTCTTTTACTCATGGGCTTTTCTCTTGAAGAATGGCAAGTATCTTTTTAACTCACCTAACCCCTCAATCGCAGGAGGCTTGTGGTGTACTATAGCGAACTTAGAACCGGGTGGGAAGGAAGGTTTCATTTTTAAGTATGCCGACCCCAAAATCTTTAAAAAGGTTAGGTTGAAGATCTTGAAAGGGTTTGCAGAGACTTGGTATAACGTAAGAAGAACCTTGAAAATTCCTTACCATAGTTTTCTAGCCCCTATCTGGGATAGCCCCGGCTCTCCAGAGTGGACAAAAGATAGCTTGGCCAAACCCTTATTACAAGGAGGTCTTAGACAATGGGACCAGCTAATAACGGATGGGAGACTTATCTCTTGGGAGAGCTATAGTCAAATCACAAATTATAGTCTCTCCAGATTTAAATACATGCAAATTCAGAGCTGGCTTGCTGATCCACGAACAAAAATAGGGTAACAGAACGAGTTAGAGATTCAACTTAAGCTGCAACTGCGTCGAAAAAAGAAGGTGGCGATGATCTACTGGCTATTGGTGGAAGCTGAAGATGGAGATTTTACGCTTCCAACGGAGTTGTGGGGAAAATACTTGCCGGAATCATCGCTGGAAAAGTACTGGCAAGTATCTATGGCTATGCTTCTTAAATCAGTTAAGCCCGTGCACCTGAGAAGAAACCATCTCTTTTCCATCCATAGAGCATATTGGTCACCTTTAAAGTTGTCAAAGTTTGGGAGAAGAGGAGAAGTTCCTTGTCCAAAATGTGGTAAAACGAAGGCAGATGACGTCCACATGTTTATAGAATGTGTAGAGTTGCAAACTTATTGGAATGAAGTGACTGTGATGTTATCCCTAATGCTTAAGCTGCAAGTTAAGGTAAGCGTCTTATTTGTTATATTTGGGCAATTGGAGCCTGAAGTAAAACCTACTAAAGACCAGGCGAAACTTATTTTTTATATTGCATTGCTAGCACGAAGAGAAATGTGTAAATTATGGGTGTCCCCTCTCTCCCCAAACATAGATAACCTGCTACATTCTATTAATTATATAGTTACTTTAGATGGAAAAAGCACTAGAGATGTACATTTTTGGCTCCCTTTTACTGAATGGTGTAATAATTTAAATAATAATAGATAATCTCTTAATGGTCCTATGATTAAGCCTACCAGCCTCGCTAAGCATTCGGGTTTATGGTATATGTGTCTTGGTTTCTGCTTGGCGGAAAATGAGAAAGAAGGAGAGTGGATAAATTCGACACGTTTCCTCCTTTTTTTTCTCTTGTACTCCTGCACATACATACCCGTTTTGCGTATTGCAAAAAGCATAAAAGGGCAGAGGCGTTAGGTACCCATCGAAATGTGCAAAAGAGGAAGAACGTTTGTTTTGTCTTCCCAATAAAGAGGCTTATGAGGACTAAAATAAAAAATAAAAAAAAGAAGATCAAAAGAGAATTGAACCCTGCTTGCTGGTACCTGAGAAAAACTTTAAATGACTGGACCTGCTCCTGTCTGTACCCAGAACAAAGAGGTAGACTCCAAGAGTCATTGGGCTGAGCTCCTATATGGCTACAGGGACACCACCAGCTGAGAAATACTTTTTCATGAATGATTAGTTGCCCATTCACAACTTGACCTGCACTGTACCCTGGAGAAGGCCTTTGACGAACCAAGCACTGAAATCCTAAGAGCCCCTCTGAAGCCAGGGAGCTTAGGTGAAGAGCTGAAGAAGAAAGAGCTTACCACTGCAAAGAACTTAAAAAAATGTGACTTACATATGCTGGAGAACAGGGACCAAGTAGGCCTGGGCAAAAATTTCGTTCCGTTCGCGGAAATTGCGATAATTTGACATTTTTGCGTTCCGCGGAGAGCGCGAAAATGTCAAAAATTCCGGTTTCCGCAGCTTGGCGATAATTTGTTTCTTGCTCGCGCTGTAAAATGATACATTCTCGCGCGCGCGCGATCGCCTTACCTGAATCCCTGCGTTCGCCGACAAGTTTTCTTGATCCGGTCGCGTTCTCCATGAGATGTTGTATTGTTTTTAGCCATTTGCGCTGTCTCGCGACAGTTCGCGCCCGCAGTGACGTCATGCGTCGCGTCTTTCTTCTCGCGATCATGCACCGCGAGAACAACTCAAAACAAGATGGCCGCGCCCGCAAGCAACCACATGGGTAAGTTGGCGACCCGCAACCATGCAGAAAATCTCGCGAACATGCCGGAAAAAAACTTCCGCATCTTCGCGATATTTCTGCTTGTTTGCGATAATTTTAAACATTCTCGCGATAATTTGCGAAGGTTAATTCCGCAAATTCCGCCCACCCCTAGGACCAAGTACCACGTCACATTTGGAGAAGGCACAACTTTGCTGTGCTGAGGAAACATGTTTGTCCCCCTTACTGCTTCTCCACAGAAGCAAATCCATTTCAGCAGGTCCATGAGAAGATACCCGAACCCTTGCAGCTCTCTTTGTATACAACTTGCTGCCTTGTCCCGCTGGAGAAATTTGAGCTTGATTTCTGAGACTGAGTCCCAAGACAGAAATCGTGACCAAGTCAAGGAGCCAAAAGTATCCGACCACGGCAACAAGGTCCAGGGTGTGAAGTATCACCTTTACAAGTCATCTTTTCCCGCCAAAATCAACAGCTTCAGCAAGATCTCACTCAACGGCTATCCAATTTTGCTACTAACTTCCTGGATCCACCCAGGTGCATTACATTGCTGAGAGAATCTGGCTTCCATTGTGCAGGCTAAGTCTGAACGAAAAACCTTGACCGAGCCAACCCGTGGAACTCTGTATCCATTATGGCCAGCCTCAAAGTGTGGTTAGGTCCTGGTCTACCGCAACCATAGACTATCATTAGCTATTAGTGCTTTTTGGCACTATTTTCACTTATATCTTTAAACACTCATATGTCTGATCTCCCTTTATTAGATTCTCATCATTTTTATGTCATTTAGGGGCCCATATCACCACCACAATTTTACTTTTTCTTACGTTGTGGTGGCAATAGGGGCTTCGCCTTATTTCAATGCAGCAATAAGCTGCTTAATGTGGCTTAATGCTGGCTTGTAAATAAAGCATCCTTTCACACAATACTTAGCATGAAAGGGGCGGGCGATGGGTGTAGTGCTGAGCGTTCCACCGCAACACTGATTGATTTTGACGCTGCTCCATATTTACAAGGGTGGAGTAAATATGGGGCAGCACCAAAATTAAGACCAGTGAAAACCTAGTCTTAAACTGGCGCAACAAGGAGAAATGTTTAATTCCTCTTTGTTTTTGCTGTTTCCATGTGTGCTGCATTGTGCAGCACACATAGTAATAGCAAAAGGCCATTGATTATTAAATGTGCAGGAAGGAGTCCCCTTCTGCCCATAAACAATCATTTAAAAAAACTATGATTTTGCAACTTCTTTGTGTGCTGCACTAAGCAGCACACATAGAAGTTACAAAACGCCATTTCAGGTTGTTTATGTGCTGGAAGGAAAACCTTCCTGCACATAAACAATCTTTCCCTGCAACGCAGGCACCCTTGCACTATAGTGCACGGGTGTGTGCGTTGGTGCCAGGTGGCTAAATTATCGCCAGCACAGGGGGAAGCACAGGGCAGCACCGGATCCTTGTAAATATGGTGCAGCTCTGCGTTTCAGAAGTGGCGGAGCCCGGTGTTAAGCCAAGGAGGATAACACTATGCTCCACCACTTCCTCCTAAATATGCCCCTTTATTTGTTAAAATGTAGTCTATTGGTCTAATTCCATTTAACATAAATAATTTACACATTGGCTGACCTTAGGCCTGTCTGCTTTGTGCTACATATAAAAGGGGTTTGACCTCAGGTTAATTTAGTGACTTTTGGGATTTTCCCTGATTGGAAAGCATTAATATTCCTTGAGGTCTACGACCAACCACACCAAATAATAATATACGTTCTTACAAAATGTCACGTCATTTTACACAGGTTACACAATGTAAGAATGATAATCTTTCTTTTGTTAACAACACAAGCCCGATCAATGTCGAAAGAAACAGAAATCAAGCCCACAATGCATTGCAAACTTTATTAGGACACCATGCCCTCTATATGAGCAATCGCATAATAACTACTGAAAATGCTTTCTAATCCGGAAAGAACTCCCATGATTGTAAGTGCTGCTAATGTAATAAGTATGCATTAAAAATGATCTGATATTGGCTGTAGAAAATGTTAAATACCTGAGTATGTTCTTAAGAAATATGTGAAATGCATGGTCAGCAAGTTTTTTGTAATTCTGTAATTAAGTCAAGAAAAGAAAGATGAGGGTGAAAACTATTAATCTTTTGTCTTAAGCAAATGTCTCCTGTTGGATGAGGTCCAGCTCTTAAACGGTTTACGGAAGACAAGTCCAAAATATTCATAGACTAACAGTTGGCAGAGCATTTTGAAAGTAATATGGTTTAAAATTCATTAAACAGAAGAGGCAAGTTTCCCTGAGTCAGGGCTATCGGGCACAAAAATGCCCTTGTGTTACTCAATAAAATTTTACAAAGTTTGAATTCATATGCACTGAAGGGCATTGTCCACGTTCTGATCTCACAGTTTTTATAGGCACTGAGAAGTATGAATTAACTACTGCATAGTCATTGCTGCGCAAATCCGGGTATATGAAGGAAGACATTTTTGAAAATGTGCTGCAAACTTGGGCACTGAAAATACCAAATTTGGTGCTTTGTGGAGGACAAATAGGATATATGTCGAGTTTGAGGAACTAAGACATTAGAGGCCTCATTGAAAATACCCCCAAAAAACCACGGGGCATATTTATGGGGATTTGGCACGTAGCAGCGCAGTAAGTCACCTTGCTGCACTTGCCTGTGTCAAAGTGAAAGGGCCGGAATGTGCCGTACCTACAGCATAGACACATTCCTGTCCTTAACCCCTGTGCTGGTGCCATTTCTGCAGCGTAACTCCAACGCAGGCACCAGCCACGGCCCTTATAGGGCGTGTTACCGCCAAATGCGATGCAGCGCGCGCAACGAAATTAGGTTTTTTTTCCGTAACTTAGCTGAAATCGGCCGTATGCCGCATTTTGCAATCCCCCACCCTGCCCCTCCTCCGCCCCACGTCACTGCCCCGGTAACACGCCCTATACGGGCCGTGGCTGGCAGGCACCCTTGCATTATGGTGCAAGGGTGCCAGTGTTGCATGCAGGATTGTTTTTGCAGAATGCAGCAAACATAGAAAGAGGAAAGAATTAGGAGAAATAAAGTTATTGTTCCTTGGTGCGTCCCCAGGTTTACATGTTCTTGTAAATATGGGGATGCATCAAAATCCATGGGTGTTGCTTGGCAACACTGACCGCAATGCCTCCATAGCGCAGAGTGAGGCAACACAGTTCTTTGTGCTGTCTTGCCTTACTCCATATCTATGAGACCATCCAAAGCCACACAAAGTGGCTTTCCATAGCTTCATAAATACGACTTGGTGATTTGCACTGCCATTGCATCACAAAAAGTGACGCAACGGCCATGCAAGGGACTTGTAAATATGTCCTCAGTTTGGGTGCAAACAAGAGTTTACCAGAATCAGGATTTTAACTGGTGCATGAATTCTGCATGCTAGGGGTTTTTGCCAGCCCAATTTCGGCCAGGTAAAATCTGACACATATTGTGTAAGCAAATCCTGAACATTCTGAGTTAGTGCTCTTTAGAAGCAGGGAGGACTACCATTATATCTGTGTTCTCCAACTTCTGAGCTGCATATATTTGAATGGCACAGTAACATCACATGGTAAATATTGAACTTGGGCCTGTATTACATATATGGAGCACTGTGCTTTAATCAGGTGCCTGAGGTGCAAACAGGTACAGTGCGCTCTATTACAATTAATGAGCGGCACTCAGGGCAGTTGCAAACTAGCGTTGTACTGGAGGCAGTGCATTCAGTGGAATACAGAGCAGCAACTTCAAAGTCGCTCAATGTTTCTTAGTGCACGTGGAAATCCGGCTGCACTCTAAAGAGGGCCAAGAGATCCCCTTGCAGGGGAGTGCAGTGAGTGATTGCACCCACCTGCAGATGGATGTTTGAGGGGATCATAGGACCCTCTTTCTTCCCTCGAGAGGGCTGCCTCAATTGAGCATATTGACATTGTGCCACCTTTTTGTGGCACACTATCAGTGTGACTCCTAGGGTCATGTTTGCCTCTGCACCCAAGTTGGTGATAGGGGAGGGGAAGAGGGGAAAATTATTACCTTACTAGCTTGGGGTCACATCCCCTTGCTAATGAAAGAACACCATCTGAGGATAGCTCTGGCACTCCATATGTCCTAGCGCTTTCACTATTCCAGAAGGGGCTGCACACGCATCTGCAGAGCCCTCTGTAATATTATAGTGCCCTGGGGTGCAACAAGCAGGCTCAAACATTGTTTTGCCCCTGGGGCTCAATGTATAATCAGGCCCCAGGAAGGTATTCATGTTTATCAGATGTCTTTTACCACTAAAGATATTATGGGACATGGAATGAGCCCCTGATTGGGATAGTTGCAGAGGAAAGGCTTCTCCCCAGATCACACACATTTCTTCAAATACCATTTTATCTTCCGAACCAATGTAGTCTTAGCATTTCATTTAACATTGCATTTCCTGGAATATTAATAAATTCGACATCAATTGGGGTAACGAGCTACTGATGAGAACTTAATCCATGCTTTAATACCATATCAACCCAAGGATAGGCTAGCATATTAATCACCGAGGATGGGCTGCGTATGACTGTGTGGGACTACAAGGATCCTATTTAACTGATTTGACATGAGTGCACATGACTCTTGATGGAAACTGAAATGAAGGAAATAGGGAACTTCTCGAGCTGTAAACTGGCCCAGAAAGCTAGACTACCTTCTATTGTTACATGCTGATAGCGAGTATTGACACCTGCAAGGGCAAGTCAGCCTTTCCTCCATTCAAGCAAAAGACACACAATTGATGGACGGAATGCAGAACAAATCAAAACATTCACCCCCAGTAAATTGATCTAGCTTAAATTCTTAGACCTGGCCATATGCAAATCAGTCTTGACCTTGTGCCTCATGGGAACAGTCCAGCCCAAACTGCCAAGCCAGGTCCTCCCCGGACCGTAAACAAGCAACCTAGGACCGGTTTTGGGGTTTCACCCTTTTTCTGCCAGGATAGCTTGAATCCAGTGGCATTATCAACACATGTTATTTACAGCTCTTCAAAATGCCTAAGTACTATATACAAATTAATTATTACTATGATTACATTGATGCTTTACCTCCAAGTAGAAAGCATGCATTCAACATAGTATTAGTAAAATATCATTTTTGGCATATGTAATTCATATGGCATGAAAATATATGATTGAAGACATGGACAAGTATGCATTAATCTTGGCACTTCAATCAGGTTATGAACATCACAGACTGCATGGAAGCCTATGGTTTCTGCAAAGGGTTGCACAGAGCTTCCAGCCTGGATCAGGAAATTAATGCTGGCCACTTTTTACAGCAACTGTGACTAGAATGGAAGGCAAAAAGTGTGATCCATAGTTGCACTCTATACAACATACTAAGCCCACCTCATAAAAAGTGAATTTATCCACAGTTGATTTAACCACTGGAACCCAATACTATAAAAAATCTGTGATGTTCTAAGACCCTTTTTCATTATAGAGTAATGATTTTGTTATTGTGAGAAGCTAAAAATGGGTTTGAACTCTTTAAATTCAACTTGCTATTCATAGGACATGGCTGGCAAATATTCAGCATTAAAGACACCTATTATCTAATTTCTGTGGTACATGTTGTGTTTCTCATATGTTGACTCATTAATTAAACATGAATAGCAACACAGCACACTGTTCAACAAAGAAACACATAATTTATGTATGTATTTATTTAATATTTATGTGATTTACACAGTTGTACTATGTCCAGTAGGTTCATTCCGTAGCCATTGAAGGAATTAGGCGGAGTAAGTAGTTAACAAGGATGCTGTTCAGAGTGGATTCTGCTCATTGAGGCTGAAAATTTTATTAATTGGGTATGTGTACAGTTTTGAGACTTCTTAGGTGGAGCCAGTCCTTAGAGAAGGATAATCCTAGTGAATGCTGACTCCGAGCCTGATATATCCTTGAAGAGCATCACATTTATTGCTGTCTTCAAGGCTAAGGGCGCTTTTCTAATGCGGTTTGGAAAACTTCCCAACTGAATGGGTTTGGGAATGGTTTCCAACCAAATCCGATCGGGCAAGTTCAACCGACCACAAACGATGCATCCAGATGCATTCCAGATACAATTTGGTTGGACTCCTATTGACTTCAAAGGAAGCCTTTGTTCCGACCAAATACATAGGCCCCATTGAAGAAAGGAGTGGCTGGGAAAAATCGGGCACCTTGTGGCGGGCACCCCCTGGTGCCTGCCACGCTGTGAATGGCTGGTAAGGGAAGACCCTTGGTTCCCCACACGGGCCTGATTGAGAAGGCTTCGGGTTCGGGGGCCCAACTATGGGCCCCCAAAGTCTGATTCCAACTGCTGATTCGAGTCAGACAGCATGATTAGGAAAGGCTGTCCAAATCCAGCATCGTACTCAGTCGTTTGGAAACGCGGTCTGTAGAGACGTACAATTCTGCTCCGTACGACTAGGTCATTCCAAATGCAGTTGGGTTTGGGTTGGAATATTCCTAATGCCTAACTCGCATTGTTCTCAGTCGGTTGGAAACCTTTCCGAGTCGGTTCGAAAGACACATTCCAGATCCGATTTGGATGGAGCAAATACTGTTAGGAGGCCATCCCAACTGCATCAGAATCAGGCCCCAAGAGTCTTTGAAGGTCACTAGGTGTGGCTCAAATGTGTTCCGGAAGCGAACCTTATGAATGCTGTTGATTTGCACTCCATGTGTCCTCTTTCTGAGTACACTGTAAGCCTTGTCCTGATTGATATGAGATTCTAGATTGTTGTTAGTAACTGAATCATGTGTATGCAGTATAAAGAACTTACTATCTCAAGTCCTTGATTCAGACAGATTCAGATGCTTGTTTCTAGATTATTTGAAATGTTTTCACATCTTCCTTTGGTGCAACAATTCAGAATGATTTATAATAGTTCAGGCATATTGGCAGCCATGCTTCTGATGGGGCGGGTAGTACAAGATTTTGTATACCCCCCCATTCTGCATGTTCATACTAATTAGAATAATCTATTAATTATAATATTATTAATGTGTTTGTGTGAAATGTAATCAACATTACTAATGTATGAAACATACGTGGGATTTGCATTTTGCATTGGTAAAATAATTTGTAATTAACCTATGTACGCATACTAATACTAGAGAAATAGAATAGCGCATGATATATGTTGCTTTCGTGACGTTATCGTATGTTGCACCAGATGACATCACTGGGTGAATATGAACGCTTTAAATGTCGCCATATGCTAGATAATTACAAGCACATAGGAGAATTAGTGAGGGTTTAATTACTTTTTGTGTTTGTTTTGTTTAAGTTATCCTTTGGGCCTAAAAGCAAGATGGCCACCTGACACACACGACGCGACGGCTACCATTCCACGAGGTTTCAGACCAAGTGCCCATGCACTAAGCACCCGTACCAGTAGCCACAGCCTGACCCCAAACACGATGAGCCTTAGCAAGATCACGACGGGATACTTGCCAAATGTTCAAACAAAGGACTTATGCAAGAAACCGGATGGATCATGCCTGACAATATGACATCATGGACGGTGCAAAACTACACCAGACAATTCCAACCGACCAATGGGATTAGCCCAAATTCTCAATATTGTTACTTTGGTCCTTATTTTTATTATATAAACGATGTTAGAATAGAGAGAAAAAGCTTGCTTGCTGTTCCGGTTCTACTTTGCTGGCGGAGACGACGGTGATGCTACGTGACTGCTGTGCTCCTGAATCATTGACAGACTGAATTGCTGCCCAATTTCTTGATGAACTACTGAAAATTCTATGGGCACTGATCGATACTTGCACGTCTCTGGTCCTTGACCCGATCTTTGGGACTGTAGCGTGCTGACGACTAAATTTGATGACTTAGAGGACTACCGATAGCCAGTATAGGTAAATATGGTGTTCTGTGATTTTCGTAATGATTAGTAAATTTACTAGATGGAACTAAATTCTTGCTTTATCTAGATAAACAAATTATTGGTTAACAAGAAAATGTGTTTAGTCGTTTATTGAAGGGGAGTAGATCAGGAATTTTGAGTATGTTTAAACTGGACTAAATCATCAAACTCAATCCAACTAAATTGATCCGTCGATTTACGTGGGAGGAGTATCTTAATGATGTGCAGTAAAAAAGGTATTAGTGTATAGAAGTGTAAATAAGTTTTCTCTCTATAGATTATAAGGTATTCCTTTCATGTCAGTGCTTGGAAACAGTTATTCCTCCCGTAAGAACAGGCCAGTGAGAAGCGAAGTGTGAATGTTGGTGTTATGGGCCCCACCAATGATTGTACGAGTGAATGTGTTAATGTGATATTTGGTCTATGACGAAGGGAGGATATATTAGGTACGGAGTGTTGTCTTGATTCTCGATACCCAGGTTTCCGCGCTGCAACACTTCCTATGCTTCAGTTGGTGGATATTTTGGTGCAATTTGGACAAATGTCTTTAGGATCGGGATCTTGGATTCATTATTCTTCACCTCGGCCTTTATATGCTTACTAGGGGAAAGATCATAATCAACCAAAAACAAAGACTTTTCATTTTGTTCTTTGAAATATGGCCTCCTAGATTTCTGATGATGGTGGAAAACTGAAAGAGCATACAAACCCTCTGTGTTATGGTCATCTATCATGTCAAAATTTGATTTTTCGCTTGGCCATTTCAAGGAAAGATGTGTATTTTTCCTAAACTAACCTCAAGTTTTACTGAGGACTATTTTCTGCATACCATGCGGACAAGTAGCATGAATTTCGGCCAGATAGCTGCACTTTACCAACGATACTTAGAGATCAATGTCCAATGGGGGGAGGGAATTTGCTCCATATACATTGCCAGCCGGTCCACCATGATATCGCAAAATGGATTGTTCTTCATTTTATTAGTTTTTTGCAGACATTGGGGCATATTTACAAGGGGGTTGAACCACAGGAACATCACTGTTTACGATGTTTCTGTGGCACAATGTTCTGCACCATATTTACAAAGTAGCGCCAAGCATGGTTTAACGGCGCTTTGTAAATCTGGTACCCTTTCACACAGATTGATGCATGAAAGGGGTGTGCATTGGGTGTTGCTGTAGGCATTCCACTGCCACACCTATTGCTATTTGATGCTGCTCCAGATTTACAAGGATCAGTAAAGCCGAGGCAATGCCAAAAACTAACGCCATGCAAAAGCAGGTGTTAAATTGGTGAATGAGTCGAAATACTTTTATTTCTCCTCATTTTTGTTTTTTCTATATGTGCTGCATTCTGCAGCACACATAGTAAGGGCAAAATGCCGTTAATGATTGTTTATGTGCAGGAACGTGTCCCTTCCTGCACATAAACAATCAGTAAAGAATGGGTATGGAATTAACGGGTCGACCATGCCAAAAAATACATAGCAGTACTCTATAGATAAGGCTTTGGTGAGCGAATGAACAACAATTTAAAGAACTATCATATACCAGCAAAGTGGTTTGAGTAGGGAGTGACATTTACAAAGTGAATGTGGAACAGACAATCCACAGATATACAATTTCTGTCAAACATTACCCTGTCGATGGTGTAGGGTTTACCTTGGTAGTGGGAGTGAGTCCAGGTGTTTTAATTTGCTGTAACATATAGTTACAGATAGGGCCCCAGATGTCTTAGGGGGTCTCGCCTTGGAAACGTGTAGCGCCTTAGGAATTTATGCCTTCTGTAATGAGCAGCATGCTCATTACAAAAGACAACGTCTTTTACCTAGTCTGGTGGGCAAGGACCAAAAGCAATGCCACAAGCTTTCTCTTGAGACATGGGATATTAGTGACATATGCCAGGATCATTGAGAGTGGTGCGCATGGAAAGCTGGTGTCAACAATGTTACCAATTGCTTCTGCAGCCTCAACCCAAAAGGACTGAATGGGCCCGATTCACAGAACTAACTTAAGACAAAATCCTAAACTTACAACCATTTTGGTATTCACAGACGGCACTTACTCATTTTGGTATTCACAGAAGGCACTTACTCATTTCGGAATTCACAGAAGTTAGGAGTCCTAACTTTAGGACTCCTAAATGCCTTCTGTGAATACCGAAAGTCTTAAAGTTAAGATTTTTCTAAGTTTAGGAGTAGTAAAGTTAGGACTCCTAACTTTGGGACTCCTAAATGCCTTCTGTGAATACCGAAAGTCTTAAAGTTAGGATTTTTCTCAGTTTAGGAGTAGTAAAGTTAGGACTCTTAACTTTGGGACTCCTAAATGCCTTCTGTGAATACCGAAAGTCTTAAAGTTAGGATTTTTCTCAGTTTAGGAGTAGTAAAGTTAGGAGTCCTAACTTTACTACTCCTAAACTGAGAAAAATCCTAACTTTAAGACTTTCGGTATTCACAGAAGGCATTTAGGAGTCCTAAAGTTAGGACTCCTAACATCTGTGAATACCGAAATGAGTAAGTGCCTTCTGTGAATACCAAAATGGTAGTAAGTTTAAGATTTTGTCTTAAGTTAGTTCTGTGAATCGGGCCCAATGGATTTATAAAATCAGCTGTGTCGGTGGGTACATCCCGAGGGTCATGTCAGGTAAATCAGGTTTAGTTTGCGTGGAGTATAGTATAAACAGTTAGTAAAATAAAAATGAATATGGTGGTCTTTATGATTAATAAAATCCAGCTTTATCTGTCTGCAACAATACTCCCACACTTTGTGGAAAATGGACAACCCCAAATCAGCCTCCCACTGCTTCCTGGGAACATTGGAAGAGGAAAGGAGTAAAATCTCAGTCATCCTATATAAGATGTGAGACTCAGCACTTGGTGTTGTCCAAGAGGTACTTCTGTGTGATGGGTTGGAACTTACGCAGTGCACGGGTAAAAAGATCAGGGCCCTCATTCATGGGATATTAGCATAAGGCACCTTGCTGTGCTGCCCTATGCCATTTATGCAATATGGGCTAGTCCTGAAATTTCACCCTGCACTGGGGCCATTTCAGCGGCCTAGCACTAACAAAGGCCCCCTTCCACAAGGGTGCAAGGGTACCTCCTTTGTAGACAGGATTATTTTTGTGCAGGAAGGGACACCTTCCTGCACACGAGTAATCCTAAGAGGTGTTTCCCTCTTTCCAACACCTATTGGAACTGAGGCACAGAATTGACTATTTAGTCAGAGTGTTCTCTCAGGAATTTATGAAACCTTGAGACATAAGGGACTTTACGCCAAGTAAAGAGTAGTTCTGGCAAAAGCTGTACCCTGGGATTTCTAATTGTTCTTATCTCAAAATCTATTGGGTACTCAGAGTTTAGTAAAGCATCAACTTTTGATTATCCTGTCAGACAACACACAAAATGGCAGCGCCAAGTATGAGTCAACCGCCTCCGTTTCTGTCAGAAGCAGGGGAACCGAGCATGACCTGGAAGAATTGGAGAAAAGGATTTGAAACTTATTTGATAGCTATAGGTGCAAATGGTTTTTCTGCATTACGTAAACAGCATATTTTATTACATTTTTGGGGGCGGAAGGGAGGAAAGTGTTTGACAGTTTACCTGAGGTAGAGGATGGAGATGAAGAATTAGAAGAAAGGGATGTGTATACTGTGACTCTTAGGAAGCTAGAATTACAATTTGCAGATTAAATAAATGTGGTCTTAGAAAGACATCAATTTTATGGTAGAACTCAAGGGAAAAATGAGAGTGTAAGTAACTACATTGCCATTTTGAGAGGCATGGCTAATACTTGTGAATTCATCGAGTTAACAGATTCTCTAATCAGGGATTCAGCTGGTTAGGTGTACTAATAATAAAAAGATACAGGAGAAGTTACTAGTGGGGAATCCTGATTTAAAAAGAGCTATAGAGATCGCAAAAAGTATAGAGCATACAGCTGTGTGCATAAAAGAAATGTCAGTTCAGAGTGATAAGGAGGTAAAAGAAGTAGGCGAGGAATTTAATAAGGTGTGTGCTATCAACAGTAAAAAGAAGTATGATGGTATCAATGAGCAACAGAGGAAGACTATGTCTCAGGAGAACAGGATGAGATGTTTCAGATGTGGAAACTCAGGACACTTAGCGAATAACATGGGATGCTGGGCTAGAACTGCGTTGTGCAGAAAATGTAACCGTAAGGGGCATTTTGCACGCATGTGCAAGGATATGGCAGAGAAAAATGTGAATTCTATCGGCAGCTATGAAGAAAGCAACAGTAAATTTGTTTTACAGGTTGATGTGGTGGGGGAAAATGGTGTGCATGTGATTGACTTACCCAAATGTGAAATAGAACTTGAGGGACAAAGAGTAGAAGTCTTTGCAGATTCTTGTTCCCCGTTTACCTTTATAAATAATGAAACTTTCCAATCGAAGTTTGAGGAAAATGCTGTAACACTGGTGGAACCCGATGTAGTGCCTGTGGGGTATAACAAAGACCCAATACCATTAGTGGGGATGACAGTCATGAAGATAATGTTCAAGGGAAGAAGCACGTTGGGTAAGGTATATGTAGCTAAATGTGGTTCAAATCTACTGGGTTGGGCCCATCAGAAAGATTTAGGCATCAAGCTTGACCCCAGTGCTGAATGTCCTGTTCTGTTAGTGGATAGATCGGTGTGTGGAACGGATTTGGTTAAGGAATTCCCTGAGGTGTTTACTGAGAAAATTGTGTGTCTTAAGGATTTTCAACACAAGATAATTTTGAAGGAAAATGCTAAACCAGTGGCGCATAAGTGTAGAAATGTGCCAATATTGCTAAAAGAACCTTTAAAATTAGAATTGGAGAAATTAGTGAATCAAAATATAATAGAATCTATTGAATGTGCTGATTGGGTGGCACCCATTGTCTTCACCTCTAAACCTGATAAGAAAGCTATCAGGTTATGCATTGACTTGAGGGAGTTGAATAATAGTATATGGATTGACAGACATCCCTTACCCAATATTAATGAAATGCTGAGTCAGATTGGGGATGCAGAAATTTTCTCCGTAATTGATTTGTCATCAGCATATCACCAAATAGAATTACACCCCACCAGTAAACATTTAACATCTTTTATTACACCATTTGGGGCATTCAGATTTTGCAGGATGCCATTTGGCTTGGCATCTGCAGCTGCAGTTTTCCAGAGAGCTATGCAGAAAATTCTAGATGGAATAAAATGTGTATTATGTTTCCAGGATGACTTACTTATTTTTGGGAAAAACGAAGAAGAACATAACAAGAACTTTAAAAATGTGTTAGAAAGATTGAGAATGGCAGGTTTGACATTAAGGAAAGAAAAATGCCAAATTGGAGTGAAATCGGTTACATACTTAGGTCATGTAATTTCGAAGGAGGGTATCAAACCTAAAATCAATTTGATAAATGCGATCAAATCTGCACCGGAACCTACCACTAAAGAGGAAATTAAGTCTTTTTTAGGATTGTTGGAATATTATTCCAAATTTGTAAAGAATTTTGCGGAAATTACTTACCCTTTAAGAGCATTGTTAAGGAAGAATGTGAGATTTACATGGGATAAAGATTGTGAAAAGGCTTTTAATGACTTAAAAGAATGCATAATCAACGCACCTTTTTTAGGAAACTTTGACACATGCAAATCCACCATACTCACAACTGATGCTAGTATCAAAGGTTTGGGAGCCACACTAAGTCAAGAGGTTAATGGAGAAGAGAGAATCGTGGCTTTTGCGTCCCGATCCTTGACAGATGCAGAGGCAAGATACTCTGTGGTTGAAAGGGAAGCGTTGGTATGTTTTTGGGCAGTAAGGCATTTTAGGGTGTTCCTATGGGGAATTCCTTTTGTCATAAAAACTGATCACAAACCTTTGATGAATGTCTTTTCAGTGAAAAATACTGAAAGAACCACTCCCAGAATTTCTAAGTGGTTCTTGGGATTAGAAGGGTACAATTTTAGAATTGTATACATTCCTGGACCCAGCAACCATGCAGCAGATTTTTTTTCTAGATTACCTTTAAAGGTTAAGGGAGAAGACAATTGTGAACTGGATGAATTTGTGGTGGCAACTATTACGGAAGGTATACAAGAAGATGAGTGGAAAATAAGTGTAGAGAATGATGCTGTGTTCAAAAACGTAAAAGAACTTATAACTAAGGGGTGGCCCAATGAGTGCTCCAAGTTGGAGAGTAACACTAGAGGTTACTGGGATGTGAGAAATGAACTTTCCTTACAAGATGAAAAGGTATATAGGGGAAATAAACTTGTGCCCCCTGAGTATCTTCGGGAGAAAATAGTACTATTAGCACATGAAGGACATTTAGGCCGCAGTTTAACAAAAATAAGATTAGGTTACATTATTGGTGGCCAGGTATGGACTCAATGATAGAAAGGAACCTTAGACAATGCATAAGTTGTGCACAAAGTGACAAGAGTAAACATGTACAGAAAGGGAAGATAGCAGCGGTGGAGGTACCAAATTCTCCTTGGAATAAACTGGCACTTGATATCATTGGTCCTATTGATGTCAAAGGTTTGAGTGGTAAGTTTATCTTAACATTAGTGGATTATCACTCTAAATGGGTTGTGATCAGGTCAGTTGACAGTGTGTTTACCAGCACTGTGATCGCATTTCTACAGGATGTATTTAGAAGTGAGGGTGTACCCCAAGTTTTAATAACAGACAATGGGGTACAATTTACATCTTCTTTAATAAAAGAGGTTTTACATACCTTCTCTGTAAAACACCAATATTCTGCTCTATACTGTCCCAGAGCCAATGGTCTGGTAAAACGGGTGAACAGAATGATCAAGGATTGTATTCAATTGAATAGTTTGAAAGGTACGGATATAAAGAAAGAATTAGACAACATGATTTGGTCATATCTAATAACACCTCATTCTGTTACTAAGATAACACCGTTCCGAGCCCTTAAAGGAAGGGAACCTGGCACAAAATTGAGTCCGTTATGGTTGGTAGGTAATCATGCGGAGGAAGTCAATCGCAGGGAGATTATGGAAAGAATAAAAGGCCATCAAGAACGCTATGTAGAGAGGTACAATGCCAAGGTATCTGAGAGGGTGACTAACTGGAAAGAAGGTGATTGGGTAAGAGTAAAGTTACCTACATATACACCTTCTGGATCTTCGAAGTTTTCGGAAAGAAAGAGGATTTGCAAGGTTTTTAAAAATGTGGTTTGCCTTGATGATGGTCAAAGGTGGAGCCAGGACAGAATTGCCAAGGATAACAGCATTGGTATTTTAAACTCAGGTGTCACACCTCCAGCAAAGGTCTCTGGAACTGAGAATTCAAAACATGATGGTAGATACTTGAGAACTCATTGTAAAAAACCAATATGGCACAGAGATTATAAACTGACATAGATGCATAGTAAGAACTCATTATATTCTCTGTATGGAAGGAAGATGTGTTGTAATTGTTATCCATAAATATTGGTATCTCCTGTTTTTCCTCCCCCCTCCTCCTTTCCTCCTTTTGTTATCACCCATGGAATGTTGGCAATGTTCTATGGTAAGCGCCTCTTAACTGTCACTGAGGCTATGGAATTCGACGAAGACAGATTAAACTTGGTTACCTGTGACGGTGTCTGTCTTTATTACACAAAGGCCCCCTTCCACAAGGGTGCAAGGGTACCTCCTTTGTAGACAGGATTATTTTTGTGCAGGAAGGGACACCTTCCTGCACACGAGTAATCCTAAGAGGTGTTTCCCTCTTTCTATGCATGCTGCAAAATGCAGCACACATAGAAAGAGGCAGGAGCGGTCAGTGCAGGTAATACCGGTAGCGTGGTGGAGGAGGGTAGGGGGGACTCAACAGATGACGACGAGGGAAAATAATGTATTTATTTTTCCCCTGTCATTGTCTGACGAGTCCCTCCAACCTCGCCCCACCATTCTTACCAGCATGGGCCGCTCCTAGAAAGAGGAAAAAAACTAGGAGAAATGAACATATTTCTCCTTGTTACGCTTCACCTCCGGAGGTGTACGGATTTGGCGCTCCTTCAGGTTTTCATGATTTTGTAAATCTGGGGCTGCATCGAAATCCACGGATGTTGCATGGGAAAACCCACCACAATGCCCATGGAATTCCTCCAGGGTGCACAGTAAGGTGACGCAGCGATTTGCACTGTGTTGCCCTACTCAAGATTTATGAAGCCACCCAAAGCCACGCAGGAGGGCTTTGTGTGGCTTCATAAATCGAATTGAGAGCCCTGCATCACGCATGTACCACTTTATGTGGTACAAAAGTGATGCAGGGCCATTCTGTATTGAGGGAGAACATGACGGCCGTGTAGACCGTAGGTCGCAAGCTGTGAAGACTCCCGGTCAGTGCAATTGGAATGTGTGACTTTGTGTCTTATCGCCTCGCAACACCGAAAATATTGCCAATAATTTAGAATTGTTAAGACCCCTTGGAAACCCACCGAATACCTGATGTGCCTCATTTCTGGAAGTTCTCCGGTGTTTCCACTTCCACTATCGGACGCCGGTCCGCGTTGCTTCATGGCTGCCCTGGAGCTCAGGAAGAGCTGCAGGGCAGCAGCGCGAGGATACCTCTGGGCGAGTGGAGGCAGTGTCAGCACATACACTGCAGCCACACGCTCTGGAGGATTGGGAGCTGCAAACTCTGCTGAGGAGGAGCAGCCGGCCACCATTTGTGATGGTGGAACCCAGAACCTGAGAGGTAGGGGGACCATTGCGGGAGTTATATCCTTCGCATTAGAAGGGCAGGTAGTAGTGGGAGCCCCTGCCGAGGGAGACAGTGTGTCCGCAGTTAAACAGAGTCTGAAACAGACTCAGTCTTCGGACTTAGAGACTTTGGTAGGGCTTACCCCCCTAACTCCCCTCACAAGCTCTCATAAAAGTCTCCTTACATAGAAACCAAAACGGGAAGTAAAAAGGAGGGGGAAAAAAGCATAAACAAAAGGAAGTGCTCCTTGAGCCTAAACTAAAGATTACATCATTTTTGCCACCTTTTTTAAAGTACAACCATCAGTGCTCTCATTAAAGAGACCGCCACGCATAGAGGTAGTGAGCCCTAAAACCTGTCAAGAAACCACAGCTGCTATAGCCACTACAGACACTTTTGTTTCAGTAATGGAGAAGGGTGAGCAGTTCAGCTAGGGCAACACCCAAGAAAGTACTATGGCCACGACTTCCGTCGGAGATATGAATAGGAATGGCGTTAACACTAAGCCTAATGGGCACGCAGAGTCTGGGGGGGCACATATCAGTTCAGAACATAATTCCTGAAAATAGGAATCCGAGCAAATTAGCGTCCAGCTCCTTAAAAGCGATGTTAGGAGCGCTAACTTTTGATATTAAGAACGGGTTTTCAGTATCAGACGCTAACCAGCGTAAAATACGGGGTTTTTGCGAAACATTAGACAAAAAGTTGGACACTTTATCTGAGAGAGCAGAAATACTTGAAAACACAGTGGAGGAGTTAAGAAAGGATCTTGCAAATAACAAAACAGAGCTCCAAGCACTGCGAAGAGATGAGCAGGGTCTTCACGAAAAGCTGTAGCAGTTAGAGAATAACTCCAGAAGGAACAATTTGAGGATACTAAATGTTCCTGAAGGAAATTAGAGGGACAATTTAAAATCATATGTTGTAGCCCTCATAAAAGCTGCAGTTCAGGTAGATGAGAGTGAGGCCGACATTATAAAAGATATACAAAGAATACATAGAGGCCCCTTCACGAAAACCCCGGGTAGAGCAAAACCAGGAAAGATCCTTATCAATTTTCTGACATATGCGCTGAAAGAGAAAATTCTTACATCGGCACTAAAGTTAAAATCGTTGATAGGTCCCGACTTCTCTTTCGAAATAAGATCAGCTTTATCACGAGCCACCCTAGATAAACAGTGGGAGTTGGGTAAACGCATGGAAGACTTCAGGAAAACAGGGGCAACTGTACAACTTAAATTCCCGGCTTCACTGCGAATAATGTACAATAATAAAATGCACATGATAAGGAGCATTAAGGAAGCAGATGAGTTATTAAAAAACATTAAGGGGGATGGAGGGGGCAGCTGAGGAGGTAGCTACTCCAACTCAATGAATTTCATATGAATACACTCATAGATAGACACATAAATAATTTTCTAGTGAGACTGGGGGTTAACAGAGCAAAAGAAGAATTTGGACTAAGATCATGTCCAAGAATAAGAAGCAGGGGTGGGTTCTCCAAGGTAAGGGGTGAGAGGGGCGGGTAGTAGGGAATCACGGGGTGGGGAGCATATGGGAAAAAAACCTCAAATACCACAGAAACAGTAATTGGTACTAGCACAGTAAAGATATGTCCATTCAAATTCTAACTTGGAATGTCATCGGGCTACATGTAAAGGGGCGTAGGGACAGGCTATTGCAATATCTTACAGATTCTCCTGCCCAAATTCTCATTTTACAGGTTACACGCTTAATAAAAAAGGAATGTGTTGACCTTTTTAAAAAACAAAGATGGGTACAAAAAGTGCTATGCACTCACCAGAGTGGAAATGTTAGAGGTGTTGCCATAATTGTGAAAAAGCAAGTGAAAATATGGGTGACTAAGTCGAAGGCGGATAAAGGGTGCAGGTGGATTATAGCGGATGTAAAAGTAGACGATAAGTCACTAACATTAGTAGGCTATTATGGCCCGAATCATGATGATTGCGATCCATTAAAAAATCTGTTTACTAATCTGTTAGGATTCCCTGGTCCAGTTATAATAGGTGGAGATTTTAATGTTATTTTAGATTTCAAATTAGATAAGCCAAGCAGAACCAGAGCAACACCAACACCCAACTCACGAGCATCCCTAAAAACCATAATGACTCATCACACCCTGTATGATCTTTGGAGAGAAAGATCAACAAGGTAAATCCTTTCATAACAAAAAATATCGAAGTATGTCTAGAATCGATTTCTTCCTAGTAGACTAGAGCCTCAGAGAATATATCTCTAATATCGATTATAAGGCGGCCCACCTTTCAGACCACCAAGCAGTTTTATTAACATTCAAAAATAGCATCAGGAGTGAGGAAAGAAGTTGGACTTTGGACCGCACAATACTAGCTGACAGTGAGGTAATGGATAACCTGAAGGAAGAGGTTCGAGAATTTATTGTGATCAATAGTGGCTCAGCTGCAAATGCAATAATTTTGGATACCCTAAAAACTTTCATTAGAGGAACGGTCACTAGGGTAACCTGTCATAGGAATAAGTTGTATAAAAGTGAAATTACAGGGTTAGAGAATAAAATGGAGCAACTAAATATGGAGTTAAAAAGATCAGTTTCAGAGGAGAAAAAAGTAGAATTAGAAAAGAAGCAGCTGTTACTGAAAAACCAACTATCAGAGATTCTCCAAATAAGGATTAGAAAAAGGTGGAGCGCTATTAAACTAGCCCATTTTGAATATGGGGAGGGAGCAAGTAAACTCCTTGCTTGGAAGGTTAAGACAGATCTGAATAAATACAGGATTAAGGAGATCAAGGAGGATTGGTCCACAATTATTTTAAATAGCGAGACCGGGATTAAATAAGCCTTTAAGGAATTATTTCGTATTTTATATACGGAAGAGAAGGAAGGAATGTTAGATACCGAGATAGAGGGCTGGCTAGCTGATTCGATTCAACCCATAGATCTTAACCAACAAAAAATTCTAAATCAAGCGATTACTCAGGAGGAAGAAGTCAGGGCCATTCAATCGAGTTAAGGGGGTAAAGAGGCTGGGCCTGATGGCATTCCCATGGAGCTTTATAAAATTTTGGCAGAAGTGCTATCCCCTCTTTTGACATCAGTAATGGGTGAAGCATTAGAGCATGGAATGAAGTTACGGAAATCCTGGAATGAGGCCACAGTCATCCTTATATCCTTACATCCTTACATCCTTATATCTCCCCAAAAAGCACCGCAGAACCCTAGTACAGGCAATGGTGATCTGTCGTCTTGACTACGGCAATGCTATGCTCGCCGAACTCGGCCCTTCCCTGCTAAAAAACTACAGGTCATCCAGAACACTGCTGCCCGAATGATTCGTAACCATCCGGCTGGCTCGCCTTCAGCCCCCATCCTATCAGAGCTCCACTGGCTCCCAATTGGGAAGCGTTCCTATTTAAGACCTGCTGTCTTACTTACAAAGCCCTGAACGGTTTAGGTCCCAAATACCTGGCCAACAAACTAATAAAAAGACCCCCATTCTTAACTTACGGTCCAATGCCATGGGACTTTTGAAGACTCCCAGAATCCGCCGCGCCCGTTCAGGGGCTAAGTCCTTCTCTTGCCTCGCGCCGCGTTACTGGAACTCGCTTCCTATTGCCATCCGGAATTGCCCCGCCCTCGCCGTTTTTAGGAAAAAACTGAAAACCTTTCTGTTTCTGACTCCCTAATGCTTAACGCAGGTACCCCTTCCCGCCTTCCTCTCTCAGTGAACTACTAAGCAAAGCGCCGAGATGCCCCCGGGTGAGTCGCGCGCTATAGAAATACTCATAACATAACATAACTTATTCTGAAACCAGATAAAGATCCAGCAGTTTGTGAGTCGTACAGACCAATATCACTCTTAAATTCAGACTACAAAATCTTCACAAAAATTTTGGCCAGTAGACTAGCCAAAATTGCGGGCCATTCAATACATGAAGATCAGAGAGGGTTTGTGAAGGGGAGATAGTTGCACAAGCTCACTTATGAGCTTATTGGGGCTCTTGATTTTGTGACAACCTTTGATATTCCTTTAGCAATAACAACAAAATGGTGCCGAAAAAGCTTTTGATAAGGTGAGATGGTCTTACCTATTTGCTGTATTGAAAAGATACAACTTGGGGGACAAATTATGTAGAGCTATCCAGCTAATATATCAGGAAACCATAGCAAGAGTCTTGGTGAATGGGAAGCTATCCTCTCCTTTTAAAAAACTTAGGTGCACTAGACAGGGCTGCCCCCTCTCTCCCCTCCTGTTTAACTTTTATATGGAGCCCTTGGCTTCCAGACTTAGAAACGCAAGTGACATTTCCCCTTTTCAACAGGGGGATTGGGTTAGAAAGGTTGCGCTATATGCAGACGACCTAATTGTGTATTCATCTGATCTGAGCACTGCTTAACCCACCATCTTATGTATAGCATCAGAATTCGGAGAGGTGTCGGGGTACTCAGTAAATGAGCATAAAATAGAAATCATGGTATGGAATCAAGTAAGCAGTAATCCACTGATTAAAAGGGAAATGCGATATATTGGCTTAAGGATAGTTCAAGACATTAATGAAATTACAGAAATTAATCTGAAGAGGGTGTTTAAAGAGATCATTCAATTAATGAAGAGCTGGTACACGCCCGTTAACGGTCTTAGGAAGAGTTCGTTTGGTTAAGATGACTATATTACCTAAGTTACGTTTATATTCAATTCCATACCTTTGCATTTTGATAAAATCACCATACATTAAATTCAGCAGGCTATAAATTCATTCATTTGGGATAACAAAGGGATCAAGATCTCCTGAGGAGGAGGGAGAAGGGCGGTTTATCACTGCCAGCCATACAATACTACGCATGGGTCTTCCAATTAAAAAATTCTAGAATGGTCGCAAAGATACCAGATGGTTCTATAATAGGATTAATGTTTTCAGCGATGTTAAAAGTATCCAGAGTAGATAAAGATGGCTTCCTTTTTAAATTCGGGGACCCTAAATTTTTTAAGAAAATTAAACTGAAGGTGCTACAGTCGATGGCAAAAAAGTGGTATCACATTAGATGCCTTTAGAAAATGGACTATTTATTCTCACTTTGCTCCAGTTTGGGACTCACCAGGGACTCCAGAGTGCCTTGATGACAAACTGGCGGTGCCCATTAAAAAGGCGAACTTAAAAATCTGGGGGGATTTGACCAGTGTCGGAAATTTGCTACCCTGGCAAGATTTTAATGTGCTGATGAAGGGCACCCTCTCAAAGTTAACATTTCTACAACTAAAAAGCTGGGAAGAAAGTAGAAAATTGACACTCGGTGAAGATAACATTTTAGAAGAGCAACTGGAAATAAGGAAGTTCAATACCTTGGGCTGCTCCCCGGGATCTTTTTCGGAAGCACACATAGGCCTTATACCGAAGGAGGGGAAAGATCACAGGTACTGCAAAAACTATAGACCTATTTCTTTGGTAAATATAGATTATAAGATCTTCTCCAAAGCCTTGGCTATGCGTCTTGATTCCTACTTACCTGATCTATTAAGTACGGAACAGTCTGGCTTTGTCAAAGGCAGATTTATCACGGACAATACAAGACTCCTTTTCGATGTCCTGTCTAAATCCTCATCCTTAAAGCACCCCCTAGCGGCAATTGCGCTCGATGCTGAGAAGGCGTTCGATAGAGTTGAATGGACTTATATATTTTATACTCTTCGTTGGTTTGGTTTCGGTCCCAAGTTTGTATCCTTGATTTCTCTTCTTTATTCCCACCCAAGGGCGGCTATCTGTGCTAATGGTCTGATCTCCTCGTATTTTGATTTGGGTAGGGGAGTCCGTCAGGGCTGCCCTCTGTCTCCTTTCCTTTTTAATTTAGCCTTGGAGCCCTTTCTTTCTAAGCTCCGTCAGAATCCGAATTTATATGGCTTTCAGTCGGCAAGCATTCACCTTAAACTGGCTGCTTATGCGGATGACATCTTACTTTTTATGTCCAATCCTAGTGCCTCCATTCCTGCCTTTCTGGCAGACGTACAGGCATATTCCAAAATTTCTGGTTACAAGTTAAATAACGACAAGTGTGAGATTCTTCCCCTGACCAAGTATACCTTTAAAGCAGATTTTAGCGCCTCAAACTTCACATGGAGCCCCTCCCATATTAAATATTTAGGCATGTACGTCACCCCCTCAATATCAGACACAGTAGCGCTATGCTTAAACAAATGTATACAGAAAATTGCTGACTTAGTGGCCAAGTGGCATCCACTTTACTTATCATGGTGGGGTCGGTTGGACACTATAAAGATGATGCTGTCACCCATTGTAATGTACACCATCTCTAATATTCCAGTCCCTATCCCTGCCAAGTTCTTTAAAAAGATTAATTCCAGCCTTTCTTCTTTCTTGTGGAACTCAAAGAGACCTCGAATGTCTCTAGCTAAATTAATTTGTCCCAAGACAGAGGGAGGAGTCAGTTTCCCTGATTTTCAGGTTTATCAAAGAGCTTTCCTTTTGCGACAGGCTTCACTTTGGTTACTTGATCCCTCAGAGAACTGCCCTCTATGGCTTAGAACAGAGCGTCTTTTCCTTTCCCCCTTCTCCTTCTCTGAATATCTTTCCTTCTCGCGTAAGCCGCAGGTGGTGTCCTCTCCTATAATTAAGTTTACCTCCAAGCTTTTAGCTCTTATACCCTCCCCCCCCCCCGGACACTACTGATTACTTCCTGAGTTCAACAATATGGCATAATAAAGACTTAGTTATTCGTGGTAAACCAATTTATTGGAAGACCTGGCGTCGTAAGGGTTTAATATGGATACGTCAGTTATTCTCAGACTCAAATTTTATGACCTTTCATTCACTTAAACAGCGTTTTGACTTGCCTGACTCATTCCTACATAAATATAATTTACTCAAGTTGGCTGTGATGGATAGGTTTGATCGATTCTCTGCTATGTCCCAGTCCCCCATTTCCCGGACTTCTTCCTCACAACTTTCCTCCCTACTTAAGACTACACCCTCAGCCTCTAGTATATATAAGCATTTACAGGAGACGGATACCCCTAGACAGAAATCTAAAGTGGAAGACGCCTGGGAACGAGATTTTCAGCTTTCGTGGCCATTATCTCTCTGGAATAACATATGGCTCAAGCTGCGTAAGTCCTCCAGGGCAGCTAATCTCACACAAACGCTGTTCTTTGTGTATAACCGACTCCTACTCACTCCAAGTGCTCTGAGCAAAAGCTTTGCATCCACCCCAGATACCTGTTGGTCATGTTCTTCCCCAAAGGCTGACATACTGCACGCGTTATTTTTGTGCCCGCTTGTACACAGTTTTTGGAAGCAAGTCTGGTCCCAAATTAATTTAATTTTTGACACTACATTTCCCTTTTCTACCACTCATATTTTCTTGGGGAGTCTTTCACCGTGTTGGGAGAATATCCCAGTTAATACTAAAATTATTGATTTGTTGTTAGCGGCTGCTTTTCAGCAGATCACTGTTAATTGGAAGGATTTTACAAAGATTTCTTACAAGGCATGGTGGTATGCAGTTTGCCATAATCACAGACTGGACACCTCTTTTGTATATCCCATACGGCTGGCAACTAAACGTCTGGACCTGTGGTCCCCTGTTACATTTTACATTGACATGTGTGCCAAAAAATGCTCCCAGCCAAAACCATCCCAGCAAGAGGTTTTCAAGCCCCCCTGAACCCCTCGTGCGTTCCCAGATTTATTCCCAAATCCACTACTGTTATGATTTAATCTCTTTGTATTAATGGCCTCTTTCTTACTCATGAATCTGTTTTTCATTTTGTGCAGTATAATCTATTGTGTTGTAGTGGCATGAACTTATCGCATTCTTTAGCCATATGTTAATGAAATACTTTGACAAGCATTTACTGTTATTACTTTTGTATGGATACCTTTGCTTGCATCAATAAAATCTTTCTTTCAAACTGAAAAAAAATCACGATGCCATACAGATGGGCTCATTTATTGTTGAAACAGAGACATTAGTGATTTGCTCAGAATGACTGGATGTTGAGATGACGCCGAGACTCGAACTCGGTTCCAAAAGCTTCGAAGCAGCCGCTGTAGCTGTTATGCCACATCCTTTCTCTGTTGCTTAAAAAAAGATAAAGGAGTTGTTGTCCGTATGTAAATAAATGAAGTTAGAGTAGGAAGGTCCAGTAACACTGTTAAACGAATAAAAATGCAGCACATGCTGCCATGCAACCAGATATGAAAGAAATACCTGTACAATTTTGACACCTGGTTGCCTCTATAACCAAACATGAATTAATCTAAATGTAAGTAGTTACAAAACATAAAAAAGCCGAAACATGGTGACAAAAGCAAAAAAGATTTCTTAACCGATTTCACTTTTGAAACACAGTCCATCTGGAGTTGGCAGGGTGAAAAGGGGCGGAGCAGGTTGGTGAAGAGCCCCCTTGTGTGGTTTCAAGCCTTTAGGCATCCTCCTGCACCTTATCTGACTTTAAAGCGCTCACGGCTCTGCTGCAGGGATCTGGGCGCTACAGGAAGGAGTCAGGCGTGCTGGAGGGTGGTAAATAAATACGAGGCTGCTTTCCTATATCAAAAAGTACATTTGCTTTAACTGTAAGGATAGTCATCACTGCCGTAAACTGTAAATCAGTCTGTTTTAGTTGCTGTATTTGTAGCTGTTGCTCATTATTCACTTTTTTCGCTTAATATTTTTAAATTTTAAGGAGATGAAGTTTGCAACCTTATAGACAGAATGACATGAGTACCAGTGGATTAGACAAATACATTGCTTTCTAAATTTTGTGAATGGTGAAATTAAGTGATTTGCACAGAATCACAGGATGTTGAGCCTCCCACGGAGACTCAGACACTGTCCCCAGCTTCAAAGTCGGCCGCTGTCTCCATCCTCTTTCATTCCTTGCTTGCATCAATACTCCCAGCCCCTCCTGCCTCGGAGTAGCACTAAAGGCTACCTTTGGGCTAATTTTGGTAGGATCCAGGCCTACCATGCCGCAGCCGTCCCTGGTTGGAACAGAAGCGGAAGCTGAGTTGTACTAGTCTGTGGAGTGAGGAGACTAACGTGCTGCTGCACCGGAGTGTGTGCACACGGATCGGGCTGCACTGGGAAAGAAGAAAAGTGCTCCATTTCTTTGGTATTTTTTTCGTGGGGCTGAGGGTGCAGGTGAGACGTGGAAGTGAGGTGGGTGTGATTTCCCTCCTCTCCTCCACTTTGGAGTACTCTGCCCCGCTTTTGTTTGAAAGGCGGGAGCCCGCCATTCTTTAAGATGCGGCGCTGTAAGGTCTTGGGCAAAATAAATATGCAAGATCTAATGGAACCAAGGAATCTGCGTTGTAGGCAGAAAAACCTTGCTGCATACTTGGATTAGCTCTATGCAGAGTGTGGGGTCACTCGGCCGGCTGCTGGCCCTTAGCTTTTTAGCTGTACCTAGGTGACTCCGTTCATGGTGATTGCCACGGGAGGTGGGGGGAGGGGTGGACCACGGGCAGGGCAGAGCCTGCCTGACACCCTGCTGCAGGGAGTCCCCGTGTCTTTGTACGCGATGCAGGCTCTTATGACATGTTATGCCCAGTGATGAAAGATTTAATTTGGAGTCTTTTCCAATTCTAGTGTCCACATATGGGGTACATTCTAGCGTTCTAGAGGCCACGTCTGCACAGTCATTGTCTCAAGTCACTTGCCCCCCCCCCCGTGGCCCCCTCCCCATCACATCCTGTTTGGAAGGCCACACACCTGAAGGTTCGCGAGAAAAGATTTCTGTATCTGGATGAGTGAGGTGCACATGCAGTTCAGTAAGTGGGTAACTGATGAGCGGGGTGGATGTAAAAGAATGGATGATAGAAGAAACAAGCCAAGAAATATGAATGCATGGAAAGACGACTGGATGGAGAATAGGTTACAGAGGAAAGGATGAATGGATAGATTAATAAGTGGGTGGCTGAATGGTCAGAGGGCGAGTGGGTGAAGTATCCAGGATGGGCCGAGGGATGAAGGAGTGGGCAGGTGGAAAGGAGAGTATGATGATAAGTAGGTGGGCACTTCATGCTATGGGAAAACACACGCTTTGCATGAGGCACCCACACTTGTGTTGTCCCATAGCATGATGGCGCTGATATCACAGGCATTGTGGGGCTTTGTGTGGGTATTTTACTGCACTTGACCTCATGTGCATTTCACAGCACATGACCTCGTGAGTATTTAAAGGCCCAAAACCTACTAGGCCTTTTGTGGCAATGAGTTTTTCATTACAAAGAACTTGAGGGCAGTGTATGGCATTGAACACGTGGGGATTTCATAACAAAGAATTTGAGGGCATTTTGTGACACTGCCCATGTGCAATTCATGGAACACGGCCCTAAGAATTTACAAGCACATAACATCATATGTGTGCAATAGGAAGTTCTTAAAGGGTACATCACAGCAGTGCCTCATTGACATTTCATAGCACAGCACCTCCAAGCACTTCAGGGAATAGGGCCAGATATGCACTTTACGGGACAGGAAGCCAGTTCCAGTCCATGGCTCATGATGTGTGTGGTCTTTCATGGGACAAGACATCGAAGACATCTCACGGCACAAAATTTGGTGGGCATTTAGTACCCACAGATAACATGAGACTGTTACATCGCGTGGTCTTGGAGTCATTTCACCGCACAGGCTCTCGTGGCAGGTCATGGTTCAAGATCTCTTCTGCATTTCTTGGCAGAGTACAGCGTGGGTATTTCTTGAAGCAGTTGGGCAGTTTTATGGCAGAGTGCCTCATAAGAAATCCTCTGCTTAGGGGATTTCTTAGAACATTATCATGCTATTTGATGATTTGTCCTATAGGTCAGTCAGTAAGTCAGTGGTGGGATTTGCAGACATCCACTCCATGCCCTTGAGCAAACAACAAAACCCTTCACCAATCAATACCACCATACTGGCTTCCTATGGCCCCACATGCCTGATGAGACATGCCTGATGGAATAAATGAACAATCCCGCCCTGCCAACTGGATTGGTTGAAATACAAACATTGGGATTGGCTATGGAACCGCCTGAGTGACGAACATCCAAAGGTTAAACCAGAGCCAATTATCAGATCCGCTCTGCAGGCGGATGGGCTCCTTTTCACCCAACCCCTCTGAGAAAAGGTTTGTTGCATGTGGAAGAAAATATAGTAAAATACGAGCATGCTAATAACATCGTAGTTAACAGGCTGGTGACAATAATATGGGACGAAATATAAAACTATGCACCCATCAGATTGCTACCCATAGTGGTGAATATTCTGAACCTAATTCCACCACAAATGACCCGGCGACCCCCCCCCCCCAATGAAGGTGTTACTGAGGGAAACCCCTTCCATTCTCCAAAGGGGCCTTGCAGGGTCTGCCTGAAAGCAAAACTGAGGGCATATGTACAAGGAAATGGTCACAGCGCTGCAGAAAATTTTGCAGCGGCATGTCATTTCAGAAATGCAGGGATGTGCTGTATCTACAAGAACATGGCACACCCCTGTGTTTTCCCTTGCGCTGGCATTACAAATAGCACCTTGCACTAATCCACACAACCCTTATGGTGATTTTAGTTGCCTTAGACAACCATAGAAAGCTCTCTAAGTGGTAGCTGTGGAGAGCAATCCAGAAGGAGTGCTTCGCAGCTTGTTTTACCAGAACTAATCACATAGTGTAGGTTAAACAAAAAAGAACACAGTGTAGTTATAAAAATAGTTATAATTATTATACACACTTACTAACATATTGGTATATCTCTTACCCAGAGATATCAACACAGTACACACAATATTTCAAATGAAAAATAGGGAAGTAAGCACAAATACACAGTGGTCTCCAGGGGAAGACTAAACCATATACTAAAGAAGTGGAATGCAAACTACTCTGTTCCTTTTGAGTTACCCAGTAAAGTTAGGCCTTGCACAGCCTTCATCACACTGCCCCCAACTTTTTGTTGCCAGAGGTCTGCATCCACAGCCACAGAATGTCCAAGCATTGCAAAACCCAGAAATCTTCAGCATCCCTATTATGAGCCCAGCACCAATTTTTTAATACATTTTTTTATTTATAAAGTTTTATATAGTGCAGACTTGACCCTAATAGGGTATTGGAGCACTTTACAATTGGTTAGGCAAGACGAAAATATAACAACCAAGCACCAAATGCTGTCAATAGCCGTTGCAAATCGGGAGGAGTTGCTTGAGTTAATCACCCAGCCGACGAACGGCAGGTGCGAGCCCAGGTTGGGACATTGTGTCAGTTATATTTTATATGCTGAGTCAGAGTGTTCTAGTGTAGATATTTGTTCATCAGAAACAGTTTGACTTCTTTTTTGAATGAGGTGATTGATGGATTCAGTCTGATATCAGGGGAAAGGGAGTTAAAGATTCTGGGGGCATTCCGGAGCAGTTTCGGTGGTAGGTTTTTCCCCCAAAATATCTGTGTTTCTGTGTTTTTAACAGTAAGGTACTGGCACTCCTAGAGGATCTGCAGCCACTGGACAGTTCCAGTTTGTCAGCTATGTACTTTGGTGTGTTAAAGTGCAGTGCTTTATGTGTCAAGCAAGCAATTTTCAGCTGTATCCTTGCATCATAAGCAAGCCAGTTTAGTCTCTTCAGATCGGGAGTGATGTGCTTATTTTTTTGGGGATCCAGTGTTGAGTTTTGCCACAGAATTAAGGGTCGCATTTAGTGAAGCCAGTTTGGATCTAGGCAGACCAAATAAGGTAGTACTTCCATATTCTAACCTGGGGATTACTAGAGCTTGTACAGCTGTTTTGAGGTCGAAGAGGAGGAAGGGTTTTATTCTTCTTAGAATGCTAATTTGAAGGTTGGCTCCTTTGATGGCTGTGCTGATATGCTCTTGCATGTAGAGATTCTTGTTGAGTGCAATTCCCAGTGATCTCGTTCTATTTATAACTTGTGGAAGGCAATTGAAGGCAGTTAGATGTTTCATCCAATCTTTGATGTCGAGGGGTCCCTTTGTTGGGGTGATTAAGAGCAATTTCGTTTTGAGCGAGTTGAGTTTGAGGGGGTTTCTTGTCATCCAGTTTTGGGAGTTGGCTTGGAGCAACCTATCAGTTGCTCCAAGACTCACCAATTGCACTCTTGTCCCCAGCACCCTGCACAGCTCAAGGGTCCATGTGTTTTAAAACCTGTTGAACCTAGACTCTTCCTACCCCGTATGCATGCCTCCAGGAAATTCAGTGGTGACACCCCAACCTCAGCCTATCCAGCTGTTCTTGCTCCTAATCACTCATAACCCATGTCACTCAGCCAGATCATTTTACAGGTCATGCCAATACCCACCCCTGGATACTTTTCATCTCGCGGTCACTGTACCCTTTATTTACATCCAGCTTTATCACTGTCACCTAGAAAACCATTGCGCCTGCACTGTTTAACCTCTGGCCCAGTACACTATAGCCCTACAGTAATACTCATCCATAGTACTAGAAGCATATCATCCAACGCCACCCCAGCAACCTTACACCAAGCATTCCCAGATATTCTGTATTCCTCATCTAGAATCCCCAACTAGTTTGTGGCCGTACCAATACTGCCAACCATACTCAGCCCAAGCACTTGCGCAAGGTCATTATAAAACATCATGTCACCTTGACACACATTTGTTTCTTGGCTTTTTTTAACATTGTTCACTTTGTTAGTACAATTTGTCCGCTAAAATAAATCCAAGACTGTAACTCTCAAAATTCTTTGATGTGTTAAATGAAGCCTAGGACTCCACATGAGATATTCCTGTAATATAGTTTCATCTCATAAACCTGATGCAACATGCATGGCACTCCTTCCTCCAGCAGCACATGCCTCTCAATCACTATACCTTGTCAATCTTCCTCGCACAGAGAACTAGCTCCTTTGCATGTATTATGTGCTTCACTAATATTTAGACTAATCTGCAGTCATTTGTAGACGAATGCAGCACATTTTGTGACATATTTTTGCATTTATTATTTAGGCATTTTTATTGTTGTTGACACTGGCTTAGCGAAGGTTTTACTCCATTAGTAGTACTTTAAAACTCAAATACAGCAATAGGCTATAGAAAGGTGACCCTTAAACCTTCACAAAAGGACTTCCACTATGCAGCAACAGATTAGTAACTCTGCTACATGCCACTCCACTGTACGCCACTCTACGTGACTCCACTCTGTCACTACAATACATGATACTATCTGCCACTCCATTCTACAACACTCTATTCCACTCTTCGCAATTCCACACTGCAACACTCCACACCACTAGCTAGTGCACAACATGGCTAAAACACATTGGCAAAGCCAATAGCTCTTCCATAGGCAAATATCATTGAAATGTCATATCACACACTTTTGTGTCCAACTGCATTTCCTTTAAAAAAATGTACAAGTCAATGCCATAAACGTCTTGTACAAACGTGTTTAGTGAATTGTTTTTATACGTTCTAACATTAATGGAAATTGGTGGGCAATCAACACGGGAGGAATTAAAACAATTACTTTTTTATCTGACAACTCATTGAATTTTACACAATTGCTCATTTTGGGTAACCTGAAAACAAACAATGGTGATCCTGTCTCATCATGGACCAAGTGGGAATTTAGTCAGGTTCTCGACAATTCAACTGGCTCTCTACTTGCAGGAGGAGGGGTCTCCTGGTACAATCCTGTGTATGTTTGGGTTGGCTCCTTTGCTTTGTGCTTCTCCTACGATCTCTTGCTCCGGTCTTCTCACATACCACAATTATAAAATGCTTACTAAATGCACGACTAATGAGTTTGTAACAGGCGTATTAGAATCATTGACTCCCAAGATATGTAACACATAAAATTTAGTCCAAAAGTCATCATTAAAAGAAGCCTTGTGCAAGCAACCAAATGAATAAAATTGCTATAAATTAATCAGAATTCTCTCTCACCTCCGTGATGAGTGGGAGAGCTGGCTTGGGGCGCTAGAGGATGCAGACTGGAGAGATGCCTTGATGGGCCCCAAAACAATCACGGTCTCGGCGCGGCTTCGGTTGGTCCACATTTACTTCCTGCATGCTGCCTATCTTACACCGCTGCGCCTTAACAGCGCAGGGCTCCGGTCGGATGCCCTTTGCCCACGCTGCTCCCATCCCAGCGCAGACTTCTATCACATGGTGTGGCTTTGTCCCGCGATACAGAGGTACTGGGAGTCCTTAACAAGAGAATTAATGGAGGTCTTGGGCTGGGAGGTCCCTCTGGCTCCTACGCGTATTCTATTGGGCATAACTGATGGTCTGGACGGTAGCAGAGCCGAAAAGCTTTTTCTTAACACGGCCCTGGTGGTAGCAAAGAGAGATATCGCTGCCCATTGGCTGACGGCTACAGCACCAACATTGGCGGATTGGCGTAGTAAGGTGGACTGGTGTGGCGCCCAGGAACAACCTCTTTATGTGGCCGGGATGTGGGGGAAGTGGGTGGGGGTAATAGAGTTTTAAGGTGGGTCGGCTGGGTCTACGGAATGCTTCTAGCGATTTGAGCCTTTGATTTGCATGTATGTCACCTTTTATATCAATGTGAAATGTGCTTACCCTGAACTATTCCCATGCGATGTAATTCTGAATGGTGCCTTTTGTTTGGTTACATGGAAAACTCAATAAAATTGATTATCAAAAAAAAATAATAATCAGTATTAATGCGACTAGTGTTCAATTAACATTTACTTTGAATTCTGCTAGTCTTACTTAACTCTTGACAGTCATTGCCATTAGTCTTCAGATATTGCTCACAAAGATACCACTAATCTTCAATTAGCGGTCACAATAAATGAGACTAGCCTTCATTTTGCACTTGATCATAGCACAATAGTGTTCAATTAACATTCACTTTAAATTCTGCTAGTCTTACTTGAGGCTTCACAATCATTGCCGTTAGTATTCAAATATTGCTCACAAAGAATACCACTAGTCTTCAAACATTGGTCACAATCAATGAGACTAGCCTTCATTTTGCTCTTGAAATAGCACAAGAGCTGCAAATAAACCCTACCAGAATACTACTAAGCTTCAAATACTATTCTTCTGGAATGCTACTAGTCTTATTTTATCAATCAATTGAAGTGTTCATCATGTATTTGAAGGGTAGTTAAGTAGAACTAGTATTCCCTCATTTGAATATTTCGGCTTGTGGGCATACTACATACTCTTCATGCATACAAAATAAATGCTATATTTTCATAGTAAATGAATAACGCTGTAAACACTGGAATCACACTAAGTGAAGATCTTCCATTTTGGTGAGGGACATCCCTGTCAGGTGACTAACTTTGCCATAGCCTGTTGGCTTTTTACAGGTTTGGCCTGTAGGGAAACATCCCACTCCTGCAGTAGCTAATCTTCCATCTTTCATTATTTGTCTTCTAAGCCCTCTGCTGATCCTTAAGGATTCTTTGGAATAGAGCAATTATCAAGTAAGGGATCATATGCAGTTAAAACGAAGAAGCTTTCTTCCATGACTTTCAAAAGTAGACCATTGCAGATTTAAAGAGCACATTTTGATGTGTTGTATTGTTAAAAAAGAAATGCAGTAGATGGTAATATCAAAATTACTTAAATCATAAGTGAAAGTTGAAGTGCGACAGGAGCTGATGAATGTAATGAATATATTTTTTTAAGTTAGGCATTCATGTACACGCTTTGGAGCGTGGTGTGTCAGCGCGCTGTAAAAAAAACATAACTGAAGAAACCTTAATGAAGCCGGACTTTATATTACATAGAGCACAGGAAATCCCATTAATGTATGCTGCTGAGAACAAAAAAGGCCGATACAGGCCCATACAAAATGCGGTGTTATTAACCTGTGCAGCAGTGATGTAAGTGAGAGTGTCACAGATGATTGGGGCATATTATCAAGACAGGCGATAAAATTATCGCCGCTTTAGCGGCAGAAAACTGCTGCTAAAGCGGTGATAATGGGCATGATAATATGCCGCAGAGAATTCCCATAGAAGCCCATGTTCACACCAGAACATGGGCTTCTGTGGTAATTCTCAAAGGCGATAATCTTAATGCCATTTCTTGATAATATGCCCCAAGGGAGCATATTTACAAGCTGGCGATAAAAAATTATCGCCGCTTTTGCGGCCGTTTTCGGCGGAAAAGCGGCGATAATTTTATCGCCTAATTAGCAAGGCCACGCTAACGCGTGTAACCTTGCTTTAGCGTTGGGGATTCCTAACGCCCAGCTTTGCATCTCTAATGAGATGCAAAGTGGGCGTTCCTCACCTAACATGACAGGAGAAATGTCGCTAAGCGACATTTCTGCTATCATCAAGCCCCACGCTATGAAGCATAGCGGCAGGAAATGTAGCGATAACCCCTGTTATCGCTACTTTCCTTACGCCTGCTTCAGGACTGACTTAGCCATGATATCCTATGGAGGGTGGATATCATGGCTAAGTTTGTGAGTCGCTATCAGCAAGCTAACGCCACACTACGTGAGATTATCGCTGGGTTTCCAGCGATAATCTCACGTTAGGCAGTTAGCATGAGGATTTTTATCGCTGAGGAGATAAGCGTTGCTAATAGCACGCTATCTCAGCGATAAAAATCCACGTTACCCAGCGATAATTATCCTCACGCTAAAAGCGCTGAGCGATAATTATCGCCGGGTGTTGCTGATATGCCCCTTCGTTTTTTCGGGGGTAAAGTAGTAGTTAGCGCTATAGAGAAGAGGAACTGGAGAAAAGGTGGTCAGAGGTGAAGGAATTTAGTAGAAGAGGTGAGACAAAGAGGATGATAAAGTAAGATGTCTGTTGGGATAATAGCGGGAAAGGAAGGGATAGGTCGACAAAGTGAAAAAGAATGTTACATTGAAGCTATGGTTATGAGGGGAGCTCGATGACCCTCTCTATAGATTGAAAAATTGTGTGACAGCTCTGTCAGACCGAAGAAAGGGGCTATTACAGTTGTTCCTTCCTCACACTTACTGCATTACTTACAGCCATGTGCATTTAGGTGTAACTTTAGTCGCACCTTATAAGTGGGAAATGCATTGCAAGTGCTTGCGATAGCACACATTTACGGCTTTGTAGTTATTCGGTACATTTTCCAAGGCCGCTGCCCTCACACTCCGCTGATATCACCCACTTCTAAAAGATGACATGTCACGCTGTCGAAAAGCACAGTCACCTGCAGATTTCTGCAGCTCTAAATGACATTTTCGCATGTACAAATCACCAGAGCCCGCGACCCGCATTCTGCTGGAAGATGATTTTAACATACACATGCATACTAAATTGGAATACTTACATTTTATTTAACAAACGATTGAGAGCGTCATGGAACGTAAACATCTCCATTAGCCGATTGCATGCCCTACGTATTTAACTTCGCAGTAAAGACAAACAGAAGTAGCAGCCCATACAGTTTTCAGCTATGTAGAAGGAACAGTATTATATTTATTTAACATAATAAAGAAGCCCAAAACATTGCAATTGAAGAAGAAAAATTATTCTGCAGTGTTTCAGTTTAAAGTATAAATCTCAACATTAAACAAGCATTGGCATAGCCAATAGATCTCGCCTTTGGGACCTTATAAGTGTTTAGTTATCCAGCACAATATCCTTGGTGCAACAACATCAACTGTTGCATGGCTAAACACTTATAAGGTCCCAAAGGTGAGACCTATTGGCTATGCTGATGCTTGTTCTCTATGTAGGAGAAAATGGCGTGGCTGGGGCGCTCTCCCCTGCGCCTCACCAATCACAACGCTGCCATTGCAGCATTGTGATTGGCTTAGGGGAGCAGGAGGAGGGAGGCTGCCTAAAACCCAGGAGCAGCAGGAGGCCAGGAGCTGAGGCGGCAGCGCATGATGGTGGAACTGGAGGAAGGTAAGTTTCTTTTTATTTATCGCCACTTAACCACCCCCGCGAACCCACCCGCACGTTTTGCCGGCCGTAACTGAATGGAGGGCTCACTAGGCAAGAGTGGAGTGCGCCGGGACATTTGTGCTCATGTGGAGCATTGTGCTGAGGTGGGGTGGTGGGTGGATGTTTGCAGTAAGCAGGAGATTAAATGAATTGGGGAAGGGGGCTGCCCAGAGTTGAGAAGATTTACTTTACAAAGAGGGCGGGGTGGCTTGCTTGTGTTTTATCACAACCGCCGACAGTTTGCTTAAAAAACTTACCTTGTAAGTAAAAAAAAAAACTGAAGTATAAGACTTCACGTTTACATTTACTTCATATTTAGGAAGCAGTAAAAGTAAACGTGAAGTCTTACATTTCCTTATTTTTTTTTTTTTACTTACAAGGTCCCAAAGGCGAAACCTATTGGCTATGCTAATGCTTGTTAGCAGTGCTTCAGCGCCTCGTCAGTAGCATGAAGCACTAGAAGAGGGCAATTACACTACAACACAATGAGTGAGTCAGTCAGTCAGTGAGAGAGTTTTGCGAGTCAGTTAGTGAGAGAGTAGGTGAGTCTGTCAGTGAGAGTCTGTCAGCGAGAGTCTGTCAGTGAGAGTGAGTCAGTGAGAGAGTGAGTCAGTGAGAGAGTGAGTCAGTGAGAGTGTGAGTCAGTGAGAGAGTGAGTCAGTGAGAGAGGGGGAGAGTCAGTGAGAGAGAAGGAGAGTCAGTGAGAGTGAGTCAGTGAGAGTCAGTGAGTGAGTCTGTCAGTGAGTGAGAGTGAGTCAGTCAGTGAGAGTGGGAGAGTCAGTCAGTGAGTGAGAAAGAGTGGGTGAGTCAGTCAGTGAGAGAGAGTGGGAGAGTCTATAAGTGAGAGTTTATCAGTGAGAGTCTGTCAGTGAGAATGAGTCAGTCAGTCAGTGAGAGAGAGTGGGAGAGTCAGTTAGTCAGAGAGTGGGAGAATCAGTCGGTGAGAGTCTGTCAGTGAGAGTGAGTCAGTGAGAGTGAGTCAGTGAGAGTGAGTCAGTGAGAGTGAGTCAGTGAGAGTCTGTCAGTGAGAGTCTGTCAGTGAGAGTCTGTCAGTGAGAGTCTGTCAGTGAGAGTGAGTCAGTCTGTCAGTGAGAGTCTGTCAGTGAGTGTCACTGAGAAAAAGTGAGTGAGAGTGAGAGAGTGGAAGAGTCTGTCAGTGAGAGTGAGTCAGTGTGAGAGAGTCAGTGAGTCAGTGAGAGTCAGTGTGAGTGAGTCAGTGTGAGTGAGAGTATAAAAGAGTGAGAGTCTGTGAGATTGTCAGTGAGAGTGTGAGAGAGTGAGACTCTAATGTATGGAACACAATTCTCTTGAATGAACCAACAATGGGAACTGAATGAGCATGCGGTGTTCAGGATGGCAAAATACAGTCATTGGTAAGAAGGTAACTGAACAGGACATACTACCCTATGGGAGGGTGGTGGGAGAATCTGGACAAGGATTACCAAGGGAGAGGGGCGCTAGAGGGCACCGAACCAAGATGGCCGCACAAGAGTGAGGCTCCCGCCAGACCGGGCGCCTTCAAGATCCTTTCTGCCATCCTGACCAGGCTATCCTCTGCCTCACCTCCACGGCTGTATCCGCAGTGACCTACGCTGCGCCCCGATACCCGCCACGTCTCTGGAGCCCGCCGGAGTGCAGAGATACTCGCTGGAGTTCCCGCGGCCGAGAGTGAGGGCTCGTCTGCGGCCGGCGCGCTGTGGGGGGCGCGCTCCACGAGAGCCCGGTGCTCCGGGGCCTTCACGACGCTGGACGGCTCCGATTGGTGGGGCTGCAAACGACGCCGGAGGATCGGCGGCCATTCCTACCTGGGACGGTTGCTCCGCGGCAGGCGGGCGGCGACATCTCCGAGGCTGGGCCGAACCGGGGGGCCCTTCGCGGATTGTGGCCCACTCTCTGCTATCCTGAGACTGCTGCCACCCCCCCCCGTGCTTACCGGCCGACGGCGGGGTCGCCCGTCCTCCCCCCGTCCTCCCTGGTCGCTCGATCGCTTGGGGGCTGCCCCTGGACTGGCCGCCTCCCTCGCTTAAGCGATCCTCGCGGCGGGCTTGGGGAGCCGCACCACCCCTGCTGGCGGGGTGACCTGGGCAGGTTCGGCTGCCGGGCGTCATGGGGTGCAACGACGCGCGACAGTCCAAGCTACCGTTTGACGCCAAGAAGGCCCCCTTCTTGGCGAGCCTGGCCCATCCGCCGCTGTCCCTCCTGACGAAGACTGGAAATCTCTCCTGCTGGGATTAAAACAAAGCCTAACAACCATAGATTCTAAAATCGACACCATCACTACCAGGCTGGATGGTGTAGTGGCCAAACTGGAGCGGCACGATACCCGCATCAAAGAGACTGAGGACAGGATCTCCGCACTGGAAGACGGCGCCACCTCTACAGGCCGACATGTTACCCAAATGGATCGTCTCCTTAAGATAATTGCGGACAAGAATGAGGACCTAGAAGCGAGGTCCCGTCGCAACAACGTCCGCATCCTGGGCCTTGCAGAGACCACCAACACCGGAAAAATGGAGGCCTTCGTCGAGAACCTGTTGGCCGACCTGTTCGGGCGGGAATCCTTCTCCCCACACTTCATCGTGGAGAGAGCCCACAGGTCCCTTGCTGCCCGCCCCCCCCTGGCGGCCAGCCTCGGCCCATAATTGCACGCTTCCTTAACTATCGAGACCGGGATGTGGTGCTCAGACGTGCGCGAGAGATGGTAACAGTGCTCTGTCCTTCTTCCCCGATTTCACTGCATCGGTGCAGGAGGCCCGTCGGAAATTTGCTGGGGTAAAAAAGAAACTGCAGGCCCGGGAGATTCCGTATGCAATGCTATACCCTGCTAAACTGAAGGTCTCACATCAGGGCAAACAATTGTTTTTTCAGCAGCCGCAGCAGGTGGAGGACTTCCTCAGGCGGCAACGTGGAGACTCGGCTGGGGGGGCTACTGGGCCGCGGCCCTCTCGGTCGCCCTCGCCGATGGAGCAGCAGGACTGAACATATCGGGGGGGCTGTTCCCCCCTCTGACTCACGCTGCTGTTGGGACAGCACTTGCCCGAACGGATCAACGGCACTCCTGGTGAGGTACCTCTCTTTGTTTCATGTCATTATCACTTGGCTTGGTCGTTGTTATATTTTGTGCCCGGTCGCCCACCTCCGTCCCACTTTGAGGGCCTAGTGTGACTCTGGGTCCCCGTGGGTGCAAGTAGGGAGGTGGTTGGCAGGTCTGGCGCCCGTAGAGTACGATCCCCCAATGGGCGCACCCCAAAGTACCCCTTTCCTCATCAAGGCAGGGGTAGTTACTGTATTTTTTCTGTTTGTTGGGTTGGGTTGGATAGGAGGGGGAGGGGATGGGTGGGTAATGTGTACCCGGCCAGTTGGGGTAGCCGGCGTGGGTGGTCGAATACTTCGCTCCGCATCTGGGTTAGCTGTCTCCTCAGTACAAGATGCGGGAGGACGGGTGGGGGGGGTAGTTCAATGGGGTTTTGTTATGGAGTTCGTTACTGAGTGCTACGAGCAATTGCAAGCTGTGATAACATGCCACTTATGCCTTTACACGGGGGAATGGGGGACTTAACTGATAAGCGCCCTGCGCAGAACTTTCAGTTGCTTTCATGGAATGTGCGCGGGTTAAACAACCCGAGGAAGAAGAGGCAAGTCCTTAGCTACCTGACTCAGCAGGGAGTGTCCGTTGCCATGCTCCAGGAAACGCACCTACAACCGGGTATGACCCCCCCATTTGCGTCACGATGGGCTGCGAACAGGGTGTTCTCGTCATACTCGAGTTACGCGAGAGGAGTGACCATTCTAGTGAGACGGGGGATGGGGTTTACACTGGCGGGTACTGAGGTGGATTCTGGGGGGCGGTACTGCATGGCTTGGGGGACACTACACTCGCATACGATACTGTTTGCCTGTTACTATGGCCCCAACACGGATGACCCTTCTGCACTCCTCACTATGTGGGGTAAGATTCAGCCCCTAGGTATTTCCCACATTATACTGGGGGGTGACTTCAACACTGCACTTAGGCCTGGGATGGACAGGTCACACCCGCAGGCGTCGCATTACACGCACACACAGCGCGCGTTGTTGAACATAGTGGACGAGCACCGCTTAATTGATGCTTGGAGGCACTTTCACCCCACGCTCCGGCAGGGCACCCACCACTCCGCAGTACATTCCACCTGGGCGCGTATTGACTACGTATTCCTTTCATCTGGCCTCTCCCCTTGGTTGGGTGGAGCGCTTCATCTGGCTCGCACATTCTCTGACCACTCTCCGGTCCTTCTGTCCCTGCGTATTCCCCTCACGGTCTCCCCATACCTGAGTTGGCGACTGAATCCTGCACACCTCACAGACTCGGTGTTTCAAGCGGAACTTGAGCAAGACATAAAGGACTTTTTTGAGCGTAATATAGATTCCGTTTCCAGCCTTACTACAGTCTGGGAGGCGTTCAAGGTTACCGTGAGAGGTTGGTGCATAGCTAAGGGAGGTGGGGTCCTTAAGTTTTTACGCGGAGATTTATGCAGGCTCGAGGCTGAACTCCGTAAGTTGGAGAACGAAATGGAGCGAAATGGGCGAGAGCCTGGCACAGCGGCGCAGATGCGAGAGAAGCTAAATGAGTACACGGAAGCCGCAGCCAAGGAAAGTAAGTTTCTGGGGAGACCCTATGTCTCCCGAGTGTATGGTGAGGGTGACAGACCTGGCAGGGCGTTAGCCACCGCAACTCGCTCCCCTAGGTATAGTAACTACGTTGCTACCTTGCTGGATGAGCATGGCACCCCGCAGCGGGATCTTGCTGACCAACTCAAGGTCCTCACGGATCACTACACTAGGCTATACACCTCCCACAGGACCGCACCGATAATGTTGCATGATTACCTTGATGACACCGCGCTTGCATGGCTGGGCCCCACACAGCAGCAGTTCCTCCACCATACACTGGAACTAGATGAGATAACGGATGCAATTATGTCCATGAAGTCGGGAAAGGCGCCAGGGTCGGACGGGTTACCGATCGACTTCTACAAAGCCTTCAAGCATGTGCTAGCCCCCATTCTACAGCAGGTGTACTACTCTTCATTAGAGGAGGGATCCCTGCCTGCCACGATGCGAGAGGCCCTCATAACGTCTTTGTTAAAACCTGGTAAGGCGCCGGAACATTGCGACTCCTACAGGCCCCTCTCGCTGTTAAACACAGACGTTAAAATATTAGCGAAGGTCCTGGCTACGCGCCTTAATCTCCTGATGGAGCGCCTCGTGCTCCCAGACCAGGCCGGGTTTGTTCCCAACCGTGCAACTTCTCATAACTTGCGCACTCTTCAGGCGGTGATACAGGATATTGACCCGAAGAGCGAGCCACTAAGGCGTTCGATTCCCTCGAGTGGGATTACCTCCTTGCCTTGCTGGAATGGATGGGTATGCCCTTCAATTTCCTGGACTGGAATCCGACTGTTGTACTGCCGGCCTCAAGCAATGGTGCTGCTTAATGGTGCCCGCTCCCCCCCCTTCGCGATTCACAGGGGGACCCGACAAGGTTGTCCCGTCTCCCCGGTGCTGTTCGCACTTGCCATAGAGCCCTTAGCGGCCAAGCTTCGGCAGCATCATAATCACCGATCTCTCATCTACCCTGAGCGCCAACTGCTCATTGCACTATATGCGGATGACATGACTCTTTATGTGCATAAGCCGCGTGAAAACTTGAACCCTTTGCTGCGGGAAGTCACTAAATTCGGTGCCATCTCGGGGATTCAGATAAACTGGATGAAGTCTGCCTTGTTCCCCTTGACTGACAACACTACACGGTTCCCCCTGGATTATCCCCTGGTGTGGGAGCAAGAGGAGATCAAATACCTGGGCATACAGGTGACCAGAAATCGGGAAGCCCTGATTAGAGCCAACTACGGGACTGTTGTGGATAAAATCACGGACAAAGTTTCCCAATGGATTCGCCTCCCATTGTCAATGGCGGGTCGGATCTCACTGATTAAAATGGTGGTCCTCCCCAAGCTGCTGTATCTCTTTACAAACATACCATACAGTCCTGGCGCATATTTCTTCCGAGCCCTCAACTCCCAGCTATCTCGACTTATCTGGGGAGGCAAGCAGGCCCGACTCGGGCTGCGAACCCTTATGCTACCTTACCACCAAGGGGGGTTTGATGTCCCCAATTTCCAGCGATACTATGATTGCGCACAAGGTCACTTTGCCGCTTATTGGCTTCACCCCCCCCTTTATGGCTCACTTGGCAGTCGAAGATGGGTATATGAGGCCGGAACAACCTTCCGGATATTTGTACACGTCAGCCCGAATAGAACATAGAGACCCCACCACGGTCGACTGCACTGTCAGTGCCTGGAAACGACTGGCGGACCACATGGAAGTGAAATTCCTATACTCCCCTCATATGGCCTTGGCCCACGATCCAAGGGTGAGTGTGGCCCGTGAGGAAATTGGCCGTAGAATGCTCGCAAAGCTTGCGGTTCACACCTGGGGGGATCTGTACCACCAGGGGGGTTTCTGCACGGCTACACACTTCTTTAGGGATACCACTCCTTCCGTTATGGATACCTTTCTCTACATTCGGCTCCGGCAAACTATCAAGGCGGTCACCCCCGACTTTCCGAGCGAGCCTGATACCATGGCGCCCCTACATGCCCTGCTGCAGAAGGGTACTCCGACACATGTGGTCTCCATGTTATATACCCACGCGCAGGCAGCCCCGTCCCCCCCCCCCCTCTCCGAGCGCGTAATGACTGGGATTGCGATCTGGGGGAACCACTGTCGGACGCTCAGTGGGAGGAGAGTTGCTCCCATACCAGCGCGGTGACGGGAAATGCCCGCCTTCGCCTGGTTCATTTTAAATTTCTGCATCGCCTCTACTTTACACCCGCTAAACTACACCGCTTCGGACTCCGGGACAACGATTGCTGCCTACGCTGCAGAAGGCCAGGGGTGGACTTCATGCATCTGGCGTGGTCCTGCCAGGCCGTTGCCGCCTATTGGGGGGAGGTGTTTGCAGCTTTCACTGAAATGATTGGGGTAAGCATTGCTCCTTGTCCTAAGATTGCCCTGCTGGGCCACTCCAACCCCGCTGTTAAGGCGCACCGGAAATTCTTCGCGATGGGCCTTCTGTTGGCAAAACGCCATGTCGCATGCAGGTGGGGGCGAGGGCGAGCGCCTAAATTCAAAACTTGGCTGGATACGATGACAACTTGGCAGGAACAACTGCACAACTATTCGGACCTTTTACCTCACAAATCGCGCCCCAAGGACCTTTGGGGTCCTCTCATTGCGTATCTTCTAAAAATGCAGTTCCCAGACGAGCCCACGTCAGGCGCGAGTGGGGATGTGCCAGTGGAAGGTCGGTCCACCTCGTCGGCTCCAGCACCTAATCCACTGCCAGCTGACACTGATTTAGCCCCTTCCCCTCCCGCACTCCTTTAGTTCCCCATACATGCTACGCCAGCGCTCTCGCTACACTCGGCTGGGCTTCACGCGTCCCGTGGAATCGCCTAACACTCACGGGATATGCGGGTGGAGGGAGCTGCGAGCTTATTGTTCCCCCCCCCCCCCCCACCCCACTATGGCATAGCATGCACGACACTACAGGAAGCAGCATCATGTCATGTTCTCTACTAGGGCCATTGCCATGCCCTCCCAGCTCACTTGACGGTGCCTTGGGGCGCGGGATGTCGGCACCCTGGTTGATGCCTGCGTGCCATAGCGTGATACGCGACCCGCACAGCCAGGCGCCACACTGCCATGAATGCCTCGTGCTGGGTGTGCTGGATCTCTGCTGGAAGGGAACAGTTTATGTAGCACTTGTTTGGTTCCGTTATTAAAGTTGAATGAAACCTCATGTTCCTCATGCTGGATCACTACATGCAGCTCTGATTGTCCACTACTACATGCCTACACAGTTCTAGTTCCTATGCTACGCGGCCGGCCCGTTTGGGTTGTAGGCGACATGCTGTGTAAACCAGTGATTGCTTTTCAAAATATGTTCATCGATGCCCCCACTGCATGTTGTCGCTGCCGGCCTGATCATTCAGGATGTAGGCGTACAGCTGTGTACTATTTCTTCATGCTCAATAAAGGTTTTAAAAAAAAAAAAAAAAAAAGGATTACCAAGGGAGACAATTTATGAAAAGAAAAAAAAGCATGTCTGGCTGCTTACCCAAGTTGAAGAAAGGAGCATGGTGATGATTAAAGGTCACTGGAGACAGGCGCGCAACACCCATTGGACTCAAAGGGCTTCAGCCCCCCCCCCCCGCCGTGTATGGCAGCCCGGGATGAGACACCTTCTCGGGCAAAAGAGCAGCCGCACCCGAGCACTTCACAGGTCTTTAAAAGACCATTTGCATGTTAATGAGGCCTTGCTGTTGTTTCACCCCTTCTAAGAGCCCCTGCAGCTCCACTCTGCCTATTGCTTAAAGTTCAGCCCCCCCGAAATTTTTGCTCAGCCCCCCCCCCGAAATTTGGCTCTAGTTGCGCCTCTGACTGGAGAGGCCTAATGGGATGTGGTGTGTCAGGTTGCAAGGGTCCTGCAGATACCTTAAAAACAAACAGACCGGAGCTGATGTAAGGAAACCCATGTGTCTAGTTAGTTTACACTGAGAAATAAGAGCGAGGGTATATTTGAACCCAAAGGTTATAACTTAATATTGCTCGTGATATTTAAAGTGGGCGAGCTGCCATTCCCTTGGATGCTTGAATGAAGTTGAAAGGATCTGTGGAATAGCGAATGCCAAAAAAACAACAATAAAGTTCTGAGGAATGGGACATGATAAGCGATAAAAAAAAAGTAACAGAAAGGAGAACAGCTTTTCACCATATTAGTGCATCCGGCCATAATTAAGTTGTGAAGCATGCAGGGGACAAATAGTATCCAGGCTGCCTGCCAAACTTAAAAGTGATAAAACATTAAAATCGTGCCAAGAAGTTGATCCACCAAAGGAACAGGAAAGTGAAACAAGGGGCCGCAAAAGTGATCGCGATCAAACATCAAAGCGGCCGCGAAAGTGAAAGTAAAGGAAAGTAATCGTGGTAAACATCGCAGTCAAGCGTGGCGTGCGCGTCCACGCACATGCACTATAGGTCTAGGCTGGCCTGGTAGCACTTTTTGGAGCCCTCTCAAAAAGTCTCGCCAGACCAGCGCATGCGCTGGGTCAGGCGAGACCTAAAAAAAGCTTGCTGAGAAATGGAAATGCCACAGAATAATCATTTAATTAACAGCGCAGGAGTGTCAGCTTCCCTATTTCCAAACAAATCGTAATAAACTGCCTTCTAAACAAATTGTGTTAACGTGTTATAAGAATTATTGACTAATGTATGAATTGGAACTATGCAATACTCCTAACCCGTATAACCTATGTAGGAGAACTAGGGCCCAAATACTACGTTTTCCTCTTGGATGTATACATAATATTAAAATCGAATTGTAAGCAAATTCCAGTTGTCCATAGTTATCTTCGAATAAGTAAAATTAAAAAATATAATTAAGCCGAAAATTTGTCAACTAAAAAATACACCTGCAATAACTTAAACTATTGGCAAGCATATCATTGAAGCAATTTGCTAAATGTATATTTTCCTGCTGTGCATGCAAAATTATCTTGTGAATCACCACGATCCATAACTCTAAGAGTACTTGATTTACCTCTGCAGACTAAAACGCAACAAAGAACGCTAAAAATAAATAAATACCTTGTTGATTTACTGCTGAGGTCACAATAAAAACAGCAAACACAGCGACAGAGCATACAGGGCTTAACTATCTTGAATGCAAATACAGCCTACAAGTAATGCTGGGTGTAAAATCAATGTGCATCAAAACTTGCCTTTTACATCAGATTCCTCATGAAGGATGCCTTACCTGCATTGATTATTTTCTTAGCAGTTCGTCGCAAATAGATAAGCCCAGATCACGTCTTATACGATAACTTTTACAACATAGTCTCAGTTATTTTATGTGACTTTCCATGTGAATATGAGTCTTAGCCTGCCCAGTTCCTAAGTTATGAGGCCTTAGCAAGTACAAGGAGACAGGGTAACAATCTTTACAAAATGAAGCCTTAGGATTTACTGGTGGTACTGCAACTTCTTCAATGGCATTTGTGCTGGTTGATGCTTTTCACTTAGTCAAGGGCAGTCACTAAAGTGTGTCTAATAAACATACCAAGATTAGGTCAAACCACGGTTCTAAATGGAATTTCGCTAAAGCCCCGTAAACTGTGGCTTAAGCAGCAATTTTCCTGAGAAATGATTGTGAAGTTCAAGTTGTACCAACAATTTTAAAGCCATGGAAAAAGCACAAAGGGCCAGATTTACAAACATTTTATGCTGTGTTTGGCACAAAAGTGGTGCAAACCAGGGCAAAATGTTTTTATTGGTATTTACTTTCCAGTGCAAAACTTCTTTTGCAGTGGAAAGTTGACTAAAAGTAAACAGAAAGCAGCACTGCTTTGGGTAACTTTGCGTCAAGGGGGCGTTACATGGGTGGTACATGGGCCTTCCCATGCAACCACCCATGCTTTTTGGTGCAAAATCCTAATCCTATCTACTAACAATAGTAGACAGAGTTTTGTGTCATGAATGGATGCCACTAGAAAGCAGCCTATAAAAGGAGAAATGTTTTCATTTCTCCTTTCTATTCTTAAAAGAAGAAAAAGTTTTGAACGTTATACAGGCATAGAATGTGGTACTAGAAGAGGACCCTTCCAATACAAAAGCCATGCTTGACTCATGCACACACCCTTGTTCCATGTCACTAAGGTGTGTGCATGGCCCTCTGCAGCAAAATTCTGCACCAGAGTTAGGGAGAGGGGAGGAGAGTAACATATCTCTGTAGATTTGGAGCTCCGCTGCTCCCTTCCTTTCACGCAATGCAGTGCAGCATTTTTGGCTGCTGCGCTGCATTGGGATACACTTTAATAAATCTGGCCAAAAATATTCCAAAACCGGCTTAGAAAAATAGAGAAATCAAATAAGCTAATCTACATCAAAAAATAAAATAGTTATGGGGAACAAGATATATGATGTTTTGATTGAATTCTTTTTATTTTAAAAACAGAGTAAGACTCATCATGCACACAGCAAGTCGCCTACAACCCTTAAGTGGGCCGGCCTCGTAGTTTGGTGGAAAATCAATATGCATAGAGAAAGCCCAATATATGACATGGCAGGAATGGTAATATACACAGCAACTTGCCTACAACCCTGGCTGCGTAATAAAGCCATCAAGCGTGGTAGAGGCAGTTATTGAGCTTCATCATAAAATGAGAACAACAGAGAGCAAGTCAAATCTAGCATAGAGAAAAAAATAGAATGGAGAGGAACAGAAAAAGAGGAGGGGAGAGGAGGCTCCCTAGAACCAGGTGAGGGAGGTTTAGGCGAAAGAAGAGTAAGTAGAGACTAGAGTAAGGAAGGGTGTGGGAGGATGGAACACAATTTGTGATCAACTCAAGGGGTCTGGCCATGGACACTTGGCGAGGGAAGGATCAGTGGGGCTAGGACAGGCATGTATGGCGCCAGCTGGTCAGTTAGGCAGAGAAGGATGTAGAAGGATGTAGAAGGCACTGGTAGTGGTGTCAGAGAGACTGGTTGGGGTCCGGAGGGTATTCAGCGTCTTCGAAAAGGCGTAGAGCCCGGAGTTTCGGGGGTTGAAGCCTGGCGTGTTCTAACCTGCAGAAATAGGTAATTAGCGGTTGCCAAAGTTTGGTGAAATGAGTGTCTCGAGATTGTAAGCGCGCGGTGAGTAGTTCCATCACCATGGTGTGCCACAGGCGGGTGAACCAAAGAGTGATCGGGTGGGTTCAGCTTTTTTCCAGTATAGGGCTATGAGCTGTTTGGCCGCACCTAGCATATGGAGGCATATATGCCAGTCTCTTCGTGTCAGCGAGCACAAATTGTTTGGCTTGAGATCCAAAATGATCGTGGCTGGATTTTCAGGCAGGGGGAACCAGTTTGATGTGACTAAGGACCTCTTTCCAGTAGGTGGTCAGGATCGGGCATGTCCACCAGATGTGGAGGAAGTCTCCCAGGGAGTTTGAGCATCGCCAACAGAGGGGAGAAGAGGTGGGAAACATTTTTTGGAGCCGACGGGGTGTATAGTACCATTGTGTCATGATCTTATACGCAGTTTCTCTTTGGGAGATGCAGCGATAAACTATCGGGATGTTGTGCCACAGGAGGTTCCATTGCGTGGGTGTGATGTCCATGGAAAGGTCTTTCTGCCATTGGGATTGATAGGGGTGGGGGTAATCCGTGGGGGATGTTGAAGGACATAATATGTATGGGAGATGAGGCCCTTGGAGTTATCAAAAGAACTGACCAGCCACTCCAAGGGAGCAAAGTCACGCATGGCGGCCTGCGTCAAGGATGTGGCTTGTATCCAATGCCGAAGTTGTAGGTATTGCAAACGTGCCCCTTCAGGAGTTGAAAGTGGCCCTTGCAAAAAGGTCCCTGATTGTTCTACACCCACTGTCTAGCCGTTTGGAATACGTTCAAGGATTTAAAGCAGGGGGGAAGAGTAGGTTGCCGGCGAGGGGGTTGTGGGGAGAAGGAAAGGAGGTAAGGCCTTTAGGTATAGCTATTTTGTCCTAGATATCAAGGACTGTCTTGGTTGGGAGAGCCAAGTACGCACTGCGAGAGCGTGAGGCCCGAGGCTGCCATGGTAAGTCCCAGATAGAGCGCCCAGTCACTGCCCTATCCATATGGAACCACACCTTCTCACTTTCCACTGCCACCCATTCCGGGATAAAGCGGAGATGTGAGGCCCAATAATATTCTATAAGATTGGGCCGGGCCAGGCCTCCCCTGTCCTGGGGCAACATAAGAATTTTGTGGGACAAACGCGGTCTGTGACCTCCCCATACGAACTTGGTGATCTCACATTGTAGGCTTTGGATTTGGTGATGCGGGATAGGGGTAGGGAGCGACCGGAATATGCACAGGATTTTGGGAAGTATAGACATTTTAATGGCATGCAAACGGCCCAACACGACAGCGAAAGGGACTTCCAGATTCTCAGGTCCTCCAATACAGTCCACCTGCACTCCTGCCAGTTAGTTTGTGACCAGGTGAGATTAGGGGTTAAAGAGACCCCTAGATACCTAATAGAACGAGAGGCCCATTTATAAGGAGCGAGTGTCTGTAATATCGGGAGTTCCTCTGCGGGATAGTGAGATTCAGGTCTCACGACTTTTCATGGTTAATCCTAATGTGCGCAGGAGGTGAAGAAGGGCAGGCAGAGAGGTGCGAGGTTGAGAAATCGTGAGAAGGAGGTTGTCGGCGAATAGGGCTACTTTATGTTGGTGACCTCCAAGGGGAATACCATGAATGTCAGACGCCTGTCGGATCATAATGGCGAGGGGTTCTACTAAAAGGGCAAACAAAAGGGGAGAGAGGGGGCAGCCCTGCCACGTGCCTCTATAGATGGAGATGGAGTCTGTAAGTTGGCCATTGACTTGAACTCGGGTCACCGGGGAGAGGTAAGGGGCTATGATGCATGCCATCATTGACGGGCCTAACCCTATCTTATGTAAGACCGCCCGGAGAAAGGTCCAGTCCAACCGGTCGAACGCTATCTCCGAGTCGAGTGATAACAGACATGCGGGTATGTTCCAATGGTGGGCCTTCCCTACTAGGTGTGCAATACGTCGAACATTGTCTGCTCCCTGTCGGTGACGAATAAAGCCTACTTGATCGGGGTCTATAAGATTAGGGAGGTGGGGGTCAAGACGTTTGGACAGAATTTTAGTATAGATTTTAAGATTTGTATTGAGGAGTGCAATAGGACGGAAGGACAAGCAGAGCGTGGGATCCTTTCCCGGTTTGGGGATTAAGGCTACTTCAGCCGTGCCCATAGATGAGGAAGGATCTATTGTGTCTGTGAAGGAGTTAAAAAGACGGTCGAGGTCTGATTGGAGCTGAGGAAGAAAGATACGATAGAAAGCGAGACGTAGTCCGGCATGGCCCGGGGACTTTCCGGCGGTGAGATCCTTCAACGCGCCGATGAGCTCATCTTGAGTAAGCGGGTCTTCGAGCTGTTGTGTGTGATATTGGCTGAGCAGGGACCAAGCGCAATTGTCTAAGATTGCCTGGATCTGTTTGGAAGAGGGCGTCTCCTTGGCATAAAGAAGTGAATAATAGGCTTGGAAAGCCTTACGTTTGGCTGACTCCGTTGTCGCTCTGACGCCATCTCCATCCTTAATATTGGCTAAATGTGCTTTAGCAGCTCGCGCCCTGAGACGCCAGGCGAAGACTGTGCCCACCTTGTCCCCTCCTTCATAATAGCGCTGTTTCAAAGCCAAAAGGGCCCGCTCAGCCGCGTTGGTACAATGGGCGCGAAGCTGACCTCTGAGCATCACCTGGCATTGTCTGTGTGAGGTCTGTGGCTGCTCCTGATCAAGTTTCTAGAGCTCTTTTATATCTCTAGAGAGGTTGGTTTCAAGAAGAAGTGCCTCCCGCGCCCAAGCGATTGCTATGGACGTGATCTGTCCATGGATGGTGGCCTTAAAGGCATCCCACACCACAGGGAAAGGAGTCTCAGGGAAGTCATTAGTTTCAAAATAGGAGTCAATGGCTATTATAAGTTCCGCGACAACGTCCTGATCCCGGAGTATATGGGGGGGAGTTGCCACTGTATCGGGCGGGGTGCTTTGGTGGATAGGTCATGCAGAAGGAGTTCTACGTGCACGTGATCTTTGACAGAAATATTGGATATAGTGGCAGAAATCGTTTCACCAATCAGGGAGTGCGAGATAAAAAAATAATCAATGCGCGAGTATGAACGGTGGACGTGAGAATAATATGAATAGGCGCGCGTGTCAGGAGAGTGATAGCACCAAGCATCGATGAGGCCTAGGTCTGTCAATTGCTTTTTTAACGTGGAGGACATAGCCCCAGCTCCATGGAAGGAGCCATTGCTACGATCTAGACCTGCATCCCATACCAGGTTAAAGTCGCCCCTATGATGTAAGAGGAGTCTGCGCATGACACATATCTCTGTAGTGTCTCCCGAAGGTAGAGGTCCTGTGCTTGATTGGGGGTGTAGATATTGCAAATGGTGATGGTTCTGTGACCCAGTCTGACCACTACTTTTAAAAATCTGCCATCTGGGCAGCAAATGATTTTGGTTTCCTCCTGGTAAATGCCAGCCCTAACAAGTATTGCCACTCCAGCAGTTTTAGAGGTGGCCAAGCCCCAAAATTGAAGCGGAAAACGGGGATGGGCCATGCGCACAGTATCGTCCTTAATCAGATGGGTCTCCTGAAGAAAGATCACATCAGGATTCAGGTGAAGAAGATAACGCCATATCTGATGCCGTTTATTAGGGGAGTTCAGTCCCTTCATGTTAAGGGACAGGAGTTTCAGGCCGGTCGTGGGAATCCTGACTGGGGAGAGGTAGGGCCAAGCTGTAACAGTCGTAAGAGAGACATCGTGAGGTGAGGTGAGGGATGAAGGCGCGGGGAGAGGGTGGTTCAGCATAAAAAAATGATGGTCCCTCACTGATGTGTGCCACCCTCCTGATAGCAAGAGAAAGGGAAAGGAAGAGAAAGAGCAGGGAAGATGAGAGAGATAAAGCGAAAAAACAAATCACATGAGCCAACCGGGCCGTGAAGTCCTGTTCCAGGCAGGGGATAGGCTAGGCTCTCTCGCACGAGCCATCCCGGAGAAGTCACTCTCCAAGAAACAGGCAGGGGGGGTGGGTCTCCAGCCATAGACTCTACTCTGGGTAGACACCTCGCTGCCGCCGCCGTGCTACATGTGTGGCTGGGGAAGAAACAGCAGAGCGCACATGGCTCCAGCACCTCCATAGTAAGGACTCATTGGGGTTATCAAATAGACTTGATGATCATGAGTGCCGGTGGCAACACGTTAGGGCGACGTAGTTCGAGAGCTTGTGGTTGAACGTCCTTCTTTCATCGATCTGATATGTTGTATGATGTCCTGTGAGGACGCCTGCTCTACCGGGTGGGATAGATGGCGAGGACGACGGATCTGTGTCCAGTGTGGTTTCGCTGGTTCTCGCTTCAAAGGGGGCAGTCTGGAGGGGCTTGTTGGAGGGGTAAGGGAGAGGTGGAGTAGTTGTGCAGCTTCTTGGAGGGATCTCACCACCCAACATTTAGATTCCTATTGGAATATAAGAGCGAAGTGGTGACACCACTGGTACTTGACGCCCAGGTTTCTCAGTTTGTTGGTGATTGTTTTGAAGTCCCGGCGTCGCCGCAGCGTGGTGGGTGCAAGATCCTCGAAGAGCTGGATGGTGGCGTCTTAACATTTTAGCTCTTTCTTGGAGTGTGCAGCCTTAAGAATTGCCTCCTTTTCGGTGAAAAAATGGACCCGGGTCAGGATATCTGGGACAAGACCTGGGCGTCCAGTCGGGCCCGAGACCCGGTGTGTACGATCGAGAGCTGGGGGAGAAGCATCGTAGTCGCCTCTTATGTCATTCAGTAATTCAGCAACAAAGGTCATAATATCCGTTCCTTCAGTGCCAGTGGGTACTCCCCGGAGGTGTAGGTTGTTGCGATGCCCCCGGTTTTCCAAGTCCTCCTGCTTGAGTTGGAGGTCGATATGTTGCTCCTTCAGGGTAGCCAGGTGCTGCCATAGCTGTTCCTGGTCTTCCGTACGGGCATCGACCGTTTTCGCCAGGTCATCCACTCTACCTCCAATCTCCGCGACCTCATTTCTAAGCTCCTTGACACATGAGTGGACCTCAGATCTAAGGGATCCTATTTCAGACTTAAGTTCCTGCATGAAACTGGCCATGAAGGATTAGGTGACTGGTTCTGATGCCCCCCCCAGAGGAAGACGCCATGTCACTAGGGGCAGCGGAGCCCGGCTTGCTCCAGAGTGTGGCAACGGGGTTGACCTTTGGGGGCACAGCTGCGTCCTTTAGTGATTTTGTGCGAGTCATGACCTCTCAGGGGTACGGGATGCCAGCCACAGGGAAGATCGTCGAGAAGGCGGGCCAAGGGTGTCAAGAGATTTCCCAAAGCCCTGCTATGAGGGAGGAGAGTCGCGGTGCACAGAAGTCCCGGAGAAAGTGGCCAGCAGGGGGGCAGGTAGATGAGGAAATCCAAGGCCTGAGCACTAATTAGCCAAAGGCAATTTCCGCAAGCCGCGGTCGTAGAATCAAGGCCCAGCACAGCATAGGCTGGGTGCAGTTCGCCGCCAGCGCCAGTCCAATGCCAGGAGATCAAGTTAGAAGGCAGGTGTTGCAGGAAAGGGTACTGCAATTGTCATGGCCGAACCCACAGGAACCACACCCTGGAGCTGCAAGGGTTCGGGCGCAAGAGTCATCCATACAGGCTCCAGCACCCCTCCAAAGCAATAGGCCAGCCGGTGAAGGTCTTGGGGGAGCAGCGCAACCCTCGGGAGCAGAGTAGCCCTAGTGGTATGCACAGTTAAGATGACTATCAGCACAGGCCGGGTCGAGAGGCAGGGGAACGTGATAGACGCCCAAAAGTCCAGCCATGGCACTGAAGGCACTCAGAAAATAGGGTACAGCATGAAGAAGCTCATTCAACTCGCCAGAGTCGCTGAAGATTCCGTTAATGGAAGCAACAGCCTGTGGTAGATGCTGTTGGGGTCTAGGGCCGCGTGAGGAGCAGCGGTCTGTAAGAGGCAGATGCAAGGGGGAAAGGCCACAGGCGGGGGCGCAGGCAGACACTAAGAAGGCCAAATATCCCCCGTCCCAGGTCTCCACAGGCAAAGAGGGCCACCGCTGCTCCCCCGTTCCCCCTCTGGCCAAGGAGTATGTCGTGGGGGTTGCCGCCTCTGCACCGCCCCCGCCCGGAATCAATTCTGCAGGGCCTCCAATACACTGCAGACACCCCCCGGCCCAGGGGAGTGCAGCAAGCACCTGAGCAGCGCGGAAGAAGGATAGAGAGCGTTCCCGCCCAGTGGCGGACTCACCAGGCCCGGAGGGCTGCAGGGCGTAGGCCGCAACTCGGGAAGGCAGGAACCAGGCCCTCCACTCAAAGGGACTCCCTGGTCCTCCATCGGGAACAGACACAAGCTGCGAGGGCCTCAGCCAGCATTCAGCGGCTCCTGTGAATTTGTGTTTAAGTGACCACTTATTTTAAAATTCAAAATTGAATACCTGTAGATCTTGAGATCAAATGTTGATTTTTGATGTAACTAATACAGTAAATAAGTTATAGAACATTATTTTCTGCCAGCCAACATCCAGCCTCAGAGCTGCCCTCTCCTGATTGGCCAGCCTCTGCTAGGCTGATCCAAGCCGTCTTAATGAGGTGTTAAGTGTGAGGTGTGAAGTGACCTGCTTGACGGACAAAGGATTTCCTGTGGGTAGAGAACTGCAGTTGAAGAAGCAAAGGGAGGATGGGGTAGAATGACCAAGCTGGTCTTCAAAGGGAGAATTACACTTTAGGACAGCACAGGCTCACTCCCACATCCAACACCCCCTGCCACACAGGAGCCCCTGTAATTAATGAAGAGGCTGGAAGGTGAGTGATGGAGAATCTTAGAAACACCAGTGGGATGGCTTAGCAAGATCTAACCCTCCAGGAGAGATTTTCACCATTTCGGATTTTGAAAGATTAGTGCTATCTGGTACAAGAATATGCCACGCTTTGGAGAAAGTGTTCATACCCGAGGGTGGCACCCTGAATCTAATTGGTTTCCCTCCTGCTTGTCGCTCAGGACCACTGAATAAATAGGGGAGAGTTGCCAAGCAACACCGACCTACTGCTTTAACAACAATGAGAAGAAGGATGACCTGATATGCACCCAAAAAGCAGAACTCTGAAGGACTGCACCTGCTTCACAATCTGGACTTGGCCTGTACTCACAAGGATTAAGGAGTGAACTCCCTGAAAGCTACAGGTTAACAAAGTCCACATGCATCATCTCCACCAATCATTCCTCATCCTGGAGTGCATCCAGTGAACCTTTAAGGGTTTGGTCAAGTGCATTGTGAGAACTCTACTCCCAACATCCCAAGGACCACCTTGGATTTGTGTTGTGGACACTTTGGAATCCCAAAGGGATCTTCTGCAAGGAGTTCCAGAAGTCTTGAGATGTTTGGAGCAACTTTTGAAAAAAAGCTCCATAAGCTCACCAGGTGTATTGTGGGAGTTATAGTCCCAGACCCCAAGATGCAAACCAGAGCATTTGAACCATTGACTAGTGCTGTGGACCAGTTTTCTGCATTATGAAAAACTTCTGGAAGTAAGTGTAAAAGTGTTACATCATGGGTGGCATAAATGCAGGACTTTGTCCCAGTCCAGCATAACATTTTCTAACCCTCTTGAGTGCTATTTGCTTCTAAGATCTATTTTTGCTTTTAATCTTTAAAAATTCATCTCTCTGGTTCCCTACATTGGATTTTGTCGTCTTGTTGTCTATTTGTTTATAAAAATATAACCTATTTTTATGAATTGGTGTTGGATTTGTATTTTGTGTTGTGTCTTACTTATTTAAATTTATTGGTGTTTTAAATGCTTTACACACCTGTCTTGTAATTTAAGCCTGCCTGTTCGTTGCCAGCTACCATGGGTCAAGCAATGGAGTAATTTATTGAGACCTTGACTGAACCTATTATTGTGATTTTGGCCTTATTACGAGTGGTAGGCCGCTACTCATCACTACTAATAATCCACTTTACAACATATGGTCTCCTCCGTAAAGACTACCTTAAGAAGTTTAGAGACACCTTCAAAGAGTTACAACAGTCTTGGGATGACTTTGTTTACATCTCATTGAAAACATTATAGGGCTGGATGATGGGTAATAAAGAGATGACATATTGTGCTGCACAATTTGGTTTTCTGGAGCGATTGTTCTCCAGAGAGTCATCAGCATCCAGTAGACTGACATCAGTTATCTTGAAAGGCCAGTCAATTTGTGGGTGCTATCCCAAGATGGGGTGGTAGGCCCACAGCAGAGAAAAGAGGGGAACAACAAGGCTCACAAATAGATCTCCTTAGGGCTCCAAAATTATGACAAGGGAAAATAATCTTACATTTCTTTCAAAAGCAAGATGTTGGGAACTAACAGACCTTAGGGTCAAGTGGGTAACTTCATGCCAGCCTACCAGCTGAAAGTGAGACCTAGCCAAAACACTGGATTGAAGCACCCCGCTAAGGATCACATTATGTTACTGGAATGGTGGTGCTGTTCACCTGCTGGGAGGCATCTGTGGGTAGGCTAGGGATAGTCCTCTCCCATGTGGAGTCTGCAGATGTGAAGGAATCCTCATGTGTAAGGTTAGGGATTGAGACCGAGCTTGACAGAGTGGGAGTTCAGACAAAGTTAGTCAATAAAGGATGGTTCAAATCTGTTGAGGTAGTCCCGCTCCCTAAATTAAGTAGATTTGATAGTACAATGTGAAACTTGAACTGGCCACGCCAATGCAAATAGAATTTCCACATCCCTTCCACTTGAACAATGAGAAAGTAATGGCTAATGTTGCTCCTTGTGGTCTTATATATTTAGGGATGAAACCAGGAAAGTAAAGTTATGGATGAACATGAGTTGCAATAAAAGTATGACGTGACTGACTTGCCATTTCTGAGAGAGGGTGTTAGAAATCGGTTTTCTGGTTCAATCAATCAATCAATGATTTGTAAAGCACACTACATACCTGTGAGGGTTTCAAGGCGCTGGGGGGGGGATGCTGCTGCTAATGGTTGAAGAGCCAGGTCTTGAGTTGTCTCCTGAAGGTCAGCAGGTTTTCGGTTTGTCGCAGGTAGAGGGGGAGGGTGTTCCAGGTCCTGGCGGCTTGATGGGAGAAGGATCTGCCTCCAGAAGTAGTTCTCCAGATGCATGGGACCGTGGCCAGGGTGTGGTCAGCGGAGCGGAGTTTCCTGTTGGGTACGTAGAAGGATAGTCGACTGTTGAGATAGGCTGGGCCGGTTTTGTGGAGTGCCTTGTGTGCATGGATCAGGAGCATGAAGGAGAGTCTTTTGTCGACGGGGAGCCAGTGCAGGTTCCTCAGGTGGGGGGTGATGTGGTCGCGGCGTGGTTCGTCGAGGATCAGGCGTGACAAGGAGTTCTGGATTGTCTGTAGTCTGTTGATGAAATGGGACGAGGCTCAAGCGTAGAGCGCTTTTCCGTAGTCGAGTCTGCTGCTGACTAGGGCCTGGGTGACTGTTTTCCTCGTGTTTGTCGGGATCCATCTGTAGATCTTGCGGAGCATGCAGAGGGTGTTGAAACAGGTGGAGGAGACTGCGTTGACTTGTTTGGTCATGGAGAGTTTCGAGTCGAGAATGACTCCCAGGTTGCATGCGTGGTCGATGGGGGCCGGGGGGGACCCCAGTGACGTGGGCCACCAGGAATCATCCGATGCGGAGGTGTTGGACCAGAGGATGAGGATTTCTGTTTTGTCTGTATTCAGTTTGAGGTGGCTGTCCTCCATCCAGTCTGCGACGGCCTTCATTCCCTGGTGGAGGTTGGATTTGGCGGTGAGGGGGTCCTTGAGGAGGGAGAGGATCAGCTGAGTGTCGTCGGCGTAGGAGATTATGTTGAGGTTGTGCTGTCGGGCGATGCGTGCTAGTGGCGCCATGTAGAAGTTGAACAGCGTCAGGCTGAGGGAAGATCCTTGAGGGATGCTGCAGATGATCTCGAAGGTATCCACTCTGTCCAAGCAGGAACCACAACCATAGACAGGGTAAGTCAGAAACATGTTTTAAATTAACCTATGCTCACCCTCTGGTAGTTTGGCACAGAGCAGTCCAGGCTTGATTTAAGAGGCAATGTGCAAAGTATTTGTGCAACACTTCAAACAGTAACACAATGAAACCACCACAAAATGACTCCCCGCAAGTTTAAGAAAATAGATTATGATATGATAAATAAAACAAGACCAAAATGACAAAAATCCATTAAGTAAAAGTTGAAATATGAATTTGCAAAGATTAAATGTAAAAATAGCATTGAAGCAGTAAGCGCCAACAGAGGTAATGTGGTTGCGCAGGACCAGAGCAAAGTCAAGAGTTCAGGCTGGCTGCGAAGGAATGTGGGCCAAATATCGGAAACATGCAAGCTCCCCTGAACAAAGTACCTTGATCCTGGTTGCAACAATGAGATGAGGGGCGCAGCCAAGCAATGAGTCAGTGCCAATCCCTGCACCCGAGGTGATGCGTCGATTTTCTCCACACAATGATGAATTGGTTTCAAATCTAAGGTCTGTTCCCATGACAACGGCAATTAGTTGATTTCACTGGAGCAAGCACCTGGATCAACTTCAAGTGGACCAGGTACAAGAGGTTAGACTTTTATATCTATGAGTCTCAAAACAGGAGGCATGCCAGCATGCTCTTGGAGAATACTCTGGGTTCACGCAAGAGTCCAGTTCTACCTCAGCAGGGGCAGAGGGTAGTAGGCAGCAGGGCAGCATAGCAGAAGTTCAGTTTTTCTAGAGCAGCAGTCCAGAAGAGTGGCAGTCCTTGTAGCTACATGGCAGTCCTTCTTCCTTGCAGAGTTTCTTTACAGGTCCAGAAGTGTCTGATTTGTGGGGTCAGAGACCCAGTACTTATACTCAGTTGTACCTTTGAATTGCAGGTGACTTCGTAGAGGGGCTTTGTAGTGCACAGTGGTCCACCCTTCCCAGCCCTCACTCCAGACTCACTACAGGGGGTGATCAACCCTTTGTGGAGGGACAGGGCACTGCCCATTCAGGTGTGTCAGCTCCTCCCTCCCATCTTGCCCAGGATGAGCCATCAGGATGCAGAATGGCACTCAGTCACACCTATCCTTTCTTGTGCGTAGTTGTCTAGAGTAATGCACAAAGTCCAGCTGTCTCCCACCCCAGACGTGTATTGGAGACAGGCTGCAGGCACACAGAGTTTTAAGAATACAGACATGACATCTTTCTAAAAGTGACATTTCCAAAATAGCAATGTTAAATCCACCTTTACCATCAAAGAGGATTTATAATTACTATTCCAATGATAATAAACATGACATAGCTACTCCTCAGTCAGGGATTGCAGCTTAAAAGTGTAATAAGGAATTCCCAATGTTAACCTATGAGAGGGGTAGGCTTCACAGTAGTGAAAACAAATGTAAGTATTTTTCACTAGCAGAACATGTAAAACTGAAAAGTACATGTCCTTCCTTTTACCTACACAGCACCCTGCTCTGTGGGCTACCTAGGGCCTACTTTAGGGGGATTTATATGTAATAAAGGTGGGGGTTGAGAATTGGTAAGGGATTTTGAATTCCAAGTCAACAGGGCAGTGTAAACTGCACACACAGGCTCTCCAATGGCAGGCCTGAGACCTGTTTAAAGGGCTGCTTTTGTGGGTTGCACAATCAGTGCTGCAGGGCCAATATTAAAAGACAGTAGCATTTAATTTACAGGCCCTGTGCACAGGTAGTGCAGTCTACTAGGGGCTTACAAAGAAAATTAAATATACCAATTGTGGATGGGTCAATGAAACCATGTTTAGGGGAGAAGTACATGCAAAATGGCACTGGTTAGCAGTAGTAAAGTCCTAAGGCCAACAAAAAGATTACAGCAGATAACCAGGCAAATGTTTTGGGGAAGACCACCCTATGGCAGTCAGGTCTAACAGAAGGGACAAACCAAAGAGGATTTACATGTTCTCATCATCATTGAACCTTAGATACTAGCAAAACACCCTGACCCTCAAACTATTCTCTCAGACAGGAAACAAAGATAGATTTTTTATTTCAGTACCCATGAACAGGGTTTCAATTATGAAATCCCATGGAATAATTTAAATTCCTTAAAAAGAGGCTAAAAAGATGCAAGTCTACTAGATAGATCCCCTCCTAGAGAGCAACTACATGTCAGGAAGTTTTATTTAGAAATAATTCATTAGCAGAGAAAAAACATTTTCCAAAAATAAGCTGTTTCTCCTATATTAAGGATCCACATGAAATAACCTGGAAATCATCCCCCTTTTTTACTTGCCATAAAAAAACAGCTTTCAAACCCTTGTGAATCTTTAATATAATATAGTTTATTTTCAAAGGAAGTTTCTTGAAAATGAAAAATCATGAGTGCATTTTATCCACGGCTCCATTCCATTCATATATTGCAATGGAGCCACAAGAAACAGATTGGGCCAATTTAGCATTCGACAAGTCTCGATGGCAACCACACTCAGTGAAAAAATCTTGACCTGTTATATAGAATTTCTCCACATACATAGATGCATTTCCATTGTTCCCAATACTGTTGAGAGGAAGAAGGGGGGATATGTGAGTCACATTGGTACCTTGATGAAGTAACTAACTGACAATAAGCTAACAAATGCCAATGCTTGTAGTTGATACTATATGCCTATAAAAAGGACATCCTTGTCTTTATGTTCTGATCAATCTCACATGTAGGGGCCGATTCTGATCTGGGTCGAAAAGCTCTCCAACCGAGACGGATCCGGAGTGTTTTCTGACCGAGCCGGACCTCTGCAGTCCGACCGAGCGAGAACGATGCGGCCGCATGCTGACCGACCGAACCGCACTCGGTTCGGTCGGGCTCCCATAGAAGTCAATGGAAGCTGGTCGTACGACGCGTACATGGGCTCCCTTTGACTGAATGGGTAGGTGTTGCACATGGGCCCCCCCAACTGTGGGTACGCGTCTGTGCCATCTGCACCGTACATGCCTGTGTTGAAAACGTCTCCATTGAGCGGTGCGAATCGTGTCCATACGAGTCAGTCAGAGTGGGTCGGATCCGGAAACGGTTCGGTCGGAACACAAGTGTACAGTTGCATCGTACTTGCTGTACAGGTGTCCGAGTCAGTCGGAAAATACGCGTCCGACTCGTATCTTTTTCCCACAGGATTGCGTTCAGAGCCCTTCTGACCCAGTTCGGAATCAGCCCGTGGGGTGTGAGTTTATGGAGATGTTCTCTGCCACATCCATATGAGACCTGTTGACCCTAAAAGCTAGCTAGGTGAGGAATTATCTGAAAGGGGGATATTCCTTTACTTTTTCAAACAAGTGCTGTGCTGTCACTAACTTCATTTCACATGTTAAAACACAAAGTGCAAAGCTTACATGTTTCTGAACATCATTTTTAATGCTGTGTGTATTTGTTCTTACTCCATATGAATAATCTTGTTATCAGATAGCAAGTGAATATCTTATCTTGCATTGTTATTGTTTGTGGTATCTATCTTTATTATGTCAATCAATCAACAAAGCTTTATTTCGATATGAAATATCATAAAAGCACATTTACACATTGAAGCACAATTCATAAAAATACATTGAAGAAAAATTCATATAAAAACCTTTTTGTTACAATAAATATTTTAAAAGTATATTAAACTTTAACAGCTTTGTGAATATTAAGAGACATTTAATAAAATTCATCATATAGCCTTCTGCCTAATCAACCATGCCCAACTAAGAAATTTAGCCACCGCGCACACTATGGTGGTACTAACATCGCCCTTAAGAATTCTAAGTGCAACAGAGTGGTCCCTAGTTCCAAGCTGCAGGCACACAGGTTTTAGCCATTTCAATCTAGGTTTCGAATAGGCTGGGCATACAAAGAAAAAATGTTATTATGTGTAATATGTGTTGACTTATTCAATGCACAAAATTAACTTGTGATCGCATAGTCCTACCTTGTGACTATAGGGGCAATAAATTAGGCTCAAACATGTCCACTAAATAGAATGGTGGAGTGATCCTCTACCTCTTCATTCATATGCACATTCTTTAATCTTGTCTGGAAAAAAATTCAAAAGACAGACAATAAATTACTGGGTGATTTCTTCTAAGCCAATTTTACCAAAAATCCCCCTAGATCTCACAAAAAAGACTAAACAACATATCAAGTAGGCTAGCACGAAATGTAAATTACGCTGGCATAATTGGTGCAATTTTGGTAATTTTGCATAACAAAATGTATGCAAAATTAAAGAGATTACGCCATTATCGCAAGTTCAGTAACCAGAATCTCATTTGAGGAGAAATTGCTACGTGAAATTTACCATTTGGGTAATTTGTGAGTGCAAGAGGCAGTGTTTTGAAATCAAGCTGCTGTTACTCTAACGCAGACAGTCAACAAACATTTCCGATGGATTTTTGTCAGGCAATTTTTGAGCATGAAACTGCAAATTTGAGAGCACGTGGCAGTGTTTTCAATAGCAGTGCTTTCAAAGCAAGCAGCAGTTCCTTTAATACAGATGGTCAACAAATATTTCAGGTGGATTTTTTACTCTAGTGAATTGTTCAAGTATTTTTTGTGTGCAATACTACAAATCCAACCACAAGCAACAGTGTTTTGAATGTGAGCGACTGGAAATCAACCTGAAATTACATTTTGAGTTGAATTTTTGCTCAAACCTGTTTAAGTATTTTTTCGACTACAAGATGTATTTTGTGTAAATATATGTAATTTCACTTTTTTTTCAGTAATTCTGTGGAATCATGCTATAGCAAATGACATACATTTTGTGCACCGCTGATTTCAAGTGGGTCCACTCGCATGGTGAAACCCATCCCAACAGAATTTTGCTGGAAGGTGGAGCCTGATGAAGCATTCCACTAGTTGTGGGTAAGGGATAATTAAAAAAAACCCTCTTTTTAGGGAATCAAAACATACATTACAAAAAACCCACTATATACTAGTATTTATAGATTAATATACTGCTCAAGTGCTAATTAAGATTGTTAATTGCCTTTTACCTGATGGGAGGGAGTCAGTGTGAGAAAATCCATTGTTTTACATGATCACCCCCATTTTTGCTGGGACATTAGACACTTCTAAGGGCAGAAGAAGTCTGCCTTATTGGATTTTATTTAACCCAGAATAGTTCACTGTTTTCTAGTTTTCAGTAAGGCAAAAAGGAAAAAAATAAATGTTTGCCTTTGGGAATTTTTTTCTCTTTGGTCAGTGAGTGTCCAGGAGTCACCACCACCCACTGGCTAGTGAATCCTATAGAACTGGCACCTTACACCCAGTTCATCAGAACACATCTGGGTCTATGGAAGAACAGAAGAGGACTTGATCTCTTGTCTATGACCTGTGTGGAACCCTGAGGAGTTAGATCCGCTTCCATGTGTACCCAAGGCTTAGAAGTAGACTGCAGGTGTCAGTTGACTGACCTCCTGTGTAGCTACAGGGTCAAAATAAGCTGCAAAAAGCATTTTCCAGGAGATCACAGCTGACCAGTAGCTACTAGACCTGAACTGAACTGCACCCTCCTAGTGATCTCTGCTGGAGGGAGTCCTAGCCCCTAAGTTCTGTGTTCCTGTGGTACTGAGAGCTCTAAAGGCAAGCAAAAGGAACTGCACCAGAATGCCTTAGAAGTTGGGACTTAGAAAATATTTACACTTCTAAGACCCCCGAGGTGGCTATGGGGTCTCATAGCACAGGTGTCCTATTTCGAGAGAACT